>NC_060896.1:21767776-22493609 GCF_014805685.1 Silurus meridionalis
TATTTAAATTGTCTTTGCCATTGACTTTTTATCTGACAAAGTTTGATATTGCTTTCTACTGAAAATGTTTGGTTTGTAATATACACTATATTGCCAAAAGGATTGGGTCACTTGGCCATAAGTATGGCATGTGATTTTTAAACATCACATTCCACATTTAGTCTCAATTTGCACCTATAATATCCTCCACTCTTCTGGGAAGATGTTCCACTAGATTTTGGAGTGTGCTTATGGATATTTGTGTTCATCAGCCACAAGTGTATTATGAAACAAAGGTACTGACATAGGTGAAGTGAGGAGGCCTGGGGTGCAGTCAGCGTTCCAATTCATCCCAAAGGTGGTCAGTAGGGATGAGATCAGAGCTCTATAACAGGCCATTTAAGATGTTCATCTCCAAAGCATGTAAACCAGATCTTCATGAAGCTCGCTTTGTGCACATGGGCATCGCCATGCTGAAAAAGGTTTGGGTTTCCAAGTTCAAGTGAATGCAATATTTTATTACAGCGCATCTAAAGACGTCCTGTACAATTGAGTGCCTCCAGCTTTGTGGTAACAGTTTGGAAAAGAACCACGTATAGCAGGAAAGAGCAGGTGACCCAATACTGTTGGCAATATAGTGTAAATGTAAGCAAAATCGCCTGAATTTCCCCCTTTTAATAACAGTTTTAATCTAAAACAATTTTATTTGTTTAATATTTACAAATCACAAGGTTGATGTCATTTATGCATCCCAAATACACCAGATAGCCAAAAGTATCTGGTTGTATGTATGAGACCACTTCAAAACCATCGGCATTAACACATAGTTGATTCCACTCTTCGTGGGAATGGAAGTTATTCAATTTTGTGGCTCATTCAGCTCAAGAGCATTTGTGAAGTAAGAACTATGGGTCAGATGAAACATTTTTCATCGAGGGAAAATATTAATTGTGTGGTATACAAAGACATTCTAGACAATTATGTGCTTTTAACTTTGTGGCAACATTTTGGGGAAGAACCCACACGGGTATGATGGCCAGCTGTCCCCATAATTTTTACTATATAATAAAAAGCAAGCTACAGTTATAGTCATGCATAACCTCATTGAAATGGAAATCGTTTTTTACCCTTATTTTTTCTATTATTGCTCTGACATCAGATGTCGGATGTTTAAGTAGTATTTTTGTAGTATACTTTGTAGGATCACACAAAACTAATGCATTCTCAATGACTAATCAGTTACTCCGCTTTGGATTTTCAGAGCCTGGTAGGGACACAGTATGGAGCTGCATGTTTACCAGAGCAGGTGGTGCTTTCTGAGTTTCTCACCGTGCTGCAGGTTTGCCAGGAAATGGGATTCAGCACTGAAATCCTCGAGAAATGCTACAGAAGGGATGAAAACACCATACCCCCTTCATTCTGCCTACTAAGTCAACATGAGTATTATAAATATAATTCCCAGGTAAATACCTTAATACATATTGTGAACGGAAGAAAACTTAAGAGATAATGACCCAAATTCTTAACATCATCTAATTCTTTTTTCTCTTTTAGCAAAGAATTGACCAGCATGATTGGAATGATGTACTTGCAAATTTGAGGAAAACCTTAAATGATGTTATCACCAAAAGAATTCTGGAAAACAGTATTGACCTTGAAAATGCTCAGAAATATTTTAGGTCAGGTGTGTATGTCTCCACAGCTTTTGTTGTTGTTGTCCTAGTTATGTTGCCTCTTGGAAAGCAAAAAAAAAGCTAAATTTCCTTATTGTAATTTCAGGGCTTGAAAATGACCTCCGGTTTGCACTGGATGACCAACCTGGTACTCATATCAAAAGATGTCTTTGTTATGTTTATAAAGCTGGTAAAAAGCCCGGCCAGAGCAAGAAAGGAAACAAACCATATTCAGAACAAGATCAGTTGTTTCGACTGTCACAACTCTGTGATAATTTCCTACCAAACCTGGTTAGATCCCACCAGGCGCTTATATATACCATGACTAACAACAATAGTGAGTGTGATGATAAACAAAGCTACGCTGAAGAACTGAGACACCAGCTTTATTCGGATCTCATAGGTCTTATAGACAAATCTATTGTGACGAAGAAAGATCAAATCATTGATTCATTTCCCCAGCAGAGAAACTTGTGTCACATTCTTTCCAGTCTATACAGAATTGATCGCACAGAAGTCAGCCATATCAGGGCTTACTTGGAGAAAGAGACAACATCTCCATTTATTCTAATTGGTGGGCCATGTACAGGCAAGAGTGTACTTTTGGCCCACTGTGCAAGTCAGGTATTTTCATTTATTTTGTAATTATATGGGTTTAAATTAAGAAGATTATGTTAATACATGCCGTATATAGGTTAACTAATAGTAACTTTCTCTTTCAGATTCAAACATGGATGAAGGACCAGAACCCTGTGATTATTACACACTTTGTAGATTTTAATAGCTCTTTAAAACTAATTCTCAGTGGCATATGCCAACAAATTGCTTCATGCCACAATCAGCAAGAAAATACCTGTCTCAAAGACATCTTTCAATTGAAGGAGACTTTCACCAACCTCCTTAACACAAATTCACAGTCTCCAAATCATCTAATTCTCATTATAGATGGGCTTGACCAAATGCCTGAACAACACAGACCACTGGACATAACCTGGCTTCCCAAGAAACTACCATCTAATGTTAAGCTCCTAATCTCATCTACACCAACAAAGTCTGGGTTTCTCGCTGCTATAAAGAGGTATTACTCAGATACCTCGCTGATTTGTGAACTACAACCAGTAAATAGCAAGAACTGCAGCCAGATGCTGACAAGTCTCCTTCTGGCTCATAACAGAAAGATAACATCGGGCCAACAAATGTATGTAAATCAGGTTTTTAAAAAATGTGCTATCCCATTGTTTGTAGAGCTTCTCTACAGACAGGTGTCTTGCTGGGGTTCAGATTCAGAGATCACACCTGACACTTTAGTTCCAGGGGTTCACGTGAATATTGGTCGGTTCTTAGACTACCTTGAGGAAAAGCATGGTAAAGTAATAGTTGCAAGAAGTCTAGAATATCTCACCTTGTCCAGGTTTGGTTTGACAGAGACTGAACTGACTGATATTCTGTCTTGTGATGATGAGGTTGTACTATCATTCCTTCCAGCAGAGGACAATGCACCATATAAGTTAAGAGTCCCAGAGATTGTTGTTGAGAGGTTACTGTTAGACCTGAGGGGGTTCCTGAAATCACAAAACATATTAGGTACACAAACTCTGTTCTGGGTCAGCAGACACTTTATCTTAGTCATCCATAAGCGATACCTGGGGTTAGACCGTAAACAGAAATTGCACTCTTTGATAGCAAACTATTATAGTGGCCGGTGGGCATGCGGTACTGCCAAGCCATTGCTCATGGCTGCAAGCCCTGACCAAATTACCATACCATTGAAGATTTATGCTGACAGGCAAGTTCCTGGTCAACCTTGGACATTCCAGCCCTTTGTTTCCACTGTGACTACGAATGTTTCATCTAAGTGTGCACACCCCAATCTAAGGAAATTGCAGGAACTGCCTTTCCATTTACTGGAGAGTGGAAATATTAAGGAGCTTGTTAAAGTTATGATGTCTCCAGAGTTTCTTAATGCAATGTTTTGTGAAACATTAGTAGATGAGTTGATATTCTGGCTAGAAAAGACATCTCAAATTGTGTTTTCCCGGGAACTCAGACTCCTAATTTGTCTACTAAAAAGTTCAACTTGTATGCTAAAGAGCTGCCATGCGGACTTGGATTTGGTAATGCAGGCCAAACTTTTCCCTTTCTTTAAGGCTCTTCCTGAATTAAAAGAAATTAATAATCAGGCAGGACATGATGGTTCAGTGGGAGATCTTGGGGTGAAAATGATATTATGTCCCACACCCTCAGTACCTGCCATGCATTGTGCATTGCCAGCAGTAGCGGTATCTCCAATTATTAAAGCAGCTGTGTCTCAGTCTGGCCATGTGGTAGTAATTCAGAACAATGGATCTGCTTGGGTCTGGAATGGAAGTGATTCTGAAGGATACAGAATCATCCAGTCCTCTGAACTACACTTTACAGATGTCAAATGTTCTCAGAATTTATTCATTCTCTCCACAAAGACTGGCAAGCTCATATCATTAGACTTCAGTGCTCTGCCATACCTTCAGGAACTTCAAATCCAACACACAAAACAACAACCGATGGCCATTGAGGGTGTACTAATGTCCAGTGGCAAAATATTTGTTTTCTCAAAGGAAGGCGATTCTGTCTGTGTGTTTGCTGAAGGAATAGAAATTGCTCCAGTCCATTGCTCCTATGGTATAACATGCATGACTTGTGATGGTGACTTGATTTATTGTGGACTAAACGAGGGTACTGTCAGAATAATTGATTCTCTAAGTGGTAATCTTTTGGCTTCCTTTACTTGTTCATCGGGTACAGCTTTGTATGCTCTCATCCTTCACAAGAATGAAGCAACAATAACATGTATAGACTGCACAGGAAGCGTGTTTGTATGGGACCTCAAAAATATCAACAAGCCTGTATTTGTTACAGTGAGGCTTAGCTGCAATGATAAAAAGGTGTGTAATATAGACCACTTAAAAAGCAAACTTCTTGTATGTAAAAGTCAACAGATTGAATTAATTCAAGGATATTTGTTATCTGCCATAGACCATTTTAACGCACCTAAGGGTAAATTGTTTGTGCAAGCAATTCTGGATCGTGAAGCACATTTCATCATTGCTTTGATGGAGAACTGCCCATTTCTTTTGGTCTGGAATTGGGTCTCAGGTCAATGTCTGTTAAATCTTGACATTAGAAGTAGCCAAGCTTTCAAACTTATAAAGTTCAGGGATGTTTACCTCACAGCAGTAACAAGCACAGGCATTGTCATTTGGGACATGGATCTTATTTCAGTAGCAGCATCCACTCCAAAATCTGTTGGGAAAGTGATGAAAATCATTGTGGAAACAAATGAGGAATACTTTTACACAACAGATGGATCTGAACTGGTGTGGAAGAGGACATTGTTGGGTGGGAAGGTAGAGGGCCACATGCTTCACCATGGTCCTGTAGAAAGCTTGATTCTTTCTGCAGACAGTGTTTACCTAGCCACTATTGCCTCTGGAGATATCTATATTTGGAACACCGGCACACATGAGAACATTTACCGAATCCATGGCAGCCAAGCATCTCGCATACTGACAACTCCAAAAGGAAATTTTGCAGTGTCACTATCAGAAACAGGCCCTTCACAAGTCTGGAAGTTGTCCAGTGGACATGTGGTTTGTACCATGCACCATCATCTCAGAGATGCTGTAATTACCCCAGAAAGTACTTTCCTTCTGGGCATTAATAATGGAGATCTCCTTGCTGTCAGTCTCTGGACTGGTTATGTCAGCAAACGTTTCTCTTGTCCTGACTGGACACATGTTGCTGCATTCCACACTCTGTCAGACTTTCCAGACTATGTGATTGTGATTACCAGTTCAGGAGCTTTGTACTCATGGAGACTTACAGAAGAGACTGTGTGCTACCAGTTCCAATTTTCAGAATGCTTTGAGTATCCACCAGAGCTCTTTAAGCTCTCATCAGATGGATGTTACGGCATCATTTCTGACACTGGTTCCAAGATAAACGTCTTGGACATTTGCCAAGGTAAACTGTGCTCTTTGAATGCTGAGGGACCAGTCTGCCAACCACTTGTTGACATTTTGGGTAAATATGCAGTGTATATCTGCAGCCCATCCGTGAGGTGTCAAAATGACTCCTGCAATCTCC
Organism: Silurus meridionalis; assembly: GCF_014805685.1. NCBI lineage: Eukaryota > Metazoa > Chordata > Actinopteri > Siluriformes > Siluridae > Silurus > Silurus meridionalis. The sequence continues at coordinate 21,773,551 of NC_060896.1, forward strand.
ATACCAACCAGATCTTGGTTGTCATACGGGTAATAGATGGGAAGACAGTAGGCAAGTTCTACCTGTGTAAAAATGCTACTGCTCTAACATTTTCAGAGAAGTTGTGTGTGTATATTGGATTTGATGATGGCTCTGTTGGAGTGTATGTTTTTAATGACACAGAAGAAGGTTACACCAACGTGAATGCTAAATTCCAGAGCACTGAACTCGTGTGTCCATTTGATGACCCTGTGGTTTGGCTGCCATTGGCAAACTCTAATATTACTTGGGCTAAATGACTTATTTAATTATGCATACAGTGATGCATACAGTGACATGGAATAAAATATCAAGTTAAATGAAATGACCGTAAATGAATAAATGTCACGTTTATTGAGGTCAATATTGCGATATGTTGCCTCACAACCACCCTTGCCCTCGTCCTGTAAATGCATTTAATTATTATTCATGTTAGAGCTATGAGAAAGACTTGTGTCTGTGTTTCATGTAGTAAAATGTATATGTTTGGAATAAATGTATGTATGTATGTATGTATATTTGTAAATGTATGTAACTTTTCAGATAAAATTTACAGGCAATTGTGAATGTGTGCCATCTTTGATTTACCTGAAGCATTATTCTTCTCGGAACAATACACAATACTCTGAACAATAGACACTTACAGACATTACACATGATGCAGTTGTCAGTAAGTAACATGATTCTTGCAGTTATATGTGGAATAAACTATCAAGTTAAATAAAGTGGCAGTAAACAAATAAATATAATAAAACCAGAAAGGTAAATATACTTGTAGAGTCTGAATTAGGTCTATAATATGCAAAGTCTAAATGTAAACATTGTATAAATGTAGAAGATCTCTGTGGTGCTTGAGTATATGAAATGGAGGGATATCTGTGTGCCTAAAATGATAGGCATCACCTGGTCAATGAATAATAAAGACTAATGGCAGCATATATGAATGACTCTTTGCTGCAGCATGGCTGGTTTTTCTGATTGGTTACACAATCATTGAGGGGATGAGAAGCATTCTCTCCTGAGTAATTAGTTCCAAGTTCTTGGAATTTGATTCTTATGATCTGTTTTGCATCCCTGTTAATTGTTATTTTAGTCTACTGACATTATTGCCCCTTTTTGCCTTATTGCCATTCCCCTAATACACCCTGGATAAGATGCCAGTCCATCGCAACACCATAACCATAGCTATTTGCACACACTCATTAACACTGAATGCAATTCAGAATAGCTTGTCTTTTTACCTCCTTTTTCAGGAGGCAGCAGGAAACAAATGAACACAGGAAGACCGGATTGATCCAGAGACCTAGGAACTGTGAGGCAGCAACTCTGCAAAGGTCTTAGGAGAAAAAAAATTCAAATGATTCAGGAAATATTATTTCGAGTTATTATTTGCTGTGGAGAGGTCAATGCATATGGTAATTATCGATCCTGCTTGTAGCCTATACTGTAAAATTATTGCCCATCTACTTTTAACAGTACAAATATTGTATTGTGTAAATTATATATAACATTCCACTCTACACGATTACTAACATATATTGTCTGAACTGCAACCTATGCAGGTAATACGGCTAATGTTGTGCTGTTTTTTGTCATTTGTTGAGGACTTAAAGGAGTTCAGCCTCAATACATGCATTTTGCCTTTAATTAAAGGAGATTCTAATTACAATTTGCTAGTCGATGGGTCACATTTTATTGTTCAAAAATTAATATACTATAAATAATTACTGTATTATTGAACACTTCAGTAATGACATGTCATGTAATTAGCAGTGAATCCTAATAGTTTTATGCCAGAAAAGCTATTTTATATATATATATATATATATATATATATATATATATATATATATATATATATATACAGGGAGTGCAGAATTATTAGGCAAATGAGTATTTTGACCACATCATCCTCGTTATGCATGTTGTCTTACTCCAAGCTGTATAGGCTGGAAAGCCTACTACCAATTAAGCATATTAGGTGATGTGCATCTCTGTAATGAGAAGGGGTGTGGTCTAATGACATCAACACCCTATATCAGGTGTGCATAATTATTAGGCAACTTCCTTTCCTTTGGCAAAATGGGTCAAAAGAAGGACTTGACAGGCTCAGAAAAGTCAAAAATAGTGAGATATATTGCAGAGGATGCAGCAGTCTTAAAATAGCCAAGCTTCTGAGCGTGATCATCGAACAATCAAGCGTTTCATTCAAAATAGTCGACAGGGTCGCAAGAAGCGTGTGGAAAAACCAAGGCGCAAAATAACTGCCCGTGAACTGAGAAAAGTCAAGCGTGCAGCTGCCAAGATGCCACTTGCCACCAGTTTGGCCATATTTCAGAGCTGCAACATCACTGGGTGCCCAAAAGCACAAGGTGTGCAATACTCAGAGACATGGCCAAGGTAAGAAAGGCAGAAAGTCGACCACCACTGAACAAGACACACAAGCTGAAACGTCAAGACTGGGCCAAGAAATATCTCAAGACTGATTTTTCTAAGGTTTTATGGACTGATGAAATGAGAGTGAGTCTTGATGGGCCAGATGGATGGGCCCGTGGCTGGATTGGTAAAGGGCAGAGAGCTCCAGTCCGACTCAGGCGCCAGCAAGGTGGAGGTGGAGTACTGGTTTGGGCTGGTATCATCAAAGATGAGCTTGTGGGGCCTTTTCGGGTTGAGGATGGAGTCAAGCTGAACTCCCAGTCCTACTGCCAGTTTCTGGAAGACACCTTCTTCAAGCAGTGGTACAGGAAGAAGTCTGCATCCTTCAAGAAAAACATGATTTTCATGCAGGACAATGCTCCATCACACACGTCCAAGTACTCCACAGCGTGGCTGGCAAGAAAGGGTATAAAAGAAGAAAATCTAATGATATGGCCTCCTTGTTCACCTGATCTGAACCCCATTGAGAACCTGTGGTCCATCATCAAATGTGCGATTTACAAGGAGGAAAACAGTACACCTCTCTGAACAGTGTCTGGGAGGCTGTGGTTGCTGCTGCACGCAATGTTGATGGTGAACAGATCAAAACACTGACAGAATCCATGGATGGCAGGCTTTTGAGTGTCCTTGCAAAGAAAGGTGGCTATATTGGTCACTGATTTGTTTTTGTTTGGTTTTGAATGTCAGAAATGTATATTTGTGAATGTTGAGATGTTATATTGGTTTCACTGGTAAAAATAAATAATTGAAATGGGTATGAATTTGTTTTTTGTTAAGTTGCCTAATAATTATGCACAGTAATAGTCACCTGCACACACAGATATCCCCTAAAATAGCTAAAACTAAAACTACTTCCAAAAATATTCAGCTTTGATATTAATGAGTTTTTGTGTTCATTGAGAACATGGTTGTTGTTCAAATTAATCCTCAAATAAAATTAATCCTCAAAATACAACTTGCCTAATAATTCTGCACTCCTGTGTGTGTGTGTGTGTGTGTGTGTATATATATATATATATATATATATATATATATATATATATATATATATATATATATATATATACACATACATACACACACACACACACACACAGGATTAAATAGATTGGGACTATATATTTTAGCAACAAGTTTATCACTCTTAAGTGAGACAGTGGTGAGAGCGACACGAAAAACCACCTGAAGATGGGATGAAGACGAAACCTAAAAGGAAACTCATTCGCATCTGGGTGACACCGAAAGTACATTCATTATAGTTCCAACATTGAGATTATTCATGTTATCAACTGTTCTTTGATGGACACTTTGCTAAACTTTTCATAACAAGAGCTTTTCATAACTCTTGGCTTCCTGAAAACAAAAAAGCACTGTAACATTGAGTATCATTGGATAAATGATCCCTTTTTTTCTGGTTGATTTTTGTATATTCCTGCTCTTTGCAGCAAAAAAAATTTTTAGTTTATCATGTGATTCTTTATTTGTTTGTTTAAATGTGTCCCGTGTTAGTACTTTAACGAAAATTACACAGAAGACTACAACTCCCATAAGCGCAGAAGGTTAAACGGAAGCGAACTTTTAGTATAAATCAATTTCCGCTTTGGTCAACTTTCCTTTCCTGTCTGCGGCCTTCGGCAAGATGGCGGTGCAAATTTCTAAGAAGAGAAAGGTTAGCGCGATTTTGATCGGTTTTACGTCAAAATGGACTGCTATAAACTGTAATAACGGGTTTATATGATAGAAATGGTGTTTGATTACATGTATTTGCGTTCGGATAGGGATTATATTTTTGTTTTATAAGCGGATTGTCTTGGATAAGACTCGCTGCGGCTCTGAGGCGGAACATGGCAGGAACTGATGGCTCTAACCGGTCCCCGAAATCAGTCTAAAAACTAGCGCATTCATTCGTTAGGTGATATTTATACATTTTAGGTTTTTAAGAGTTTTTTTTTTTTACTTTTGGGTATTTTATTTGGCTAGCTAATGAGCTATTTTATGTGCATAGCCCGGCTTATGAATATAAACCTCTGTATATTTACCCTTTATTGAGTCCTATGGAGCAGCCTAGAATCCGTCCATATGAATATACTGTTATTTAGGTATGCATAAAGCCTATGTAGATACTTGAAAGATGTTCTCATTACTCTAATGCATGTGTATGAGACAGGAAGCCGTATAGCCTGTTAATAATCAGTGTGTAAAGGTTTAGTAACTGGAAGCATGAGGACATTAATCTTGGGCCTAGATGCATGCAGCTCACCTTAACCAGCTCACCAATCTGCACTTTATTTTTTCTTACAGTAGAAATTAGTTTAGGAACCAATCAGTGCGTTTTAGAAAATGTTCTAATTAAAAATGTCAAGTCTCATCGACATTTGATTGATTTTTAGATCTGGTTATGGTGATGAGATGGGTACATGTAGTCATTTCATATATCTTGGTAGCCTGAACATCTCACATAAGATCCTATTCTTTTTAAAATGTTTTCATTTGGCATTTATTGTAGTTTCTCAGGCGGCATCTTCAATAACGGTCCCAACGCAGCTGTAAAGTATTAAATAGATTATACATTTCCCATAAAATTCACTTTTGAGTGAGTCACTGCTAAGATCACAAGGAAAAACTCCTCAAAATGAGATGAGGATGAAACCTGGAGAGGAATCAGAGTCAAAACTCTGGTTTCATCCGACACCGAATGTCCCTTCATTATAGTTCCAACATTGAGATCTTTTGATGATGAGATTGATGTGGTAATTTCGCAGGTCCGGGTAGCCCTGGACGGGTCACGTTTTGATTATTCGTTTAGATTTATTTATTTTGTGATTTCATTTTTAGTTTGTCTCAGACGGCATCTTCAAAGCCGAGCTGAACGAGTTCCTGACTCGAGAGCTTGCCGAGGATGGGTACTCCGGTGTGGAGGTCCGGGTCACTCCAACAAGGACAGAAATCATCATTCTCGCCACCAGGTAAAGCTTCACTTATTTCTTTTTTGTATATACATAGGGGTTTTTATATGTATATATTTTTTATTGCTTTGTTACAGGGGCAGAACAATTTGTTTGTTAACGGACTAATTTGGGGAAAGCTAGCCCTGTTTAACAATAAATCCATTCCTGCAGGACCCAGAATGTCCTAGGAGAGAAAGGCCGTCGCATTAGGGAACTGACTGCTGTCGTTCAGAAGAGGTTTGGATTTCCAGAGGGAAGTGTGGAGGTATGACGAGTTTTTTGTTGTACATGTTTAATACTAGACACCATGTTCTACAGAAGTCTGCTTGTCCTCCTGTGCACATACTAATCTCCACTTTTTTATTTTAGCTCTATGCTGAAAAGGTTGCCACCAGAGGATTGTGTGCAATTGCTCAAGCAGAATCTCTGCGCTACAAGCTGCTTGGAGGTCTGGCTGTCCGCAGGCAAGTCTTTTGCGTTTTAATATTTAAAATGTCGCATGCATCCCAGGGTGGTCGTGACTATTCATTCAAGTTAGGGGTGTACTATATATATATATATATATATATATATATATATATATATATATATATATATATATATATATATATATATATATATATATATAATTAGTCCTCAATGGAAAAAGTAATTGTTTTAGCGATGTGTAACATTATCGAGTCCAGTAGGTTTGATGGGTGTGCATGCGCATTTAGAGTGCATTCTTTCACTGCGTAATTCAGAATATCAAAATATAGTTAGAATGAGCACTCAAAAAATCAGCATGATTACAAATGTGATCTTGTTTACTGAACTGTTGCATTAAATCAACAAGTTAATATCTCCAAACAAAGCCACAGAACTGCATTTGCATTTTTAAGCAACATTGTGGTGTTTCGTTCCTGAACGAATGAACCCGACTAAATTCGGTTCAAGTCACAATGACTCACTTAAGTAACATTTTGTTTAAAAATATCAAAAGTGGAAGCATTTGTAACTGCAGGTTTAAACCCTCAGAGCTGCATTAAACAGCATGTAGATGCATCTAAACTCCTGAAAATTGCTGCTTGTTCTTCGATGATGATACGATGACGAGTCGGAACGGACGCTGGCTGTCTCTCTGGACTCTGGGTTAGCGGTCATGTTCTGTGCCCCTGATTCAGTTCCTCAGAGTGCTGCGCTCTTTTCGTTTGAAGACATCGAGGCATTTGTCTGAGAAGAGTCTAAATAAGTGAGGGAGTTTAAACATTTGATGTGTAGTGTTGCATGGCTGACTTGCATTGTTGTCTCTCTCAGGGCATGCTATGGTGTTCTTCGCTTCATCATGGAGAGTGGGGCCAAGGGTTGTGAGGTGGTTGTGTCTGGCAAGCTCAGGGGTCAGAGGGCCAAGTCCATGAAGTTTGTGGATGGTCTAATGATCCACAGCGGAGACCCCGTTAACTATTACGTGGACACCGCTGTCCGCCACGTCCTGCTCCGCCAAGGTGAGTGAGGGATTGGGGTGGAGGACCAAATTTGGAAATTTAACAGGCTTGTTTCAAACAGTTTGTGAACTTAATCTTTAAACCTGGATTAAAAGCAACTTGGTTTAAATCAGGATTAGCAGCCATTATTGTATAAAGTTGCGTGCTGATAAACAGGGGTGGTGTTTTTCCTTGTTTATGAATGTTACATTGCTAAAATGTAGTCTAACTTGAAGTAGCATGTGCCAGCAATACAAAGCTAAAAATGTGAAACTTGGCTGATCCACTGTACTTTGTTAGTTACAGTCCAGTTATTTATTTTGCAGCTCATACAAGTGTGTATCAGTCCATGTGCATTTAGTACACACTTCAATTCTAATTACTTTATTAAAGTATAAATCATCTTGGGATGACTAGTCACCCGTGTTATCCGATGGTAAAAAAAAAAATCGACCCTCGCTTGCTTATTTGCTAGTTCAGTGAACCGACACTGAGATTTCCCCCTTCAGTGATGATACGATGACGAGTCGGAACGGGACACTAGCGGTCTCTTTGGATTCTGGGTTAGTGGTCACGTTCTGTGACCCTAGTCCAGTTCCTCTGAGCCGTGTGTTCCTTTCAGTTGAAGACATCGAGGCATTTGTCTGAGAAGGGCGCATATTAAATTTGACCAAATATTGACTACTGAGATTTTGTTTGTTAGGAAAACCTACATGCAGTAGAAATGCTGTATGATTTTTGCCTTTACTTACAATGTGTATCATTTTGCCCAGGTGTGCTTGGTATCAAGGTTAAGATCATGCTTCCCTGGGATCCCAGTGGTAAGATCGGCCCCAAGAAGCCTCTGCCTGACCACGTCAGCATCGTCGAGCCCAAAGAGGAGATCCTGCCCACCACCCCGGTGTCTGAACAGAAGGGGGCCAAGCCTGAAGTCCCACCCATGCCCCAGGGAACCCCTGTACCCACAGCATAAAGGGTAAGGGGACTAGGTTGTTCCAGGATGTAGTCACTTTCAATTAAAATAAAGTAGTTTCTTGCTTTATTTTAACTAATAAATTGGTTGCTATTTTCTAATTTGTGTGTAAACCCAGCTATAAACCCTTTTTAAAGAATAATCTATCCTATTTTCTTAGTGATAATTAACTCTTTATTGAGTGTTCAAACTGCCGTATGCTAAAAATATTAAATGTAATGAAAGTTACATATTTGTAGAACATGGGTTTAATGTTTGTTTTTCCTGTGTTGTGTAACTATAGTGTGTACTGCATATAGATGAGGATTATTTAATGTAGATTTTAATGGTACATGAGCAGCTTCCTGTAAGCTCTCACCCCCTTCAGTGATGATACGATGACGAGTCGGAATGGGATTGTGCTCTACTTTTAGGAGTCCAGTTTCAGAGTCATGTTCTGTGCCTCTGCTCTTGGACCCTTTAATTAGAGGGTCCCTTTCATTTGAAGACATTGAGGCATTTGTCTGAGAAGGGCCATCCAATGATTGTCAATACTGATCAAACACCTACAGCTGACACAATCTCTTAACATTTTGGTTTTTGTCTCTTCTAGGTGTTCACCATTGGAAGATGAGATTTTCTGTACAAAAATAAAAGGATAAATACATATATGGTCTTTGTGTCTTTAATCATATACGTGATGTAATGCTGTCAAGCTGTTTTAGGTCTGGCAAATTTTATTTATTCCTTTTTATGAAAATGTCTCCCTAACATGCTATATATTCTGACCATTATATGGACATTTGGTGGCATGTTGTTTGGTATCTTGACTTATGAGCAGATTCACCCCCTTAAAATAAATAGTTTGGGATGTGCCCTGGACTGCTGATTTACACTGATGCTGTATTGAACTTTGTTTACTGGTTTATTAGATTAGGTTTTGATAAGGTTTAGGTTAAATATTCTCTCTAGATGGATGGACAAACTGTTTTTTTATTAAAAGGTTATTCTCAAAGCATTTTTTATTGATTTTGGATAAAATCCAATAGATTGGATAGATTAATATCTATATTTTATATATTTATATTATATCTGAAAATTAAGCCTTATAAATGTTCATTTTATTCCTTTCGGCTGCTCCCAGTAGGGGTCGCCACAGCGGCTCATAGTCTCCATACCCCTCTGTCCTCTACAGCTGCCTTTCAAACAAGCCTTAAATGTTAATATGGTAGTGTTTTTGTATGTTGTCATGCACAGTTAAGGTTAATGGAATGGGAATATATCTATCCATCCACCCGAATTCTGGGAATGTTAGGACATTTTTAAAATTGGAATAAAATAAAAGTAAAATACTTTCAAATTACATGAGCCCATATTTTATTCACAATAGAACATGTTTAAATTGAGATGTTACACTGTTATGCACAAAATGAGCTCGTTTTAAAATTGATATCTGCTACAGGTCTCAAAACAGTTGGCATAGGAGCATGTTTACCATGGTGTATCTCTTCAAAACAGTTTGGAGACGCCTGGGCATTGAGGTTGAGTTTCTGGAGTTTTGCTGATGGAATTTGCTCCTATTCTTGCCTGATAACGGTTTCCAACTGCTGAAGAGTTCGTGGTCGTCTTTTTCGATTAATGATGCACTCGATGTTCTCTATAGGTGAAAGGTCTGGACTGCAGGCTGGCCAATTCAGGACCTGAACTCTTCTCCTACAAAAGCCATGCTGTTGTGATGGCTGCAGTATGTGGTTTTGCATTGTCTTGCTATAATACACAAGGCTTTTCCTGAAATAGATGATGTCTGGAGGGGAGCATATGTTGCTCTAAAACCTTTTATATACCTTTCAGCATTCATAGTGCCTTCCAAAACATTCACATCACCCATACTTTATGCACCACCATACCATCAGAGATGCTGGCTTTTGAACCGAACGCTGATAACATGCTGGAAGGTCCCCTCCTCTTTAGCCTGGAGGACATGCCGTCTGTGATTTCCAACAAGAATGTGTCAAATTTGGATCCATAGAACACTGAAACACTGGTTGAAATGAAAGCCTGCACCCACGCTGTCCCTTCGGAAAATATTGGACACCTCTGGATTAGACTGTTGTAGTTGGATGGCGCTAAGACTGAAACGTCTGTTAAAACAAACTTTGTACAAATAGAACCACTTATAGGTTACATTTATGACTATTTTGTTTTTGAATGCCGCCTCTAAAAGTGTTTTATTAGGCAAGTGAAAGTCTGTTCTTTGACAATGGCCAAATTGTGACGACTAGATGACCAGTCTCTAAAACCTCCTTGTTTGGTGCTCCTGGAATTCGGTGGTTAGTACCTACCAAAGGTGATCCGAAGAATAACTGTTGAACTTTCGCCCGATGTATATAGAGAACAAATCTGGTCTGATCTCATTACTGTAGCACACAAATAGTTGTTGATGGCCATTATCAAATAAAAAGCTGTATTACACAGTCCACTGCAGCTTTCTCCTTATGGTGTTATGTAACTACAGACTGACTTTTTAGAGTGCCAATTCTGACCCATCAAAAGAACCTTCAGTCGATATGTGTGCATCAGAACTGGACGAAGAAACAATGGAGGAAGGCAGCCTGGTCAAAACTTACCCAAACATTCTTGCAGATGATAAATGCACTTCTTCATATTACATTCTCTAAAAGCAGTGGCATTTAAAGCAAGATAATTCACCACGTGACCCTGCAAAAATTGTTCAGGAATGGTTGGAGAAACAGTGTTGACTTTCCTTTATATGCCCCAGATTCCAATATAATAGACTTCTCTGGGATGTACTGAACAAACAAGTCTGATCCCTGAAGGCCCCACCTGAAACTCTTTAAAGGATCTGCTGCTAATATCTTGGTGTCAGATACCACAGCATGCTTTTAGAGGTCTGGTGGAGTCCATGGAGCACAGGAGAAGCCTACACCCTATTAGACAGGAGGTATTGTTAAGGCTGATCAGAAAAAAAATAAACAACTAAAAAAAGCATGGATGTATTATATTTCTGATAAATAACGCCGTTAATAGTGAATGTAAACATGGCTAGGTTTGCTAGTGTTTCGAGTCTGGAGGTATTCCAGGTAAATATATCGAGCTGCGTGCGTCCAGTAAACTTGGGAGTTTTCGAGTTCATTTTTTTTTAAGAGTCGCAGAAGCCACGCCCACTGAACGCAGTACACCAACCTGGTGACTCCAGCAGGTAAAACACAGAGAGCAGCTCCGATCACTCAGCCATGAGCCTTCCTGACATCAAATCATCACGGAAACTGGCAGTCCAGCCTATTCAGCAGGTAACAATTCGAGCAAGCTTTATCTAGACTAATGTATCACCAGCATTCTTAAGAATAAAGTTGACTTTGTTAATGGTTAAGTCTGATCTATTGGTAACCGAGAACTTAGATGGATTTAGGAGATCCCTAAAAGTGCGGTTTTCCAGGTGATGCACTGGAAGTTGTAAGACAGTGGTTTCTACTGTATTGGCACTTGATGTTCCAGGTGTAATGCTGAGGTTTGATTGCACATGATGTTCCAGGTGTAATGCTGAGGTTTAATTGCACATGATGGTCCAGGTTGAATTCTGAGGTTTGATTGCACATGATGGTCCAGGTGTAATTCTGAGGTTTGATTGCACATGATGGTCCAGGTTTAATGCTTAGGTTCGACAATTCATTTGAAATTTGTAGTCTTCAAAATTGTATTTTGAATTAGTAGTAGAAAAAAACAAACCATTTGTACAAGAACGAAGGAACATGCTAATTTAGAGTGAAAAGAAACTGAGTAATATTAACATCAACACTTTTATTAATAACCATAATAATAATAAATGCACTTATACAAGGGATCGATCAGTAAGAGTTAATAAGATTGTCAATATAAAGAACGGTCAGCCTGGTGATATTTTAAAATAAATAAATAATGGTTTCATTTTCACTTTGATTGTTTTTAATAAACTGGTATTTAGCAAAGCTGGACATTGTGGTCTAATGCAATTTAGCACATGATTCCAAATCACATATCATCGCATCATAGTGGCGCATCTGGATGATGTAAAATGATGTAAACCCGGATTATCACTTATTGACACGACTCTAAGGCTGTCTTTTGTCCAAATACTGCATAACCCTGACTATCCTATTATAAAGAATGAGGACTAGAATACATTGGATGTGGATAATCTGTGTATAATCTGGTACACGAGCATTGGGGAATCACACTCTCAGAGGCACTGTAGGAACCTAGTAGGCTTTCGGATAATGATTGACCGGCATTCCAGTTTCTCACAGGACTGAATCTGAGTAACAAAGTAATAGGAAAGAAATGAAACATGCAGCTATTGATTCCTCTTCTGTTCTAAAAAATTCCACAAAGTTTTCCATGAGAGAGAAAGACGGAAATCCCTAGGGCTCAATGTGAATGTCATGCAGATTTGGCCTTCGCAACTATTGTTTGTGGATGTGACAGGTTTTGATCAGAACTTATACTCAGACACGATGATATGTAATGCTTTATGAGCACATTTGTATCTGATTGTTTACAGTTCAAAACATGGCACAACAAATCTTTTGATAGAACAGTAACACCATGATCTAAGTGGAAGGACGCTAGTTTTAGTCATCCTCATTTCTTTAATATCGTTCAAAATATCTGAGGTTAATATTTCCTTTTGTTTACTTTTGCTAAGTGTAAAATTATGAATAATGTTTATGATTTGTGATTTGGTTAATTACTGAATGCTTTTACTTGCTTTATTTGGTTTTAGTTGCCTAGTTACAATCATTGTAGATTATTTATAAATGCTATTAATCCAAACCATATTTTTAAGCCACTGTGAGTGACAGCTTTAAACAGTCATTTTTACAGTTTTTTGATACTGTTCTCACTGAATCCACCTGTAAAAATGTGGAGTGGTTTTATCCATGCTTTTATTCTGGCTTAAGCTTTCATCACCACCTAAGATGCCACTGCTGGTCCCTTCAGCAAGGTCCTTAACCGTCAACCCTCTAAATAAGGACGTCTTCCAAATGCTGTAGATGAAAAAATGTAAATGCAAGCCAAACAATGAGCTGAAGGGGTGAGTTTAAATCCAGGGAAAGCATAAGAGACTTTATCTTAGGACTCTTTTTAGGCTGGTTGTGTGTCTTGCAGCAGAGTTTAACAGTGTCTCTTAGGCATGCGTATGATATAAATCTAAACTGACAGTCACTAAGACAGAGCCGTAATCATTAGCTGTCTCTTTCTTTTGCCTCTAAGTAATGAAGTTTGGCGTTTTTAACATCTTTCATACAACACAACCCATATTAAACCCATGTTTTCTCTGTTCTCTGCAGTGCTCAGTCGTACAGCTGAATGTCGGCGGTCAGGTATACACCACCACCCTGGTGACCCTGCGCAAATTCCCCAACTCGAAGCTGGCTGAGATGTTCAGCGCACCTCTCAAACTCATAAAGGATGCAGAGGGTCGCTGTTTTATAGACCGGGATGGGACACACTTTAGGGCGATTCTTGACTACCTCCGTTCAGAGGAAGTTCCTACTCAGAATTTGCTGGAGGTTCACAAAGAGGCGGTGTATTATAATATAAAACCACTGGTGAAACTTCTAGACGAGTCACCTCAGTTTTTCGGGGAGAGGGTAGGAAGGCAGCAGTTTCTGTCCCATGTACGCAACTACCACGAGAATCTAGAAGTCATCATCAGGGTGGGCAGAGCAGAGGCCATGGCCTCACGATACACCACAATAATCATATGTATCCTAAAGACAGATGATGACCTGGCAAGGTACAACGATGCCCTGCTTAATCTTGATACAAAAAAGGAATCAATTGTGAGTTTTGGGCCCTGGAATGCTCAAGCTTCCGTAGAGGATCTTCTGGATTGTATAAAAATGGACATTGAGGCAAAAGGATATAAAGTGAGCATCAAACCACACAACACAGAGAAAGGCTTTCTGTTTAAAAGCCATGGTTTCTTCTATATGCTGACTTTTACCTGGTGGTGACTAGCAATTGTAGTTCTACCCAGCTGTGTGGGAGTGGAATGTATTGAAATAGTGATACACGGAGGTCATGAATCTTTATAAAATCCACCTACACACACTTCAGATAAGAAAAGTGTGTTATCTGTTATTTTAGACCCACCTAAAATGCAGACATGTGTTATATAGGGCTTATTCAGGATCTTTGGCAGCTGTAGCCACCCTTGTTTAATATTTACTCTAGTTTGTACCGGCCCATTACACCATGTGATCTTGATGCGCTCAAAAAATGCAGTGTGAGAGTGTACAAAGTATTTTATAGAATAATATTTATATCTTTGAGATAAAAGAAAGCACAAGAGGATGTTCTGTTATTGGAAAGTCAATGCCATGTCATGATAAGACGCCCAACATCATTAGAATTTTTCTTTTAACTAATAACTGTTAGGTTGCAAATTGCTTTATTCACATTATACCACTGTGATTTGCCAAGAATTGCAAATTTTTACTTATAATTTACAATTTGTACTTTCTTTTTTTTTTTTTTTTACGTTTTTAGTCCATACTAACCTTGTGAAACATCTATGAGACAACAGAGTTTCTGCTGCCACTTACTGCTTTCATAAACTGTTAATAAAATTCTCCTTAGAGGAAATGTCCCAATACCAGTGTGTTTAGTTTTTCATTGTTAAATAACAGCACATTTGAAAATTTTCTACCATTCATTTTTTGTGTCTGAGTTGCTATAAAATGGATCATTCACTAGGAATATTAATGCTTTGTCCTTTTAATATAAAATTTATTTTAAAAACATTGGAAGTAGTGTCAGTCCCTGTAGGAGCTGCTGTTAAAGAAAACTGATCCATAGTTTGAGTTTATCAGTGCTGTGGTAATCATATGTGGCATTTGTAGAGGAAATGATTGTGTATGAACAATCACTCTTGTTGGGTTTTTTTTTTTGGTGTAGTAGTGAAAACGTATATATCAGCATAAAGTGTTATTCAAATTGTTGAGCGATAGATAGATAGATAGATAGATAGATAGATAGATAGATAGATAGATAGATAGATAGATAGATAGATAGATGGATGGATTTTAATGGTAATTTAACTTTAGGTTTAGTAGAAAATAAGCAAATAAGAAGGAGGAAGCAAATACTTTGCATAAGTATGATGTGGTAATGCAGTGGGGTGTAAACATTGTACATACAGGCAGCAGACTTAAGTGGAATTAAAATGGCAGTGGCAGTGCAAACATTGTCAACCGTGTAAACTGTACACAGTGTAAAAAATAGAAAACATAAAATTAAGGTGTAAATAGAAGGAAAATGGCAATGCATATAAATATAAATTAAAGTTCTTTAAACTGGCTCAGTGCAATCGTTTATTATACATTTTGAAATGCAATTATGGTTTACCTTTATCGTTCATATTTTATACTGTGTCAGAGATGACTGGTTTCAGATGATCATTAATTCTGTTCTTAGTGCCTGGTATATATAGTTTGGTACTTTTTGTCTACAATTTACTAGAATTTTTACCCAACTTTGGGACTCCTAATAAGGCAAGGTCATTAAATAAATGAACTTAAAAATAACACATTATCTTTTCATCATGGTACTTGTTAGTGAGTGTGATATATTAGACAGCAAGTGAACACTTTGTCCTGAAAGATGATGTGTTAGAAGCAAGAAAAAAGCGCAAGGTTTGATCAATTTTGCCAAGGGCCAAATTGTGACGTCTAGACGACTGGGTCAGAGCATCTCCAAAACGGCAGCTCTTGTGGGCTGTTTCTGGTCTGCAGTGGTCAGTATCTATCAAATCTATCTACCATTGGGTCACTCCCAATAAAATATCAAAATCTTCAACTCTGCTACCTCCAGCTTCACTTCCTGTCTTTTACTCAATGTCACTGTCTCTAAACCATACAATATAGCAGGTCTCACCACTTGCATAAACATAAACTTTTCTCTCACAAATCACTCCTGCTATCACTCTTCTCCACCCACTCCACCCTGCCTGCACTCTTTTCTTCACACTGTCCATTACTTTGTACTGTTGACCCCAGGTACTTACATTTCCTCAAATTCCTACAAACAATACCCCACAATGACAACGTGAAAGAAGTGTGTTTATTTTTTTATACAAAAAAATAAAAATAAATAGATAATAAAAAGATAATAATAATCAAGTATATAAGTATTTACAGCCTTTGCTCAATATTTTGTTAAAGCACCCTTGGCATTAATTACAGACTCATTGCTTTTTGAGTATGATGCTACATGCTTGGCACCCCTATTTTTGGTTAGTTTCTCCCATTCTTCATTGCAGAACCTCTCAAGCTCCATTAGGTTGGATGGGGAGCGTCGTTGCACAGCCATTTTCAGATCTCTCTAGAGATGTTCAGTCGGCTGTGCGATTAGGGTTGTTGTCCTGTTGGAAGATGAATCGTCACCCCAGTCTAGAGGTCCAGAGCGCTCTGGAGCAGGTTTTTATCAAGGATGTATCTGTTCATTTCTGCATCCATCTCTCCGTCGATCCTGACTAGTCTCCCAGTTCCCTGCCACTGAAATTCATCCCAACAGCATGATGCTGCCACCACCATGCTTCACTGTAGGGATGGTATTGGCCAGGTGATGAGCGGTGCCTGATTTCCTCCAGACATGACGTTTGGCATTCAGGCCAAAGATTTCATTCTTTTTTCCTCATTGGCTGAGAGTCCTTTAGGTGTCTTTAGGCAAACTCTGAATGGGCTGTCATGTGCCTTTTACTAAGGAATGGCTTCAGTCTGGCCACTCTACCAAACAGGCCTGATTGGTGGAGCTCAATTTTGAATGTGTCATGGCAAAGGCTGTTAATACTTGTGTGTATGTGTATGTGTATATATATATATATATATATATATATATATATATATATATATATATATATATATATATATATAATAATAATAATACATATATACAGGTATATATAAATTTGCAAATGTTTGTGTGTGTGTGTGTGTGTGTGTGTGGACTTCATGAACAAAACTTTGTGGACACCTGACCATAAGGTAATTGAGTGTGAGGTATATATTGTATAGTTTTTTGTACTTTTTGCATTTCAACTTTTGTGTAGGCAACATGTACATTTTGTCCCTAATTTATTAATAGTTTGACACTATTTTGGTCACAATAATGTACCGAATTTATTGAATGTAACCAGTTCAAATGACTTCGTTAATAAACGACTCTTTCATGTCCCTTGACGTATTGTGGTCATGTGAGTTTATTGTTTAAATCCGTATTTTTGCTTATAACCTTTGCTTTTAGACGCTTGACGGCGACAACGGTATAGAAGCTCAATACAAAACAGACTGAAAGGGGAAAAAGAAGAAGCGGCGCTACGGCGAGCAATGTGGGACAAATGTGCTTCGCTACAGTTCGCCTTTCATTGTGATAATGGCTGCTCATCTGAAAAAACGAGTTTACGAGGAATTTTCCAAAGTTGTGCAGGTAAAACACTTGACTAAAAAAATAGAGAGGTGAAAAATAAAGACGTGTAGGGCTTGGCAAAGTGAAGTCTGTAGCTCACCAGCGAGCTTTCTCTTTCCCAGGAAACGTCGTTAGGTGCCTAAGCTAACAGTGGGGTATTGAGCAAAACCAAGGCTTATTTTCTCCTGTTTAGGTCAGAAATATTTTATTGAGATGGACAACATACAGAAAACATTGATTTTTTTCTATTCATAATGCTGATATTCTGTATATAAAACATTCTGATATGCTTGAAGATACATTTCTTTGAGAGATCAACTTCATGGGTTTCACCAGAACCACCAGAAAATAATGTCATCCTGAATTTATTAGACATTTAGATAAATAAAAGAAACTGCATAGACTAGAAATAGAATATAAATAGAAATCTTGGGTAGAATATATAGTTTGTAAACTGTGATCTTTGTGGGTGAGAGTAAATTTTAGTATGCATAGTGAATATAGTGTACATATAGGCTACATAGTCTAAAGAACTACTAGTGTATTATTAATATAATAATAATAATAATTATTATTATTATTATTAGTAGTAGTAGTAGTAGTATTTAGTTGTCTTAGACTCTCAAATTAAATTCTTTGACTCGTTTGCCTGTGTACCATGTTTGAAAGCATGATCATGCATTTGAGTTTTGGTTGCCCAGTTTAAATACGTATCAAATATGTCAGATCATAAACTATGCTAATCCCGATACTAACCCATACCAGTATCCATAAATCAGAGACGTGTGTCAGTACTTTATATAATTTACTACATTTTTTCCACTTCTCAGCAACAACCTCTCGAGGAGGTCCCAGCCAAGAAGCTTCGTCTTACCAAGCCTAGTAAATCTGCAGCACTTCATATTGACCTGTGTAAAGCCACCAGCCCGACAGATGCTCTTCAGTATCTCCTAAACTTTGCTCGCAAGCCTGTGGAGGCAGAAAGTGTTGAAGGGGTAGTGCGCATTCTTCTGGAGCACTATTACAAGGTAAGACTTGGCCAGGACAACGCCTACTTTTTTGTTAATAGCGTAAAGGGGAAAGGATTAAAGATAAAGTTAGGGTTGCTGTTGTGTGTATGTGTAATGTAAGTTTTAATAAGTGTTGCATGCTGGTCACATTGTGTTCACCCTTTTGTTACTTGGTGCTTCTGAATATGTCGTTGAACAGGAGCTCGATAACTCAGTAAGGCTGAAGATTGCCTCGCTGCTCGGCCTGCTCTCAAAAACACCGGGGTTCTCCCCTGACTGCATCGTCGATGACGTCATTAACACTCTGAATCATGACAGTAAGTCATTTCAGTGTTATTCCGGTTCTGCTGTCTAGTTCCTAGTGTTTGCTGAATGACTCCAAATGATGCAAAATGAAATAAATTTAATATTACCTTCGTCTACCGAATGCTCATCATTTGCTGTTATAAGAACATCCACTCAACTGGAAAGATGTTCCAATAGATTGTGGAGTGTGTTTTTGGAGATTTGTGTTCATTCGCCCCAAAAGGGTGTTCGTAAAGTCAGGTACTGATGTAAGGAGGCCTGGGGTGAGGTCAGCTTTCCAATTTATCCCTGAAAGTGTTCAGTAGGGTTGAGGTCAGAGCTCTATAGCAGGCCTCTCAAGATCTTCCATTCCAACCCGTGTAAACCATTAAACATGTTTCACTGCCCCAAAACAAGCTGTACATCAATTTATTGCTGTACAGTAGCAGCAAATTTTAAAATAAATTTAAGAAATTATTTTCGGATCTCCCAATTGTCTAGTTATAGTTGTGAAGCTTAATATGTGTTTGTGTTCAGTTTCCCTCCAGAACCTTGATCTTGGATTAAACATGCACAGCTGCACTGGTGTGCATGTGTAATCTAAGTGTGCTATGGGAGGTTTGGTTTAATATACAACTTTTGAGTGTGTATGTGATTGAAACAGAAAATGAGTATTTGGATGATGGTGTTTGAATGTGTTTTTAAGTGCGTTGTCCACAACTTGTTTTCCAACAAGTACCATGAGTTAACCGTCAACCTTTACACTCTCCACTAGATCGAGAAACTTTTCTGAAGCCGATTTCGAGTTTAGAGATTGTGCGAGTTGTAATATATCTTGAATTCTGTTGGCTGTTGTGGAAATTGGTCTGTATCTTCAACTTCCTTGCTTTCTTGAGCAAAGTGAGATGTTTTCCAGCCTGCAGAACATATCTGATGTACATTAGTGTGGATTCTACATTTTTGAAATGGTATAGAAGAGATGAACATTGTTTCTCCAAAAGATCTTCCTTCAGATGTTTGTTGTCGGAGAGAGCTGCCCTTCAACAAAATGTTTTTAACTGTGTTAATCTCTGGTGACTGTGAAGGCCATTTTCATTCTTATCAAAGCATTTATTGAGCCCTGGTGACATGTAGATAGGGGCAGGGTCATCCTGGAAGAAACCATTCCCATCAGGAAACTTATAAAGGACAAAGGTGATCAGAAGAGCATTGCATTGATTTGCAGTGACTTCTTTCAGGAATAGGTTAACCTAGTCATGCTAGAGATACAAAACATCCTTAAATCATTCTAGTGCTACCTTTTTTCCTTTATAGACAGGGAGCGGGAATTCATTTGGTCCTTGTAAAAGACTACTGGCTCCTTGCCACATTCCACACTAACGGCCGTGACGCTTCACTGACCAGGCCACTTTGCTTTAAGAACTGAAACATTGTCTCTTGTGCTTTTAATGCACAAGTTCTGGTTACAGTCTGTGGGGATTTCCCCCCCGAAACATGTCCAAGGTATATTGTGTGGGTCTGGTGTTTTAAAGTTAGGCTGAAGAACCTGTTATATAGTTGCAGGTGATGAATCAAGATTAGAAATTTGTTGGAAGAGTTCCTAATCCTGGTTTTGAGGGAACACATTTACCGCTCTAGCTCACCCACTTGAACTAATCAGAGTTCAGTAGAAACAACTGAAATATGCAGGACAGAAGGCAGTGAATACTAGTGTGTTCTTTCTAATCACCAAAATATCTCACCTATTTGGTCACCTGCTAATTCCTTCTTAACCACCACGCCAACTACACCATCCAAGCCAAGTGAAGCCAAAAGTGATGCTGTTTTACACTTTTGTTGTAAATTGCTATCTGCCCTCTTCTGCATATATATATATATATATATATATATATATATATATATATATATATATATATACACTTACAAATGCCCTTTATTGGTTAATGTTGCTGTGCTTGACAGTGTGAGAGTATGTCATCTCTCCCACTCAGTGTTTTGCAATTTAACCATAATTGTAAAAGTTATCTGCAAACCAATGACTTTTAAGCCAAATATAGAGTCTAGTCTAGATTTATGAAATATATTGAATATATGGAATCTTGACTTTTCATTTTGCTTTTAGAATCTAACCATGTGTTGGCCCAACTGCTTGATACTCTGCTGGTTATTGGTACACAGCTGACAGACAACATGGCAGTCACTCAGAGACTCTTTGAAGTGGCATGCAAGGTAACATGTTTTATTTGATACTAAAAAGAACACAGGCATGTACCCCACTCCCAGTGAGATCACAATAGCTTTTTTTAGAAACATCTTTTTCTGTCATTTTGTTTTGTAAAAGATTCATTAGAGTGGTAGCTCAGCGGTTAAGGCTCTGGGTTACTGATTGGAAGGGCGGGGGTTCAACCCCCCGGTATCGCCAAGCTGCCACTCTTGGTCCTTGAGCAACGCTCTGTGTTCTGGTGAAGCTGTTTTACGGGCTCTGCCCCCAGCTTCCAAACAAGTTGGGACAAATAAAGGCAATTTCTTTTTGTGTATAATCTGTGCCTCTTCACTAACAGCACCTTCAGAGCACTTATTTTGGGGTACGCAATAAGTGTCTCCAGCTCCTTGGCTGCTTGGGGTCTGTCGGCAAACCTCCGAGTAAAGAGAGTGAGGCAGTACCTGGCACTTCCACCGCATCCCCGAGGGACGTCCAGAGTCTCATCAGCGATTACTTCAGTGACCAGGACCCCCGAGTTCGTACAGCAGGCATTAAAGCTATGGTGAGCCACATTAACGTTGCTTTAGCTCTTCTGTTTTTTTAAACCTCATTTTTATAGAAAGGAGGCCTTTTACTTGTCACATATTCACTACAGAATGGATCTTCAAACCAGGGGTCAGTGACCACTAGGGGGTCAGCGGTGGTACTGCAGGGGGTCCGCTAATTAATGTTGCATCACGTTGCAAAAAACGTTGAAGCTGGTTAATTTACACTAATCATATCTGGCTGGCAGTCATTAAACATCCAAACCCATTGACGCTAGATTAATATGAATTGTCTATGTTAGTAGAACTTGAAATGATTTAGATGCACCTCCCTCATGCTTTTGTGTGCCTTCTGCTTTCGTTCCACGTCTTTTCACGTTTTTTTTGTAGACACGATTACAGACGCTCCCCACCTTACGAACAAGTTACGTTTTCCGAACGACCGTTCGTACAATGAATTTGTTCGTAAGTTTTTACTGTTCGGTATTGACTACGCATATCTCCTAATGATGTAGGGGCTATAAATACTATCAAATAAACAATATACTAAAACAAATCTAAATAATTTAAATACTGTACACAGTATTTTGTATTGAGTAATAACAAAATAAATTAAAATTTTCTTTTTATCAATTTTATTTAAATAAAAATATTCTACACTCGTTTAAGAAAAAAAACATCATACCAACAGTTAAATATGATGGTGGTAGTGAGATGTTTTGGGGCTGTTTTGTTGCTTCAGGACCTGGAAGACTTGCTGTGATAAATGGAACCATGAATTCTGCTGTTTACCAAATCCTGAAAGAAAATGTCCGGCCATCTGTTTGTGACCTCGAACAGAAGCAAACTTGGGTTCTGCAGCAGGACAATGATCCAAAACACACCAGCAAGTCCACTTCTGAATGGCTAAAGAAAAACAAAATAAATACTTTGGAGTGGCCTAGTCAAAGTCCTGACCTGAATCCTATTGAGATGCTGTGGCATGACCTTAAAAAAGCAGTTAATGCTCGAAAACCCTCCAGTGTGTTCACTTGCATTCTCTTTTACTAATATTTAAATTAGTTTGATGATCTGAAACATTAAAGTGTGACAAACATCTGACAGAAATCAGGAGGGGGCAAACACTTTTTCTCTTTAGTTGCCTAAGCTCTATTATGTAAGGACTCTGTTTTATTGGGTCGTATTTGACCTAATGCCACTTATTTTATGTTCCCAGCTTCAACTGCACGAAAGAGGAATGAAACTCCAGCAGACGATATACAACCAGGTAAAAAAAAATCTATAATTCCGTACCGGTTTATTATGCATGCAGGATCTAAACTGATTAATGTTTTGTCCCACAGGCCTGCAAACTCTTGAGCGACGACTACGAGCAAGTGCGCTCAGCTGCCGTGCAGATGGTGTGGGTGCTAAGCCAGCTTTATCCTGAGAGGTGGACTAATGTATTCTTTCAATACGGTCTCACATGATTCATAGAGATTCCTGTTTGTTTGCACTGTTTTCTGTATGAAAAAGTTTGTTTTTCTTCCCTCTCTGTTGTCATGTAGCATTGTCCCGATTCCTTCATCCAACGAGGAGATCCGGCTGATCGATGATTCATTTGGAAAGATCTGCCACATGGTCAGCGATGGCTCCTGGGTAGTGCGAGTGCAGGCTGCCAAATTGCTGGTGGGTTTATTTATTTATTTATTTATTTATTTATTTATTTATTTATTTATTTATTTATTCACTTCCTGTTTGCACTGAATAATTATTTAGTACCTGGATCGTGTTTGCTTTTTCAGGGCTCCATGAAGCAGGTGAGCCCACACTTCCTGGAGCAGACACTAGACAAAAAGCTGATGTCAGACCTCAGGGTAAGAACATATTCACAGTGGTATCGATTCGCCGTTTCTTTCGTGTGCTAATAATCTTTTATATTTTATTATCTATAATAATGAAAACTAAAGATACACGGTGGTATCAAAAAGTTTCGAGACTAATGGTGCATCAAGGACAGGAGGTTAGAACAAAGTGCAAATGTGAAATTGAGCGTAAATCTGGGCAAATCTGCAACGGAGACCTTTGACACACGGCGATGCTGCAAAAGTCGTTCGAGGTGAAACAGCGGAAGAACGTCACTGGAAGAGGACGAGAGAACAGGAAGACCTTCGACGAGCTCAACCACCGAAAATGTCAAAACCATTCGGCAACTTGCGCATGATGATCGTCGGAGAACAATCCACCTGATCTCGCTTTCCTTCACGCAAGATTTGGCTCCTGCTGACTCCGCCCTCTTTCTGAAGATTTAACTCGAAGGTCATCGTTTCGACACCATTGCGGAGATCCGGCGCGAATCACAGAAGTTGCTTGACACGCTTCGAAAAGAAGACTCCCAGGACACATTCCAGTAGTTGCAGGAACGCAGGGTGTTGCTGTGCTCCGTATTGCTGTGTGAAGAAACTATTTTGAAGGTGATCATGTGTAAACGTAAGTAAATAAAGTCCTTTTTTTTTTTTTTTTTTGGAAAGAGAGCCTCGAAGCTTTTTGATACCACCTTGGAAATCAAATCAGATGGTTTTTTTAATATAATATATTATTGTTTACATATTTGTAAACCAGACTCCCACATATCCATCGTACATCCACCACCCATGATGTGTGGCAGAATCCCAGACTGGGTCGTAAAAAAAAAAAAAAAAAAAAAGCATGCAACATTCAGAAGCTTATAGAATCTGTACTTCTTTTCTGGGGGGGGCATTTTGTTGTATGAACAGGATCAGGGTTTTTCGTTGTAAAACTATATTCTGTACATTTGCTCCTAGCATGAATAGTCCATTTACCTTTTTGCGCTTATTCAGAGCGACTTACATTTATCTTAATCATGCAACAGAGCCCAGGGGTACTGAATTGTTTTTTTTCCCTTAACTGTCCATGCTGTGTTGATTATTGACCTCTTTTCACACTTTAGAAAAAGCGCACGGCGCACGAGCGAGCCAAAGAGCTCTACACTTCCGGAGAGTTCTCCTCAGGCCGGAGATGGGCAGACGACGCTCCTAGAGAGAAAGTTGATACATCAGGTGTCAACCTAATCGACTCTGGGGCCTGTGGAGCTTTCGTGCACGGACTCGAGGACGAGATGTACGGTGCGTATTTTGCCCTTGAAGGGAGCTTCAGTTCCTCACAGTGTGCGCTGTTGGAAATGTGTCCACCGATGTTTCATTCTTTTTTATTTTATCTTTGCAGAAGTGCGGATTGCGGCCGTGGAGGCCCTGTGCTCCCTGGCCCTGTCCTCTCCTAGCTTCGCAGAAAAGTGCCTGGACTTCCTGGTGGACATGTTCAATGACGAAATCGAGGAAGTAAGACTGCAGTCCATCCACGTACTGCGAGAGATTTCCACTCACATCACACTGCGTGAGGACCAGCTGGACACAGTGCTCGCCGTGCTCGAGGTACCACTGGTTTGCATTCGGGTTGGTTAAAAGGTGTCGATGCATTTTTTTTTTTGTGACAGCAGCCCAAACAGTAGTACAGTGAAAATGTCGGGCGTATAATAATGCAATCATTTGACTCCTCATACAAGCATATTCAAGCAATCTCATAAAACGTTAATGACAAAAACATGCCTAATTTTTTATTATGGTCACATTTCTGAGGACATTCAAAACATTACATAGTGCTTAAGAGGAAAAATCATAAAGACACACACTGAAAAAAATCTGTGACAGGGTGGTGTAATGCAACATTATGTTAGTACCCTGAAATTGATAACAGCACATCTTAAGCCACTACACTTTGTAATAGATTATCATTTATTTATTAGTTTATTAAAGAATGACGCTCCATACTTTTCATCCATTTATAGGATTATTTATGGGTTGTGGAATACGTGGAATTGTGGAAATATTTTCAAAACCAGTTTTGTAACACGCCAACCGATGGCCGCACAAGTCTGTACTATGCTATACTATACGCATAGTCACAGGAAGCACCGAAAGTCAGTGTGCCAAATTGGAAGCTGTGCAACTGGTCCGATTCTGACCACGTGTGCACACCGTCACCGCGCTCCCCTTACACGTGAGTTCCTCGCCGGAAACATTATCTCACTTCGCTCTTTTCCCGAAGAAGAAGGTTCGGCATCTTGACACCATTGCGGAGATCCAGCACAATTTTCAGAAGGTGCTTCAATAAAGAAGACTTCCAGGACACATTCCAGAAGTGGCAGAAACCCTGGGAGCTCTAAATTGATGTGCAAGGGGACTATTTTGAAATTGATAGTGTGTAAACATAGATAGATAAAGTACTTTCTTTTTGTGTGTTTTCAGACCACCTGGTATACATGAGAAATGTGTTACTTGCAATAATAACCAGTGTTCTGTCATCTCCCTTTTTTTTCCTTTTCATATTATACTTGTCATACTGTATTGGCAAGAAATCAAGAGTAGACTTTTCTGTTCTGAAGACTTTCGTATCGTGGAAAACTTGGATTGATAATATGTGAACATGCTTGTTATGCATTCAGGATTCCTCCCGGGACATCCGAGAAGCCCTGCATGAGTTGCTGTGTTACACAAACGTCTCGACTAAAGAGTGTATCCAGCTGGCCCTGCTGGAACTGCTAAAGAACCTCGCCAAGTATCCGACTGACCGCAACTCAGTGTGGAAGTGAGCATCCTATCTAAATTTCCTTCTTGCTATGCAATTAGCACCAACTAGTGATTTGTTTGTTTTCAAAAAAATGCCTCTTGCAGATCATCTTTCATTAATCTTCATTCCCCTCCTGCAGGTGTTTAAAGTTTCTCGGAGCTCGTCATCCCACTTTGGTGTTGCCCATTGTCCCTGAGCTCCTGAGCACACATCCGTATTTTGACACTCCAGAGCCAGACATGGACGATCCTGCATGTATCCTTCCCTGTTCAGCTCCATTTCCATTGTAGTTATATAATGATTGTAAAAGCACAGGAAAATTTTTTTTGTTTGTTTTTGTTTTTTTTAAGACATGTATTTGTTTAATTTCTATTTAATGCCAAAATGGGTTTTATTCTGGATTGAGAATCAGTCAAAGCAAAAAAACAAGTTATAGCCTCTACATTGTGGTTTTATTTAATTTTTTCCTGATAATGAGTTTCATCAGACATTGCGGTTTTAGTGCTGGTGTTTAATGCAGCAAAGTCTTGTCCCACCATGCCAGCTCTGTTCTCAGACCACACGTTCCGGCACTACGCCTACCTGCGTGACAGTCTCTCACACCTCGTGCCTCAGCTAAGGGTAAGATTTTATAGTCTGCTAATCTTTCCTATTAGGCATCATTATATCTCTATTATCATGTTCTACTTTGCCTCTTGTCTCTACTTTCAGTTACCAGGCAGGAAGCAAATGGCAGCTCTGGGCTCGGAGTCATCAGGAAAGGAGACTTGCAGCCTGGAGTCGGCACAGCAGTTTCTCCAGGAGAGCCTGTCTCGAGTCAGCATCCTGCAGAACTTGGACTCACCTGGAGCTCAGGACCTACTCGACTTTACCATCAGGTCTGAAACACAGGATCACGCTCAGCCACCTGTGGCTGTTTCATGTGCTGATAATCTGTGCGCTGATGTTTATCCTGTTTTTTTCACACAGAGATCTGCAGAGACTCGGGATGCTGCAGACAGAGCTGGCCGGATCTGCAGATTTTTATGCAACATACCTGCACTGTCAGCTGCTGTTAATGAAGGTGAGCTCTTATTTTAAAAGCTAGGCATTCAAATCATTTCCCTTTTTCAATCAACTCAGCAGTAGTAAAATTTGTTAGTGTTGACTGATATAATTTTTTTTATATAATAGGCTCTACAAGAGAAGCTGTGGAGCATGGCTGTGCCTCTGTGTCTGAAACAGAATGCCATGGCATCAACTGCTGCACAACAGGTACGTGCACTCACAAATACACACGTGTGCACATAGACACAATTTTTTATGTACCTCAAGCCAATGTAGATGATTATTTATATATGTACTGATCAGACATAACATTATAACTAGTGAAATAAATATCATGATCTATTCATCATGGCATCGGTTAGTGGGTGGGATTTATTAGGCAGCAAGTGAACATGCAGCTGGTTGATGCAGGAAAAATCCACAAGTGTTAGGAGTTAGTAAATTTAAATCTGTGTCTGTGTGTGTGTGTGTGTGTGTGTGTGTGTGTGTGTGTGTGTGTGTCCGCGATAGATTTTAGAAGAGACGTACAAGTTGGAATTCTTGTACAGCGGCCTGGAAACACGTCAGGTGGCAACTATTCATAATGTTCGACTGCAAGCCAAGGCACTACGACTTGTTCTTACTGCCCGCACCAAACGAGGGTCAGCACTGCTAATACACACACACACACACAAACACGCACACAGATTTCACTATCAGGCAGCAGTGCATAACTCCTGAGACAATGTAATGATCTACACATGATCTGTATGTGATCAACCATGTTGTACATGAAAGGTTATGAAAGGTATTATCAATTTGGTTTAGAGAAAACATTTAAACAAATATAAATGAGTTCGTTTTAAAGCCAGAGAGACCACTTTTTGCCTGACTGGAACTGAAAGGCCACACATGTTTATTGGATTTGTTCACAGCATTCATTCATCTTCAGCAAATGCTTTGGCCTGGTCAGGGCCTTTGTGGCTTTAATTACATTTTGGGAATTAATTCGAAAATATTGTGGGCAGAAAAAGAAAGAAAAACAATCCAGCATACACCTTCTACATGGGTATGTGAAGAAGAGAGAAGCACACTGCCAAGGAAGATCAATATTATTTTATTGACTCAGAGCCACATGTAGTGATACAGTCACCTTCAGCTTCTGACATTTTGTGAAGTACACCCTGTGAACTAAAACACTTTTCCTTTGCAGGATCGAGCCTCTTCTTGGACTGTGTGAGAAGTTCCTACAGGAAGTGGAGTCTTTTCAGAGGTATGATACATAACAGTTATTATGAAGTGTCACCGTGGTGATTTATTCTTTGTCCATTCTCAGCACTGATTAGTGAGGTGGGGTGCTAACAAACCGTACATAGCAACAGTCAATATTTGTATATCTATAAAATCCATCTATATGATGACCACAGGTAATAAAATGGCCAGTAAATGTAGCTACAAGTTGGGGGAGCAGATGGACCAGACTGTTCAGTGAAAATGAGTTTGTTAACAGTAGTAATATGTACAGCTTTTCGTCAAAGAGGGAAGAATTTTTGCCGAAGAGCAAATTTATATAATTTATATTAATGTGCTTATGATTTTATGGTAGCAGCTCCTTCACAGGGACTTGCATGGTGGATGCTTACATCATCTAAAGCTGTGGTCACACTACACTTTTTGTTATATTGACTTCCTTTTAGCACACATTAACTGTGGACTGGTTCATAAATGTAACCTTAGAGTGTTTGCATTTCCCTGCATTTTAAAGTTCATGCGTGTTGGCACGCTCTAAGTACAGCACAAAACCGATGCACTAAAAAAAAAAAAAATAATAATTTACAGAATATACCTGAACAGAATCTCCCAGACATAAATGTTAAATATTTAAATCTCTGCCGCAAATATGCTCCTGTGTCAGTCACGGATCATGGAAACTAAAATTTGTAACGGGGTTGGATTTATTTACGTACATAAAAAAAAAAAAAAAAATTAATAATAAAAATATATATACAGTACAGACCAAAAGTTTGGACACACCTCATTCAAAGAGTTTTCTTTATTTTCATGACTATGAAAATTGTAGATTCACACTGAAGGCATCAAAACTATGAATTAACACATTTCCACAATTATATATGGAATTATATACATAACAAAAAAGTGTGAAACAACTGAAAAATGTCATATTCTAGGTTCTTCAAAGTAGCCACCTTTTGCTTTGATTACTGCTTTGCACACTCTTGGCATTCTCTTGATGAGCTTCAAGAGGTAGTCACCTGAAATGGTCTTCCAACAGTCTTGAAGGAGTTCCCCGAGAGATGCTTGGCACTTGTTGGCCCTTTTGCCTTCACTCTGCGGTCCAGCTCACCCCTAAACCATCTCGATTGGGTTCAGGTCCGGTGACTGTGGAGGCCAGGTCATCTGGCGCAGCACCTCATCACTCTCTTTCTTGGTCAAATAGCCCTTGATGCCTTCAGTGTGACTCTACAATTTTCATAGTCATGAAAATAAAGAAAACTCTTTGAATGAGAAGGTGTGTCCAAACCTTTGGTCTGTACTGTGTGTATATATATATATTTTTTTAAGTCTCTTTCTTTTTACATTTTTATTTAAAACTTTATCATAATCACCTGTATATTAACTTATTAAATAAAATAGAATTAGTTCTATGTGAAATCAGACATTGAGCACGTCAAAATGACACGACCCTCTTTTCACATCTCTGCGAAGATTTGACTGTGAGATTGGTAATCAGGCTCCTCGAGGTCACCCCTTGACTACCTTTAATAGTAATCATTTAAAGTCAGGGAATTTAACAAAGAAAAAGATATGAGCATTGATAGGTTTTCGGTACAGAGACATTTAATTCAAGTTTTTACGGCAGGAGTCTTTCACATCAGAGTCAATAAGTTTTCTGCTACAGGACTCTTTATAGTATTTAAGTGCAGGTAAAGAGCTGCATTTAAATAACTGTGATAAACAGACATAGTATGTTGAATGGCTCATAGTACCAGCTATAACATAACTGATAATAAAAGCTAATGTAATTTCATTTATGGTACACAACATAAATAAAATATAACAAACTTAGACAGTAGTCACCTTGTTTAATCAGTTTAACAGCACACCATGTTTTTTTTTGCCATTCTATCAGATCTTAACTGTGTTTTTTACTCCATAGGCTTTTCATGGCCGAGCTACCCCACCTTCAGGACAGTTTTGTGGAGAAGCTTCTTGAACTAATGCCCCGACTCATAACTTGCAAACCTCTGGATTTAGTGAAGATCCTCCAGACCACTCTGAGACAGAGCAGATTTACTCACCTCAAACTCCCCGAGCAGGTTGTTCTGTTCAAAGAAAAATCACAATTTCTCCCAATAGGCTTCTAACTCTGTTGTTTTTGCTTCGTTTCCAGATCCACAGAGCTTCAGCTACAATTATTGAGCCAACCGGAGAGTCCGACAACCCGCTGCGGTTTACCTCTGGCTTAGTGCTGGCGTTGGACATCGATGCCACCCTGGAACACGTGCAAGACCCACAAGTAACAGTAAAAGTGCAGGTCAGGGTTCTTACATTGAGTCTTTAATAAAGGTGCAGAAAACATATGATATTATTTCAAGTCCTGAAGTGAATATGTGTAAGACTTTTCTCTCTCTTCTCTCTTATTCTTCCTTCAGGTACTCTACCCAGATGGACAGTCACACATAATTCATCCTAAACCTGGAGATTTTAGGACACCAGGACCAGGAAGGACACGGCTTATCACTCAGGTGTATCTGTCCCATACAGCCTGGACAGGTGAGACAATTGCAGTTTGTTCAATTCTATAGCTTAAATACATCTCTTACTCTTTTCTTAGACTGACTTGTGTTTTGCTTAGATTTTTTTATTATTATTATAACAAGGCTATGATGATGTTATGAGCTCACTGGATAATAAGTCCAAATTTAATAAAATCAGTTTTGTCGGATAAGGCAGCATCTTTAGATAGTTCTAGTCGTTTAGTTTCCTAATGGATTGAAGTTCAGTGACCTTTCGGACCGGTAAAAGTGCACCACTGGTCTATGATGCTTACTAAACAAACACACACACAATGACTTGGACCTTGATGGTGTCACTGGTGTTTTCTGCTTAGATTTAAAGTGTTTGGAATTTTAATTTCGACAGCAACCGGAAAAAAGCTACGTCACCCTGAAGCATGAGCTATTGGCATTTTTATGATGAGCTACAACCAATTGTAAGCTTGTAATCACTGGCCTGCTTGTTTTTCTGCATGCAATCAAATACAAGGTGGCATCAAAAAGTTTGCAGACTAGCTTCGTTTACAAAAAAAAGTACTTTATTTATATATACGTTTACACTTCTAAATAGTCCCCTTGCACAGAAACTTGTACAGCACTTTCAGCAACTACTGCAATTCAGGCTGGATCTCCATAAAGGTGCCAAAACGGTGATCTTTGAGCTGGATCTTCATCTTCGGGAAGAGGGCAAAGTCAGCAGGAGACAAATCTTACGTGTAGGGTGGGTGCGGAAGCGAGATCATGCGGATTGTTCTCCGACGATCATCATGCACAAGTTGCCAAACGATTTGCTCAGATTTACGCAGATTTTCACGCTCGCTCTTTGTTCTAACTTGCAGTTCATGATGAACTCGCAGACGTGGTAACGTCTCGCACGTGGTGAGAATAGCACCAGTTATCACCATTAGCCTCAAATCTTTTGATACCACCTCATACACTTAGCTATCCTCGTAGAGACTTAATGCCATTTTTTTAAGCAAATTCTGAAAACTCAAAACACGCATACCCTTTTTATTTAGCCTTCAGTTTATGTCGTTAGCATGTTTCTCTAAAAGAAAAAACAAAATCCTTTTCTGCGGCGAGTTTATCGGTGCATATGAAATTAAATCCTAGCAGCCACATTGATATAAATAGAATTACATCTAGGCCGGAGAATGTGGTTCTTGCCAGAATCGTTTCGAATGTGTGGGAGTCAAGCCATTTATCTCATACACAGGGAGAGCAGTGAATATATCCAGTATGCATACACTTCACTCCTTTACGTTGCGTCTCTTTTGGATTTAATAAGATGTCCTGACTTGCCAGTATGCAGTATCTTCACTCTGATACGTAGTTTATACACAACTGATTTCATGTAATACGTTCAGAATTCTCTTAGCGGGCAGAACAGTTGCAGGAACGTCGCACAACTTCCCTGGTTTGATCTTGAGCACAGGTTATGCATGTTCTCCTGTGTTCTTGTTGGTTTTGTCTAGGTTCTCTAATTTCCTAGAAAAACAGGCGAGTGAGTGGACTGACTACTCTAAATTTCCCATAAGTGATTGACCGTGTGGCCTGGAAGATATTCTCCCATCTCGCACCCAGTGTTCCTCGAATAGTATCTGGCTCTACCAGCAACTCTGCCATGGTTACTGAAGATTAATGAATGAACTAATTTCCCTTAAGATGACCTCTTGCTTTTTGTTCTTGTTCTGATTCTCTCAGAGCCATCTCAGATTGAAGTGCGGTTGCTCCTGGCCTACAGCAGTAAACTGGCTGGGCCCAAACCAGCCTGGGACGAGAGCACAGAAGGCCTGCCAACAACCGAAAGCTCAATCGAGGGCACCATCGACCTCAGCAAGCCCGTCAAGGTTTTCATCATGCCAAAACCTGCTCGCCGCTGATCTGGGACTTTAACGTACAAATCTGTACAAAAGCACATGCGTACCCAGCGGAACAAATGACTCGACAGCTTTTTTTTTTCCCGCCCTTAGAATCAATTTATTTTGAGAGAAAATATTGTTCTGTAGTTTTTTCTTGTAATAAAAACTTGTGATATGATGTAAATACTGTACTTTTTTTTTGAAAGAACGTTTGAAACCGCCTTTTCAGAGTAAGGCACCGTACAGTCAGCTTTCCGTCTTTAGCAAGTGGAATGGAAAACTCCTCCCACTTTTGCTCCCTGTCCTGCAAGGATGTTGTACTCCTTCACAGCCTTCTCAGTCTGCAGAACTTTTACATCCACACCCTGTTTCTTCACATGTTCCACTGTCGAGGGTGGAACCTGTAGCAGCAAGAAAATCACTGTTAATCCAGTTTCCACTCAGACCATCCAGTGGTTAGGGAGAAAAGAAAAATTTAGACGGGTATTCATTTGTATATATTTTAAGTTTGGTCATTAGAAATACCTGTAATGCTTCACTCATTCCTCTTCCGATTACCAGAATATCAACTCCTTTCCTCAGGATTTCCTCCAGGTCAGCTGGCTGGACACCTGGATAATGCTAAGAGACTTGTGCCATTAAAAAAAGGTGCCTTCCTAATTTTTTTATTTTTTGTAGCAAAGCATTCAATCACTTTGCAATCATAATTGATCATTCGGAGTGTTTGGGCCGATCAATGTGCACTGCAACACCCAATATGCATTATGGTAATGGATCATACACAAAATTTGGGATACAAGCTTTTTTTCTCTTTTGTGGTTCCTTCTATCACCATCTTGCCATTATTTAGTAAGCAAGAAAAATTAAATCTAACAAAATATTCCCCTCTTTCACTCTTTGTAGATTTTTTTCCTAAATTGAAATGGCACTCACATCTGTCCCAGTTTCTCTCCAGTTCCATTCCCGACTGCCACCTGGCCACACTTTACAATCTTTATAGGAAGAGGAACAGCCTTTGACCTTCATGTGGCCCCAGGACAAAGATGCGATTTCTGGGGAGGACATGACTGCTCTGACCTGTAACTGAATAAATGGCATGATTTGAGCAAGCTCTTCATAACACTAAGGGGGAAACGCTTACTGCTATCGAAATAACAGAGACAGGTTGCTTTAAAGAACAGATGCGCTGATCAGGCATAACATAACAGTGTTATTCAGTCACTAAACATAATCTTTTCATCATGGCACCTGGTATTGTGTGGAATATATTAGGCAACAGGTGAACATTTTGCCCTTAACGTTTTTTAGTAGCAGGAAAAATGGGTAAGTGTAAGGATTTAAACAAGTTTAACAAGGACCAAATTGTGACGTCTAGACGACTGCATCTCTAATACTGCAGCTCTTGTGGGATGTTCCTGGTCTGCAGTGGTCAGTATCTATCAAAAGTGTTCCAAGGAAGGAACAGTGGTGAACCAGTTACAGGGTCATGGGCAGTCAAGGCTCACTGATGCACGTGAGGAAAGAAGGCTGGTCCGTGTGGTCTGATCCAACAGACGAGCTTCTGTAGATCAAACTGCTGAAGAAGTTAATGCTGTTGATGCTTGACAGATCAGAACTGTTTTAAAAGCAAAAGGAGGACCAACACAATATTTGGCAGGCGATCATAATGTTAAGCCTGATCGGTCTAGACAGATAGACACTTTGTCATTTCAATGCACCAACATGCAGTTTGATATCTACCAGAATTGCAAATAGTTGCATTGTGCAAACTGAAAATATGTAAATATATAGATCACCTGACATTTTCTGTCATCTATTTCACTGCTGCTACACATTTAGTACAGTATATTTTAGTATGATTGGAAATGCATCGATTATACGGCATCTTCAATTAATATATAACTTAATATGTATATTTTATTTTACATTAATTGCACTGTGAGCAACTACAAGCTGACAGTTTCCCTGTGTGATCAATAAAGTATTCTGATGCATCCCAGGGTGAAATTATCAGCCTATTTTAATAAAGATAAAGCCATTCTTTACCCCCAGTAAACAGCAGATCAGCTTTCCTGGTATACTCGGGCTCTTGCTTTGGCTCTGTGACTTCAGCGTCGCAAAAATTTAAAAAATATATAAAGATGGCCGAGACACGCCCACACGACGTCACGATCGTCATCCAATCAGGTGGGACTTTTACCAGCCCAATTGCCTACCATGTGGCTGTTTTTATCGAGTGATGTTTAGATAGAGATGTTAGGTATATTCTATTTGGTATACTGTAATGATATTTAGGAATAAATTGCGATTAATCGTGTTGTGTAGCTAGCTAACCGGGATGTGGCCCGGATGTGACACCTCTCACGACTCTTGTGTTGTTTAACGGGAGTTGTAGTTCGCATAAACGGAATAGTTTAAAAGCTTTATATTTACATTAATTTACGTTAATATGGGTTGGAAAAAATATTCGGGGTCATTCCGTTTAATGCAAAGAACTGAACGCATTAAAACGGCAGCTATCTGTGGCTCATTCATCGCGTCGTGAAATGTATTTCCGGACCCGACGATGACGTAGGGACACACCTATGAATCCTATTGGCTACCAGTCCTGACCCAGGCAGGTCGTGGATTGGTCAGCTAGTCCGCCAGCCGGTCACAGCGCAGGAAGGCGGGGCTTGTTAAAACACCGGTGGGAGAAAGGTCACGCCCACTCGGAGACGGCATGGTTTCCATCCTCTTCCTTGTCATCAAGGGTTCATGAGGATTCTGATGACTGATCATGAACAGTATTCAAAAGATCAAAACGCAGAAACCCTCCAAAGGGATTTGTGGCGTTTCAGCGGCGCAGCACTGAAACAAAGGTTTTGCCGGTGCTGCTGTCTCGATTGCTGGATTATTCACAGCACTTCACCTCACCAAAATCGGTGTAGGCAATGACGCATTTATTCTGAAAGTTGGAATCACCGAGTGATCCACAACGCGCTTTCTGGTACTGATGCTTCCCCCGTCGCGGTGAATTGTGGGCAGGCCTCGGTCCTCCCCAGCTTTAATCTCACTCTATACTCTCTAACCCGGGTAGGGAAAATGGCTGCTCGGGGTTTGTGTCCGAGCTTTGCCGTCGTGTGCTCATTTCTCGAGCGGTACGGGGCTGCTCTGGATCTGCCCGAAATGACTTTCCCGCAGATGGAGGGATACTTACAAGATACATCATCAGGTGAGGGGGGAGGGAGAGGACATTTTGCTTCTGGATGGCTATAGTGGACAGGGTCTCTCCATCATCTTCACCACCATCATCATCAGTACCTTACTCCGCATTAACTCCATATTTAATCGTTCCCCAGCTCTTACACACACTATAAAAACTTATAGATGTAATAGATCTGAGATCAGGAGCAGAAAACAGTACCTAGCAAAAGAACTATGAAAACACACCTCCTGGCTAGCATGCTAGTTTTCAGGATTTGATCTACCGTTATAACAGGCGAGAGGAACGACATTATTATGGGATGGAGGGAAAAAAAAAAATAAACCACACACATATCCATGTCTCTGGCTTGTTTTTAGTCTTAATCCTTCTTTTATTTAAACTCAATTCTAAGGGTTTTTTTTTTTCTGGTCAACATTAACTAGCGTCTCATTCCCGCTAGCTGTCAGGTGGAATTTTTCCATTGGGTTTGTTGCG
The DNA here is from genome assembly GCF_014805685.1 of Silurus meridionalis. NCBI lineage: Eukaryota > Metazoa > Chordata > Actinopteri > Siluriformes > Siluridae > Silurus > Silurus meridionalis. The sequence continues at coordinate 21,809,872 of NC_060896.1, forward strand.
TTTCGCCATCAAAATCTACACCATAATATTAACTCGTTATGTATACTCTGCCACTTTTCTAACAATGTTATATGCATAATATTTTAGATATATTTTTAAAATATATATATACTTTGAAATCGTGCCTCATGTTTACATTCACTTTTAGCTAGCAACGCTGTGACAAACAGGACAGAGCCGGCGGCCGTCTCTTCTGCGCATGCGCCCAACTTCTTGGGCAAACTTGGTTCCCACTAATTAGTTGCACAAATATCGATTTCGCATTTTACACACTCTTTCACCTTGCTTTGTCTTGTTTTGTTGGATATTAAGTCTATCCTGGGGTTTATAACAATATTATAACTATCTTTTTTTGTCATAGAGAGGAATACAGAGGTACTACATGGTAGTAACTATTCAGGAATGGAGAGAAATTAGTACAGAAATCCCCTGAATAAATAACAATTACAATCCTAACAATGTTTTTAACTATACACAAAAGTCTTGTTGAGTAAAAAGGGCAACAAACGCACCCGACCGACCAGGAGGCCTGGGGTGCAGTCAGTGTTTAGTAGGGTTGAGTTCAGAGCTCTGTTGCAGGCCACTCAAGATCTTCCACTCCAACATATGTAAACCTTATCTTTATGAACCTCAGGCTTGGGTCTTCTAGTTGAATTGAAGGGAAAATTAAATGCTGCCGCATCCAAAGACCTCCTATAAGATTGTGTGCCTCCATCTTTGTGGTAACAGTTTGGGAAGAACCACATATGGCTGGAAAATTCAGATGTCCCAATACTTTTGTTCATAAAGTGTATTCCCTGAGTATGTAATGTTGCCTCCTCCACAAACCAGAGTCAAAATTACTTATATTGAGCACATGATACTTTTTGTTATGTACATTTTGACCATTTATAGTCTAATCCGACATGTTTCCTGACATGAAAACATGATTGTTTTCTTTTTCACGTCAGCAATCTCCTTATCCTCCACTCGATCAGAAAGCTTCCTGGGTTGTTTCCCTGTAACGGCGAGGCAGACATAATACATCCATTAAATATCTGCCTAACACATAAAATACCTCTATCTGAATGATGCATAACAATGGAAACTCTGGTTTATCAGAATTGAAAATGATCTTGAATAAACCACTGAAACTGTATTAAGGGTATAGAATTTATGGTACTCAATTGTATGTATTGATTTGCATGTAAGTGATAAAGGTGTTATTGGTTTAATGATCACCTTTCTGTGACACTGTAGTTCCCCAGCCTCTTGTTGAGCTCCATGTGAAGTTACTTCGCAAACTTGGCAAGTCGGTAACGTCGGACCGATGGGAGAAGTATCTCGTTAAGGTAAATAAAAAGACTTTTTGTACTTAGCACTAGGATTACCTAGTGTAGTTCAAATCCAGTTATCCAGTATGCATTAGTGTGTAGTTCATGATGTTTCATCCTGTACAATATGTTTTTTTATGTATTGATTGCTTTTTATTTATTTATTTTTTTATACAGGTGTGCCAGGAGTTTAATAGTACCTGGGCCTGGGAGCTGGAGAGGAAAGGATACCCAGAAATGTCAATAGATTGCAAGGCTGACATCCTTAAGGTGTGGTTTTATAAAATATATTAATTATTAGAAGTGATTTGGCATTGTGAGGAAAGAAAAGGTTGTCTTATATGCTTGTACACCATATTGAAAGATTGTGGATACCTGAAAATAAGATTGTTCCACTAGATTTGGGAGGTTTTTTTTATGGGGATTTGAGCTCATTTAGTCACAAGGGTGTTAGAAAAGTAAGGATCTGATGTAGGGTGAGGATGATAATTTATCCCACTGGTGTTTTAGTAGGGTTGAGTTCAGGGCTCTGTTGCAGGCCACTCAAGATCTTTCACTGTAACGAATGTAAACCCTATCTTTATGGAGCTCGGGTTTGGGTCTTCTAGTTGAATTGAAGAAAAAAATTAAACGCTGCCGCATCCAAAGACGTAAGATTGTGTGCCTCCATTTTTGTGGTAACAATTTGGGAAGAACTGCATACAGCTGCAAAAGTCAGATGTCCCAATACTTTTGTTCATAAAGTGTATTTCCTGAGTATGTAGTGTTGCCTCCCCATAGCTCCAGGGTCCCTGGTTCAATCCCCTGATTTCCTCTAACCTTAAATAAATACCCCAACTACCATACGTAGTGCACCACGTGCCTTGTGTTTGATAGCTTGTCCGTTTCGCAGTATTTGTGTGAAAGCCAGTTCGACGACAACCTCAAGTTCAAGACAGCAGTGAACGAGGAAGACCCGGAGCAGATGCGCCTGCAGCCGATCGGCAGAGATAAAGAGGGACTCCTGTACTGGTTCCAACTAGACCAAGACCAGAACGTGCGCCTCTACGTGGAGGAGCAGGACGATCTGGACGGGTCATCTTGGAGGTGCATTGTCAGGTAAGCAGTAAAGAAACAATCTGGAGAATTCAAAGAGTTACTTTGCTTAATCAGTGAACAGTCAAAAGATACATACAGGAAACAGAAAAATAGATTGTGCTTGTTTTGTCCATAAATGTACTGACACCAATTTAGGCACTCTATCAGTATTGGAAATGCTCTAATATTATTTATCAGAAGACAAATTTTGTCCAGACTGAGCATTGTCGTTTTATAGTGCATTAAAAATTCAGGACTGGGTGGTTACAAGATTTATTTTCTGTTGTTAAAGACATAGTTCTTAGATTTAAAGAAAGCATAGGACAGTGTACAGAGAGAGGAGTTGTGGTATTGTATGAGGAAGTCTGGTGTGTCAGAGAAGTATGTGAGGGTGGTGCTGGACATGTATGAGGACAGTGTGACAGCAGTGAAGTGTGCAGTAGGAATGAAAGACTGGTTTAAGGTGAAGGTTGGACTGCATCAAGGATACGCTCTGAGCCCTTTCCCGTTTGCATTGGTGATGGACAGGGTGAAGGATGAGATTAGACAAGAGTCTCTATGGACTATGATGTTTGCGGACGAAATTGTGATTTGTGGGGAGAGTAGGGAGCAGGTTGAGAAGAACCTGGAGAGGTGGAGGTACACGCTGGAGAGAAGGGGAATGAAAGTCATTAGAAGTAAGACGGAGTACATGTGTGTGAATGAGAGGAAGGGCAGTGGAGTACATGGGATCAACAGTGCAAAGTAATGGAGAGTGTGTTAGGGAAGTGAAGAAAAGAGTGCAGGCAGGGTGGAGTGGGTGGAGAAGAGTGATAGCAGGAGCGATTGGTGATAGAAGAGTGTCTGTGAGAGTGAAAGGGAAAGTTTATAGGACTGTGGTGAGACCTGCGATGTTGTATGGGTTGTATTAGAGGCAGTGGCATTGAGTAAAAGACAGGAGGTGGAGCTGGAGGTAGCAGAGCTGAAGATGTTGAAATTTTCATTGGGCGTGAGGACGATGGACAGGATTAGAAATTAGTTTATTAGAGGGACAGCACATGTAGGACGTAGCAAGTGAGAGAGGCGAGAGTGAGATTGGCATATGTATGCTTATTTAGTAATTAGCAAGTACAATAATAATAATGATTTTCAAAAAGATTCAACAAAGTGTCTCTCAGAATTGTAATACAAACATGGGAGTTGTAATATATTCATATATTATGTATATGTAATATATGCAAATTCATATATATATCCACAACAAACTGAACAGAGTAGATCTGTCTTCTGCTTTGCATAATGAGTTTTAAACCTTAAACTACAAAGATTTCTCCCACAGCACAATTGAATTCTTGACTCGGATTGGTTCATTTTCAAATTCATTTTCTAGAGCCGCATGGCGCAGACAGGAGGTTAGCTGTAAAACAAATCACACATCTACATGAATGAGTTGTTGTGTCGAGTAACTGAGCACTAACAACGCTATCACACCACTTTTTTTACTTAAAGTTTTCTAAAGGTTATTAAATAAATAAACAGTAATTTCTTATTTGGCTCATGAGTCACATGTGGAGAACAGACAAAACCGTACATTTGCATTGGGATAGAACTGTTTCTGCAAGTCGTCATCCTGCAATGGAACACTGTCCTTTTCCAAATGAAGTTTGTGGACACCTGACTATAAGATTCTTATGTGTTTTTTTTTTTTTTAAACATCCCATTCCATATTTAGTCCCAATTTGCTGTTTTGATTAGGTCCATTTTTCTGGAGTGTGATTGTGGAGATTTATGTTTATTCATCCATAAGCACGTTAGTAATGTTTCATCCCAAAGGTGTTCAATAGGGTTAGGTTCAGAGCTCTCTAGCAGGCCACGCAAGATCTTCTGCAAGAACCCATGTACACCATATGTTCATGTTCTTGATTTGTTCAGGTTTTGGGTCTTTAAAATTTCATGCTTTCCAATTGTGTGCCTCCAACATTATGGTTACAGTTTGGGGTAAGAAGCAAAGTCAGGTGTCTCAATACTTTTTGTTCATATAGTGTAACTCACAGTAAGGCCATGAGTCATTGGCAAAGCAATATCATTTGTCTTAACAGTAATAGGACCGAGCTGGCTGACATTTTGGAGCTACTTAAAGCTAAGATAGAACCAGCAGTGACAGATGAGGAGCGAAACGATGGTACTGCTGGCAGCCCTGGAGACGAAAAAAGTGGCGGAGGTACTGCACAGTTCACACACTGTTTCTATACCTACTGAATCATTATGAACGTGATTTTTGTATGACAGCTCTTACAGTTCTTGTCATGAGTCACATGGTGAATTTGTGATCTGTTTCTTGCTACGTAAATATGCGTATTTTATATTTATTTTCCCAAAGGTGAAATTAAAGACATGAACAAGGTTGGTAAGGTGGAAGAAGAAGAAAGCAAGCCAATTACCCTGAGCACTGCAAATGCAAAGCCTGACAAATCCGTCAAAAGAGAAAGTCAGACGGTGTGCGAAATCAAAACGAAAGGATCCGAAGGGTCGCTCAGACTAGAACAAGAGCGAAAGGACGAGCTTGATCCGAAAGTGATTGGCAGCGAAACCCCCAATTTGGACCCGACTCCTGTTATAGACAACAGAGTGAGCACAATTAAAAGCCTCGTCAAGGACGAGCCGAGAGATTCACCTCGACACTGGAACGCCATCTCGGTCGTCATGGCACCCGGCTCCATCAAACAGGAGCTTCCAGGGAAGACTGATTCCTGTAAGGACAAGAAAGAGAGAACGGCAGATTTCGAGAGGGCTATGAGAAGTGACCAGCAGGCCAAGATACCCCTGAAAAAGCGGGAGCTGAAAAGAACCGATGGCTATGACAACAGTCCTTACAGCCACATCAACAATAATAACAACAGCAACGGCAGTATTTCTGTGGGTGGCATAATTGTACGCAACCCAGCAGCAATGGAGCACACTGGAGAAAAGAAAATAGCACCAGCTCCGCTTCTTACAGAAAACTCTCAGACACAAGGGAGTGAATCTGTCCATGAGAGGGTCATGTCTCCAAGTAAAAGAGAACAATACGTAGGTTTTGGCGTTATAATGGGCCCGATTGAGAGACCGCAAACATTTCCTGTGCCCGATGGCTCAGGAAATGGCACGAAGGATAGAAACGGACTACACGTAGACCGGGATGTGAAAAGCTTTAAGACTGAGGTGACGCATGCTGAGAGCATACGGCAGTCGGTCCTAGTTAGAAAGCCAAGTGTTTCCCAGGCCACTCATCATTCAAGCATGAGTGAAGAGATGACACTGACGGTCGAGCATGCAGAGAGCGATGCGAAAGTAAAGGCTCTTGGAGCAGACGCTAGAGAGCGAGCTGCATTATTGCTAGCTTTACCGGCTGATGCTGAAAAGGAATACAGGGATGGGAAGTCGGTTATTAGATCCAGTGCTGAGCAGGAAACGGGTGCAAAGCTGGAAGAGGCGAGCAGTACAGAAGAGCAGAAGGAAAGCAGGAAGGTCAAAACGGCAACACTTCCTGACGGAGGAACGGGTGATCTGATCATTAAAGCTTCAGAAGGCAACATCAGCAGAGGATCGAAAAGTTCGAGAAAGAAACGCTCCGAAAAAGCCAAGCTCAAGTCGCAAACTGGCGAGGATCGGAATAAACCCGATGACGAGGAAGTGTCCTCCGAGCTTCAGAAGGAGGGTATTCGTCTCAAGATCAAGATCCCGCTGCACAGACGAACTCCCGAGCTACGCAGGTCGGCCAGAATCTGCAAGCCCAGTCCCAAGCTGGCAGAGATTCAGGAGCGGAAACACACGGTGCCGTCTACGACACGGGACGTGGAAGAGCACATGGATCTGGACGAGGAGAGAGCGCTTCACAAGAGGGAGCTGCACAAGAAAATCACCTCAGATGGACAAATCAAACCTACTAAGGTTATTCTTATATTCATGTAGAAGTTTGTTTATAATTGAAACCCATGATAAATGTCAGCAGAGTTCAACGGTCTTCTGGCACATTTCAGGGGAAACGGCGACACAGGCGGCCTCGCTGGTCGAAACCCTCAAAACCTCGCAAAACCGAAGTCGCTCTGGGAGGGGATGCGGTACTTGAGAGCAAATCTGAGAGAGACGATGAGAAGAGCGAGTTGGATTCGCAGAATTCAGAGGAAGCTCCACCTGAAGATGCCTGTAAACACTGCGGCCTCCCCAACCACCCTGAACTGGTGGGCCACACACCCATTTCATTTCTTGTTAGCATACTTACAGAATAAAGAGTTAGGGGTTAAAGTCTTGAGGAACTTAAATTAGGGAGGTGGTAGCTGAGTGGTGGAAAGGCATTGGATCGGAAGGTCACAAGTTTAGATTCCAGCACCACCAAGCTGCCACTGCTGGGCCCTTGAGCAAGGCCCTTAACTCTCATCTACTCAGTTGTAAATCGCTCTTTATAAGGGCATCTGCCAAATGTCCTAAATATAGGTTAGCATCAGCAAGTTGTAACTCGACAGAAACTGGTTTTTATTAACAAGTTCTGCCGGGCAAACACTGTGGAGGTTTAATAGTCCTTTTGCGATTGTTGTCAGACTGCTTGTCAAATTGCTTGTCAAAAATGATCCCCATGTCACAATGTAGGATCTCAGTTGTCATAATGTCAGTCACTGTACCAAGAATACTCGCCCGAAGTTTTAAGTCATCAATCCGTGACACATTCAGACCCTCTCGCTAATGGTAGCAAACAGCAAACAAAAACAGTAATAGCGATAATTTGGTTTATGACATGCCTTGATAAAAAAAACAAACAAAATAAAAAAAAGTCCTAGACATTTTCCCTGAGATAGTTTGAAAGTGTCACGCTAATTGCGTCATCAGGGTTCTCGGTTTGACGGATGTTCAATCGGCGTCAAACCAGCAATCAAAGACTACAGATTTTAGCCTAGGATTATAGGAATCTTTTACGACTTTCAAATTTGTCCAAACCAAAATCAAAACGGGCCTAAATCGCAGCCAGCATTAGGAACAAAACAGTACAGGGTCTTAGCACCATAACACACTGCAATAACACATTTTTCTTTTCATCTAATGAAGTCCCTCAAATGATAGACTGCTTAATTAAATGTATTCTACTTAAATTAGGGATCAGCACAATGAGCAGGCTAAAATATTACCTAAAGAAACCACATTTTAAAAGCTGAAGCCTCTGATGTCAGCTTGAAGTAATAAGGTATTTTTACCTGCCCAAAAGCATGCATAGTATGTTTCTGTGACCATCATTTTATCAAATGAAGACATTAAAGTTTCACAATTACCCGTCTCAGTCTCAGCAGTCATCTTGAGATTTCTCTCTGAGATTCTAACAGCATCTACCTGACGGCATTAACATGCCAGTGTGATCTCATGAAGTCTCGACCGAAGTGTTTATGCACCTTGATTCTATTTAAACATCTATCGTCAATGCTTTTTTTTTTTTCTTCATTTTAGATTCTCCTTTGTGACCATTGCGACAGTGGCTACCACACGGCCTGCCTGCGACCTCCTCTGATGATCATTCCTGATGGAGAGTGGTTCTGCCCTCCGTGTCAGCACGTGAGTAGCAACACAAAGCCTGTGCTCCATCGTCGGTATACAACAGATTTCTAAATACGAAACATATAGACTTATTTAAGACTAAACCAATTTGTATATTTTGTTCCACAATCCCAAAGTAGCCACATTTACTGGTTAGTTATCTAGATAGCTCACTATAATGTGTACATTCCAGTCCAAAAGATGCATCCAGTGTGAAATTGACGACCTTTCTTCTTTTTTCATCTTCATCTAAAAAGCTCTCATTTTTAAGGCAGATGTTATATTCATAAAAAATGGATAAAAACATGCAAATATGACATCACACACACACACACACACACACACACACACCCATAGTGGGGCTGTCAATATTAATGCGTTAATAACACTTTAACTCAAATTCATTTTAACAGCACTAATTTTATTAACGTGTGATTAATGCAGCATTGAATTCTATTTGACTGTTTTACAAACAATACAAATAAATATAAATAAAAGAGGCTAAATTAAAACCTTCAATGCAACACACATTCATTCACAACGTCCCATCCGGCAATTAAAACCGTCCGTGTGGAAACATAGCAAAAGTTCCGTTTGGTGTCCTGATGGTTTACGTAGTTTAAAACGCCATCATTACTTTAAAACATGTACAAGAATATTTTGTCTTCATGCTCTATGTTGAGTTTGGTTTCACTAATAATAAACATACATTTGCATAAGGCATCCATATTTGTCCATAGCTATGTTGATTAGAATATTAAAAACTTGAAAAGTATCCATTTAAGGTACATTTAGAACAGAAAGAAATGTGATTAAGTTGCGATTAATCACGAGTAATTTATTAATCATATTTTAATTGATTGACCACCCTAATGTGTACCAAACTGAAAGCCCTGTACCGAAAAATTATATATTTTAAGGGTACAGGGTTTTCGGTTCGGTACCGAATGCATTACTATTACGTGAGGAACATAGTTCTCTCAGTAGAGTTTTCTCAGGAACGTATAAAGTGGCAGACCGCAAGTTTGTTTAGTCGCAGCCTCGCACTTTGAGTAATACAATTTTTAAATTTTCTTTTTTTCCTTTATACTTTAAAACATACACAACATTATTGCTAGGGGTATAATAAAAAAATAATAAAATTAGTAAAAAAAATTCATAGCGCTCATGTTACCTCTAACCAGGAAATGGCTAATGGCTAACGCTAGGTGCCATTGATTGTTTAGCGGGTTTTTTTTTGTTTTTTTTATAATCCTGACAATTTTACATTTTAAGGGAGTGAAAAAATGAAGGATGGAAGGAATGAAGACATTTGTTAAAGTATACTAAAATAAGTATAACAGTTCAGTAGAACATCTTTAGAAAATTAAATATTAAACGTAAAAAACACACACACACACACACACACACACACACACATATCTGTATAACCCAAATGGGGTCTAACAAATGTAAACTGGTTTATACAATTTTTCCATTTATTTAATTTTATTTAATCAATTTAATTTGTGACAAACTAATCAATAACTCAATATAATAAAAAGTGTATTACATTAATTAGATTGTATTTTATTTTTATAAAATATTATTATATATATTATTTAACCAAGCAAGCATTTTACTTGACATTTAAAAAAGGAAAAAGTAAACTGTAGCTGTTCACAAATGCTAATAATAATAAACTGTATTTATTATAACTTTTTTGCATTTCTTTTCCTAACCATACCGAAATTGACCCGAACCATGACTTAAAAACTAAGGTACATAACGAATATTACATTTTGTGGAGCATTACACCCTTTAATACATATACATATACATATGCACACACACACAAACCCCAATTTCATAAAAACCGGGACGCTGTGTAACAACTAAAACAGAATGCAATGATTTACAGATCTCATAACTCTTTTAACAACAATCTGTATACATCTGGGAACGGAAGAGACCAGTTGATGGAGTTTTGGGAGAGGAATGTTGTCCAAAATCATGTCCAAATCATGTCCGATACATTATTCTACCTGCTCAACAGTCCTGGGTTTTTTTTAGTTCATAATTCACAGAATGTTTTCAAGTGGAGAAATGTCTGTACTGCAAGCAGGCCAGCACCCAAACTCTTCTGCTATGAAGCCATGCTGTTGTAATAGATGAAGTATACTTTTTTTTAGCATTGTATTGCAAGGCCTTCCTCGAAAAAGCATATGTTGCTCTAAAACCTGTACAGGTTGCCAAATGCCCTATACCTTTCAGCATTGATGGTGCCTTTCCAGATGTGAAAGATGCCCATTCCATAGGCACAAATGCACTTCCATAGCATCAGAGATGCAGGTACTGAGATGCATGAACTGAGCACTGATAACAAGCCAGATGGCCTCTCTCCTCCTTAGCTCTTTAGCATTTTTTCCACAAAGAATTGAACATTTTAATGTTTGAACACTACAGTTTTCAGCTTTGCCTCAAGACATTTTAAATGAGCTTCGGTCCAGAATAGATGGTGTTTCTGGATCATGTTCACATGTGAGTGACACTAGAGAATCATAGGTGTCTGTGAGCTCAACTACATTTACACTTACATTTATGGCATTTGGCAAACACCCTTATCCAGAGCAACTTGGATATGAGCAGTTAAGGGTTAGGGGCCTTGTTTAAGGATCTAGCAGTGGCAGCTTGGTAGTGCTGGGATTTGAATTTGTGACCTTCCGAACCAGAGGCCAATTCCTTAACCACTGCGCAATCACCTCAAGTATGTGGAAGAGGGTAAATAGCTCTGCCCTTTGACATTACAAAAGTAGACAAAGAAGCTATTGGATTTATATCTCAGGAATACAAGTGTTCCTCTCCGGTAGCTTTGGCATGATTAGATAAACTTGGAAATGGCAGCTGACCAAACTGAGGCGAATAACAGAGAAAATAAAGACACTTTAAAGAGAGTGCCAGCTGTACTATTCTGTATGCATAAGCTTATAATTATTAAGCAGAAATAAGACCAATGTGGCTTTTTATTCACTACACAGGGAGCTGTTTTTGCATACAAGAGAAATTATTTACCAGTCAAAAAGCTAAAATATAACAGAGAGGTTTATTTACTTGTAAGTGCGAACACTGAGTGTGAATAACTGCAATGTCATTTTCAGAAGCTGCTGTGTAAAAGGCTGGAGGAACAGCTGCAGAATCTGGACACAGCTCTGAAGAAACGGGAAAGAGCTGAGAGGAGGTGCAGATACCTCACACAACACAAAAGCACCACTCACCAACACTGTTTGCCTGGTTGACCTCTGTGTTTTCTTCCAGTATTTTGTCAGTATACACTAGTTCACTCCTGCCATTTCTCATGCATGTTTTTGTGTCTGTAGGCGTGAACGCCTGGTCTACGTGGGAATCAGCGTGGAGAACATCATACCCAATCCAGTTAGTACATTCCTCAATTCTGAGTGATCAAAATGTGTTGATTGATATTCTTGTATGAAAGCACCTCAGATCACAGGTTTATGTTTATTCTAATTCGTATCCTGGTACCTATTTCTATAAAAACTGTATACTTCAAGTTGAATAACAAATTATTATTCGAAGAAACACATATAGACATGGTATAAGCTTTTTGAAACCAGAAAGAGTCTTGACCATGGACAAAGACTTATGCTTGTGTTTTTTTTTTCTCTACAGTGGTCCCCCGGTTATTGAATTTAATTCGTCCCTTAAAACCGTTCGAAATCCGATATGTTCGAAAACTGGACTTAATTATCCCATAAGAAATAATGGAAAACCAATAAATCCGTTCCCGAACTCCACCAATACCCAATAATTAACAATTTTTCCTGTTTTTAGCCGTATTAATAGTCAGGAATCCCCCTGCCACGCCCCCTACGGTGGCTGTCATGGTGCTTCAGGGAATGCCCTGTTCCTTCGCTCATGCGTGCCCCGCCCACATTGAGCTCATCGCAATCGGGCTTTCTCCGTAAAGCACCGTGGATATTATTTATGGACTGCCTTTTGCCGGATTATCCCGATCTCTGCGGGTATTTAGTGTTGGTTCGGTAAAAGTATAAATTAACAACTTTACAACAGTAAGAAACAAAATGATTACTGTACTTACCGCTAAATATCACTAATATTGTTCACAAACAGAAGTTGGGATAGATGCTTACTCAGCGATGGTTGAAGCGGAAGCAGTTTCTTCCCCTCGCGCTGTGTTGGGCAGCGTGGGTGGCGTTCGATAACTGGAACTTTGTTCGTTCACTGGACCGAAATTTCGTTCGGAAAACCGTTCGCTAACCGGAATGTTCGATAGCCGAGCCGTTCGATAACCGGGGGACCACTGTATTTGCAAATAGTGTCACATTGTGCATGTTTATATATATATATATATATATATATATATATATATATATATATATATATATAAGTATGTGTGTGTGTGTGTGTGTGTGTGTGTGTGTGTTTATGTATATTTATTAATAGGGTTTGACAAATAGTGATTTTTACTGATATACTGGTAGGTAAGATCATCCTTGCCGATAAGCTATTAATCGACAGATAGTTTTTAAAATGGGTACTGGATAAAAAAAATTAAAATCATAACACTCCATGTAAAATATTACTGAAATTTATTACAAACATAAAAATTAAAAACAGTACTGAATCATAAAAGAATGGCTAAATAAATATGATTATAGTAGTTAATAAATATAATTATAGAATTAATAAAGTATACATTTTAAATATAATATAGAGCTCGCCGTGCAGCACACAGTCTTGCATGTAAAAACAAACAGCACGTGGTTCAGTGATTCACCTCTAGAGGCCGCTCTTGTAATGATAGTTGACCGGTAGTAGGAAAAAAGTATGGATTTTTGCCGATAGTTCCAGCAATCAAACCGATTAATTGGTCGACCACTAATGTATATTTCTTGACCATGTCGACAGTGCTGGCATTACAACTTGCCAACAACAATCACACAGTTCTACTAGATGCACAGATATATTGTATGATGTCATTGGTTTTATCCATTAAATCCTTTAATCTTTCAATACATAACTGAGTATTTTTGATCATGATCATAAATTAGGCAGCAGTTTGACAAGGTTCTTAAGTGATTTCTTCCTCTTCCTCACAGGATGCAGAGGCAGAGGATGGAAAGCAAGAGAAGAAAAAAGGTATGAAGAAGTGCAAGAATCTGGAGAGGAGATCGACCCGAAAGAGAAAGTCTATTAGTTACAGGTGATTTGGACTTTCCAAAGAAATTAATCCTGGCCATCTAGCCGTCATTTCTGTATAATCACATTCTGTTTATTCATTTTAAATCACCAGGTTTGACGACTTTGACGACGCGATCGATGAAGCAATAGAGGAAGATGTACAGAATTCAGATGGAGGAGGTAGGGAAACGTATATGCATGAGTAGATGAAAGAATGTTGGCTTGAACAAGTTGTAGTATTTTGTGTAATTTTTTTCATAGACGTGGGTCTCGGTAAGGATATGGCGGCTATCACAGACCAGGAAGAGAAAGAGGGAGCCAAAGAGATCCGGCAGCCTGTGAAAACTCCTGCTCCACGCAAGAGGAAGCGCCGCCGGAGACTTAACGATTTAGACAGCGAAAGCACCCTGGATGAGGAGGAGAGCGAGGACGAGTTTCAGATCAGTGACAGGTGAGTTAGACATACTGTCAGCCAGGACCCTCTTAAATTGTGATCCCTCACAGAGAAGATGATCTTACAAACATCTGCCTACTAACACACTTTCACACAGTGGCACCCCGGACGTCAGTACTTATGCCTTTCTGTCCTGTTTCTTTTATCCCCTTCCTCGAGCCCAGTATGGAGGAGGATGATTTTGTGGTATCTGGGGATGACGGAGGCAGCGATGCCGAAGCTGCATCCTGGGATGGGAGTGAGAGGGGCAGCATCTCCAGCAGTGTAGACCGTCTGCCTCCGAGCAGGAAAACAGCCAGGAACGGCCGAGCACAGAAAACCAAGAGGAGGATACGCAAATCAGTTCAACGCCACCAAGGTTCCTCAGAGGAGGAGGAGGAAGAGGAGGAGGAAGAGGAAGAGGAGGAAGAGATAGGTTTGTTGTCACAATTATGTTTTTATGCAATAAAGATTTTAGAATTTGTGTGATTTCTTTGTTTTAGTTTGTTTTAATTTTTTACATTTTTCAAAACATTTATTGCTGATGTTAACTAGCAATTTCTGTTTATTATAATTATTATTAGTATAGTCATTATCCTTCATTCATCCTCATCAGGGTTTATTTGGAACTGAATTCTATTATTGGGACACACCCTGGATGGCATACCTGTCCATGTCCCATGTACACCGACTTATAGGGCAAATTCTGCATACACAATCTATCTACTGTCATGTTTTTAGGAGGTTGGAAAAAAACCAAAGAGCCCAGAGGAAGCACAGACACAGCATAGAATATGTGCAGAAACTCCCACACAGTAAACAGAACTCAGAGTTATTATCTAGAGGTCAGTCGATTCATCGGTTTTGCCAATTAATTGGCACCAATAGTTGATTGCTGGAACGATCAGCTATTGGCAAAAGTCTACACAGATAGTTTTTCCGGGTAGGGTTCATTGCTTAAGCGTTTACACTTAAGTCGTTACGAGAGCGGCCTCTTGAGGCGAATCATTGATGCCACGTGCTGTTCATTTTTGCATGTGAGCTTGCACGGTGCATGGAGAGTGCAATTTTATATTTATTATTTATCATTTATTCATTATATAATAATATATTCATATTTTTTGATTTAGCACATTTTCATAAAATGTTTTTTTTTTTGTAATAAAGTACTATTTTACATTTTTTTATCCTATATTCATTTAAAGAACTATCGGTCGATTAATCGGTTATCGGTATGATCCAATGTAGCTGTCGGTAAAATCAGTCGACCTCTATTATTATCTGTTAAAAATCTAGAGTTTTGTGAAATACTGACCATACTGTTATTAACAGACAGCATATTATCTTTGTTTGGTTTTCCCCGCTGTAGATACGGAGGGTTCCAGTGAGGCCAGCGACAGTGATGTGAATATGAGCAGGAGACGGTCACGGCGCAGTCAAAAAGCCCAGATTAACTATTGCGAAACATCAGAGTCTGAGGGGTCGCAGAAAGTCTCCAAACGAAAAATTAACCAAGCGCCACGTCGCCGCCGAATCTCCAGCTCTAACAGTGAGTCAGTTCTCTACTCTGTTATACTGTCTGAACTTCCAGTTCCCTGTGTTCATCAGGAAGACTGATAGCTATTTGTTTCTCTTCACTCGCTACCTACATTTACTACATTCTTTAGGTTATAGTAAAAGGGCAGGAAAGAAAGCCACTAATCATGTTTTAATTCAATTCAGCTTTATTTGTGGATTGTGTTTAACAATGGATGTTGACCCACAGCAGCTTTCCAGAGATAAATGTAATGTGGCAAGAAAAAACTCCCTGAGATGGTATGAGGAAGAAACTTTGAATGGAACCTGTCTTCATCTGGGTGGCACCGAATGTCCATTTATTACAGTCCCATCATTGTTAAAGTTTACTGTCCAGTGATTATACACTTAAATGCAGAACTGTTCATGCTAACTGCGATCCTAAGCCATTGTAGCAAACTCTTGATATCAATTACAGTCCAAATACATCCTCATAATTCTTGAGTTGCTCAGTAACTTCATGGATCTTTAGGCTGTTTATGTAGAACCATCCTTAGCTGCACAGAGGGGCCTCCTATTAATACACCAGCAGCTTCAAAGTTCAGGCCGAAAACATGGTTACAGAATTGCGAGGAATGAAGTCAGAATTGCGAGGAATTGCATCTAGAGCGTTGGGATGAATCGGGCAGATCTGAAGTGAAGAAGTGGCCGGTGAACTTGGCCCTATGTACCTTGAGCATGTTTATTAAGAGAGAGAGAAGGACAGAGAGTGACAGAGTGACAGAGTGACAGAGTGACAGAGTGACAGAGTGACAGAGAGAGAGAGAGAGAGAGAGAGAGAGAAGGAGAGTAGAGGGGCGACAAGGAAAGAGAAATAAGGATTATTAATTATCCTTATTACAACTATCTTTGTTACATAAAACCAGCCAAGGGCTTCAGGTTATGTTCATGTTAAACATCAGAATGTGGAAAAATGTGATCTTTGATCACATGACAGTCTTGAGGGTGGTGTGTAAAACAAAAAACATCCTGTGTACAGAGCATCTAGGGTTGTAACTATTCCTCGAGTAATTAGATTACAAAGAAACTCATTGAGGCAAATTATTACATGAGTCTGTGTCCAAACACGCAATGGTTCTCCATCATTCTGTGTAAGCTCTAGTATCTGCTGTGTGTAAAATTCCCAGAAGATCAGCAGTTTCTAAAACAAGCCCATCTGGCAACAACATCTACATTCACAGAGACACATAGGTTTCCACACCTTCTCTTTATTGTGAAGTTCGATGTGAACGTTAACTGACGCTTTTGACACGAAACCACATTAGATTTTTGTACTGTGCTGCTGTCAAATGATTGCACATTCTTGCATTAATCTGATAGGCCAGTTGTACAGGTGTTCATGTAGGATAACAGCAAGAATATTTAATATATTCATATTTCATTTGATAGCTATCTTTTTATCAATGCCACATCTCAGTACTTATGATAAAGTCTACACAAATTTAACTCCACTGTGCGTTTGGCTGGTAATCAGGAATTAATCAGTTCAGTTTATATATATATATATATATATATATATATATATATATATATATATATATATATATATATATATATATATATATATATACACAGTACATATATAATATATATATATATATGTACACAGTACAGACCAAAAGTTTGGACACACCTTCTCATTCGAAGAGTTTTCTTTATTTTCATGACTATGAGAATTATATACATAACAAAAAAGTGTGAAACAACTGAAAATATGTCATATTGTAGATTCTTCAAAGTAGCCACCTTTTGCTTAGATTACTGCTTTCCACACTCTTGGCATTCTCTTGATGCCTACTTTGAAGAACCTACAATATGACATATTTTCAGTTCACTTTTTTTTTATGTATATAATTCCACATGTGTTAATTCATAGTTTTGATGCCTTCAGTGTGAATCTACAATTTTCATAATCATGAAAATAAAGAAAACTCTTTTGGTCTGTACTGTATATATAATATATATAAACTTTTGGTCTGTACTGTGTGTGTGTGTGTGTGTGTGTGTGTGTGTGTATATATATATATATATATATATATATATATATATATATATATATATATATATATATATATAAAATATGGTTAATTTGCATATTTTGCCATGGTCGGGTTGAACTAGAGAGGATAACACTATAAGGACAAAATGTAATGACGTACAGTATAAGAAACAAACATCAACACCTTCATTATTTGTAGAGAAATAAACTCTCTCTCTTGCCCTCATTCTGTTTGGAACGTCACAAAAACAGCAGTCATTTCCTCACAAAGATTTTTTCTTTTTAGCTTGAAGACAAATAAATTGTAGCTTGTCACGTCACCGAGAAATCGGACAGCGCAAAGCCTTGCATCCTGAACACTTCTCAACAATATTTTACTCATTTTTACAAAGCGCTGACACTGAAGACACCTTCCAGCAACGTTATATAAACGTGTCCTTAATGCAAGCTTCACCTGAGCAACGATTTACAGTTTTTTATTGCTGAAACTTTTGTCTCCTGGGATGTCACACAGTCTCTAAAATGGTGTGAAAAACAAAAAACATTCTGGGCCTAGTTTTTCATTTATATTTCATTAATTTTTTTATGATATTTCGACTACAGGTAGTCCCCGACTTAATATAGAGATGCGTTCTGATTACCCAATCGTACCTTGAAGATATTGTAAGTTGCGACATCGCCTATCCTACCCATGAGTCAGGGGTGATCGAGGAAGAAGGGCCTTAGTCAGGGAGGTGACCAAGAATTTGATGGCCACTCTGAAAGAGCTCCAGCATTTCTCTGTGGAAAGAGGAGAACCTTCCGGAAGAACAGCCATCTCTGCAGCACTCCACCAATCAGTCCTGTAGAGTGAACTGGAAAAATTACTCTGCACTGATGCTCCCCATCCAACCTGATAGCTGGAGAGGTTCTGCTAAGAAGAATAGAGGAGCGCCAGTTCGCAAGTGGAGGGCGGAGCCATACGCTCTCTGTTTTGTTCGGACACGGCGATTAAAAAAGGAGAGCGACGAGCTGAAATTGGGCTTAAAAACACAGAGACAACTGAACTAAGTTATCTCGCACAGCGGGAGATGTGTAGATCCTGGTGGTGTCCCAACTTGTCGTACTGCATATACGTTTACCTCGTGCGCAACAATTTAAAGTTGATTTATTTTCGGGGTTTTTTACATTTTTGTCATCAATTTTGTCGTCAATACAAGATCGAAAAATCATAAGTCGAACCATAATTTTGGGAGTACCTGTGTTTATTTGGCTTGTCCAGTAAGTCCCTCGATATGAACTGTTTGTAAAGTCAATATAAGAACAAGCATGTAGTACAACATATAATATATATGATGCTTTATAGAATATATTAAGCATCTGTTTATTCAATTAAAGCTTTATATTATTTTAATTCCTCTACATTTTATTCCAGCATCTGTTGTTTCTAAGGACTCCGAGCCCGAGGAGGAGTCTGACTTGAGGAGCAGACGCCGAGGCAGAAAGAGACAGTCCACAAGGGAAGACTCGAAACAGAGGCACAAACATCTCAAACTAAAACCAGCAAGAAGTACAAGCGAGGAAGAGGAGGAATCCGATGAAGAAGGAGACGCTGGAGCATCCGAGGAGGAAAAGAAGCCACTCCGTAAAAGCCTGAACCGTATCGAATCGGATGAGGACGAAGAGGACGGGTTGGAGAAAAGACCGATGAGAAAGACGGCCGTAAAGCAGGACAGCAGAGTAACAGACTGCAGGGAGCTAAGTGTGAGGGGACACACCAGAGGGTTAAAGGACTCGATGCTGAAGCACAACGGCCTGCTTCCTCTTAGATCTTCACCTCAGGATGAAGACGAGGAGGAGGAAGAGGAGGAATCCGATGAAGAAGGAGACGCTGGAGCATCCGAGGAGGAAAAGAAGCCACTCCGTAAAAGCCTGAACCGTATCGAATCGGATGAGGACGAAGAGGACGGGTTGGAGAAAAGACCGATGAGAAAGACGGCCGTAAAGCAGGACAGCAGAGTAACAGACTGCAGGGAGCTAAGTGTGAGGGGACACACCAGAGGGTTAAAGGACTCGATGCTGAAGCACAACGGCCTGCTTCCTCTTAGATCTTCACCTCAGGATGAAGACGAGGAGGAGGAAGAAGAGGAGGAGGACGAGGAGGATGACCTCACCGCCGCTACGGACTTTGTTAACTTTGTTTTTGACAGCGAACAGTTATCGTGATGTGCTGAAGAAATTTTCATATATTATTTTTTTCATTGCTTGTTTTTTTTTCCTGAGTGTTTTTGAGTGTAATGGACCAATCCAAGCTTCCAGAGGAATTCTCATGTGATGTCTAAACATATTTTGGGTTCATGCATCATGCACATGTCAGATGTAGAGCAGGGTCTCAGTGCACATCCTGATTTCTATAAGCAGAAGGTGTCAAATTTTTACATTTACATTTTATCATTCAGTGGCAAACTTGATCATATGACTAGGTCACACAAGTTCCCTTGCTAGTGAACCTGGCTCAAGATTTTGTTGCTTCTTTCTAAAACTGGGGTAAAAACTTACAAATTCTAAACTAATATAGACTCAAGACACTAAGGTTCATTGTCACTTTTTGTTTTTCCCTTCTCAAAAATCTTCAAAGAAACAACAGCAACTGAACAGTCGTGATCTGGTTTGTATTTTATTCATGAGAAAAAGACGAGGACTTTGGAGTGGTCATTCTTGCCAAGCTGGTCCACTCAAGATGGTCACTTTGGCTAGGATCTGTTAGCCCAGCTCACCAAAAAGAGTTGAACCTTCCACTTAGCTTGCTGCCATTTTATGTCAAAACATTTCAAAGATCTCTAAACTGTAAAGCGTTTTCACCAGCTCTCTTTATGGCTAAAATGGTTTCATACCAAACACATTAACACTATTATTTAACCCTGCATTATATTATTTAATAGGAATTGAAATAATTACATTATAACCACAAGTTACAAGTATAACGAGCGTCTCACCAGTCACACTAACGGACAGGTTTCCATGGAAGATACCTGAAATGTCTTATATATGCAAATCGGCTCCTCGTTACCCAAATCTGAATCGTCCAACAATTATGCATACAGAGATTTTTTTTTTTTTTTACATAAATCACAACATTGCACAACATCCTGGAGGTGGTTTTGTATTACACATCTTAATATCTTACATATGGGCTTGAAAAAATGTAAAACCATTTTGTAATATTACTTAGAGATCCACTACAAAAGCTAGCTAACTAGCTAGGATCAGATTGCTATTATATGAGTGTGGTAAAAGAGCAAGTTCTATAACCAATAGAACATCTCAGACAGTTTTCATCTGGGAAACGAACCAACATTCTGCTTGGGTGATGCAGAACTGCTTTTACTATCTCAACGTTAGTGTTTTATCACTCTTATACCACAGCAATTTGACACTTGACACAGTTATCCGTTTATAGTCGTTTTCTAATATAGTAGTTTATATTTATATTTAATGTAGCCGGCAACTTGTGGTACAAATTAATTCATGTTGTCACTTACATAATGGCAGCTATACGGAGTCATTCCCTCAATTTATTTTATTTATTTTTTAGATGAGAAGACTGTCCCATGGTTTAGATCGTGTCCGTCATCCAAATCTTTGTGAACGAGCTGATACCATAGACGCTATACTTCTATTCGAGTGCGAAATTTTAACCAATCAGATGGTGTCATGGTAGAACAAAACTAAAAATTAGACTGTAGCATCTGACTAAAGCTTGCTTAGTTGTTTTATTGTATCGATTAAAGATATAAATAAATAGCTAGTGAGCGTGGAACTTATTAGTTCAAATAGAAATGTATGTTTATTGTAAAATTGGGTGTCATCTTAACAACATGCCTTGATAGCGTAGCTTTGAGAAATCTTGAGGAGGATGTCAGTGAGAACACTTATTTAAACGCCAGTCTGGTAGATAATTACACGTAAAAGAGTTCAGCTAGCATTACCTTGTTTGCTAGCATATTGACAAACTACCTAATGTCAGATGTCAAACTAGTGCTAATATTAACTTTGGTAACAAAGCTGACTAGTTAGCAATTTATCTCTATGTAATCAGTGGGGTTTATTTGGATATTTGGATAGTTTGGATAGTTAGCTAAACTCAGCATGTATGCCAAGCACTACAATAAGCCAAACATTTTTTTTAAAGGTTATGAGTGCCGTCGTATGATCAAGTTTGCCCTGATCAACTGATCAGATCCAGTCCTTGTGGACCCCGGGAAAATCAGGATGTGTGTTTCTAAGTGATCTATGTACACTAGAGCTGATCTTCAGAAAGTAAAGCACTGTTATTTGTCAGGCCAGTAATGCGCCATCTGTCTAACACAAGCTTATATTAGCCTGTAGAGACACTGTACATTTTCTGCTTGTATGCTAGCACCTTTTAAATCGGTGGTTTAGTAATGTTTCCAGTTTTATTTTCTGTAAAATAGAAAACAGGAAAAAAAAAATCAAAAGTTTTTTTTTTATATATATAATTATAAGAAGGAGATTCTGTTTGAAAGAGTTTTGCTAACCCTAAACAACAATCCTCTGTGCCAGCCTGTCCAATTAACACATTTTATTCAAGGCGAATTGTAACCCAAGCGTCTCGACACATTCTGTTCTGCCATCGGAAAAGAAATGAAAATGCAGCAAAATATCAATATCAAGGCACAGAATTTAGTCGAAATGAATTAGCAGCTTTTATGAAAAGAACGCACATACAGTAAATAGCTACTTTATAAAAGAAGTGTCTCTCGTTACTATAACAGAAAATCTTTTACTGAAAATGTGATCTTAATTTTATATTTTGAATTGTTCCCCCAAATTTTGTCTTTTCTAGTACATCTATGAAGGTAACCTATGGTAGTTAAATCCTTTAATGCTAATTTGTTTTAGGTTTTTTTTTTCTTTCCAATAACACTGTATAAAAATGTATGTGCCTGTTGACTTGCCCTTAGGCTGAAGTAAATCTTGACTGAAAATGCACTTCTCAAAGCACCTTGGATTGTACCAGTTTGCCCAGTTTAACCCAGTCCAGCCCAGCCCAGCGGTTTCGACTCTCGTTCGAAAGCACTTTACACAACACCCTCTTGCTTTATTTCTCTCTTTCCCACTAATTCATTCGAAACTGTGCTGTGTGCTCTACTTGGTCATTTGAAATCCAACACTACCAAATCATTCCAGGTACACACCACACAAACCAAGTCTAGAGTCCCGGTGAATGTGGCCTTTGTCTGCTGTAAAGTTATTCAACTGGAATGAGTGTTACTTCTATTTTACTGTTCTAATGTTCAGTCTCAGTACATAACAAAATTTAAAAAAAAACCCTCAATAAACATGACAAGCGTATCTGTGTAATGAAGTCTCTTCGTTCATTACATTACATTATTGCTTTGAGCAAACATGGATCTTTTGGATTTCCAACTTTGACTTATAATATCACTTCCAGAGCTGAACGTGGCAGTGAAGACTGCCTGGAAATTAAAAATCACCCCGGGAGTGTTGTCTTGTGTCCTGTTGGAAATAAAAAAAGTCAATGTGGTGCACCCCAAACCCAATTATTCAGTCGTGTATGCACGTGGTGTTTGAGGGAAAGTGTGTATATCATAAAAAAAAAATAGAACCGTATTCAGCCAAATATATTTCACTGAAAATAAAGAAGTTGCTACTTTGAAATATGTTTAGATGTGTAAAGGATTATCCAAAGCTGAGTGTGCGTTACACAATGGTGAGGAGGAGTGAAAAGGTCTACTGTGGAACGAGTATTCAGACAATAGTACAATAAAAAATAGTGTTTACCAGATACAGTTATTTTAATATAATTCTTTCAAGTAGGAAATATAAATGTTATTTTGCCATTTTGGTGTAAGTTGGCTGTCCACAGGCATAACTAACACAGAGATGTAAAATTGCTTGTAAATAATCGATTTTTTTCATTAACTAATAAAATGAAATAAATGCTAATCTAATCTGACATTAGCAAAACCAACCACCTAACATAAATATAGTGAGGTAATATTAGCAGATTAGGGCAATTCATATATTTATGTATTACACAAAGCTTTATAAATAATGTATATATTTTAATATGTCTAACAAAGTCCATGAATGTTTCCTTCTAGTTCTCTCTATGGATCTCTGTCTTTTTCATTCACACATCTTTTTAAATACAGCCTGATTTAGCACTGATTATTAATAAACATGCATCAGGCTTTCCATATTTTATAATTTACAATAAATATAACAAGCCAAAATAATTATTTTAGATTTTTGTACAAGTTTCTCCCTCAAAATTTAATACAGGACAGTTTTCTCAGTTATATTTACGTCCGGGCCTATATTTTTTGAGTTAAAAAAAAAAAGGATATATATTTTTATCATCATATTAATATTTCTAGCATATATATATTTATGTGTGTGTGTCTGTGTGTGATATTTTTAAAAACAAACATAATAAACATAAAAAATTTAAAACAAAAGAAATGTATTTATATATATATATATATATATATATATATATATATATATATATATATATAATTAATTAATGTTTTTATTTTATTTTAGACTATATAAATATATTATATATACATACATTTCATTTTTAGTTTATTTTAGACATTATACATTTTATTTAAAAAAATAAAATAAAACTTTTAATTATACCAAAACATACATCTTTTGATATTCAAATACAGACGTCATCTGGAGACATTTCTAGCATCAGTTTCTACTACTTTCCCCTGAAGGGGGCTCTTGATTCTGACAGAAGCCCAGGGAAAAGAAACAAAGCTAGGGCCCTAGATTGTGATTTGAGGAGCGCCCCGGAGCTCATGTGGCGCATGGAAACGACAAAGTAACGTATAACACTGAGGTGATTTAGACAAACAAATAATTCGTTTTCAATATATCTTTATCTTCTGTTTATTTTAGCAGTGTAAACAGTGTTGTGAAGACCCGAAACTATTTATTTTTTTACACTTAGAAAAACAGCCGTTGTGTTCTCAGGTTAGCGTGTGCTAGCTAGCATTCCGGTGTTGTTGTGGTTGTTTAGCCGTAAGGCCACTTGGTCAGGGCAGGGAGGTCTGGGGGGAAAAAAAGAGGGTGAGAGAAAAAGGTTTTATTTAGCTTGGAGATAAAATGGTTCTGTTAAAAAGTTTACCTCCTCCTGCTGAGGGAGTTCGGCATCAGCAGGCCGAGACCGCGGCGCTCTTAGACGGCGAAGGACTCGGGACAGGGACTCTGTACATAACCGAGGCGTAAGTAAAAGTTACATTACTCTGTACTCTCTCAGAGGGTGTGTGTGTGTGTGTGTGTGTGTGTGTGTTTGTTTTGTTTGTTTAAGAGAGAGTGTATGTGAGAGAGAGAAAAAGAGAGCGAGTGTGAGAGTGTGTTTGAGAGAGAGGTGTGTGAGAGAAAAAGAGAGCGAGAGTGTGTGTATGAGAGTTAGTGTGTTTGAGAGAGAGAGAGAGAGTTTATGAGTAAATATATGTGTGTGAGAGAGAGAGCGAGCGAGTGTGTGTGTATATGTATGAGTGTGTGTGTTTAGGTATATGAGAGAGTGTGTGTGTGTGTGTGTGTGTGTGTGAGTGAGAGAAAAGAGCAAGAGTGTGTTTGAGAGAGAAGGGGGTGTGTTTGAGTATATGAGAGAGGGAGAGAGAGAGAGAGAGTGTGTGTGTGTGTGTGTGTGTGTGTGTTTGAGAGCGATTGTGTATATGTGTGTGTTCCACGTGTGAAATTTGCTACTTTCAGGTTTTACTCTTGAGAAATGAAGGTAATGTTCCTAAGAGTTGAGAGAAACCTGTACAGTGCCACTTGAAGGTCTATTACACACTTACCTGCAGTCTTAAGTATTACAATATGTCCTGTTTATACTGATGTACTTATTGCGTCATCATGCTGTTTAGTCTGTTCAGTGTGTCCCAAATCAAAAGGTGTGACCGTTTGGTAAAGTCCACATTAAATCATTGAAAGTTGTGTCTCACAGTTAAGAAAGAAAAAGGCTTAAAATAAAAAAAGTAAAAAAAATTTGCTTTGTTTTTGTTTGGACCAGGTTTTGTTTTTAAATGTACATTGGAAAATTGTCACGAGTTAGTTTACTTTTGAGTGTACAGTGCTACAGATGCAGTGCGGGGAATTCCCTTGATCAATTAGTTTTTGTTTTATTTCTAGTACTTCTCCTGCCACTTGTTGCGTTTATAGCCATCTCATGATAAGTCGCTTGTTGTATTGTTCAGCTGTGTGCATTGGATTATTGCGTCTGCCAAATCAATACATTTGAATGTGTAAAAACCACTAACAGAACTTATATACTTTCCTATCAGGTCCCTGTCATGGTTCAATGGCTCAGGTATGGGCTTTTCACTGGATTATCCCACCATCAGTCTGCACGCCATCTCTCGAGACCCGAGTGCTCACCCGCAGGAGCACCTGTATGTGATGGTCAACAAAAAACTGACTGGTAGGGAAATAAATGTCTGTAAGCCATGACACTTTCAGATCTGTTCTAAACACATGCTCATTAAATGATGGAAAAAAAACTGATGGTTTGTCAATTTTTTTTTTATTTGTGTTGCTTGATGTTAAAAAAAAAAACCAATACATTTGTAGAGGTGTTTTTGTTTGTTTTTTTTTTGTTTTTTTTAATTAGTAATAACCTTTAAGCAGTTTAGCCTTTAGTGCTTAAAGTCTTTTAATCCGAACGACTGATTTTACCAGACGAAAATGAGGCAGAGATGCAGGAGAAGGATCCAGATGACAAAGGCGAAGAGGAGAGCGATGATGAGGACAACGAAGAGGAGGTCATCACGGAGATCCGATTTGTGCCCAGCGATAAAACAGCACGTGAGTGTGTGCGCCGAGATCGACGTATTGCATCGACGTCACGTCTTTCATATGCACAGATCCACATTTCGGTGTGATTACAGTGTAACGACTGAGCTCTTTGCATCACAGTTCAATCGAGGCTCCGTTGTTTTATTGTCCAAGCAAACAAAATTCACTGCTTTTGAGTCAGACTTGAGTTTGCACTATAATATCTACATGATTAAGATTAAATATAGTTTAAATCATAAATATGAAGTTTTGCCAAGTTTCCATTTATTGGTAGTACGAGAGATACAAGTGTATGAGGGATTCTATATAGCAGTGTAATGACACGGTTCAGTGTGTTCTTTTATTATGCAGCTCTCGCTATGTGCGTCACAGCATTTTAAACAATACTAACAGATTGTGTGAAAAAAAAAAGATCTTATTTTAATATACTGCTTCTATAATTTGAGGTACAATAAACTCCCACACGCAAAACTCTGAAAAAATGAGAGTGAAGTAAACCGCCCTTGTGTTTGATTCATACCGGCAGCGTGGTCAAGGTTTTTATGCCAAATTATACTTTTGTTGCAGTGGAGTCGATGTTTTCTGCCATGTGTGACTGCCAGGCATTGCACCCCGACCCAGAGGATGCAGACTCTGACAATGAGGAGTTTGAAGGAGAGGAATATGAAGAGGAGGAGACTGGTGGTAAAAAAAAATTATTCTTCGTGCGATTACCCTATCCTACCCTTATCATCCCACTCACTGTTGTTCACTGCTGTTCTCCCTCTTTCCTAATCACATCAAGGCCAGGGTGACGTACCCACTTTCTATACATATGAGGAGGGTTTGTCGCACCTGACTGCAGAGGGCCAGGCCACACTGCAGAGACTTGAAGGGATGCTTGCTCAGTCCGTCACGCAACAGTTTCACATGGCTGGAGTTCGCACCGATGAACCATCGGCTGAGTTTGAAGGTCTGTGATGTTTCCGTGCGTCAAGAAGTACGAATGATAAAAATACACTAAATCGATAAGTGAAGTGCCATCAGACTTTAGCGTTATATCATTATGTAACCACTAGAGGTCAGTAAAATGCCTCTAGATTTTTTATAATACATGGCTAAATAAACAAATATTCCTCAAATATATGTGTTTAAAGCTTTAAAGTGGATCATAATTCACATACTATTCAGATGTTTGTAAATTGCAATTGTCCAAGACAAATCCATAACAATCATTATAGGTTACATTAAGTTAAACTGTATCTTAAACCAGTACTTCATGATTAAGAGCTGGATATGGTTTGAAAGCAGATATGTACTGCTGAGATAATCAGGTTTGATACACCCTGTATATTTGGGGAATTTTCCCCTGAATCATTGATTTAATTGCTGCAATTGTTTGAATTTTGTTTGTATATTTTAAATAATATGCTGTTATCATGACTAACATATAAACCAGTAAATAATCACAGATTTCTGTCTTTGTATTTGTCCTCCAGATGGAATGGAGGTTGATCCAAATTCTGCAGTTGCTGGACAGTTTGACGATGCTGATGTTGATCATTGGTAAATTATATCTTACAGTGCGTCTTTCATCTTCATCACTCTTTAATTAGTAAGATAGGGCTAAATTCTCAGCTTCAGTACCTGATAAGGGTATACAATAAAGCACATCAGTTTTATATTCAGTCATTATGGTGGTATTTGGCCTCTGGAGAAGGCATTTTATTTGGAGAAAGCCAAAACATCTTCAGCACCTTTCTAACAGTAAAACATGATCTATTTGTGGGGAAGCTTTTGACTGATCATTCATCAGAGGAAGATGGATTGACCAAAAGGACAATCCTATATTAAAAACCTGTAAGACACTTGAGTCAGAGGTTTACCTTCAAACAGGACAACAGCTCTAAGCTGCTTCTTCTTCTTCTTTCGGCTGCTCCCATTAGGGGATCATCCGTCTCCATACCACCCTGTCCTCTACATCTGCCTCTTTCAACCCAACTACCTGCATGTCAGCTCTAAGCATACTGTTAAAATTAAGCACCTGAATGTAATTGATCGGCTCAGTTTCGATTTGTAGTCTGATTAGTATTCCTTACTGTTTTCTTTTTCTGCAGACATAATGTACTTCGTTGCTAACGGAAGCACTTGAGTGGCCCTGAGTGATGGGAATCGTTCAGAAATCCGTCTTCTCTTGTCTGCTCCACTCATGACGTTCAGCACTGGTTTCCCTGATGCCATCATCATTTCTGTATCTTGTGTTATGTTTTGTCTTCTTCCTTCAGACCAAATTGTAAGTGCTCCTTGAAAGTAAGTCATATTTGTATGAAATGCCATAAAATAAATTTCTTTTGTATAAAGCACTTGTAAAAGAGGCCTAATGCCTTTCTTGTTGTGGATTCTTATTTTTCCCACTTAAAACCTTGATGGATATTTTTTTACACCCCATCATCCTGATTTCAAATCTCAGGAAAAGAAAAAAAGCAGGCGTGCTCATACAAGGTTTATTATTATTTATTATAATTATTTATATATAATTGTTTTGCTGGTAATATCTTCTTACTGTAACTCATACTATAGAGTGACCTTTTCTTGAAGACACTTTTTGTTGTTTTACATCCTTTAAAATCCATGTGTAACAAAAGGAGAAAACCTTGATAAATTGTCCATCTGATGTTAAAATTATTGACACCCCTAATAGATATTTAAATTATATGCATGTCAAATATGTGTTCTTAAAAATACTTGATCATTTCCCCCTGCTTTTATTTGTCCGATTTCCTTAGATTATAAATATTCTCATCTCTTGTGTCTCATTGACACAAAAGCTGCCTAAATTTAGTTAATAGATATAAACTTGTATATAAAACAAACTAGCACAACTCATATAGAACAAAATAAGTACAGCATGTCTGAACAAAAAGGTGAGTGGAGCTCTATTTTACCCCCCTATCATTTAAAATGAAAAGATTTTTTTTTTTTTTACAGGAAAAAAGTATTGGGGTATGTGGTTTGTTTACTACACAGTACTTACATGATATAGTACTTTAAAGATGTGCCTATTCCACACCATTTTACAAATTATTTATAATTATTTTACTTACAAACACACTGGTGGCTTCTTTGTGGTTTGCATTTGTCTGTCACCTCCAACTATTTCTGATTTATGTTCACTGAAATCATTCACTCTGTACCTCTGCCCACATTTTTCTGTGGGTTGGTTTGGTTTTAGCCATTTTTTGCACCACTGTTATCAGCTGGGCAAAGTTTGCTCCTTGTATCTCCTCCTGTTCATCAGTAAATCATTAATGAGCTTCTTCCCAAGTCTCTGCTGTCAGACAGAGCTCAAACTCATGATTTCACTATGACTAGAACTGTTTGGTCATGGGAATCTTCACAGAACAGTTTGTGTGTAGGTGTGAATTTTTGCCACAATATTACATAGCGGCACCTGATCCCAGTTTATATAACATAAACAACTTGTATTCATAGTATGCATTCATGTAGTATTAATCTTTCATATCCAGGGTGTTATAGAAAAATAGTCAGAAATGAAAGTGTGGTGTGAATTTGGCATGATCTGTTATTCTCCTGAGGTGAATTAATTTATAATAATAATAATAATTTAATAATAAACCAAAAACAGCAATTAACTGTTAAAACTTAAAGAACATACATATTAATTAGGGCAGAAACGATTTAAGTAATTAGAATACAAATAATGTTTTGCCTCTATGCTACATTTAGACCATTTAACTACACACAAAGCATTCTGTTTCCCCACGGACCATTGTTACTGACGCACCACCGATAAACCCTGGGCGCTCTGGACAGGTAAACACAGCTGAAAAAATGGAAGTGGTGTGGAGAAGATTGAGGCCAAAAAAAATGACAAAAGTTTTCAAAGTTTGGGATCATTTCAAACTAAAACATAAAGAAAACACGGTACAGTGCAATTACTGTTTTTAAAGTCATTTGTAAATTGATTTTTATATTTTGATGTAATTTGGCAATTAAATCCACTAAATGGGTTTAGTTTTCAGATAGTTTGTATGCAATATATTTCAGCAATAAAAATGTCAATTTTTCTGAAAAAAGAAACAAATGTTCATTTTAAGAGACCTGTCTTATTTTCTCTTGTGTATTTAGTATTGATCTTAAATCAAGAAAAACTTCTTATCTGAATAATCTATGGAACAATCAGTCAAATACTCAGTTACTAAAATAATCGATAGCTGCAGCCCTACTTTTAATATACAGTTTTCGTGGAAGTTGTTTACTGAAATCATTCACTCTGTACCTCTGCCCACATTTTTCTGTGGGTTGGTTTGGTTTTAGCCATTTTTTGCACCACTGTTATCAGCTGGGCAAAGTTTGCTCCTTGTATCTCCTCCTGTTCATCAGTAAATCATTAATGAGCTTCTTCCCAAGTCTCTGCTGTCAGACAGAGCTCAAACTCATGATTTCACTATGACTAGAACTGTTTGGTCATGGGA
The DNA here is from genome assembly GCF_014805685.1 of Silurus meridionalis. Taxonomy (NCBI): domain Eukaryota; kingdom Metazoa; phylum Chordata; class Actinopteri; order Siluriformes; family Siluridae; genus Silurus; species Silurus meridionalis. Next base: position 21,840,322 of record NC_060896.1, read on the forward strand.
ATCTTCACAGAACAGTTTGTGTGTAGGTGTGAATTTTTGCCACAATATTACATAGCGGCACCTGATCCCAGTTTATATAACATAAACAACTTGTATTCATAGTATGCATTCATGTAGTATTAATCTTTCATATCCAGGGTGTTATAGAAAAATAGTCAGAAATGAAAGTGTGGTGTGAATTTGGCATGATCTGTTATTCTCCTGAGGTGAATTAATTTATAATAATAATAATTTAATAATAAACCAAAAACAGCAATTAACTGTTAAAACTTAAAGAACATACATATTAATTAGGGCAGAAACGATTTAAGTAATTAGAATACAAATAATGTTTTGCCTCTATGCTACATTTAGACCATTTAACTACACACAAAGCATTCTGTTTCCCCACGGACCATTGTTACTGACGCACCACCCGATAAACCCTGGAGTGCTCTGGACAGGTAAACACAGCTGAAAAAATGGAAGTGGTGTGGAGAAGATTGAGGCCAAAAAAAATGACAAAAGTTTTCAAAGTTTGGGATCATTTCAAACTAAAACATAAAGAAAACACGGTACAGTGCAATTACTGTTTTTAAAGTCATTTGTAAATTGATTTTTATATTTTGATGTAATTTGGCAATTAAATCCACTAAATGGGTTTAGTTTTCAGATAGTTTGTATGCAATATATTTCAGCAATAAAAATGTCAATTTTTCTGAAAAAAGAAACAAATGTTCATTTTAAGAGACCTGTCTTATTTTCTCTTGTGTATTTAGTATTGATCTTAAATCAAGAAAAACTTCTTATCTGAATAATCTATGGAACAATCAGTCAAATACTCAGTTACTAAAATAATCGATAGCTGCAGCCCTACTTTTAATATACAGTTTTCGTGGAAGTTGTTTCCTGAAATCATTCACTCTGTACCTCTGCCCACATTTTTCTGTGGGTTGGTTTGGTTTTAGCCATTTTTTGCACCACTGTTATCAGCTGGGCAAAGTTTGCTCCTTGTATCTCCTCCTGTTCATCAGTAAATCATTAATGAGCTTCTTCCCAAGTCTCTGCTGTCAGACAGAGCTCAAACTCATGATTTCACTATGACTAGAACTGTTTGGTCATGGGAATCTTCACAGAACAGTTTGTGTGTAGGTGTGAATTTTTGCCACAATATTACATAGCGGCACCTGATCCCAGTTTATATAACATAAACAACTTGTATTCATAGTATGCATTCATGTAGTATTAATCTTTCATATCCAGGGTGTTATAGAAAAATAGTCAGAAATGAAAGTGTGGTGTGAATTTGGCATGATCTGTTATTCTCCTGAGGTGAATTAATTTATAATAATAATAATAATTTAATAATAAACCAAAAACAGCAATTAACTGTTAAAACTTAAAGAACATACATATTAATTAGGGCAGAAACGATTTAAGTAATTAGAATACAAATAATGTTTTGCCTCTATGCTACATTTAGACCATTTAACTACACACAAAGCATTCTGTTTCCCCACGGACCATTGTTACTGACGCACCACCCGATAAACCCTGGAGTGCTCTGGACAGGTAAACACAGCTGAAAAAATGGAAGTGGTGTGGAAGATTGAGGCCAAAAAATGACAAAAGTTTTCAAAGTTTGGGATCATTTCAAACTAAAACATAAAGAAAACACGGTACAGTGCAATTACTGTTTTTAAAGTCATTTGTAAATTGATTTTTATATTTTGATGTAATTTGGCAATTAAATCCACTAAATGGGTTTAGTTTTCAGATAGTTTGTATGCAATATATTTCAGCAATAAAAATGTCAATTTTTCTGAAAAAAGAAACAAATGTTCATTTTAAGAGACCTGTCTTATTTTCTCTTGTGTATTTAGTATTGATCTTAAATCAAGAAAAACTTCTTATCTGAATAATCTATGGAACAATCAGTCAAATACTCAGTTACTAAAATAATCGATAGCTGCAGCCCTACTTTTAATATACAGTTTTCGTGGAAGTTGTTTCCTTTTATGAGCCATTAAAGAAGCTGAGTTTTTACCTTACCTATACACTGTACAGTACCAGTCAAACGTTTGGACATGTCTCCTTCAATGTTTTTTCTTTGTTTATTATTTTCAACATTATACATGAAAACTGACGGCATCCAAACTGCGGAAAAACACGTATGGAATTATCTAGTAAAGTGTTAAACAATATGTTTTAGATTTTAGATTGTCCAAAGTAGCTACGTTTAGCTTTGATGACAACTTGACAAACTGCATTCTTTTATTGGATTCACAAAGTGGGCACCTGGACTTGTTTTAGATGTACGGGTGTTCATTGAAACTACATATTGTGCTGTTCCAGAAATATCTGTCAGGTTTGCTAAAACCATTCATTTACTTCAATCTTTCTGTATACAGAAATAAAGAAAACCTTTATCATATGTATCATACACTGATCAGGCATACCTTTATGATCACCTGCCTAATATTCTGTTGATCCCCCTTTTGCTGTCAAAACAGTTCTGACCCGTCGAGCATTAACAGCATTAACTTCTTCAGCAGTTTGATCTACAGAAGCTCGTCTGTTGCGTTGGACCACACGGACCAGCCTTCACTTCTCACGCCGCCCATGACCCTGTCGCTGGTTCACCACTGTTCCTTCTTCTGACCACTGCAGACCAGGAACAGCCTATGCTCTGACCCGGACGTCTAGACATCACAATTTGGCTCAGGTCATACTCACATAAATCCTTACACTTGCTAATTTTTCCTGCTTCTAACATATCAAATTTGAGGACAAAATGTTCACTTGCTGCCTAATAAATCCCTCCCACTAACAGGTACCAAAGAGAGATCAAGAGATCAGTGTTATTTAATCATCAGTCATAATGATATAATGTCATGATGTTATGCCTGATCTGTGTATACTGTGTTTTTTTTCCATTTCCCATTAAAGAATCCCTTCTTGATTTCCTGTACACTGACAGTGAGTGAAGGCCAGCCAGAGTCCAGTCATTATGTCATAATGTCATGTCTGATCGGTGTATTTTGCATGTTTAATAACGAGTCTCTCGAGTGTGAGCACTTCATAACAGTGTAAGGGCTTAATGTCAGAAAAGGGAAAAATAGAGGTTGAGGGAATGACCGTAGCTGTTATGGTGCAGGTCACAGTTTGTCTGGTTTTGTTTAAAACATTTTGAAAGAACAAATGGATGACAAATAATTCTTTAGTAATGTAGTTGTGTAGCAGGAAAATAACACCTGAGCTCATGCAGCAGTTGCAAAATAATTTTCTGTCATGTTTTATTGCTTCCATTGCACCTGGTAACGAGGTTGAGCCTATAATAATCCAACACCAAATCATCTGGTTTGATTATGTAATATTAGCGCAGGATCACTCATCATGTTGCAGTCGTCTGCACTGGGCTGGATTAGGTTTGCGCTAAGTTTTAAATAATGAAAAAATGCACAGATAGAGAGCAGAGTCTGCATGAGTGAACTTTCTGCTAATGAAAGAATTATGTCTAATTACAGATTAGACAAACGAGTGGTGAAGCAGGATGCTAAAATGAAGCAATCGGATAGGCTGAATATCCTGTTACACAGAGACATTTTGATGCATTTTCCCACCGATATTGCTGAAGGACCTGTCAACATACAGCTTTGCTATAATGGGGATGCATTAGCATGGCAAGCTTAATGAAAAAAAGTGTAACTGACACAAATCCTAGATCAAATATAGAAAATCAGTGAGTACTCAGGATTTCCTTCAAGGGGAATCGACAAGACATGGTGTAATGCCTCAACTTGTTTTGTACTGCCTTCAGGAAGAGGGATGAATGTCACTTATCCTGATTTTTCAGATTATAATTACAACATTTTTAGGGCTTGTCAAGTAAAGGTCTTTACTTTTTCGACATACATATTGTGTGTGTATGTGTATGTGTGTGTGTGTGTGTGTGTGTGCAGCTTGTATTTTTTTGTTTTGTTTTTTTAAAGAGGCACATTGATAGGACATCCGTCAGCTCAAAGGTCACTGTTCCATGAGCCCATACCGCACATTACAGGAGACTCACGTTCGCAAAGCAAGCATTGCCTTTCAGGACTGTTTCTGCCTGTCCTTAACAACTTGCATTCATGACCTGAAGGTCTGGTGGGTTTTCTACTGGAGGAACATTGAAAAAAAAAAAAAAAAAAAAAAAAAGGGATCTTTAGGTTTCTAATGGACTGGTGTCTGGCATGAGACACTTTTTACAACTGTGTTTAGTCTGAAATGTGGCAGTCATGTGTATACATTTCTAGCTGCATGCTGTTCATAACAGTGACATTAAATTGCACCTGGTTCAATGTAAATGAAAAGTGTATTAATGTCAGCAGCATAAAAATCCAAACAAAAATGAAGACAGTTTCCACTAATTTTTCCATCCATATGTGGTTCTTCCCCAAATTATTACCACAAAGTTGGAGGCACACTATTTTATAGGATGTATTTTCCCTTTACTTAAACTAGGAAACCCAAACCTGTTCCAGCATGGCAATGCCCCTGTGCACAAAGCCAGCTCCATGCAGATATGCTTTACATGTGTTGGAGTAGAAGATCTTGCTATAGAGCTCTGACCTCATCCCTATTATACACCTTTTGAAAGATCTGGAACATTGACTGCACCTCAGGTTTCCCCACCATACATCAGTACCTGACTTTATTAACACCCTTGTTTCTGAATAAACACAAATCTCCACAAGCACTCTCCAAAATGTAGTGGAACATCTTCCCAGAAGGGTGGACGTTATTATAACTGCAAATAGGATTAAATGTGGAATTGGATGTTCAAAAATAGCACCAGTGAATTCTATGGTGAGGTGTCCACAAAATTTTGTTTAATAGTGGAAACACCAAGCAACTTGTAACGACACCAGGAGCTTTGACTTACCGTACTAATTTTAGAGGGTTACACAATTCTTTGGGTACTCAGAAGATTCCAGAACATTGATTAAAAGGTACTTTTGGAAATCTGTAGTTAATTATACACACAGTTTTTTTTATTTTTTTTTATAGATTTGGCTACATAAAACCCTATTTGCAGGTTTTATTTTTTAATATAAACTATAAACATTTTTTTACATATCTGATCACACGTCAATCAATTTTAACCACAATACTAGTCAGTAGATCTCAGGCCTGGAATTCATTAGCGTGCACTGTGCACACTTGTCCATGCACAAATTTCCAAGGACTGTTTAAGGCGGCTGTATTGAACATTTTAAAAGGTAGGCACAAACCCAAATGGAAGGAGAGAACAGGATTTGGAGCAAAGATATCAGCTGTGTCACTGTCCCACACCTTGAACTTCAGGTTCTTGAAGTGCTCTTAAGATGGCAACTGAGAATGGACAAAAGTGAATGAAGCAGTGCTTTGCTTAAGTAACATGACATGGTGGGTGTCCAAACATGGGTGTCTCATTAAAACAAATATGTCAAGCAACATGTTATGTTGTCACCATGACCATTGTTTTTACCTTCTAATTCTCTGGTTGAGAGTGTGTGTGTGTGTGAATGAACAAGTCTGAGCCTTGGGGTTTTTTTTTATGCATTAGAGAAAAGACCAGTGCAGCAATTACACTACATGGACAAAAGTTTGTGGACACCTGACCATAAGATTTGTATGTGGTTTCTGCTGTTATAATAACCTCCAGTCTTCTGGGAAGATGTTCCACAGGTTTATTGTCATCCTGTGACAGGTTTGGGACTCATGTGTATCGAAGATTTTATGCTACCACATCCAGACATCCTGTACAATTGTGTGCCTCCAACTGGAAAAATCAGGTGTCCCAATTCTTTTGTCCATATAACCCCAGCCATTAGGGTTGCACAAGCCTTAGTGCCGGTCCCAAGCCCGTATAAATGGGGAGGGTTGCGTTAGGAAGGGCATCCAGTGTAAAAACGTGCCAAATCAAACATGCGGATGATCCGCTGTGGCGACCCCTAATGTGAGAAGCCAAAAGAAAGTACCGTAGTGTAGTAAAGCTTCTTACAGCAATAAAAACAAATGGAATGAGTTCAAGTGGCATTCCTTTATTGCGAGATGTCGCTAGTATTAAGATCTTTAAAGACTTAGCTTTGGTCCAGTTTCTACATACATTAAGAGGTATTCAAAATGTGCTTTCTCAGGAAAACTACTGAAAGTTTTCCATCCTGGCTAGACAGTCCATCAATAATGTGCATATAAGTAAAAATGAGTACTTCTGAGAAGTAATTACTTTGTTGGTAAAATATCGCTAAATCTAAAGACGCGAAAACAGTCTAAATAAGATTTTCCGACGTAAAATCTTATCCTTCACATACTTGTGCTTCCAGGAATGTTGCATTGCAGTTATACAGTTTTTTAATGACACTCGAATTTATGGATTAAGACTAAAATTTCTGTTTTGTGAAGTTTCACAGTATCTGCTTATAACTAGCTTGTACTATTAATAGCTTCTCTCTGTAAAAGAGTGCAACATTCAATGCTTTTTAACCCTGCAGCTGTAAAATGTTCAGAATATTCCTTAAATAGTGTTCAGTAGTTTATCAGAACAATGCAGAAATGACATTCTTTGGTCTGACTATGTACCTGTATATCGCCTCTACACATACAATGTAGGTTATAAGAACTTGCATTTAATTTTGATCTTATAGACCTGTTGTGTTTTGTCTATTACTTTTTATCTGTATGGTGTATAGTCTGAAATAATAGCAGCAATTAATTAAATCTAGGTTTAGATATTTATACGCATGCATTAGTGCATAAGATTGCATACGGACCGCTCACCGTTACAGAATGTCTGTGAGACTTAAAAAAATAAAAATTAATTTTAACCAACCATTATTTCAGATACTGCTAAAACAGGCACCTTTCTGTGCTATAGACATTAAAACAAGCATTTTAAAAGATTCCAGTTTTTCAGTTCCTCTTCTTCTTCTTGACAGCATGGAGGTTCTGGTCCTTATGAGTAGTGCTCTTTGCAGTAAAAGCCAGTGAGACTTTATTAAACAGAAGAAGAGAGCATGCAATGCCTGCACACAAACACAAAAAAAAGCCAGACTTCTAACTTTACTGCTTCATGCATTGTTGCAGGTAAGATGCACTGATTTCGTTCGGGCGATTTTCACAACAGACATTGTCTCAAAGCAGCTTTACAGAGTTTACCAGTTATGGTGAACGATGTGTGTTTACCCCTGAGAGACTGTGGAAAGGAAAAACTCCCTTAGATGTTATGAGGAAGAAACCTTGAGAGGAACCAGACTCAAAAGGGGAACCCATCCTCATTTGGGTGATATCAAGAGTGTGATTATTGTCTTTAAACAATACAGAACACTGGAGAGTGAGAACTAACATGAGCACTGGAATGTAAGAATATGAGTATTGTCGTTTCTACCGTCTTATACAGTCATTAGCTCAAGTAAAATATTGGCGTTTGGTGGTTAGAAGTGCTCCTCCAGCAGTTATGGTAGAGGTGGTGTATTTAAGTGAATTTGACACTGTTACTGTAATTTTTGGCTACTTTCTCAAATAGAAGCACATTTTTCTTCTCAGCTACATTTATGATTCAACACAAGGTGGTATCAAATTGACTAGTTTTGTAACACGCCAACAGACGGCAGAATAAGGCTGCATGCACAATCACAGGGAGCACCGACCTTCCTAAGTCACTGTGCCAAAATACATTGTCCATCGAAAGCTGTGCAACTGGTGATATTCTGACCATGTGCGTTACCACGTCTGCTATTCTGACCACGTGCACACACTGTCACCAAACTCTCCTTACACGTGAGTTTCTCACCGGAAACAACATAATCTCATTTCTGCACCCACGCTACTCGCCAGATTTGGCTTCTGTGGACTTCACCCTCGTCGCCATTTTGAAAAATATTGGGAGATCAAGCGCAAATCAGTGCTTAACACGCCTCGAAAAGAAGACTTCCGGGACATTTATTGCTGTGCAAGGGGACTATTTTGAAGGTTATAGTGTGCAAACATAGATAAATAAATCTCAAAGAGATCTCATACTTTTTACTACACCATCCATTTTGCACCGCTGTTAAAGATGGCTATCTGCATCTGCTGCCTGTGAGTGATTACTTAGCACTGCTGGCCTTATTTTCACTCCAAAAAGAACTAGAATAAACTTCACAAACCTTGAGAACTAGCTTTTTATGAAGTTGAATAAAAATATGGCCCCTCTTTTAGACTGCGAGGTGCATCAAATCACAGTCCGCTCTGAATATTAAATTATTTATCTATTTAATACTAATGATTCTACTACTTTGCGACATGATAATTTTATTTGTTAATTGAAGACACCTTTTTGAAAGACTGCTATACTACTTTTCTTGTTTTTGACCAACTTCTGTTTCATTCTGGCATGTTGAATAAAATACAAATGAAATCGTACATCACACTTCACAACAGTGTCGTGTTGACCTTGTTAAGTGTGATGTACGATTTCATTTGTATTTTGGAAAATAAAACTTTGACAACAACTAAACTGTTTTTGGCTTTTCACTAACGTGTCAGGTGTTGAGGACAAGTGCCTATTTGAGCCTACGTTTAATATGAGTCAAATACTCAAGTATTTTTAAGATCGGATCCTTGAAGACTTTTACTCAAGTCATATTGGAATTGCAGTATACTTTTACTCAGTTGAAGTATGATTTTCATTTACTTGAACCACAGTTCATATTTAATGATATGTGGCTACGTACAGTGCATCCTGAAAGTATTCACAGTCCTTCACTTTTTCCACATTTTGTTGTTACCGCTTTATTCCAAAATTTATTAAATTAATAATTTTTCTCAACATTCTACAAACAATACCACATAATGAAAACATGAAAAAAGTTTGTTTGAAATTTTTGCAAAATTATTAAAAATAAAAGGAATCATATGTACAGAAGTATTCACAACATTTGCTCAATACTTTGTTGAAGCATCTTTAGCACCATTTAGAGCCTCCGTGTTTTTTTGAGTATGATACTACAAGCTTGGCACACCTATTTTTGGGCAGTTTCTCTAATTCTTCTTTGCAGAATCTCTCAAACTCCATCAGGTTGAATGTGGAGCGTCGGCAGATATTTTCAGATCTCTCCAGAGATGTTCAATCGGGTACAATTCTGGGCTCTGGCTGGGCCACTCAAATGCATTCACAGAGTCGTCCCCTTGCCACTCCTTTGTTATCTTGGCTTTGTGCTAAGGGTTGTTGTACTGTTGGAAGATGAACCTTCACTCCAGTCTTAAGTCCAGAGCGCTTTAGAGCAAGTTTTCATCAAAGATATGTCTAAACATTGCTGCATTCACTTTTACCCTCGATCCTGACTAGTCTGCCAGTTCCTGCTGCTGAAAAACATCCCCACAGCATGATGCTGCCACCACCATGCTTTCCTGTAGGGATGGTATTGGCCAGGTGATAAGAAGTGCCTGGTTTCCTTCAGACATGACGTTAGGCATTCAGGCCAAAGAGTTCCATCTTTGTTTCTCATAGTCTGAGAATCGTTTCAGGTGGGCTGTCATGTGCCTTTTACTACGGAGTGGCTTCCATCTGGCCACTCTACTATACAGGCCTGATTGGTGGAGTGCTGCAGCGATGGTGGTTCTTTTGGAAGGTTATCCTTTCTCCACAGAGAAACGCTGGAGCTCTTTCAGGGTGACCATCGGGTTCATAATCCCTAATAAGTCCCTTCTCCCACGATTGCTCCGTTTGGCCAGGTGGCCTGCTCTTGGAAGAGTCCTAGTTGTTCTAAACTTCTTTTACTTACAGATGATGGAGGCCACTGTGCCCACTGGGACCTTCAAGGCTGCAGAAATGTTTCTGTACCCTTCCCCAAATCAGTGCCTTGCTACAATCTTGTCTCTGAGGTCTACAGACAATCCCTTGGATTTAAACGCTTAGTTAGTGTTCTGACATGCACAGTTAACTGTGTGCCTTACCAAATCATGTCCAATCAACTGAATTTACCACAGGTGGACTCTAATCAAGTTGTAAAAACATCTCAAGGATGATCAGTGGAAACAGGATGCACCTGAACTTAATTTTGAGTGTCATGGCAAAGGCTTTGAATACTTATGTACATGTGATTTTTGTTTTGTTTTTTATTTTTAATACATTTGCAAAGATTTTAAACAAACTTCTTTCATGTTGTCATTATGGGGTATTGTATGTAGAATCTTTAAGAAAATAATTGAATTTAATCCATTTTGGAATAAAGCTGTAAAATGTGGAAAAAGTTGTCTTGTGAAAGAAGCACTGTGAATACTTTCCAGAAGCATTGTACACTGTAATCACAATATTACAAATGTACAATGATACAACCTTAACGGCTTTATCTGTGTAAAGCTGCTTTGAGACAATATCCATTGTAAAAAGCACAATACACAAACTGTATTGAATAGAATAATGGTATAAATAAATAAAACACAAGAAGCTGTTTCGAAGAATGTCCAAGCAAGAAAGTGTCTCACCTAAAACCGGTCCCAGCCAGTAGACCAGGCTGTTCTTTAGGAACGTGCTGCCACTGCAGGGGAACTGTGCTGAAAAAGCAAGAGCTGGATTGAACACAGCTCCTGTTGTACTGCCACCTGAAGAGAAACACAGGTCAGACTGAATTACTGGCAAACAGAAGGCTGCAGTGAGGTATGCCCATGTTCTCTACTTCACTGTTGCCAAAACATTTCCTCCACTCTCACCGCTCACAGCTTTGCTCTCAACATGGCCTGACATTCCTCTGTCAAGATTATCACCAAGCAATATTTGATATGCCCCCCAAAAAAAGAAAACTTTGTGACCTTTTGCACAGGCTGTTAAAGGTACAGGGTGGAGCAGGGAAATTTTGGAACTTGGAGTTTGTGACCCTAGGACGTGGAGCAGTGGAGTTATGTGCTTGAGTGTTCATTGTAAAACCATTTATATTCTCTTCTTGCAGCACTTACACCATGACCATTATTATAAAAGGTTTTACAGCAAATGTTCACTGCGCACCACTCCACTGCTCTAATATAACTAATGGCAAGGGGTTCTAATTAAGCTCTTACTGGTTCCAATCAACTGCCAATGCAAGATCACAAATTCCTAGTTCCAAAATATCCTGTTTCCCTGCGCCACACTGTACGTGCCTCACATTTCGAGTGGATAAAGCTATTAAAACACTGTTGCTAGGGGAAACATCTTCGCAGAGCATAAACTAGGTGAAGATTGGGGTGTGCACTGTAATCGACTGGATGTCATACGTTTCTAAGCAACCGACTAGGACAAACCAAAACTCCTAACTTAGAATTCCTACTAAACTCTGGAAGTGGTTATAATCGACAGTAGCATCGAAATTAAACAAAGTAACCTTTAAGTAGCAGTTATGTTGTATGTGATAAAACTTTCTTTTGGCTTCTCCCATCAGGGGTCGCAACAGTGGATCATCCGCATGTTTGATTTGGCACGTTTTTACGCTGGATGCCCTTCCTAACGCAACCTTCCCCATTTATCCGGGCTTGGGACCGGCACTAAGAGTGGCTGGGGTTGGTTCCCTGACCGGGGATCGAACCCGGGCCGCAGCGGTGAGAGCGCCGCATCCTAACCACTAGACCACCAGGGGACCTTATGTTGTATGTGATAGTATTTGCAAAATATCAATGGGGCAGTGGGGGCGTGGCCGAGCATCGGTTTGTGAATGGACAAGCAGTAAGAATCGCACACCTGCTGAATGTATCTAATCAGTGTTCTCGTTTGGAGTGAGCGGTGCAAAAAGGATAAGGGAATTGAGAGAAAAACGCTTTAGAAAGAGAGATACAGAGAGAGTTGTGTGTGTGTATTGAAACTGCCCCACTGTTCTTCCTTCCCCTGAACCGTTTGCTCTCCTAAACTGGTGCCAAAACCCAGGAAGGAAAGCAGGGTACACCACATGGAGTCTTCACCGCTGGGTGAGCTGGTAAAGGTGATCGTCGAACTCCAGCAGACCCAACAGGGGGCAGGGGAGAAGCTCCTGCTGCCGCAGTCCCAACACCTGCAGCACAGACCATTTACGCTCCATGAGGCTGCAAAAAAAAGACGAAAGTGGCTGCTGGACGAGGTCCGGAGTGTTGACGAGGTCCTCAATCTCATCGTACTGGAGCAGTCTGTGCCAGCATCCGGCGTTGTTGGATAAGGCTGTCCAGCTGGCTGGAGACTACTTGGCTGCATACCCAGGGGTCGCGACCCCTTGAATCATCCTTGAATCTAAATGCTGGTCATCTGGCACCTCCCCTACCCTCTCTGATGTTTCATCTCCCTGTGTCTGTGTGTTCTGTTCTGCAGGTGGGTATCTCCTTGATCAATGCCCCGTGATGGAGTTAGGGGTGATAGTCCGACTCTCCGAGCTAATACAGGCTGCCTCCGATTGAGCTGGAGCGTACTGCATACCAGTGAGTATCAAGACTGCCAACAGCCCGTATCCACCAACACCTGGTTCGGTGCGAGGCTTTGAATACTGCACGTCGGGTGAAGGTAAAGTGTGTGACCAAGCGGTAAGAACCGCACACCTGCTGGGAATGTATCAATTGGCAAATTGCTGTAGTATAAATGGAATCAAACAACGGTTAGGAAATTACGGCTCCCACCACACCACTGTTGATTTGTTTTTTTCTGTAACAGCACAGCCATATAATCGTTTATTTCTTACTTATTAACACTTTGCTCATTTATTATTAAAGTGTAGGCTACAGTAAAGTCTATATGTGAGCTGTTATTGATTATTTCCTGTTTTTTACACCACATGAAGAGTGGACTTTGACCAGTGATAATGCACCTTAAAAATATAGTATGTAATGAAAAAAAATTCAGACTCACTGACTTATGTTTTAATCTATTTATGTAAATGAATATGTATTGAATTATTCTCAATAGTCTATACTCTTCATTTCAAGTGCTGTATAAGATAACACTCATGTCATTGATGCAGCAATCTGTTATACTGCATTTCTGTATAACACTATTGTATAACATAACAGTATATCAGCACTGAATCAAGAAAATATGCTAAATTAAATAAATATGAATATATTAATTATATTAATAAATATTGGGGAAAATAAAATACATGCATTCAAACAAACAAAATGTAATACTACAAATTAATAAATACAGTTACATCCAAAAAAAAATGAAAAGACACATCAAATCAACACCTGGTCTCGTACTGTATAACGCAACCCGGAAAAACTATCGGTATAGTTTTTTCCCGATAGTTCCAGCAATCAACTATTGTTGCCGACTAATCGGTTGACCTTTAATGACGATAATGCTTTTACGAGGGTGGACTGATTCCGATTGACACCACTGTTGTGAAAAGCACTGCCTACCACTACAATATTTATCTAATCTATCTATCTATCTATCTATCTATCTATCTATCTATCTATCTATCTATGACGTAATGCATGGTGGGATGTATTTAAAACCGAGATTACACCATTTTGGGGCTACTTGAGTTAGATTTCCGAGCTAAAGGCCACTGGATAGATAGAGACACACCTGCATACACCACTGTAGTGATCACCGCGGCCACAGCGTGCACTCTGTACTTCTCTTCCACGCCGCGCGTCAGTGTCGCTGCGGCGTGCACGACGAAGGCACACGCGAGCTCCGCGCCCGCGGCCCGCAGCGCGTGCACGTCATCGATCGGGCTCGCGCACGCGAAGCCGGAGCGCGCGTGGCGCTCGTGCAGCTCAGAGAGCGCGAAATCCCACGCGCGACGCATCAACGGACCCGTCGCAGCGGCCGCCGCGAACTGGCACGCGGCCCTCAACAGCGCGCATGTGCCGCCCACCGAGGCGCACCAGTAGCGCTCGAGCAAGGCCGTGGGGTTGCCGGCAGCGCCGCGGAACGTCAGCGCGTGCACCACCGACACTACGTAGGTCAGACTCAGGGCGATCCCGGGCGCGTCTTCAGACAGCAGCCTCAGCTCGTGAGCGCATGCGCAAAGCTGGATCGTAGAAATGATCTCAGCCGCGTAGATCCCGCGATCTCCCCCCTTCCTCCTCCTGGAGAGCAGAACCACAGCCGCTTTCCTTGCGATTTCGCAGATAAACACGATCCCCACGAGCATACACACAGACACCGCCACGACCCCCATTTCTACCGATCCAGGTCACATGTGAGCCAGATCTCTCATTGCTATCGGTTTAAGACCGGTTCGGCAACTTGGTTTACGCTTTTTAATCTGAGATAGCCCCGCCCACCTGCTCTGTGTTGCCAGGTTTGTGTTAACGAAGCAAATAACAATAATAATAATAATAATAATAATAATAATAATAATAATAATAATAATAACGATACATTTGTATTACTATTAGATAATAATTAAAACAAGCAATAATTAATAAAGTTTACATATAGTTTAATGTTTGTAGATTTCTAAATTTTTTTAAATCAGTAATTTTGTGTTATGTGTTTGATTAATTTGTTAGTTTGTTTATTTGCTTGTTTTTGTGTATTATTTTGATTTTTTGCTACCTTTCTTTTCCAGGTGTAAATTTGTTGAAATTAAGACTACAATAGTAACCACATAACCTGTTACCTAGCAAAGAAAAATGGATGATTGATATTTGTTTTTATTCTGAATTAAATATAATTTTCTTCGAAATGCTGCTTTATGGGAATGTTTCTGATCAATGAATTATAAACCACTGTATTCATTTAGAAACATGCAAGCCTGGATTGAATTGCAGAGATCATGTATGGCTGAATTCGATGTTTCTAAAAGTCTAATTTCACTTGAATGTCTTTTTAGATTTTAGAATGGTATATTAGACAGCAGTCTCCACCTTTATTATAAAAAAAAAGAAAGAAAAAGACCTTTTGTTTTTTTTTCCCAGTACACTGCCAGAGATTGTACAAACACATTATATCTGTCTGTAAAATCTATTAATTTGCATTGATTACATATGGCAGATCATCTTATCAAGATCTTATCTCATGTATACAACTAAACCATTGAGCGTTAAGGGCCTTGCTTAAAGCAGGCCAAGCAGCAGTTTGGTGGCACTGGGGTGGGATTTGTACTCAAAACTTTTCAATCATCAATCAGTCAATTCCAATGTCTTAATTACTGATCTACCATTTACACTATAAGAAGAAGAGAAAAACCCTAAAATTGAAGCCATTAAGTATTCAGAGACTATATAAATATGCTATCTTGAAAAAAAAAAAAAATCTAATACCTAATGTTCTTTTAAACTATCATGCTAGCGTCAAGTTTTGGTGCATAACCTAAGATTCTCAAACGCCGGATCTGGCAACACACCGTCCCACGTGGAACTTTAAATATCAGGAATGGTTGCTGAATTTTAAAAGGAAAATCCTTTCAGATGAATAAATGTATTCTCCAGACAAAAATCTGGAGTAAGAAGAATAATCCAAAAATCGATCATAAGGTGTTGCACAAACTGTACAAAAACTGAGACTTACAAAATATACTGAGAAGTTCCAAAATTCATTACAAAAATTCACAGATTGTACTTTTCACTCAAAAACATCACTTGTAATATATAAACATGTATAATTATAGCTGCCACTGTTTCAGTGTATCGTTTACAATTTGTGCAAATGATAAATAAAAGACTGTGGACTTATTTGAAGACTGACTAAAAGACATATCTTTTGCCATTTGGGAAACATCATTTTATTATTTTCAGTAAGGAACATAATCCATCAATATAGTAACAAAACACACAAAGCAAATTTCACTCCATATTAAGATGTTGTCCTCAATCACTTGTGTTGTGAACAGGACATTCTGCATGTTTAATTTTATTTAAAACATTTTAATCATTATCATGATTTTAGATTTATGGAAAAGAACACTACTGTATATGAGTTCCCTGTTTAGGAGTGTATTTGCTTAACTCTTGCTAATATTCTGACTAATGATTTGTTGGTAAAACCATAAAAACTTAAAATGTTAATATCTTGCTTTTTGAAGCCAAAGAGTGTACAGTAATATGCTGTAAAACAAATTAAAAAATAAATAAAAAGAATGACAAAAAAGTAGGAATTTCTACATATATCACTTATATATATGACTTTATTGGCATGAAATTGTCCTGAGTTCTTGTAATGTGTTTTACTCTACAGTAAATTATAATATGTGAAAATGTAGTAACATTAACTTGTAGTAACAAGAACCACAGATGGCTGGAAAAGCCAAGGGTGCCAATATCTTTGCTCATACGGTGTAGATATGTTTATATATTAGTGTTTTGGGGAGTGGTAGCTCCAGCGGTTAAGGCGCTGGGTTACCCATCGGAAGGTCAGGGGTTCAAGCCCCGGTATCGCCAAGCTTCCACTCTTGGGCCCTTGAGCAAGGCCCTTAACCCTCTAAGCTCCAGGGGCACCGTATCATGGCCCGACCCTGCGCTCTGACCCCAGCTTCTAAACAAGCTGGGATATGCGAAGAACAAATTTCACTGTGCTGTAATGTATATGTGACAAATAAAGGCTATTCTATTCTATTCTAGATTCAGTTTGCCCTCATTCGAAGTTATAGTATATGCAATTTTTTCTTCCTCTATATTTTTTTGTGGTCAGTTTCTGATTGTGATGCTGATGGTGTTGGTGATGGATATATAAGTAAAGTTATTTCTATCAAGCAGTTCCAGTACAAGGGCCTACATAAAAAAAAGTGATTAATCATCATTATAGAAAATATGGCAGATTTACAGTACACTACTACTGTAAAGTGGGGTATCCACGATTTTTGACAGGGGCAACATTGTTGATAAAAAATTGTTTTTGTGTTCGTCTACAGTTGAACCGTTTATATGCTAGTAAAAACGTGAATCAGTGCAAACTAATTTTGGGGTCTTCCTGGGGGCTTTGAGTTCTCAGAAAGTCATGTGTTCAATTTACATACATTTATGGCATTTGGCCATTTGGCCAACTTTCTTACAACTTACAACCAAGCAGTTGAGAGTTAAGGGCCTCGCTCAAGGGCCCAGCAGTGGTGCTTGGTAAATGAAATCATGACTTCCGATCAGAAGTTCAAGATATTGAGCTATCACGTCCCAGTGTTCAAAGTTAGTTTTACCATGGTTGGGTTCTTCAGCAAGACAGTTGTTACAGTGTCCTGCATTTTACAAATGTACTGGATGTTTTATATTATAATTTGTATTATAATATTATCAAAATGTATAGCACACTACTGGAAACATTCGCTCCTCTGCAATTATAATTTTTTTTGAACAAAATTTAAATATATTAAAATAACATTGCATTAATTTTAATATTACAATTTATTTAGTGTTAAATTTTAATGTTATTTTGATAACACTTTTCCCTTTAATTTTTTTTTTAAGTTTTGTGCAGCTTTTTGTAGAAAGCAGTTGCTCCATTCAATGTTGATGAGCTTCAAACAGTTGATAAATAGTTAGAGAAATGCGGTGAACCCATACATTTGGTTGAATTAAAAATGTAAACAGTTAAACCATGTTATATCAGGAAACTTTACAAGGAATTGTGTCACAATATAAAGTCAGTGTGGCTTAAAGCCTGCTTAAGTGATGAAGATTTAGGTTGTGAAAATATTGTATATTTGTTTTAATGCATTTTAAGGGAAGACAAATTGTAGATAATGAATTTAATCCACTTCAGTAGAAGGAAACAACTTCCACATAACAAAATGTGGAAACGGTGAAGCAGTGATATATATATACATATATATAGTGCATCTGGAAAATATTCACAGTGCTTCCCTTTTTCCACATTTTGTTGTTACAACCTTATTCCAAAAATGGAATAAATTCATTATTTCCCATAATGCTCATAATGACAATGTAAAAGAAATCTTTGCAAATGTATACAAAAGAAAAACCAAAAGAGAAAATCACGTACATAAGTATTGCCAGTCTTGACACACAAAATTTAACTCAGTTACTTCCTGTTTCCACTAATCATCCTTGAGCTGTTTCTACAACTTGATTCGACCTGTGGTAAATTTAGTTGATTGGACGTCATTTGAAAAGGTGTCATCATCAGGACCTGTCTATTTGAGGTCCCACAGTTAACAGTGCATGTAAGAGCACAAACCAAGCCATGAAATCCAAGGAATTGTCTGTAGACCACCTGACAGGATTGTACCAAGGCACATCTGGGGAAGGGAACAGAAAATTTTCTGCAACATTGAAGGTCCCAATTATATATATGTATCCAATTTTGATTTCTATAGTACTGTCTCTTTTCACCAGAGCCACACAGGTTGTTGCTGGGATCCTCTTCCACTCCTCCATAATGACACTACAGAGCTGCTGGACATTAGGCACATGGTGCTTCTCCACCTTCTGCTTGAGGATGCCCAACAAGTGCTCAATAGGGTTCAGGTCTGGAGACATACTCGGTCGCTCAGCAAGGAGATTGTCATCTTGGCAGTGTTTTTGGGGTTGTTAGAAACCTGTTTTAGAAAAGCTGTGTATGACACTAAAAGCAACAATTCTAATTCTCAAATCTTCTTTTCCATGAGGTGCCATATTGACTATTCAGTGGTCAGTATTAGAGAATTGTACTCAGAGAACCAAATTTTAACTGCTCTAATACAAGATAACTCTGATACTCTTAACACAAATGTGTATGGTCCTGTCAAGTGGACAAAACATGAACATGATGAATAGCACACGTGGTTTTGCATGATTCAACGACGTACAGCTGTTATCACTTTTATTTATTGTATTTTATCTGTTGAATCGTGACAAATGAGTAACTGAATAATGAAAAAAACGCAGTACAAAATACCGAATGTTCAATTGTTGAATTGGCTTTTTTTTTTTTTTTTACAATGTAGTATGCAATAATGAACCCAGGTTTTCTGCAATACTGCATTTCCCCTGTAAGTGTCGCTGTGTTTCTGTCTAACGTCATTTCCATTCATTGAGAAGGTGTGGCAGTGTGACAGAACACATTCCTGCTGATTTGCTTAATACTGTATCCTAATTAATAATTCGAAATTATATTTTCGCTTTAATAAAACGGAATAAAAAATGTTTTTTTTTTAGTGCATTAGCAGTGCATTCAAAGCTGGACAAAGCGTCAAGCTGCCACTATTGGGCCCTTGAGCAAGGCCCTTAACTCTCTGTGCTCCAGGGGCGCGGTATAAAGCTGATCCTGACTCTGACCCCAGAGTCTGAACAAGATGGTAAATGAGAAGAAAATAATTTCACTGTGCTGTAATGTATATGTAACAAATAAAGTCTATTCTATTCTACATAATTTATGTTTCTTAAAATACAATATAACCACAAATATAACTTATTAGTGTAATTAACTATTTAAAAATAATTGTTTAGGTAATTTTGTTTACGTATTTCGAAAAAATAAATAGCATCACTATTATGATGACGATTATTATTAATATTGCAATTATATAATCATTATATAATCATTCCAAATCATTTAAACGATCAAGAAATAATACAAATTTAAACGATCCAAACTTTAAAACACTAAAACAAACTCTGATTTATAAATGTACAGTAACAAATTTTAATACACTCATTAGATATACAGTAGCCTGCATGATGAACATTATCCAGAAGCCCCGCCTATTTCTTGTATAAAGCGTGCGGAACGGCGAGACCATACGGGTTGCCATATCTCTACAACATGTGTAAACAATACTGTACGTAACAGGGTATATAGCGTATTTGATGGACTAGAGACAAATGTATAATTTGAAATATACGTACATAAGGTCTGATGGTATATTTTTTATTAAAGAAAATAAAAAATAGGATTACGCCCAGGTGTGAAGATGACACGTTTCGATCAGACTGCCTTGATAACGATTCATAAAAAAAAGGGATTGGCAACCCGACGGCTTGACCGCCCGAATATGGAAACAGGCACGAGCGGTGTGGGCAGGGCGTTGCTACGCAGCAGCAGTGTTGCGTGTGCGTGTGTGCGCGCGCCTTACGGGGCAAGTTTGGGGTAAATGAGATAGAGAGAGAGCGCGCGCGCGAGAGAGAGAGAGAGAGAGAGAGAGAGAGAGAGAAGAAAGAAGGAGGCAGAACGGCTCAGCGTGCATGCATGTGAGAGACGGAGAGACAGAGGACGCGGAGAGGAGGACCAGTACCATCGCTCCAGCTTTGTTCAATTCGTTGTTAGAGGTAAGTGGCTTAGAAACCGCAAAATGGCTACGGATTTTATTACCCTCGCGTGTGCGCGCGTGAGCAGCGGGGGTATAAAAGTAGCCTGTCTGCCCTGGTGTCTGTGCGCGTGCGTGTGCATGTGCATTTGCGTGATTTCTTGCAAGCAAAAAAAAAAAATAAAAAATCACCAGTCTAAATATATCATGCAAAAGCAGGCTGCCAGAGTTTCCATTTAAATAGTACACCTGATTCTGACACATGCTTAGAAATCATGATGAATGGATTTATTTGTAGTAATAATAATAATAATAATAATAATAATAATAATATGCACAACGCCATGCACAGGGTCTTCTCATTAAGCTTCGACTTGGATCTCATTCTGCACAAACTCTTGTTTATTTTTTATTTTTTGCTCATTTCTGATCATGCTGAGATTCCTGGGAGTGCTGCTCCTAAACTCATCATTTACAGCCATTGAGTGCAATGTGGAGCAATCATTCTACCAGACCAGTGTCTGCTTCTGTAATCCTCCTGAACTCCTGCTTTTCCTTCTCTGACCTAATAAAAGGTGTGAAATTGAACAAATTCTGGATTCGAGGCAGGTGTGCCAGAGCGATTTTATTTCTACAGGATTGGGATTACACTCATTGGGATTATTTTGCATTTCACATCCATGATGTCTAATATCAGGGATTAGTTTTCATATTTGTGGTCCGACATACAGGATTACTGTACTATTAAGCTGACTAATATTTTTCAGTTTGTTTGCTTTTACGGACCGTGCGTCATTGTTGCTCTTCGTTAATGTATCCTGTAACAAGGAAGTTGTCTCGATCGATCGAGATCTATCCTTCCAACAATAGCGTTTTTTTATAATCCACATCTATATGACAGTGTTCAGAAGGTTATCTCATGGAAGCAAATGAAGTTTCACAGCAATATGAGTTTTTTCCTGTAGTCGTGATTTATTCATAATATTCGTTGTGTTGTCAAGTAGGTTGCGAGGATTTCTGAATTTCTGATCGATTTCGTAGACAGCGATACAGCATGGACTTCAGCTCATGTCCCCTGTCCGTGTGGAATTTTTGTATGTTCTCTCTGTGTCTGTAAACCAAAATTGCCCCTACAGTTGTGTGAATGGGGGAATGTTGCCCTAAAATGATCTGTTGTCCAGTTCAGGTTGTATCCCTTTTATGCTTTTCATTGTTCTTTCAATCCACTGCAACCCTCACTGGCATAAAACAGACACTGATGAAGATGGATGAATCACTGATAAGGGAGAAACTGGGTTTCTGGTTTTAATGGGCTTATGGATGCAAACGGTAATTGTTATAATTACTGATTCAGTTGATAGGGTTGAGGTCAAGGCTCTGTGCAGGCAACTCAAGTTTTTCCTAAAACCATGTCTTTACAGACCCCACTTTGTGCACAGGGGCAGCATCATGCCTCGTCTCGGACTCTTAGTTAGGGAAATTGCAATGATGCAGCGTACAAAAGACACTTATGTGCCTTCAACTTTGTGGCAAAAGTTTGGGGAAATATGGGTCTGATGGTCAGGTAACAACTTTTTTCCATATAGTGCATGTGCTCTGAATGACAGATGTCTTCTGTCAGATTTGATCCTGATCTCTGGGGTCTACTCCCAGTGACGATGCTGCCAGTCTTCAGTATCTCAGAAATACGGGTTTATTCAGACATCTTGCTGTCTGCAGTAATCAAAGTCTATTTCACCATCTGGTTGTGTTGGTGTGTATGGTGGGAAAACAGAGGGAGAGACAGACAGACAGACAGACTGTAGAGAGAGAGAGAGAGAGAGAGAGAGAGAGAGAGAGAGAGAGAGACAAAAGGAGAGAGGGAGAGACTGGAAAACATAGACCGAAAGGAGAGTCAGACAGAAGGACATAGAGACAGACAGAATGGAAGACAGAGCCTGGGAGACAGACAGACAGACAGAAGGAGAGACAAATAGACAAAAAAGCGATAGAGAGAAAGAAATGCAGGCAAACAGAATGAGAGATAGAAGATGGACAGAAGAAGGAGAGACTGACTGGCAGATTGAAGGCGGAAAGAGAGACCAACAGATATAAGGAGAGAGAGAGAGAGAGAGAGAGAGAGAGACATACAGAAGGACAGATAGAGACAGATAGACAGAATGTGAGCGAGTGAGTCTGGGGAACAGACAGAAGAAGAGACAGGTAGAGAGAGAGAGAGAAAGAGAGAGAGAGACTGATTAACTGACAGATAAACAGAGTGATACTAACAGCATGAGGTGAAAGAGATGGTCAGATACAGACTGAGAGAACAGACAGATGGCATGAGACCAACAGACAAAATTCAGAGAGACCAGGATACACAGAATGTGAAAGAGTGACGGACAGAGGGAGCAAGAGACTGACCAACTGATAGACAGTTGGAAAGGCAGAGAGCTAGTAATTGACAGACAGACAGACAGACAGATAAGTTTGGTGTCTGGATCAACGATTAGAGTCTTGCTGTAAAAAAGGTCTCTGAGTTTTGACAGGTTTATACACGTTTTAGTAGCACGAGCCACTCTGATAGAGGTGTGTATTTGATGTTGGGTTGATGTACACTGCATGTTATTCATCTGCTTTGAGAGCTCAGAGGTGCAGTAAAGGGGGCAGGGAGAGACGGTGTGTATCAGCGTTTGGTAATAAGGATCTCCCTCGGGCACTGACTCCACCATATGCTCCTCGAAACCCCTACGCATCATCCCAAACACCCCAGCCTACTCTCACACACCCTCCAGATGTGCACTTGGCTCTGGCCAAATTGTACTGCTGTCAGGGAGGCTGGAGGAGGGGAACATAGAAGCGGAGTGACCCATGACCTAAACCGTTGCTTGATATGATCTCGGATGCATGATTGATTATGTGCATCTGTGCGTGTTTTTTCGTATGTATTTGTTTGGTGTAATGACCAGGTTCTCTACACATTTATAACTGTAATAATATTTGCAGCCTAGCCTAGCCTAGCCTAGCCGTCAACATGGTTACTGTGTAAAATGCAAGCAATACAAAAAAATGTCATTTGAAAACTTTGGTACAAACTATCACTCAAAAATACACTAGTGTTTTTTTTTCTCAGTGATGCAATAGATTGTTGATTGGCATTCGGAAACACCGCCCCCTTTCCTTCTGTCAATAAATGTTAGACAATTACAGCATTAGCAGTAGTTGTGTGTCAAATTAAACCTTTTACAAACATCGTGAATATCAGTTGTAATTAGAAAGAAATTAGTCAACCCTAAAACAACACATTTGTAAAAAGGATTACTGCAAAATCACATAAAAGACCACCAGATGAGTTTCGACAGTTCCTATTACTAGTTCTTCAACATAGAAACGGTGGAAATGCCAGGTTTTTTCCTGGACTTGACGCAAGCTGGGGAAGAAAAAAAAAATCATCATCAAGACAAGCTTAGACCCATGTCCCTTTTCACTTTTCCCTTTATAGGGTGATGCTGACCAAAGCCTTTACTGAGGTTTGATACAATGCTATAAATAAAATCTGTATTTCCTGAGAGAGCGTGTGCCTGTTAAAAGTAGAAAAGCTGGCCCGGTTTAGAGAATGTTTGTGTCGTTTTTATTTCCTGTTGTTTCTAATTTTAACCAGGAAATCTACCTTAAGGATAAAGTGCCATAATTGTAAGTCATCATGACTAATGCTACATAATTTAGGATTGGAACTGTGGCTAATTACCTATTGGATATCCATGTGAGGCACTGAATGGTTCTGTAGGAATTAATTTGTGAAAGAAATTGAATAAACTAAAACAATGTCTGCTTATGTGGACTTTTCCCGTTGAATTACTAGAATATAGAGAGTTGTAGTTATACCCCCTCAGATAATCTATGTAGACAAACGTTTTTGGACTGTGCTTTTTGAACATCCCATTCCTCATTTAGTCTCAATCTGTAGTTATAATAACCTCCATTCTTCTGGAAAGATGTTCCACTAGATTTTCGAGTGTGCTTGTGGTAGTAAAGGCAGGTACCGATGTAGGGTGAGGATGCCTGGGGTCCATTCCAATTAATCCCAAAGGTGTTTAATAGGGTTGAGCTCTATAGCAGGATACTAAAGATCTTCCATTCCAGCTCATGTAAACCGTAACTCGATGGAGCACACTTTGTGCACAGGGCCACCGTCATGCTGGAACCGGTTTGGAAATCTTAGCTCAGGTGAAGGGAGAATTTATTGCTACTGCATTCAGGTACATCTTGTACCAGTACCTTGATTTTGTGCCTTTAACAGTTTGGGAAAGAACCACATATGGCTGGAAAAGCCAGGTCGCCTAATACTTTTCTGTGTCATATAATCCTCATGTTAGGGCTTTTTACTGTGGTTTTGGTCTGTGTCTTTCTGTGCTTTTTTTTCTCTCTCCCAGAGGCCCTGTTAGCTGAATCGGTTATGCAACAAGCCATCGTTCCACATCAGCATCTTTAACCTAAGGTAGAGTTCTCCGAGATGTCCCGAAGTGACTCCTTCCCAACTCTCTCCCTTGCTCATTGTTCCACTTCCCTCCCGACTCATCCTGGATCCATTTGCCGTGTTTTTGCGGCCTTTTTAGTTCACATTCTCTCGAACACAGTCATGTGTGGACTCCTGACTAACTAGTCAAGCAATAATAACACTTTCAAGTGTCTCTGGCAGCATATCACTCTCCCTGTTGTTTTTCCTTCAATAGGCTGTGGAGTCAGCAGTCAAGCAGGATTCAGGCATTAGCTCATTCTTGTGAACTCGGATTCTAAAAATACTCGGATGCCAGCCGTTAAAAAACATCCTTTGGTTATGCGATTAATTAAAGCATATAGTTATAGCAGTGTTCACGGAATATGGTGACTCAGGGTGATGAGAAAAATGTTCTTTTTTCGTTCATGCTGTGATTGAATTGAAAGTATTTTGGTAGCTTGTAATCTTGTTGTTATTACTTAAAGTTGCCCAGTACCAGTGACACTTTTTCTATCGCAAAAAGGCACTTATCCTTAGTCACACCAGAATCCATAGATAAAGTACATGGAGGAAATTTGTCCGCACCTGCCATAAGATTGGTACATCCAATTTTTGAACATCCCATTCCACATTTAATCCTCATTTTCTAATAATCTTCACCCTAATGGAAAGATCTTTCACTAGATTTTGGAGTGTGCTTGTGGAGATTTGTGTGGGAAGGTGTTAGAAAATTTAGTTACTGAAGTAAGGTGAGGAAGCCTGGCATGGAGTCAGTGTTCTGAATTGTAAACTGTCTGAACTGTGATGGAAGTGTGTTTTTTGTTTGTTTTTTTGTTTTAAGTAAATGTCCTATGAAATGTAGGTCACATGATTCAGTGACAGCACAGTTTTATATTAAAAAGCAAGTTGTTTTTATCTATCTATCTATCTATCTATATCTATCTATCTATCTATCTATCTATCTATCTATCTATCTATCTATCTATCTATCTATCTATCTATCTATCTATCTATCTATCTATCTATCTATCTATCTACTCTAGTTAATGAGCTTGACGGGTAGGTAAGTGTGAAGTGATTGTATGTTTTCCTCAGAACAATAAATCATATAGCAAAGAATCGAGGTTTGACAAACAAAAATGTCAAGTGGATTTTATTGTTATTATTGAACCACATACAGTTGGTACAGTTCGAGTGAAAGGAAACAACGGAAGTGACCACTCTATGGTTAAGAGGTTGTGAGTTCAGATTTCAGCTTCACTAAGCTGCTGCTGCTGCAGGGTTTGTGAGCAAGGATCAGTTGTGTAAGTGTAAGCTTTTATTCCATCATTTAAAGGAACCAAAAAGTCGATAACGATTCAACATGGTCTCACCCATGTTTCACACAGGCAAATGAAAGTTCAGTGATGGAAGTTACTTCTTGTTAAATTGCGACCACTATCCTTATTCTGACTTAAAATATTAGCCAGGAGCTATACTGAGCTATACTGCATATTTATATACAGTACATCACTGTGTTACTATTGACCAAAGTATATTGTAATGTACAAACCTCTCAGTGGTCAAAGAAACTGCAGGTTTTTGCATTTATTTGCTTTTTTTTTTTTTTTTTTTTTTTTTTTGTTTTAAGTAAATGTGAAATGCAGGTCACATTATTATTTTTTATTAAAAAGCAAGGTGTCGTTTCTATGGTAACAGTTAATTCAGGGAATTAAACAGATTTTAAAATGACTTCTGAACTACATGGACAAAGGATTGTGGAATCCTGACCATAAGATTAGATTCGTATTGACCCACTGAGGTAATGCGACATCATAAGCTTCCTCGAGGACGAGCACTTGGCCGTCTTGTTAGATCAAGGTTTTGTCATGGCATGGAACGAACTTTGAGCGATAAGTCATCAGCACTATGCCAGTGGAGTCCCGGAATCAAACCAGGAAGTAGAAGTGCAGGCAATGCGAGTCATGAGAAACTGCTAAATGCCGATAATTTCCCTGACCCATGATCGAGCGCTACTGTTAATACTAAAGATATTAACAGGATCTTTTGAGATCTTGGAGTACAAGCTGTTTTTGTGCTCTGGCCTTTACTTCTGTATTCTCACACGTCATATACGAGAAGTGAACTTTGTCTTTATTTGCCTTGCTTAATAAATTGTGTTGGACCATGGGGAAAGTTCTATGGCTTGCAGGTAATGTTAAATAATTAGAACAATATCCCTTTGACGAACGATAAGATCACGTCTCCTTGCACAGGGTTGGCATGGCAACCAGGTTCTGAACATGAACATACCAGTTTTTTTGCTTTAATTTTTTTTTTTTGCTGCTTCGGTCTAAACATTCCTTTTAAACAACAAATACCTTGAATCCCACTGTCTGTTTGCATCAACACATCCTCACCCTCGCCACCGTGGCTGTTATGAGCAGAGTGCTCAAAACAATAATCCAATCAAGGAAGTTCTTTATGTAAAAATAAAACCAAAGGTAAAATGTTGCTTCTGGAATAACATAGTTCTACTTTCGGTATCACCTACATCAACGCTTTTTAAACTTTAATGATACATCAACTCTCTTATATGCGTTCATTTAGAACTCAACCAGTGTTGATTTAGGGCTTGTTTTGGGTTTAATAATCGTAGCTTTCACACTGGAGAATTTTTTTTATTGGATGAATCCCACAATTTTGTGCACACACCTTTGTTATTCTTTAGGGACTAACGGGTTTATCTGTTTACTCAAATGCATGACAAATGTTCAGCAATATATACAGTAAACCCCCATTTTTTACGGTGGTTACGTTCCAAAACCGCACTCGATAAACAGAAAACCGCGATAAACGGATGCCACCCCAAAAATGCTTTTGTTAATCGTTAAATCATCGTTTATTCATACTCCCACACACTTTAAACGCACAGAAACCATTTGCAAGAATATAACAAGATGAAATTTGTGTAAATTTGTAGAAATACAGGAGACTATCACATTTATAGTGAGAACATGTACTGTACAGTGTACAGTTCTGTAGTAGCGTAGCCTATGCATAGTTTCTCTGCTTGTTTATTGGTTGAAGTGTCCTATGACGTTTAAAAAGAGATGCACATCATCGCATTCTTTACTTTCATTGGCTAAATCTGGTGACGTATGTCTTTAATTTCGCCTTTTTTTGACGTGAGGACACTTCAACCAATTAACATGCAGAAAACCTACGGTAATGCTACTTATTTCTTAATTATATTGTTATTAATAAAAATTAACCCCGGCCCACTGAGCAACAGTCCAGTCCTTTTGTCATTTGCCCAGGTAACACACCTCTGACGTTGTCTTTGGTTCAGGAGTGGCTTGACACAAGGAATGCGTCAGTTGTAGCCCATGGGTACGTCTGTGTGTGGAGGCTCTTGAAGCACTGACTCCAGCTGCAGTCCACTCTTTGTAAATCTCCCTAAATTCTTGAATGAGCTTCGTTTTACCTTTTTCTACCACATTTTTTCCTTCCATTTAACTTTGCATTAATGTGCTTGGATACAGCACTCTGTGAACAGCAGCTTCTTCAGCGATGACCTTTTGTGTCTCCATGTGCAGGATGTCAATGATCGTCTTCTGGACAACTGTCAAGTCAGCAGTTTTCCCCCATGATTGTGTAGCCTGAACCAGACAGACAACATTTAAAGGCTCAGGAAACCTTTGTAGGTGTTTGGATTTAATGAGCTGATTGGAGTGTGACATCGCGAGTCTCCAATATTGAACTTTTTCACGATATTCAAATTTTCTGAGATACTGATTTTTGGGTTTTCAGCAGCCGTAAGCCATAATCATTAAAAGAAATAAACACTTGAAATATATCAGTCTGTGTGTGATGAATATATAATATACAAGTTTCACTTTTTGTATTGAATTACTAAAATAAATCAACTTTTTTTAATGATATTCAAATTTATTAAGATGCACCTGCATATGCTTTGGATGGCTTTATTGATCAGATGTACAGGAAAAAAGGCGGCATTCGACCACCATGTTATTTGAGGAGAAAACTGATTGCAATTTATGTTACTAGTGTTTTGTGAAAATGTAAATGGAATTGACACACGTATCTTCCCCGACAGATCCCAGTACAAGTTGCGATCACATTCACTGGTATCGCAGCACAGTTCTAGAGCACACAAACTCCTCCTACAGTTTCCGGTTCGGTTCTGCGATTTGCGTAGACTTAAGGGCTAAGGGAATTTTTTTATTATTATTATTATTATTTTTATTATTCCCGTTTAGACCAGAGGGCATGTGTTTTTGTTGGCTTGGTTGTAGTATCCTCGGCAGGCTTGGCCCATGTGAGGTAATCAAGTGCCAGTCATTCATTATTTGTTGGATTAGGATTTTTAGCATACACAATATTGTTATTGTGGCTATGAAATCTAGCACTTTTCCAGGAAGCTCTGGAAAAATTTTTGCGCTGAGGAAACACGGTCCGGTCCATTTGCAAAGACAGCTGTCTTGTCAGGAGAAGCAGCATTGCACGTGTCCTTCTTGGACGAAGGCAGAACTGTGATTGTGTTTCACTGGACAAGCGCTTTATGAAAACTGTGGCATGCTGAACTGAACGCTGTCTCAGTCTTGCACTATTGGGATGATTTGTGACTTATGATTTAGCACGGATTAATATGGGGCGTGTGTATGTGTGTATGAGAGGGAGATCAGCTGGTTTTGATTACATTATACAGACAAAAGATTGTGGACACCTGAGCACAAGCTTTGTATCTATCGATTTTAAGATCTTCAGTATCAAGGTATTTTTTTTGTTTTTGTCTACAAAGCTCGTTGCAGTCAAACCCGAAAAATACCTCTCGGACCGTATTATTCCTCATAACCTCTCTAGATCACATAGATCAAGAGTTCAACATCTTTTGTCTGTACCACGATTTCACCTACTATGAAGGGGCAATTAAGCTTGGAAAGTCTCTAAGCTGTGGAACACCTACCACTGTGTATAGGAGATGCTTCTACACTAGCTGAATTTATAACCTTTCTTAAATCTTTTTATCTTTTCTCCTGTGCTTTTATCATTCTAATTGTGGTAGTTGTGTACATGTACAGCACTTTGGCCAACCAGTTAAAAAAAAAAATTGATTTGATTTAATGTGGTTTCTAAATATCCCATTCTACATTTAGTCCTCATTTGCTTTTATAATAACCTCCACTCTTCTGGGAATGTGTTCCATCAGATTTCGGAGTGTGCTTGTAGAGATTTGTGCTCATTTAACCACAAGAGCATTAGTAGTCAGGTAGTGATCTAGGGTGAGGAGGCCTAGAGTGCAGTCAGCATTCCAGTTTATCCCAAATGTGTTCAGTAGGGTTGAGGTTAGAGGTTTACAGCAGGCCACACAGGATCTTCCACCCAAACCCATGTAAAGCTTATCTTCATGGAGCTCACTTTATGCACAGGAGCATTGTCATACTGGAATAGGTGTGGGTCTCCTAGTTGAATTGAGGGGGAAATTTAATGCTACCGCATCTAAAGGCATCCGTTACAACTGGTGTTTTCAAGTTTGTGGTAACAGTTTGTTTACATATGGCTGAAAAAATCTGGTGTCCCAATAGTTTTGTCCATGCCTGCTCATGGTAGTAAAAACCTGGTTCTGTTTCAAACCTTCAAAACACAAGCACTAGAGGAATAGCTTTAAACACATCTCCAGTTACAGTTTGAAGCGTGTGTGTGTGTGTGTGTGTGTGTGTGTGTGTGTGTGTGTGTGTGCATGCGTGTTTGTATCCACAGCAACTCAGTCTATTGTGTGGATTCAGATTCAGATCCAAAATTCTCCATTCCCTCACAGCGCTGCAGCGTTCTCAGTAATTTCCCAGCATGCTCAGCAGTTTGCATTATTTAGAGCGTCTCCGTGGTGATGGGTACATCTGAGTGCTGGGCCTTTTTTCTGTGGGTGGAGTCCGACAGCTGGTGGATGGAGGCAGCTGGGTGAGGGATTCCCTTCATGTTCGCGATACCTGTGTGTGTGTGTGTGTGTGTGTGTGTGTGTGTGTGTGTGTGTGTGTATGCGAGTGGGAGAGCACGTAACTTTTATAAATGTTATTATTTGTTTAATTCTGTAGGACCAGATCCTTCTTTATTTCAATTTCTTTCTAATTCATTATCGTACCCTTATTTTTCTTTGCCTTCATCTTCCTCTTTGACGAAGAAAACATGAAAATAAAAAAAAGAATTATAAAGAAGAAAAAATAAACCTCTATTGTTTTTTGCCATGTTCTTTGTCTTCCACTATTCCTCTTGTCTTCATTTTATTTTCCTGTGTTTTTATCTTTCACTTGCTGTCTTTTTATTTATTAGTTTATTCTTTGTCTTTCCCTATTCATTATGTCTTCATTTTTGTTTTCCCTTCTTTTTTGGTTTTAAAAATTATTCTTTTTTTTTTATCCCCTCGGTTTTCTTTGTCTTATTCTCCTACATCTTTGTATCAGTCTCTTGATTTTGTTTCTTTTAGTCTTCTACTTCTATTTAATCTTCTTCTTTATCATCGTCTTATTCTTTTTTCTTATCTTGTTATGTTTTTAATTCTTTGTTTTTGTTTCTCAGTGTTCTTGGTCTTATCTTTTCATTTCTTTTGTTAACCGTGTCTCTTTCTTGCTCCTTTTTGTCATCTTTTTTTAATTAATTTTTAGGTCTTATTTTTCTTATTTGGAAAGATTCATCCAGTAAATAAGAGCACCTTTGGGATGAATTGAAATGCTGTCTGCATTTGACCACAAGCGTCCACACATACATCACAACCTGTCTTTGTGGCTGAATGACCAAATCATCACATGCGCCCATTAAAAAGAAAAAATCTAGTGGAACAGCTTCCCAGAAGAGTGGAGTTTCTTATAGCAGCAAATGGGCATTAAGTGTGGAATGGAATGCCCAAAAAAACTCACTTTCTCTGCATACACTAAGGATATAAGGAAACATTTTAGTTGTGTACAGGAATTAATGTTTTTGTTGTAAATTCTTTCAGGAAGTAGGAATATGTGATTTGAGACACAGCCCTATTTCTGTGTGTGTGTGTGTTGGATAATGAATCTCAGCTGAGAGGGAGTGGTTCTGCAGGGAAATCTCTTAGATATGCGCACACACCGACACACACGCTCGTGCTCTAGCGCACACAAAAAACACACTTACTCACATGCACACTTATTCTTCCTTCCATTATCTTTACTGTGTACACAAGAACAAGGGTGTGAGTACCTTGTAGTGTGTAATCACTGACTCAGGCTGTCATTACTGTTGGATGCTTATTATAATGTACGCAGGCAAATTGGCCTCTGAGAGTCTGTTCACGTGCCTGTAGGTATCAAACAGTTACTCAAAAAGGTAATAAAGAAATATACAAGAAGTTAAACCCTGCTCATAGTGTGGCGATGTGCCTTGATAAAACAATGGCTCATACTACACCAGTTTTAATTCTCCCATACTACTTTAATTTGCTAAAGATTACTACTGTGTTAACATGCACCCTTTTTGGACACCTGACCATAAGTATGTACTTCTTGAAAATTCAGAGACAGCAGCGTTAAATACGGCGGTATACAGATTTTTACACAGTGTGAGGCATCTCTTTTAATAATGAAGCTGTTGCTGTTTAATCCTTGTGCCCTTTTTTTAGCTATAGTTTTGTTTTAATGTTCTCTTCTTCAGTTTGCTAAAATCATCTTGTGCCATTTATTGAAATCACCATATTTATCATATATTAAAACCATATGGTAAAAATCTTCCAGTCAGCTGTTTGAATGCTCACCTTCCATTCAATCAGACACAAGGATTCAGACTGCCTGTGGTATAAACATTTTTATTACCTCAGGCCCTCACTATATACGTTCATCTCCACCCAGGAAATTGAAACGATATCGTTTATTCATAGGAAGTTTTTTTTTTGGCTTTATCTCTAAATGTGTCGAAGGATCTTCTCATCTGAACCTGTGAACGAGCATTAAGCTATGATCAGATTACACCACAGGAGAAGAGGTATCCCAGATACACGGCTGCTGGGAACCTGAGATGCCTGTGAAGTGGCTGCTCTGCACCAAAGCGGAGGAATTACAAAGATTTAGCCTGAGCCTGATACTTGGTGGCACGTTGCTGATTTTGCGCCCGTTCTCTATTGGACCGCCAGCATTTTAGCGCTTTTGCATAATTTGTGAATACATTACTCCTGTTGTGATATGAAAAATGTTCTTTTGTTCATTTCACTTTAAGCATCAACACGGACCAGTTAAGCGATTTCAAGTGAAATCGCTGCCTATTAGTGTGAAAGAGAAACGTCCTGATGAACTTTAGTTTCTCTGTTTTTCAAAATGCAAAGACAATTTTTTAATTTTTATTTAAATCTATTTTTTTTTGGAACTGAGTGCAACAGCGCCACCACTGGTTGTAAGAAAAATACACAGTGAAATGAAGATGTAAGGCTAGGAATGATTTGAAGTAAAGGAATACTGTCTGTTTTTTGGAATAACAAATTTGACAGGCTTTTTAAAATAATTGCTATCAAGAATACAGTGAAATTAACAATGAGCAATGAATTAAATACACTTAAACAGGTGGTTGTGTAGTTGTGAAGCTACATTCACACAACGGCAAATCGAACAGAGACTTCCAGCGCCATGAGGGACATGCGATGAACAGGAAATAATGACTAGCTGTGGGCATGTCCAGCAGCTCAACAAACCTAAGGAAATTTTACTTTTTGTAAACTTGGAGTGAATCAGTTATCTGATTAAATGTCAAAAGTGGAAGAGTACGAGTAGGAATGTTTACTGCCGATTTAAAGTACAGCGACCAGCAAGGACAAAACCAATTTGAGCAATACAGTGGTTCCCCAGGGTTACGTTCTAAGATCGCAACTTGCTGTTAGACCCGCTATGAGAACCGGCAAATTTTTCGATCCGTACCGCCAATTATCGGGGGTTGACTGTACATGATATAGTTTGTTGTTGAACTATTGGACACCAGGGTTCATGGAAACCAAACGTAAATAATCTAGCTATAAATTTTTTTCTATGCTTAGTTTGGCTTCTTCTACTAAAGGATTTCTCATTCCACTAAGTCACCATTTATTTGCATAAAATTCGGGAGAATCTCGGATACATTACTCATCACCGCTTTCAGACAGGAAATAAACCATACCTGTTACTAATGTGTATTTGTAGTAAGCATTTTCTTCCTCATGTCGTGGTATGTTTGGGTAGCAGCCTGATGATCTCTGGGGTTGATCAATGGCAGGTATGTTTGTCCATTCCAGAGCAGGGCACTCTGCCCTCCAACACACACACTTAGATACCTCATCAATCACTCAGATGCCTTCAAATTCCCTGCAGTCTTTCCTTGTTCGTTTTCTCTCAGTCCCTTCAGTTCGATAGATTCCCAACAGAGAGACATACTTGAACACATGCCTATCCTCTTAAGTATTGCTGAGCAGCCCTGCTGCATTGTGGGCCGTGTCAGATCCTTGGAAATGTTTTCCTTGGCATTTGCTCTGCGTCTCCCTTTAGGCTGTTTTCTCATACACTCTCATTGTCTTAGCGTTTCTCGGACAGTGTCCTTAGTATTCTGTTTTTTTTTTTTTTTTTTAAGAAAAATTTCATTATTTCTTTGTGCACACAAACCATTTGAAAACATTTCTATGACCACTTTAGCCCAGTAATAATATTTCATAAGTGGCTAGAACAGGATGAGCATTAATAAAGAGAAAGGAAAGAAAACCACCAACATGGACGAAAAAGTTCCAGCATTTGTGAACTTTGTGGATCAGGTTCTGGTGCCTCAGCATGAGGGTGTGATTGAAAACAAACTGCAAACACATTAACAAATAAGATATTGCATGCGATGAAATAAGATGCCGAGACGAATGAAAACGCAGTGCATTCAGAACATTCAAAACCATGTTTTATTTCTGACATAAAACATTTCTCCACCTTGAAGGATACTTCAGAAAAAGAAATGAAAGAGGCCAAACCAGTTACAAAATGTTATCACTGCCTTAGTTTTACCTTTGGAAAAATCCTGTTTGTGTAAAAAAAAAAAAAAAAAAATGTAATTAATGGCTTCTTTACTTACCAAAATAGTGTTTTGGTAATAGTGTTAATATTTGCCACAATTTCTCAAAAGTTTGTGGACACCTGATCATAAGATTCATATGTGTTTTTTAACATCCCAATCCACATTTAGTCCCTATTTCCCCTTGTAATAACCTCCACTCTTCTGGGAAGATGTTCCACTAGATTTTTGGGTGTGGTTGTGGAGATTTGTGCTCAATCAGCCACATGGTTTTACAAAAGCCAAGTGTTGATTTGGGGTGAGGTGGTCTGTGGGTGCAGCCAGTGTTCCAAATGTCATGATGATGGTGGGGTTGAGCTCTGTAGCACATCTCTCAAGATCTTCCACTCCAACCCATTTAAAGCATATCTTCATGGAGCTTGCATTTGTGCACAGGTGCATTGTCATGCTGGAACAGGTTCAGGTTTTCGTAATACGCTATCGTATCCAAAGACAACCTATACAGTTGTGCGCCTTATCTGCGGTAACAGTTTGTGAAAGAAGCACATCTGGCTGAAAAAGTCAGGTGTCCCAATACTTTTGTTGATACAGTGTATAATACAGGGAGGGTGAAAGCTCAGGAATGCTTCCTCTGAGACGCAAACTAATGGCCAGTTTAGCTGCCTTGGCGCTCTGCTATTAATGACTGTTGCATGGATTGGGCTTTTCTCTTACCTAGTAATGTTTCAAAACTCTTTTTAATGAATATCTTGCTCTCTCTCTCGTTCTTTCTGTTCTCTAACAGGGCTTCTGTGTAAAAAGGAGAACTGCACAGCAGTAATGTGAGGTCAGGAGTGTTCAGATTAGTGTTCAGGTGTAGAATATCCTGTGTTTTTATGAACAGCCTGTGCCACACCCTCAATTCATCTGGATTCGCTTTATCGTGACTGCTGTTCTGTGCAGTTTTGTGACTGACTGACAAACAGAAGAATCTTTTCTTTCTTGATTCGGTTTTGTTTCATCTTTGAGAGTGTTCACCACAATAAAACCTTTCTCTCTCTCTCTCTCTCTCTCTCTCTCTCTCTCTCTCTCTCTCTCTCTCTCACACACTCACTCACTCACTTTCTTTCTTTTTCTTGATTCGGTTTTGTTTCATCTTTGTGTTCACCACAATAAAACCTCTCTCTCTCTCTGTCTCTCTCTCTCACTCACTCACTTTCTGTCGCTTTTTGTCATTGTTATTGTGTGTGTGCAGCATGAAGTCTCACAAGCATACATTTGTGTTTTTTTTTTAACCCCACCCTTAGTTTATCTTTGTCTCTCTCTCTGTCTGTCTCTCTCTCTCTGTCTCTCTGTATACCTGACAGTTTACTAAAGGGAGGAGGGTTGGTGTGCATTGGGGGTGTTTGTATCCCACCCTGTACTTAATGAATAATGGAGCGTCCCCTTCCGATTGTTCTCTTTTTTATGTTTTTTCTTTCTCTCTTTTTTTCTCTCTCTCATTCTCTCTCTCTCTCTCTCTCTCTCTCTCTCTCTCTCGTCGGTGCAGTCTGCCTGTACAAGTGAGATAAAATTATCAGAAATAGATTTTCTTTTTTTCCCTTATGAGTTGAAGGGTGGACGCTGTAGACAAGAGGTCATCCACGCCTGCTGTTGCGTGTCTGATCGCTTTGAAGGTTTGAAAACCAGAATAGAAATGTGAAGCAGGCCACTCAGCATAAATACGCATGCTCCCTCTATCCGTCCCTCTCTCGCTTTTTCTTCAGACTTCCCTTTAACGAAAACACACACTTCATTGAATCCAAAGCAGCAGCGAGCGATGCAGTACGATGTATAATAATAATATAATCAAGTCGAACAGAGCCAAAATAATGGCCTTTTTACTGCCAATGATAAGACCAGGACTGACAGCTTGGTTTGTGTGTGCGTGTGCACTCTCTCTCTCCCCCTCTCTTTCTCTCGTTCTTTCTTTGTTTCTCTCTCTTTCTCTTTCATTGCGGGTGTGTCTGAGATTACAGCTCATGGTAGTCAATGCAGGTTTGCAGATTGATCATGGCTGCTGAGTTATGCCTTTCTTTCTACTCAATGAAAACTGTTCTAAAGAAAGGCAGCAGGGCTTGCGCATGGTCCGGATGATAAAACCCGGACACACGCATCATTTTTAAATGGATTAAGCCTGCAATTATGCTAGCAATTCCTCTCTTGTTCGTTTATAAGTGTTGCTTGCAGACCATGCGATTTTAACTTTTGAGAATTCGATACAAATATGCAAAGGTGTATTATGAGAAACAATCCGCCTGAAAAATAATTGTGGTGGTAGATTTTGTGGTTGACTTAATAAATGGTCTTTCTCCAGCGGAAGCGATATACGAAATCCAATCACTAGTGGTCACCGGAGACGAGCTCGCAATGCGAGGCGTGAACGGATATGTGTCCAGGCTGTCCACCTGAAATCCGATCAACCACGACACACGTCATTACCAGGTGTGAACTCTACCTTGGGATCTACCAGATTTGGTATCAAACCAGATTTGGCATTTTGGACCTAATCGAATTTTTTTTCTTCTTTCGTGAATGTGTGCTATGTTTATGACATCTTGCATGCAAATAGCAGAAACACACTTGCAGATTGCAAAGAATCAGTCCTTTTCTAATAGGGTTGATGTCTGATTATATACTAAAAAATTGTCGATTGTGCACTTGGGGTGCAAGAACAAATTTTGTTTGACGATACTGTATCGATTTTCAAAAACGCAATATTGAAAAAATTCACTTCAGATTCATGGCAGTTGTTTTGTTGACTGGAAGTACTAGCATAAGGGCACACCACTAATGTTGTTTCTTGGGGCGCTGCTGTAAAAAACGATCATTAGTATAATTTATGAGTTTAACGCTGGAAGTAATGGCAGCGTTGAATAGGTTGAATAAAAATCTTCGCATGGGAATTAATGCAAGCCTATAACAGAGAACTTAAATGTACTTGCAAAAAGATTGTCTTGCAGGATAATCTCATTTAAAATAACCAGATTAAATGGAATTTCAGTTGAATTATTATCCTGCACATTCATCAATCACATGCACACAGCACGCTTACTGTAAGGCTATTGACGCCACACCCCCTACATGATCATTTCTTAAATCCTACACACAAAATATTATAATTTATGTATTTCTTTATGAATTTGTTTAAAATTTGTGCGATGTGTCAGCTATTGTGCAACAACACAATACCAACAATTAAATCAAAGTCAACTGTCATTTAAAAAAAAAAATCTGAATCAGTTTGCATGCATGCCAGCGTATGACCAAACAAAATTTCAACCAAAATTCCTCAGATGAAGCTCTCATTAATATTTTCCAACCCTTTGGAACCCTAGCATTGACAGACTTGCGCCGACAGCAGTATGCTTCATTTGGCGAGAATATGTTTAAATAGTATTAAAAGGTTTAGGAACAACATTTCGGTGTAAAGCTGCTTTGAGACAATATCCATTGTTAAAAGCGCTATACAAAAAATCTATTGAATTCAAATGAATTGAACATGTGCTGTTCGTGCCTGCACTTATAATCCGATGAAGCTTAATTTGTCGCTTAAAGAAGTGTTATGTAGACAAAGCTAAATTTCGAGAGTGCAGGACATGCCTGTCTTTGCTTGCCTGACTGCCTTCTCTACTTAATGGAAGAAATAATAGCCATTTTTACTCAGATCATGCTTCTACCACTAGTGCAATACTAATAGTAATACTAATAATATAATAAAGTAATCCCACTGGGATCCCACTGTGTTGTAGTTACTTTATTTTTGGCTAAGGTTTGCATATGGTGGTTTGTTCTTTGACAGCGTTCCTAAAATGATATCCTATTTCTAAAATAAGAAATATCCCAATGTTTCGCCTTGCCTTTCATTATCGCAACATATCGTATCGCAACCCCTGTATCGTGATGATTATCGTATCGCCAGATTTTTGCCGATACACGCCAATATTGTGCACGTTTAGCCAGAGAATAAGCCTAAGACTTAAGTTCATTTCTGACATATTTGTACAATACATTTACCAATTAATCTTTTTTTTATTTTTATTTAAGTAGCTTTACAGAAATCCAGCTGGAATTTCAGGAAGCAAACCAGAGATGACGGTGCCAAGGGTGAAAAACTCCCTGAGACAACTTAAGTATATAACCTTGAGAAGAACCTGATTTAGAAGAGAAGCCATCCTCTACTGGGTCAAAGCTGATAGTGGGATCATGAATCAATACAGTACTAATTGTGCAGGAAAGGATATGAGCATATTGTAAATGAGCACAGGACAGTCTTTGATTGCATCAGCAGTTCTTTGCTCTAAATATATTATAGGCAGTTGAGATTGTTCAGTGAAAGCAAGCATGTATTTTTAAAAGAAGTGCAGATCTTTAGGGTCTACGATGTGATGAGAAGTAAAGCATTGTTAAAACTTTTTTGAGAATCTGGGACATGCTTCTAGGGTATACATTATATAACGAAGGCTACCTGACACCTGGCCTTCGTCATACTGTTACCATAAAGTACACAATTATCTAGAATGTCATTGTTTGCCATAGCTTACAGATTTCCCTTCAAATAAAACCAAAGGGCTAACGCAAAACTTGTTCTTGTATGACAAAGCAAGGTGCATAAGGTTGCCAAGTTCAGTGTGGTCAAACTTGAACTGCAAGGTTCTCAACCCCACAAACACCTGATGCATTAGGATGAATTGAAGTGTGCCAGATCTGTGAGCCAGACCCTCTCGCCTGACCTCACTAATGCGCTTATGAATGAATGGGCACAAATCCCTACAGCCATGATCCAGAATCTAGTGCAAAGCTTTTCGCAGGAGAGTGAAGAATGTTAAATCAAGAAAGGTTAGGTCCAGATTAATACTCAGTTTTGGAATGAGGAGTTTCCTAAAGCCCATGAGAGTGTGAGAGTCAGATACATGGTTCCGGCCACATATTCCCCTTAAGACATCCTTGATTATGAGAACCAGCCACAAACTTTATTATTTCTTTCAGTTCCACCCATTCGGTGTATTAGTTTCTTGTGAGGTCTTTCCGTGCTGATTAAGATATTGCGAGATATTTTGCTAATAAAAAAAATTCAAGCGTGGACCAAGATCCAGCAGTGAGTCCTGAATCTCTAATGGATTTATTTATCCATGGGGGAAATAAAGTTCTGGTGCCTTCTGTCAAGGGCATGAGAGTTGGATGAGCAAGAGATAGAGGAATGCAAAGGATGCAGGGATTGACCATGACTCATCGCAGCAGAGGAAAGCGGTGGATGAAGGCTAGTTTAGTATTTGTATGAGTCTGAGAGGATAAACAGGGTCGATGGAGGAGTGTGAGGATAATGGTTTGATCTAACCCTAACCCTAGATCAGCTCTGTAGCTCAGTTAGTCAAGAGTCAAGAAGCTTTTATTGTCATTTCCACCATATATAGCTGGAATATAACCCTGGTGTTACATCACAGAACATAGAGCGACATCACAGAAGATAGAGCTCCATCACAGAAGATAGAGCTCCATCACAGAAGATAGAGCTCCATCACACAACATAGAGCTCCATCACACAACATAGAGCTCCATCACACAACTACATAAAGTCAAGCAGCTTTTATTTGCATCATGTGCAATCGAGTGCAAACAGTGCAGAAAAAAAGACAGTGCAAACAGGCAATGCAAGACCGTGTAGGACAGATACACAAAACACAAAATAGCACCAACTAGTAAACCTACTGTATAATGTGTTATATTGTACAATGTGCAAAAAGAGAACTGTATACAAGGATGTACTTGTAAACATGGACACAAAAATGTAAGCAAAACAGCAGCAATTTGAGGGTGTGCAAAAACAGCATGTAAACAGTTATAGTGTAGTTGTAATAGAATATTGGTGGTCCTGAAGACATGGATGTGTATGAATTTAGTACAATTTCAATCATCTCTACTTTTTATCAGAGAATTTCCATTTTTCTATTTCAGAAAAAACACTTTGTAGTGAACACGTAAATCAAGTTAAATAAGAACCCGTCGCAAGACCACCATGGCTCTGGAGAGTGTGTGTGTGTGTGTGTGTGTGTCATATTTACTGATGATCAATTAATCAAGGGCATTTAGTTCGCAGCACCTTGCTGCTACTTAGTCTCTTAAATCCTATGAAAGCAGTGTTTTACTCATATTTTCTCTATTTTGACTTTATTTCTGTAAAGAATTTGCTGTAATTTAACGACTAATTTAAAGTACCTTTAATTTTTCAAGCACTGAATAAGAAAGACTTTTTGATTTTTTTTTTTAGAGCAGGAGTGCTTTCCTCTTTTTTTTTTCCTTCTCTTCTTAGATCTTCTTCCTAATGCTGTGTCTGTCTCTGATTTTTACTTTTTCCTCGTTCAAATGAGCTCCAGTGGAAAGGGGGTTTACTGTATTTTCAGGACGAGCCCAGCACTGCGAGATCAATGCACTCAGCATCTCTATGGCTCCTTGAAGATGAATAAGACTACATTTGTCACTTCACGTCCCTTTTTTTCAGCATCCCATCATTCCTAGCTGCTTATCCCATCTCCCTTTACTTTTACAGGTCCTTGGAACAGGCACCTGCTCTCGAGAGGAAGAACATCCAAATTGTTCCTCGCTCAATCTCCTTAGAGATACTTATGTTTCCTAAACCAACAGAGCACCAGGGGTCCCACACTCGCACACATGGAGTGTCTCATAGATTATGCGCGAGTTAGAGATGTGCTCCCCTGCCTTTACCATCTGTGCGTCTGCTTCGGACCAACTATACTAATGTACTTGCAATGGAGATATATTTTTGCAGCTCATAAAACTCATGCTTTCACCTTTTTTATACACTGCTTTCAGGGTCTTAAAGGTTTTTAAAGTTATGTAGACTTGTCTTAGTAGCTGTGTCATACTTTTCATAATTTAGAAAATATGCAATAATTTGTGACTAGTATTTTATATTTAGATTGATTTTTCCTCACTGAACTGTTTTTCAAGCACATCCTCTCAGCATCACTGCTGCTACATGAATATAACACTACAGAAACAGAGGTGTGTCCTGAGAGTCACATAGAATATAGATTAACATGGAAGAGGTAGAGCTGTGTGTGTGTATATATATATTAGCGATTATGTTACGATTAACATAATCGTAACATAATCGCTAATATATATATACACACACACACAGATTAGCGATTATGTTACGATTAGCGAAAAAAAAAAAAAAGGTTTCTTATGGCA
This sequence comes from Silurus meridionalis, assembly GCF_014805685.1. Taxonomy (NCBI): domain Eukaryota; kingdom Metazoa; phylum Chordata; class Actinopteri; order Siluriformes; family Siluridae; genus Silurus; species Silurus meridionalis. The sequence continues at coordinate 21,882,163 of NC_060896.1, forward strand.
GGAAAACATAGCAACGTATGCTCCGCCCTCTGCTCGTGACCTGGCGCTCATCCCTGCCCCATCTGCCACACACATATACACTATAAAGTTTATACATTACGGTACTGTAATATGCTCTGTTTTGCTCAGTTTATGTACTGTAATTTGTTATTATTACAACATACTGATCACCACTGTTTTCTCCTGGGTAGGATGGCCATGTCTATGTATTATATAGTATTTAGTTACCATGTGGTCATCAGAACGAACCTCCATTGTACTGTAAGTCGGGGACTACCTGTATATGTGTATTATAATGTGATTACAATATTTGTAAATGTTAAAGTGATTGGAAAATTAATTTCTGGCGTGTGTGTGTGTGTGTGTGTGTGTGTATGTGAGAGAGTTGGATTTATGGATGCTGTTGGATTGATGCTCGAGGTGGCACCTTGTTTTGTTGAGATCTCAGTATTGTGTGTGTGTGTGTGTGTGTGTGTGTGTGTGTGTGTGTGTGTGTGTGTGTGTGTGTGTGTGTGTGAGTGGAATGAACCCTTCTTGACCAGGCTTGGCTGGGTGTGTGTTGTCCATCTGGCCTGCCCTGGCAGCAGTAACGATGGTTAGTGAGCCCTTTCCGCTGACTCATCCCCTCCCACTTCTCCTGCTAATGTAGCTAACGCTGAAAAATGAGCTTTCTTTTTTTGTTAGCGTCATCCGCTTCTATCTTGGGTAGGAAGACGGATGATTCCCCCCCTCTTTTTCTCTGGGAGGACGTACCATCGACCACAAGCGCACACGGTTTTTTAGGCCACTTACTTTAATATGTTTAAACTTTCCAATGTGCCGTGATACCGACGTAAAAGGATGACGCGCTATAAAAATCGTAATATCGCACTCCATCTGCAACCCATTTGTCTGTCTGTCTCCTCCTCTGTCCCTCTTTAATCCCCCCCTTCTTTTGCCTGTATCTCTTCATTCTCCTGTTTTATGCATCTTTCAATCTATTCACCCATCCTGTTTTATTGCTCCTACTCCCATGTTTTACCCCCCCTTATTTTTTTTCCGCCTATCCTCTTTCATCGATCTTCGGTGTCTCGGTTTGCGGATGCTGCAAGGTTGGCATTGTATCCCTTAAATAGACCCAAGAGTGGAAGAGAGCGCATCCGGCGCATACCCCACCCTAATTCAGTCTCTCCCTTCTCTCTTTCTCCCTCTCCCTCTATTTACATGTAAATTGGCAGTGGCTGTTTTAGTGCCATCTGCTGTACTGGGGGCGATGGGCATGGTGTCCACAGGACTTCTGGGACACGGATGCCTCTAGACACACACACACACACACACACACACACACACACACACACACACACACACTTACACACACACACAGAGAGACAGTTGGAATACTGTATCAAAACGCACATGCATATCTCTTCCCTCTGGGTGTGTTTTGCTTCTTTGGCCCCTCAGAGGGTGTAATTGATAACTCATGAATGGATTGGGGGAAGTGTTTTGTGTGTGTGTGTGTTTGTGTGTGTGTGAAGGGTTTTGAATCCTTGGTGCAGAAGCAGGCATACAGAACAAAGTAGATTATACTATATTAATAGAACTAGAGTCAGTATGAGTGTGTATTAAGTAATGAATGCAGTTATTTTATTTTATTTTTGTATTGTATTTTGTTATTGATAATGTAGATCTGAGTTATACAGTTTTACCTCCATGTTCACACTAGCAATGAGGGGGCAAAACAGCTTTTTAAATTTACAACATGAGCTGCCAGGATACAGAGATGTGGGCGAGATGCGCAACCCAGAGGGAAAGAAACCATACAAGCAAACTTTCTGCAAGTGAGAAAATAATTAATGTGATTTGTTTTTTTTTTCTTCCGGATGGAAGGATTCACATGTACAAAATATGTGCTGGTGGTATTCTGTGTACCGCAGCAGGATTGCAGTGTTTGCTTTTACCTGAAATAGATTTGTTGTTTTGCCACAAATGCCACAAACAGGAAACAACAAGCTAGGGTTTGTGTATGAATGCAAGTCTGTGGTCAAAATGGCTCAGATCATACCCTATATGGACACATTTATCAGGACTATCTTTTCTGACAATTTGTGGTTCTAGACCAAACTGTTACCACACAATTGTATATGCTGTCTTTTGATGAGTTAGCATGAACGTTTTTCTTCACTCGAACTAGTAACCTTTTCCAGCAGTTCAATGCCTTTGTGCACACAGCCAGCTTCATCAAAATCTGGTTTACACAAGTTGAAGTGGAAGAACTTGACTTTCTATACACCTTTGGGATGAATTGAAATGATGACTGCACTTCAGGCCTTCTCACCCTACATTAGCACATGACTTTAATAACACCTCCAAAATCCTTTTTATGGTCAGGTGTCCACAAACTTTTGCCCATACAGTGTATTTAATTTATGTTCATATCTTTTGTTTTTTGTAAACGTATTGTTGCAAGATGTCATTTATGCAGCCCTGTCATATTCAAGTGAATCCAGGGTAACTAAAGATAGAGAGACTTGTGAGGCTTCGTGATACAAGTCAAGGAATCGCTGATGATCAGAGTGAGTGAAGATCTGAACAGTGGTCCACTGGTATGCTTGGGATTTCAACTAAACTTTCCAGTCATTCGATCAGACTATTTAACCACTTATCCATTATTGCCCCCTTAATATTATGTCCAGATCGTGAAGCTTTTTGCGTCATGAAGCTTTTTGCGTCACCCTCCAGAATTATTGGCACCCTTCGTAAATATGCGATGGAATAATAGCATTTCAAGCATTTACCGTTTTCTACTTAAACAACAGTAGAAATTAGTTATATTGTTTTAATAAGAATGTCATTAGCACTTCATAAAAAAATGCCATTTTTGTAAAATAAAACCAAAAACAAATATATTGTGGCTAAATAATAACTCTAAATAATATTTAAAGAGAAATAAATGATTATTTATCTGTTATTTTCTGTTTGTTCTCAACCCCTGGGAGCTGTGGAAAGGCTGTTAGCCTTGTATTTCTTGGGTATAAATATATTGTGGTGCACTTGTAAAAACGCATCATTATTCATGGCAAACATGGAGGAAAAACTAACAAAAACATGGACACCGAAAGTTTCAAAGTATCAAGTGTTTCCGAGATGTTTTTCTGCTCACCACATCCGTAAAGAGCGGTTCCTTGAGTTACCGTAGCTTTTCTGTCAGGTGGCACCAACAACTATTTTATTCCACGTTGTGTACATTAACCGAAGCTATTGATTTTATACACTACATTGCTGCCACATGATTGGCTGATTGGTCAAATGTCCTTTTATACCAGCCCTCATTCTTTTTTCCTTTAGGCTCCTTTGGGCTTTTTCTTTTGTCCCATGACCTTTCACTCTTTTTCCCTTTATCCTTTTTCTCTTTTTGTACTGTCTTGTACAACCCAATTAACACATATGGATAGAAATGTCTAAATTCTGAAGCACACACACACACACACACACAAACACACAGAGAACAGAGGAATGGTTGTGGGGAGTCGTCTTCTGGTGAATAATTACACAGTGTTGTCTCGCTTTCTTCTTTTTTTTCCCCTCTGTGTCGCTACATCACTCCAGCAGTACTCCTTTGAACGTAGGAATGGGGAGTGGTTGTTGTGTCTGCTGGACATGTTTATGTCTGTGTGGTGTGTGTGTGTGTGTGTGTGTGACCTGTTCTTTGAGGATGAGAGGCTCCTGAATGATCTTCTTCTTCTTCTTCTTCTTCTTTTTTTTTTTTTTTTTACATCATAGAATATGCTTCCTGTAGTTTCTAATTAAATCGGCCGTTCAAAGTTGATTGTGTAGTGTTCTCGCTTTCTACCAGGATTGCTTTTCATATCCTTGTGTGCGCGCACGTGTGTATGTTTGTGTGTGTGTGTGTGTGTGTGTGTGTGTGTGTGTGTGTGTGTGTATCAGGTGTCAGGAAAAAGGGCCTCACTTCTTGAGTCTCAGCTGCTCTCAAGGTTTTTCTTCCTCACTTTTCTTTGCAGCCTTCCTCATTCACCTTTCACAGACGATGCCAAAGCATTACATCTGGTGAAACATAAGAGCTTTCAATCATGTTTAGCACAGCAGGATGATGAGACTGGGCTGGTGCTATATGCCGCTCAGTGCCTGGATGAGATGTGCTGAAGCCCATCATGTTCATGTCGAGTCTGTAATAAAAAAAAATAAGGATAAAACTGGTTATGTTTGTGTCACTACCATTTTGGATCTAGAGTTACTTTCTTCACATCACATCAATTATAGTCACTATGGCTACAATGATCCGGATAAATTAGAAAATTGACGTTTTCGTCTAAAAATGATCCGCGTCCCCACCGTCCTTTTTTAGACGTTTCCCAATGTTGCTCATTCACACCGAAACGTCTGAAAACGTTGCTGTACGTTGCATGAGTAAAACGTAAGACGATTTGACTTGCGTCACTTCCGCTTGCTGTTTATTTAATTTTTGCCGATTTGAAATGTTGCGTCAATCTTGAAGTAAAGGCACCTGACTAGAAATGTGTCATGTGTTTTCATATTCATCCACTTAATAATGTTTTCGTTGACTAAAAAACGCCATAATGAAGAGAAAAATAAGCGTATTTAAACAAAAACTGGTTAGTGTGGACATGGCCCAGGTCTTGCCTGAAGGCCGAATTGTGTCCATGAGAAGATTATTTAAGCATTTTCCCTTTACAGAACATCACATAACTACTTGCAAACATTTAAGATCGTATTGTTCACGGTTTATGGATAGGATGAAGGTCCCAAAAGTTTGTGTTCCTTCAATAGGCTCTCTGTCTTTCCCTCTCAGTGATGGAGACAATGTCTCCCAGTCCCTATCTTTCTTTGTCTCTCTTTATTTCCCTGTCACCTTATTTTCTTTCTATTTCTCACCCTTTTTCTTCCTCTTTCCCTCTCTCTTTGTGTATCTCCGATCTCTGCTTATTTTCTCTCTCTCTCTCTCTCTCTCTCGCTCTCTCTCTCTCTCTCTCTCTCTCTCTCTCTCTCTCTCTCTCTGCCCCCTCCTGGCATTTACAAGTAGTTCCAGTAAAATGCTGCTGTTTGCTAAACTCATGCTGATTACTCTTCCAGGAAGCAAGTAAAGATCAAGGACTTGATTGTGTGTGTGCTTTTCATGTCCTATTACATTACATTACACATCAGCTGTGGTGATCCGCATTTGCTCTTCCTGATAGCCATAAAAATATCGTTGGAGTGACGCGGCCGCACAGTGGCTTTTTAAGTCAGCTTTACGAGTCCTTCGATCCCCCTGCCCCAAACCTCGTTCTCGCTCTTCTTCTTCCTGGTTTGTGTTTGCTCTGCAGTGTGTCGGTGTGTGCTGTGCTGTGCCGTGTACTGTGTGTTTCTGACTCATACATGTGGGAAGACAACCCATGCTGAGTGAAGCAACCCCTTCCCAGTGTGGTCACTTAATGACGTCCTGGAACAGCTCTTTTCTCTTATGTGCTTAAGTCGAGACTGACGATAGGGTTGAGGGAACAGCTGTTTAATTTTTCATCCATCCACTCATCCATTTATCTATCTATCCATTTATACATTCATCTATCTATCTATCTATCTATCTATCTATCTATCTATCTATCTATCTATCTATCTATCTATCTATCTATCTATCTATCTATCTATCTATCTATCTATCTATCTATCTATCTATCCACTCCTTGATCCATACATCCATCATTTGTCTATCCATCCAACAACCCACTCATCTATCCATCCATCCATAAATCCATCTATCTGTTCATCCATCAGTCCACTCATCTATCTGTCCCTCCACCTATGCATCCACGCATCTGTCTGTGCATTTGTCCATCCATCCATTTATGGTCATCTTTGAAAGTCTTGATTAGAAGGTGTCCACTTGCTGCAGAAAGTAATGTCATCATTTGACTGCAATTTAATGCAAAAGAGCTGCTGGTGGAAAAGTTCACAAAACCACTTTTTTGTTTTCTGGCTTGCTTCATGCTTATATAATAAATAGACACAGTAAAAAAAAAAATAGAACAGAATTGAATGTTCGATAGTTCAGTATCTTCTTTACATGAGTTTGAACGCTGCTGATGGTAGGGGTGGAGTCTGTGGAGGCAGGAGTGTAGGTGGAGCCCACATGGGAGAATATCAGCCTTGTGTGCCCGCATCCCACAGACGGTAGTGTGTTTGTTAAAAGGAGTTCAGCAAGTACATCTCTTTCCCTGTGTGTACTGTGTGTTCTGTATGAGGCTCTGTTTGCTCCCATAGCATGTTGTTTTTTGGGGTTTTTTTTGCTCTGTACATGGAGACGTGGTTTTACACTAAAACAGCAGATTAGATATCGGTCTCGCTCAACATTCTCCCAGGAGATGACTGGATTTACAGCAGTAAACCCTCAGCACAGAGACTTCACTGTGAGGCAACCATGCTACAGCATGATTTATGCGTTAAGCCATAATAGGTGTGTTCAAAAAAAGAAAAACTCCTGTCTATTTTGTTTTATACGAAATTTAAGCATTGTTTTTTAGATCTTCAAGGACCTGTGTTAATACCAGGAACCTGGAAGGGTGTAAACCTAAAAGGCTTTATTTCAAAGTGTGAATTACATGTTCTACATTTAGGTGGTTAAATAATTTCTTAAAGTAATTCAATTATTACAAATATTTGAAAAGTACTGCCACCACATGAACTGAGTAACCTGGTTATTTCTAACATGGGGAAAATAATGGCAGCTTGTTAACGCCAAATTATGTGCTGTGACCTGCATGTGAAATGAGTATGAAGAAATCTCCTGACTTCACTGCATAATATTTGATGAAATCGGTTTCCCCTTAGTCTTAAATATGAAGTTGAGTTTAAGTTTATTCGACTGTCCAGACTGACATTTGTTAACTGTATCAACATTTCGCAATTAGTGTGTACACTTCGCTTTTAACATCAGTTATAGATCATCTTTACTTGGCTTGTACATTTTACAATATTAGTTTTACTAGATATCCATTGACGTTTATTGTCAATTAAAGTACAAGACCTGCCAGTCATTGAGCGTTTTGCATAGACACTTCACAAAATCCTTTCATGCTTGTACATGTTAGAGCAGTCTTATTATCCTCAATAAAACGAGACTCTTCCTAAAGCCCCGCCTCCTTGCTCCTATTTTTACTTCCTGTTGTAGTATATGGAGAATATTTATATGGAACATTTTATATTATGTTTTACTAGCTAGCTACCAACATTAGACAAGTAATACTGTTTACAGGTAGTTCCCGAGTTACGATGGTTAAACTTATGATTTTTCGATCTTATGGTGAAAATAACGATATGAAAATTAAAAAAATATATTTACATTTTCGCACTGCATTTGAATTTTCGTACCATGTGTTGGAATGCTTTTTTTTTTTTTTTTTTATGTACATGCCGCATTCTCGCCAGCGGTCGACAGAGTTCTGTCTCGGTGTAGTGCGTGAATATTTTCTGCGTTTTTGGTGTTTCAAAGCTCAATTTTTGCTCTTGTCTTGATCCTTTTTAATTGGTGTCGCCAAACACCGAAAGCACAGCATGTCGAACTCCACACTCAACTCGCGAACCGGTGCTCGTGTTCGCACCCGTTGCCACATACATATATACTGTAAAATTTGTACATTATGATAGTGTAAATTGCTCTGTTTTGATTTATTATGTACTAAAATTTCTTACATTGTTGACAAATGACAGTATATTTGTCAGTTTTTAAGACTCGTGGGTATGATAAGCTGATGGTGAAATTGTAACGCATCTCTGTCGTAAGTCGGAAACTACCCGTATTTAATATTTTAAGGTAGTTGTTTTTTTTAATTAATTATTTTTTTTTAAATACAAACTTTCTGTAAATCAACAATCTGTACAGTATAGGAAATAAAAAGTTGGAAAGTAAAAATCTTTCTGCCGTAATCTGTAAAACAAAAAAAAAACCCAGAGAGAAATAAACAAGTAGAAATATTACTATACACACACACACACACACACACACACACACACACACACACACACACACACACACACACATATATATATATATATATATATATATATATATATATATATATATATATATATATATATATATATATAAAATATATATATATATATATATATATATATATATATATATATATATATATATATATATATATACAGTGGAACCTCGGGTTACGAGTTTAATTGGTTCCATCACTTTACTCTTAACCTGAAAAGCTCGTATCCCGATACAAATTTTCCCATAAGAATGAATAGAAACTTCGGTAATTCGTTCTGGACAACCAAAAAGTGTTTCTTAAAAAAACGGTTATCCAAATGAGAAGCAACTTTTCCACTTCTTCGAGAGCGCGTGGCCGTTGCTTCAACGAAACATTCATCGTAACACCTCTTGCAGTATCTAGATCAACTATTTTATCCTTATTTTTTAGTATTGTGCAGATAGTGGATGTTGACCTGTTATAATGGCTTGCTATATCAACAACACGCATGCCATCGCGGTGTTTCTCGATTATCTCCTTCTTCATTTCCACAGTGATGGCTTTTTTCTTCTTTCCACCTTCTGCATCAGGCTTCTTTGTTGGCGGTATGGTGATAGGAATACGTAAAGTATTTAAAGTTCAGTAATTCCACACTGTTAGAGCGACGAGCGGATGTGTATGTGCTGCACGAGAGCGCAGCGAGAGCACGTGGCGATACGTAAAAAAAACTAACCTGCCTGCGATTTTTCCGTGCGCAACGCTCGTATCCTAAAAAATTTCTCGTAACTAGAGGCAACATTTTTTATGAATTGCGACTCTTAACCTGAATTTTACGTATCCAGCGGCGCTGTGGGGAATGACCTATTCAGCATGACAGGAACAATGTATCAGTGAAATTTATAAAATGAGTCCTTCTACTGTTTATGGTTATATTGCCATTAATTTTTCTATTTTTAGCCAGAATTTATGCTTTATTTGTTCCTAGGGTTCAATTAAAGGTGTCTGTCATTTTGGTCTGGCTTTTTAATAGCTTAATTAGTGTTTTTCATATTTGCTGTAAGGGTCATAAATTACAGAAAAGGTCAGGGATTTATTGGTTGGATGCACAGTTGTAGCCTGACTCTAATAATTGCTTTATATGGAGGATTATGCCACTTGTTCATCATGTACGATAGATAATTGGTGGGCCTGATTTCTAGTTTTTTTTGTGTGTGTGGTTTGATATTATTCATGCTGAAACCATGGCTAAAGTGCTGTTAGGATATTGAGAAGTGTGTGTGTGTTTTCATTTTCGTTTCAAATTCTCCAGCAGTGAAGCGCCATATGCGAATCTTGGCTGCAACCGGCACATCTGACAAAAGGCAGATGCTCGTTTTGTCCACGTATGAGCCATTACAGTGTTAATCATGCAGTGTTTATGCATTTTTGTCATTTCCTGTTTTTTTTTTTTTTTTTTTGTCCTGTACTTTGTTGGAGACCAACTTTCTGATAGCGTAAGATAACGTGCCTGTGTAAACCCGATTCCTTTTGTGAGTTCTGGGAATGCTGGTCATAATGATGGTACTCTAGGTTTCTTTTAGCAGTTCAGAGTTCAGATCAATCAGCGTGGGCGTTAGCATTCAGAATGGTTGACAGTAGAAGTGCTATTTTTAGCCGACATCTAAAGTGACATCACAGTGTGACTCAGGGAAAGCCGAGCAAACACAAGTGTGACTCAGAGTAACCTCCTTAGCCTGATCTGAGACAGTTGAGTGTGTACAGTATAGCTCACACACACTCACCTCCTTCCATTTGGCTGACCAATATATAGGCCACATCTTGTTTAATTTGATTGGCAGACACAGGCCATGCCTCCCTCAGAGGGACCCACAAATATTGGCCACACCTTTATCACTGGGACTGACAGACAGAGGCCACACCTCCTTTGCTTGAACTGACAGACACAGGCTACACCTCAATCTCTGGGACAAACAGACACAGGCCATGCCTTCTTGACTGGAATTGACAGACACAGAGGCCATGCCTTTGGATCGACAGATACAGACCACATCTTTTACACTGCGACTGACAGATACAAACCATGCCTTTTCTCCAGGATTGACAGATACAAAAGTCAGACCTTTTTCAATGCGACTAGCAGATCTAGATGCCACGCCTCCTTCACTGGGACTGACAGTCACATAGAAGTGTAGCAGAGCCCAAGAGTATGGGAGTAAGTAATATGATGCTGATGCAGATAAAGTACATGAAGGAAAATCTAGAAAACAACTCAAATTGCAAATATTGTTGAGGCAAAAGAAGTAATGAGGTGCCAACTGAGCCAACACTCCCCATTTCTTGTTTTTTGACACGCATGCTTCTTTTTTAAATATTGTGGCAAATTTTGTTTAACTTGTGTGATCACAGCCAAGTGAGCATAATTGTCTGTGCTGTTTGGTTGGGAGGTGCTGTTACTCTTATTCACCTGTCAATCACATTGACACTAGCGAATCGTTTGTGTCTGTGTCTGGGCATCTGGGTATTTTTGAGGTTGTAATTGTTATAGCTACACTATATGGGCGTAAATTTGTGGACACCTGACAATGAGATTCGTGTGCGATTTCAGATTCCAATTCACATTTAGTCTTTTGGAGTGTGGTTGTGGAGATTCATTCAGGAAAATAAAGTCAGGTACTGATGTAGGCTGTGGTGATGAGGCCTGAGGTGCAGTCAATGTTCTAATTCATCCCAAAGGTGTTCAACAGTTTTGAGGTCAGATCTCTATAGCAGACCATTTAAGATCTTCTACCCATGTAGATCTTTTTCACCAGCTTCTGCACATTTTTACACTATCTATCTATCTATCTATCTGTCTGTCTGTCTGTCTGTCTGTCTGTCTGTCTGTCTGTCTGTCTGTCTGTCTGTCTGTCTGTCTGTCTATTGCTGGAACAGGTTTTGGGTCTCCTAGTCAAGGGGGGAAGGGAAAATATTATGCCATTATTTCCACAGATATACTTTAACATTGCATGCCTCTGACTTTGTAGCAACAGTTGTGGGAAAAACACATACTGTATGGGTGTAAAAATCCGGTGTCCCAATACTTTTGTCCATATAGTGTAGGTGTAAATTGTTGTTTACCGATTACTGAAGTGCTGTAAGGAGATCACGTTGCTTATAATGATGCCTTTACATGCCCTTAATGACGCAGGTCCTATTGTTTCATCTTTGTGCAATCAGACAAGTTTCTCGAGCACCTTTATTGATCCACACAGACACACACACACACCTGGGTGTGTTCTCATCACCACACACACACACCTGCTGTTTGTTGATGAACAGAAGCCTGTGTTTGCTTTCAGGAAGTGTCTGCAGTGTAGCGAAGTCTGCCGGCGTGTGAGCTGATCTCGGTCTGACACAGCTTTCACCTGTGTAATAGGGATGTAGCACGAATAAGAGCTCATTATTCGAGCCGGGGCACCTGATGCGCCGACTCGTGTGAAATCTGCGTGTGGGTGTGTGACAGAGACAATGAACAAAGCTGTACTGCCTTACAGTGACCGATACAACGGTCAAAAGTTCCATGACTCACTTCCTGTTTCAACCCGCCACTTATTAGGGTACTTTTTTGTGCTGGAGATTTTCTCACTTTTGTGTGTGGGTAAAAAAAAATCTTTAAGTCGTCCCCCCTGGCCCTCATCAGCTTTCTAGGTGCAGTCAGGTGTGTGTGTGTGTGTGTGTGTGTGTGTGTTTATAAAATGGCCTGAGTGATGACAGGACTCTGCTAAAAGTCTCAGCTGGGCATGAAATGCAAGTCGTGTCTTTTGTCTCAGGGGTGTGTGTCTCTGTCATCAGTATGTTTTAGCAGTGCTGTGTGTTTAAGTGTGTCTTGTAGGTTGTTCAATGGTGTGTGTAGGGGGAGAGAGGGGCATTCGGAGGTCAACTTTTCTCACAGAGGTGCGAGTGTTTGTCTCTCAACTGAGGGCTTGAAAGCACACGCTCAAGGCAGGAGGACATGTTTGTGCTTCACATGCTGTCACCAGCTGCTAGTACAGGTGTGTGTGTGTGAGTTTGTATTTGTTCATCAATCTTTTTAAGTATTTTGCCTTCACATTATTCGTGTCCTGGTATCAATCCTGATAACTGCATTAACAACATTTCGCAAAATTACATTTGCGGCATTTGGCAGACGTCCTCATCCAGAGGATTATATCATGTCATTTATAACATTTATACAACTGAGCATCTATGGGTTTAAGGGCCTTGCTCAGGGGCCCAGGAGTGTGGTAGCTTTGTGTGGCCTGGATTTGAACTCATGACCTTCGGATCCAAAGTCTAATACCTTAACCACCATGTTACCACTTCCCCAAAATGATTAAAAAATAAATAAAAAATTATTGTATTCTTTAATCTGATTGGCCATAATGTGATAATGAATTTTCTCAACTAGCAGCTCGTGTTTGAAAATGTAATACCGATTGCGTGCATAAGCTAATAAAGTAGTGTTATTTTAATGAAGAAAAGCGTGTCTAATTGCGAGGTTTTCTGTAAAGATCAATTTCTTTATCAGTTTCAAGTATTTTCTAGAATCTTTAAGATAGAAGATTTAGTTCTTTTTGCTTTCCATGAGAAAAAAGCTGAGGATGTTGAGTGGAGTGACTTTCTGCTTGTCAGACAGACTTCTCTTATGGACATCAACAATATGAAATGTTTCTGCAAAAGGTTATAAAAGCATCATTAATTAATTAAATCCTTGAAGAAATCCTTGAAAAAAAAATAAACGTTACATTGGAATGGAACACTTCCTCACACTGGTAAAGGAAATGAATCCAACTGTCAGCGTCTGTGTTTAGTATTTACTGTGTGTTTGCTCCTGTGTGTGTGTGTATGTGTCATCACTTTACTCCAATTACGTGACTCAGACTGTCAGACAGCCACAAACCGAACCCACCTGGTCACCTCTGACATCACACAAGGGAGGGATCAGATGCTTTAAAACACCACACAGACACACACGGTCACAGACTCTCAGTACAGTCGGAGACTCAGGAGTGTGTAGTGTTTCCGCCTTGACTTGTTACTGGAGCACATATGGCTGAATTGATGGCTAGGATGTGTTGAGGTAAGGCGGAGTCTTTTATTGCAGTCTCAAAGAAAAACATTTGATTTCCTTCAGAGTTTTTTAAAATGATGACGTGAGCGTTAGCTTTTCTTTAGAGAAATGTAGAGAAAAGATAGATCAAATTTACCACTGTTATGGGGATTTATAATAGTTTACTGACATGCCTCATGTTTATTATGTGGATCAATGGGTAGATGGATCGATATGAATAGATGAATACGGTGGATAAATAGATGGTGTAGCTATATTTCCGGATGAAGGGGATTAGTGATTGATTAACATTGTTTAGACAGGAAATGGATGGTGGACAAATGGAGGTGTGGATGGACAGATAGGTGGATAGACAAGAGTAAATGGATGGCGCAGTGGAGTAGATGGAGGAGTGGACAGAAGATGAGTTGATCCATTGAGTTGATTGATGTGTTAGGGTAGTGGATAGATTGGTTGATGGATTGATAGAAAGGATAAGTAGATGGAATAATAGATGAAGGGAGTAGATCGATAGATATCATGTATGGATGGATGGAGTATTAGAGAGATGAATAGACAATAGATGATTGGATGGGTTGGTCAATGGAGTATATTGATAATAGACAGAATTGGTAAAAGGGTGGATATATATCTAGAAGTTAAGAAATGGATAGCAAGAGTGGGTGAATGGACTGGCAGACAGACGGTGGTGGGAAATGAGGAGAGAGTAGGTATGTGAAAAAATAGATGGATAAATAGATAAGTAGATCGATAGCATAAAAAAGAAAATTGAATAGATAGGTGGGGTAAAAGGATGAGTACTTTGGGATACATTGGATGGATTGATGGTTGATCAGGTAGATGGAGCAATAGTCAATGGATAGAGGGATGATCAAATAATTTAATATATAATGTGTATGTATTTATGTATATGTGTCTTTTTGGTGTCGTTTTCGGTTGTGTTTTTATGGTGCTTTAGCAGCTCCCTCGTCTCTTAAATATGAAACACGGAGCCAAAAATAAGAGAGTGGATTACATAATGTGTATGAACTCGCAGGAGGCGAGCGTGTTGAAGAGGAGATGAGAGAAGGCTCAGGAGTGTGTCTGCGTGTGTGTGTGTGTCGCCTTTGGAAGATTTTCTCAGATGGAAGCAGTAATGTAGTCATGACTACATCATTTGTTGAGTCAGACCTGTGAGAACTGTGACAAAATTGAAAAGAAAAAACATGGATCACCTTTTATTGTGTTGAAGTTGCTATAAATAAACAAACACACACACACACACACACACACACACACACACACACACACACACACACACACACATAGGTGTCAGGTGGAGTCTAGCGGTGAGCTCACAGCAATATTGCAAGCTGTTCCTGCTAAATCAAACGCTTCCACATTAAATAGAAAGTTGCTGCACTATGGGCAATTCATCCAGTGGGTTATAACTAAGAAAACTGATCACATTGAGGCAGCTTAAAAGTATTCTGTTTATTTACTGCCTGCATTGAAATAAAAGCTAGTACATGATGTGTCTCAAATATGCCTGGGTTTCCACGGTACCACCTCGAGTAACCAGAAACAGAATATTTTCACGGTTTTATAATTTTGTATACAAAACATTCCACCCTCACAATACTGTAACCTTTTGAGATCCGATTACACTACATAGACAAAACTTTGTGCTTTTTAAACATCCCAGTCCACATACAGCCCCATTTGCTGTTGTAATAACCTTGATGATGTTCTACTAGATTGTGTAGTGTGCTTGTAGAGATGTTGCTCATTTAGCCACAATGGTGTTAATAAAGTGAGGTACTGATGTAGGGGAGAGGTGAGGAGGCCTGGGGTGCAGTCAGCGTTCCAGTTCCTCCCAAAGGTGTTCAATAGGATTGAGCAGGCCACTCAAGAAATTCCACTCCAACCCATGTAAAACTATCTTCATGGAGCTTGCTTGGTACACACTCGCATTGCCATGCAAGAAAAGGCATAGGTCTAATGCTATACAAAAGACAAACTGTACTTATTGAAATATAATATAAATATAAACTTTGTGGTCAAAGTTTGAGGAAGAAACACAAATGGCTGGAAAAGTCAGGAGTCCCACTACGTACCGTCTCGAAGATTCAAAGTGATAGAAGACTTCTGTTATTGAGTTCAAAAAACAAACATCCTGGATGATTGACTACATTTTTGGCCAGGCTGATCTTTTTCTTTCTCGTGTGCTTGTCGAATTTGTATACACAGTTCGATTTATTCAGCATTTGTTATTAAAACTGGAATTTGATTACATTTAAAAATTAAAATTTTGTTCTGTATTGCATGTAACTTCAGTATGTTAGATTGTTCAGATTGTATTTGAAAATATATAAACATATTAGATATGATTTAAGTGTGTTAAAATGCAAAACTATTATGTCTGGCGCAAAAAGACATGGACACAGGGGTGGCCAAATAACACAATGTAGATTATAGAATTACACAACGAAACACTAATGTCAAGTCTGTTATTCTGATTTTTGTAGTTAAAACAGAATTACAACTGGGCAACGATTCAAATTCCACAAATAGACGTCTTTTTAATTTAAATTTAACCTTTCATTAACTTTTGTTTTTCCTTTTTCTTTCAGAGATAGTTGCTCCTGCACTACGTGATGTCCGATAACGGAGAAGTGGAAGACAAGCCACCCGCACCACCCATGAGGAACACAAGCACCATGATGGGATCTGGCATCAAAGAGCCGAGCGCAATGAACCACACCTCCAAGCCACTGCCACCCAATCCGGAGGACAAGAAGCGCAAGGACCGCTCCATCCGCTCCATCCTCACCGGAGGCGGAGATAAGAGTGAGTCAGAGATTGACAGGGATGACCAGGGTTGTTAAAAGGGAAAATGGAAATGAACCATTTGAGGTTTCTGGGTTGGTTTGTTAGAATTGCTGTAATGTCCAACATCAGTGTTTAATATTAGTTTTCAGATCTTTTATAAGAGTAGCAGGGCTAATCAGTGCAAAGTCACAGGCAAAGGAATGTCTCGCATTTTAGCACGCCTGCTCTGTTAATTAGCTCCCTGTTTAACTTTACATAACCAGCCTGACCCCTACACATGGCACACAGCAGCTGGCTGTGCAGAGAGAATAAACAATGAGGAGGAGGGGTGATATTGCAAATGAACACTCTCTCTCTCTCTCTCTCTCTCTCTCTCTCTCTCTCTCTCTCTCTCTCTCTCTCTCTCTCTATATATATATATATATATATATATATATATATATATATATATATATATATATATATATATATATATATATATATACACACATACACAGTACAGACCAAAGGTTTGGACACACCTTCTCATTCAAAGAGTTTTCTTTATTTTAATGACTATGAAAACTGTAAATTCACACTGAAGGCATCAAAACTATGAATTAACACGTGTCATATTCTAGGTTCTTCAAAGTAGCCACCTTTTGCTTTGATTACTGCTTTGCACACTCTTGGCATTCTCTTGATGAGCTTCAAGAGGTAGTCACCTGAAATGGTCTTCCAACAGTCTTGAAGGAGTTCCCCGAGAGATGCTTGGCACTTGTTGGCCCTTTTGCCTTCACTCTGCGGTCCAGCTCACCCCTAAACCATCTCGATTGGGTTCAGGTCCGGTGACTGTGGAGGCCAGGTCATCTGGCGCAGCACCCCATCACTCTCCTTCTTGGTCAAATAGCCCTTAATGCCTTCAGTGTGAATCTACAATTTTCATAGTCATGAAAATAAAGAAAACTCTTTGAATGAGAAGGTGTGTCCAAACTTTATATATATATATAAACTATATATATATATATATATATATATATATATATATATATATATATATATATATATATATATATACACACCTTTTTTTTTTTAAGATATATAAAGCAAGTCATGTTTGGTAACAGGTGTTTGTGTCTAGTTTTGCTTTAGCTAATATGGCTAATTAATAAGGCAAATCATATTTTAGTTTAGCCTAGCTTAGCATTTAAAAAACTGCGCCATACCGTAAGAAATAAAAGATGGGGATGCTAAAGTTCTGAATGATCTTGCAGAACAATTCCTGTTCAAACATTTCATACTGTTCTTCATACAGTCTCAAATAGAATTTTGCTTCAAATGTAAATAGTTTTTTGGAATCAGTGGAAACGTAGTACACAAACCATGTACTTTGTGTTAAAGTAGAGGTAAAATATTACTCCAGTATATAAAGTGCTCCCTATAAACTTTCACGAGTAAAAGTACAAACTGTATTTGCCTTCAAATGTACTTGGGTATGTAAAGTACTGTTATCTATTATGGCTATAATGTTCCTATTATCATTGTCGTCACAAGGCTCTTGATTATTCTACTCAGTTTATGTGAAAAGACTCTAATCTTACTCTTAACACACCAATCTATTAATAGAATGATATTAATAAGTCAAAGACTGATTGATATTTATTACAATTTTCATGAGCCCAAAACCTTCTTTTCAACTACTTCAAAATAAATCATGCAAATAAGGACACAGGTGTTGTGGCAAGTTCGAGTCAGGAGTTTCTTCCACCATTCATTCCTCTCTAAATGTTCTGCTTGCTGTTGAACTGATGCTGAACTGTATATTACCACCGAGTAGCCATCAAAACAAGTTTAAAACATCACGCTCACTAAAAGTAGGCAGGAGTACAAGGAGATGCACCAGAAACTCTAGTAATCATTTTAATGAACAGTTTGATCAAAGGAAGGTTTTAGATTTACCACTACCACTACCATGCTATAAGTGAGGTAGTGTCACTGTGGTGGTACTTTTTACATAATACTGATACATGGATGAACTGTCTCTAGAATGTAAGCTCTTCCACATATCTTCTAGTGGAAACTGGCTCTGGGAAGACTATAGTTTCTTAGAACATGTTCACTTTAAAAGCATTTGGCTCAATAATAAGTTTAAACATGCTAATCAGATTTGAGGTCACCCGAATGCATTTAGCAGCTTTTTCTTCCATATGACTGAATTTCAACATATTCTATGATTCATCTCAAAAACCGGTTAAAGGTTGGACTCTGCTTGCTACAGAAAAGGCATTAGGGTTTACATTTTTTAGAGAATTTGCAAACTAATACTAATGTGTATCGTTTATCATTTATGGCATTTGGCTTAGTGGTTTGAACTCAAGACCTTCTTATCCAGAGTTCAACGTCTTAATCATGGACACTTACACAAAGGACGTAACATTTCTCGCGGTGCACTCCTGGACGTGAGGCGACTCAGCTGTGATTACTGATTCTAAAATGCAGAGCATGCAGATCACAAGCTCCTTAAATCTAAATAATGGAGGGATGATGAGATGTCTAGAGCAGTGTCTTGGACGATTTATTTCCCCTTGGCTGTTTTTAAGTAAAAATGTAAATTTCACAAAGTGGATGTATGGAAGAATGCCTTTCATTAGCCCTTCTTCAAACTTCAAGTCCGGCCTGAAAACGAATCTGGATTATCCTCTTAATCTGCTGTGTGGGCTTGGATAGTAATAGTGATGCGATCTGGAACAATCACCATCACCGTTTACACACCATCACCTTCAAAACAGTTTCCTTGCACAGCAAAACAGCGCTCCCAGCGTTCCTGCCACTTCTGGAATATGTAGTGGAAGTCTTCTTTTCAAAGTGTGTCAATCACCTTCTGCTATTCGGGTTGGATCTCTCGCAATGGTGTCAAAATGGTAAATTTTGAGCTGTTCTCGTTGTCTTTCAGTGATGTTCTTTAGCTCGTGAAGAACATGCCATTTAAAACATTTTAAACAACCCATTGCAGCATTGCCATAAACTTCCCGAATCATGCCAAATGTCCTGCAGAATTTCCCGTTTGCTCTTTATTCTAACTTGCTGTCTGTGATGAAATTACAGACGTGGTAACCACAAGTGGTGTGAATAGCACCAGCTGCACAGCTCTCGATGTGCACAGGACGATGTCTTTTAGCACATTGACCTATGAATGTAGGTGCTCCCTGTGACAGTACATGCAGCCTTGTGCTGCGAACTGTTGGTTACAAAACTAAACCTAAATCTTTTTGATGCTACCATTTTTTATGCAAAGTGATATCTAGTGTCCCATGTAAAGCAAAAGCAAAGAGTAGCTGTGTGCAACCCAGCCATTAGAGGAAGAGCATTCAGTGATAAATGTGATAAATAAAATATGAGGATCACAAACCTAGATTCCATACCGGATCGGTTGAGGCCCAGGTTACCAACGACCGCCACAGGTATTGTTAGCCAACAGGGTACAGGGTGGAAATTGGGCTACTATTGGCCAAAGGAGAAGAAAAAGAGGGAGAAGACATCTACAGAGATAGCAGGGAAAGGAGAAGTGTAGGAGGGTGGAGGTTAGGGTTGGTACTTTAAATGTTGGTAGAGAGATTGGTGATTGAGACCGAGCTAGGAAGGATGTGCTGCAAGTTAGAGCAATAAAGGATGGAGATGAAAATGTGTTGACTAGTGAGGAGAGTGTGTTAAGAAGATGACATTACAACATTATGACTAGTGAAGTGGAAGCTAGGCTGAGAGAAGAGGTGACCATCTGTAAGCAACAGTGAGCACCACAGACGCATTATTTGCTTTGAGAATGTTGATGGAGAAGTAGAGAGAAGGTCAAAAGGAGTTGCATTGTGTGTTTGTGGATCTAGAGAAAGCGTAGGACAGTGTGCCGAGAGAGGAGTTGTGGTATTGTATGAGGAAGTCTGGTGTGACAGAGAAGTATGTGAGGGTGGTGCAGGACATGTATGAGGACAGTATGAGAGCAGTGAAGTGTGCAGTAGGAACGACAGACTGGTTTAGGGTGGAGGTTGGACTGCATCAAGGATCGGCTCTGAACCCTTTTCTGTTTGCAGTGGTGATGTACAGGTTGACAGACGAGGTCAGACAGGAGTCCCTGTGGACTATAATGTTTGGACATGAAATTGTGATTTGTGGTCAGAGTAGAGAGCAGGTTGAGAGGTGGAGGTACGTGCTGGGGAGAAGGGGAATGAAAGTCAGTAGGAATAAGACAGAGTACATGTGTGTGAATGAGAGGGAGGGCAGTGGAGTGATGCGGTTGCAGAGAGAAGAGGTGATTAAGGTGGAGGAGTAGTAGAGTAATGGAGAGTGTGTTAGAGATGTGAAGAAAAGAGTGCAGGCAGGGTGGAGCGGGTGGGGAAAAGTGATAGCAGGAGTGATTTGTAATAGAAGGGTATCTGCAAGAGTGAAAGGGAAAGTTTATAGGACTGTGGTGAAACCTGCTATGTTGTACGGTTTAGAGACAATGACATTGACTAATAGACAGGAGGTGGAGTTGGAGGTAGCAGAGCTGAAGATGTTGAGATGTTAATTGGGAGTGACGAGGATGGACAGGATTAGAAACAAGTTTATTAGAGGGACAGCACCTGTAGGATATTTTGGAGAAAAGTGGATGGAGGCGCGATTGAGATGGTTTGGACATGTGCAGAGCAGGGACATGGGGTATATCAGTAGGAGAATGCTGAGGATGCAGCCACCAGGCAGGAGGAATAGAGGAAAGCCAAGGAAGGAGGTTTTTGGATGTGGTGAGGAAAGACATGCAGGTGGTGAATTTGAAAGAAGCAGATACAGAGGACAGGGTAGTAATGGAGACGGATGATCCACTGTGACGACCCCTAATGGGAGCAGCCGACAGAAGAAGAAGAAAGGGTAGCCCTGTGCAGTTTGAAAATGTCTATATTTGGCCTAAAACAAGATTCCATATAACAAAGTTGTCTTTATCTGCCTGGGGAAAATGGGGACTCTGGATTGAACGAGTGAGGGAACGAGGGATGACTGACAGGATGAGTTACTTTAATGCACAAATCCAGCCACTGTGTCTTTTCCAATATCAGCAGAGTGTAACTGCTAACTGAGCTCCCTTGATTAATCAGTCAATAACTTGAGCCCTGATTAAACACCACAACAGAGGCAAACGTGTTACTTTCATGCCGATGCTGTTTTAACGAGTTTTTTTTTTAAGCTGCTGTTGCATGTATTCTCCTTTGTCTCTCTTTTTTTTTATTCTCTTTTAACTCTGTTTTTTCCCCCTCCTTAGCCAATAAGAAGAAGGAGCGTCCAGAGATTTCTCTGCCGTCAGACTTTGAGCACACCATCCACGTGGGCTTTGATGCAGTCACTGGGGAGTTCACTGTAAGTGATCATGTTGTGTCACTGTGGGGTTTGTCAACTCTTATTTTAAACATACACAACAAGCATAATACAATATTTAAAATTTTTCCCTGACAAGTCACTTCAGCTGACCCTATAGGGCTTGGGGGGCAGTCAGTGTTTCATTTCATCCCGAAGGTGTTCAGTAGGGTTGAGGTCAGGAAGTCTATAGCAGGCCACTCAAGACCATCCATCCCAATCTACACTGATCAGGCCTAAAATTATGGCCACCTGCTTAATATTAAGTTGATCCTCCTTTTTCTGCAAAACAGTTCTGACCCATTGAGCATTAATATCTTAAACTTCTTTAGTAGTTTGACCTAAAGAAGTTTATCTGTTTGATCGAAACTCACTGGCCAGCCTTCGCTCCCCATGTGCATCGATGACCCTCGGCCGCCCATGACCCTGTCGCCGGTTCACCATTGTTTCTTCCTTGGGCCTTTTTACAGATACTGACTGTAACTAACTCTAAGAAAAGAGTAAATAAGGTAATCCTTTTGAGCTCTATTTTGTTTGGTCTCTTCCGCCCCCATATGGTATAGTCCTTTAACTCCGCCCCCATACGGTATAGTCATTTAACTCTGTCCCCAGTAGTTAGTGAGACGCATACATGGAAAAGACAAGTCATGTCGCTAAAATGCTCTGAAATCGTACAAAGTTCTCAAGAAAAGTAAGGTATAATTAAGCACCTAGCTGGAACGGGAACAAGGTACTGTGTTTGATTTGTTTAATGTGTATATGCATTAATATGTGGGTTAATCTATTTAACTGTGAAGAAGTGTTTTTTTGTGTTGTTATCACTTATGTCATGTGATACGTCAGTGTCACATGACACTGTCACATCTGTGACATCATTGTGTGACATCACAAAAGGGCTTCTTATAAATGGCTATTCGTGTTTATATTTGTAAGAGCTGATTGTATTATTTGTTATTTATCTGTTCTGTACGGTGTTTTACTAAGAAAAGGTTTTTCATCAAGGAAAGGTAGATTTTGTGTTTCCAAAGAAAAGGCTGATGGCTGAACACAAAATAAAGGCTTTTTGTAACATCAGTACGCTTTACCATTGTCTGGCTGGGGGTTTGCTACACTGACCACTGCAGACAGGTACAACCCACAAGAGCTGCAGTATTGAAGATGCTCTGACCCAGTCATCTACACATCACAATTTAACCCTTGTCAGACTAATTCTGATCCTTATGCTTGCCCATATTTCCTGCTTCTAACACATCAACCTTAAGGACAAAATGTTCACTTGCTGCCTAATAAATCCCTCCCACTAACGTGTACCATGATGAAGAGAAAATCAGTGTTATTCACTTCACTAGTCATAATGTTAAAATGTCATAATCTTATGCCTGGTCAGTGTATGTAAGCCATATTTTCATGTAGCTCGCTGGGACATTGCTATAATGGAACACTTTTGAGTCTGAAGTGAAGGGAAAATGTAATGCTACTTCATCCAAAGACACTCTTTACAATTATGTAGTCGCTTTAGCTGACCCTTTGGAGCTTGGTGTTTGGTCATGTTGTTAACTATGTTTAAAAAAAAGAAAGAAAAAAAAAGAGAAAGAGTTTATGCTCTGCAGACAAAGCTGCACTGTTTTGCGTCCTCAGATCGAGGTCAAAAACCTAGCCGGCTTTCAGATCCACTTTCTCAGGTTCTGTTTCAGTGAGATTTACAGTAATAGTGTGACACATTACAGTGCATTTGTCCTCCTATGGTTTGCTTTGCACTATGATTAAGGGGAAGTTAAAGATGTTGGGTTGTTTAGTATTTCAGGCACATGTGTGCATGTGTGAAATACTCAGATTGAACTAATTGACCCAGTATACTGAGTAAACTGAGATTCTTCTTCTTGATGTTTTTGGTTGCTGCATTTAACTTATCACACTCGTTTTTGATCATATGCTTGCTGATTGGTGGTAAAAGAGAAAGAACGTGTTTGATTTAAGTTTTAAATTTCTGCCCCTTAGCTGTGTATGGGATCACTAAGCAATCCAAGAAAACATACACTATATGGATTTTGATTTAATCCCCTTTTGCCTCCCCTCTTAAGGGAAGATTTTCCACCAGATTACAAAGTGTGCTTGTAGCAATTTGTCCTCATCCAGTCACAAGAGCATTAGTAAAGTCATTTATTGATGTTGGTGAGGTGTGGAGGCCTGGGGTGCAGTCAGCGTTCAGTAGGGTCGAGGTTCAATAAGGTTGAAGTCAGAGCTCTATAGCAGGCCACTCAAGATCTTTCACTCCAACCCATGTAAGCCACATGTTCATGGAGCTCGGTTTGTGTAGAGGAGCATTATCATGCTGTAACAGGTATTTTGTCTCCTAGTTAAAGTGAAGGGAAAGTGTATCGCTACCGCTTTCAAAGACATTCTATACTAATGTGTGCCTTCAACGATGGCTGGAAAATCAGGTGTCCCAATACCTTTGTCCATAAAATGTATCAAATAGGAAATAAGTCTGATATGATGCAGTATTGCAGAAGAGAGTTGAATGTATATTGAAACAATTGAAAGGTTAGTACAAGTGAAACCTTTTTCAATGGCACAGCTCATTTAGATATTTCTTTGTGTGTAGGGTATGCCAGAGCAGTGGGCTCGTCTGCTCCAGACATCGAACATCACTAAGCTGGAGCAAAAGAAGAACCCTCAGGCAGTCCTTGATGTACTAAAGTTCTACGACTCCAAAGAGACGACCAACAGTCAGAAGTATATGAGCTTCACAGGTGAGAGTTTCATTGAGTCTGATGATCCTGGAGTCGGCAATTTTACACACATAGTTACCACTTTATTCCCTTTTTGTCCTCATATGAGGTTACTTTCCTTTTTGTTTTTTGTTTTTTTCTTAGATAAAAGCACAGACAGTTACAGCTCCTCCAATGTTCCGGTAAGTCTGTGTGTGTGTGTGTGTGTGTGTGTGTGTGTGTGTGTGTGTGTGTGTGTGTGTGTGTGTGTGTGTGTGTGTGTGTGTGTGTGTGTGTGTGTGTGTGTGTGTGTGTGTGTGTGGGAAGGAGAAAGTTTTTCACAGCTTCATGTTGGCACTCATACAGGACATGAATCCCACTGACTGCTAAAATGTTCACAAATAGTTCCTTTATACACTCTTAGAATCTCTGCTTAAATGCTTAAAAAACTGCGTTTTAAAATATCAGGAAGTATCAGTCAGCTCCCGAGAGAAAATTACAAGTCTCATGCGCCATTTCAGATCTAATACTCCACTTATTAGTAACAGTGCTGGTCTTGTCAGGTGAACATTCCATTAGTGCCTTGAGAGTTTATTTTGGCGTTTCGGCAACGCTTCGGAAAAATTTCCCCATGTTTTCAGCGGGATTGAGGTCGGGTCGTTTTGCGTCAGTGTTTTTCCTGATTGTCAAACAGAGAACGTCATGCACAGATTTGGCTCTGTTCAGTTCCTAGAACATGGGAGTGTCAACGTTGTGTTCTGCTTAGAAACGAAATGCATGAGGCATTTTGTACATTCATTTAATTCCTATTGAAGAATCAGGTTCTATGGACAGAACGCAAATCTGCAGTATCACTACCCTGTTTTCTTGTATCACAGAAACTACT
The DNA here is from genome assembly GCF_014805685.1 of Silurus meridionalis. Taxonomy (NCBI): domain Eukaryota; kingdom Metazoa; phylum Chordata; class Actinopteri; order Siluriformes; family Siluridae; genus Silurus; species Silurus meridionalis. The sequence continues at coordinate 21,907,003 of NC_060896.1, forward strand.
GGGACGGTACATGTTTTTTTCACATTAAAGTACACAAAAGTACGAAAGGGTGTGTTTTTAAATGTAATTAAATGTATAATCTACTGAAATGTTAAAACGCTGACGTCATACCTGTTTAAGTAGAGTTTTCCATTGTTACAGACTTACAGTAAGACCCTTAATCCTTACACACTCATGAGTCATGCTTATGGCCTTGTGTCAGGTTCTTATCTTACACAATTTGTGTACATATCAAAGTAGTGAGGAAGAACACGTTTTTTTTCTTAAATATAGTGCAATAAAAAGTTAAATATTTCAAAATAAAATGTAGTAGTAAAAGTGTCCTGAAATGCAACTATTTTGATAGCTGTAGCTAAAAAATGTACTCAAGTACAATAATGAAGTCAAAATTCACCACAAAACTGGTTGTTGCTATCAATATTTAATAATGTTTTTATTATTTTTGTTATAATCGTGTGCATTTGGAAAATATTCTGCGTCTTTGTGCTATATATTTTGTGTTTTTAGCCCTACTTAACGAAGATTTGAGGCTGATTATGCTCCATTTTGTACACAACAAAATATACATATATAAAATTCCAAATCTATAAAAATCGCAACTTGCTATCTCCCCCATAAGGCAAATGTCTAGGAGAAGTGAAGGAATGATACCAGTTTGATTTTGTGGGTTGTTTGGACAGAAATGGAAACTAGACAGTACCAAAGAAATTAGCATAAGAATAGGGATTACTCTAGGCTGTATTGATTTTAGCTAACCTGAGTAACGAACAGTAAAACAACTAAAAACTAGCTGACTAAAATGCAATAGGTGGCACCTGCCCTCTAACCTTTTTATGGGAGTTTTTTGTCACAAACCTTGTCTTGAAATGTAGATGCACACATAGTTCTCAAACCAAGTGAACATAAGACGATCAAGGCGCAAAAGGGATCTTCTGATACAAAGTCTTCATAAACAGTAGTGTAGAAACCACACAGATTTTACAGGCCCCACCCTCTCCACTGCTGATGTGAATCAGCATCCTTTTTTTTCAGACTTTGCTGACTGTGCAGTTTGGATGCCATGTTAATTGGGCTTTATAAGTGAAGCATGATGGATAAGTGATGCAGGTTTTTATTGCTGTGTTCCTAAATAAACATTTCCTACAGTCCATACTCTTCTTTTATTCTCGGACATTTCTGACATTTAATGCAAACGATGCAGGCCAGCAGTGATACACTGCCATTTATTTAATCCAGTTTTGATTATCCGCCTACTCAGCCTCGCTTTCCGTCCGCAGAACTCCAAAGCCGTGTCGGAAACCCCCGCCGTAGCAACCGTATCCGAGGACGAAGACGAGGACGAGGCCACACCCCCACCCGTGATCGCCCCTCGACCCGAACACACCAAATCCGTGAGTGGAGCTGGCACGCAAGATTCAAATTCCAAGCTTTGTTTGTGTTTTAATCCTCATTGCTTTCTCTCTCTCTCTCTCTCTCTCTCTCTCTCTCTCTCTCTCTCTCTCTCTCTCTCTCCATTCTTTTACTTTCTCATTCGCTCCTTTCTCTTATTTCTTTCCCTCTGCCTGCTCTAGTTCTTTTCCCTCCTTGTTTCTTTTTCTCTCTCTCTCTTTCTCTCTCTCCCTCCTTCGTGGCTCAGGTAGCACTGTTTGGGCTTTATAATGAGCACTCTGAATCAGCCATGTGTCTCATGTGGAACAGATTTCTGTAGTTTCAGGTTTATTTTTATTCTGTGAAAATGCCACTGTGTATACATTGTCTCTGCAATATTGGACAAACATTTCTCAGGGATTTAATACGATTTCACTTGTACCTCTAAGGATTGTTTTTTTTTCCAAGACAATGTAGGGTTTTGTTGGGTTTTTTTATGAAATGCAGATACTTTTTTTTTTTTTTTTTAAGTGGAATGGACAGAATTTGAATAAAAAAAAAACATACGCACAGGGGGGGATCATGAATAGACGAACTGCTTTAAACATAAATTTGTAAAGGGTGAAGGAGGGGTTTGAGAGATAGACAGACAGAGTGGAGTATAAGAGGGGTAGTTTGGAAGTGGAGTGAAGGACAAAAGAAATTTCAGGAGTGAATGATGGACACAAGGTATGAGAAAAAAGGATGGACAGAAGGTGGTGAGGGTTAGTTTAGAGGTGTAGAAGAATAGAAAGTAGGGCAGTGAGTGGAGGAAAGAAGGAAGGGTGGACGAGGAGTAAATGATGGCAGTCTGTAAAGGAGAGGAGGAGAGTGAAGGGAGTGGTGGATGAAGAGAAGAAATGGGATGAGGGAATGAGCCAACTAAAGGATGGATATAAGAAAGAAGTGAGTGAGAATAGGGAGTAGAGGAAGGTGGGGAGTGAGGGAATATCAGGAAGGGGGTTAAAATAGTAAGTGAAGAATAGATAGAAGTAAAGAAATGAAGAAGGGATAAAAGCAGGGAAATAAAGGATGGATAGAAAGAGGGTATTAGAGGATAGTAGTGAGTAAAGGACAGAATGAGATGACTAAAGAGTGAAGAATAGACAAAAGGAGATGAATATAAGTGAAGAGTGAAGAATGGAAAGGAGGAGATGAGTGAAGGTGATAATAATAGGCAAAAGGAGATGAGTGAAGAAGAATGGAGAGAAGAAGACGAAGAGAAAAGAAGCAGAACATTTAGTTTGATGAAGGGAGTCAATATAAGCTGTATATTTCCTCATTATGCAGAGCACATGACTGACTGAAAGAGCGAGTGAACGAGTGTAGGAGTGTAAGTGTTTGGAGGCTTGGACAGTCACAGAACAGGAGAAAAGCCGCATCTTGTTCACTTGGTGTCTCTGAGGACGATATAGGAAGCCGGAGGTTCGAGTCCATATGATTAAAGAGGCCAAGCGGAGCTGCTATGTCTGAAGGCGCTGATATGAATGTGGGTTGAGTTCAGCCTCATTAAACCTGACTCTAAACCACAGCGCACGAGATGGATGATCTGCTGAAATCTGAACACAAACACACACACACACACACACACACACACACACACACACACACACACACACACACACACACTCCCCCACACATACAAATATACACAGATGCCCCGCTCTGATTTTCAACACTGCATAGCTAATGATTTGAGAGGGGCTTTTATTTTTTATTGGGACTTGGCAGGTGGCGTCTGTATATCTTATTGATTTAGTTAGCTTAAATTTTATTGGGCGTTACTGCTGTGATTGTTGCTCGAGCACTTATAGGATAATAATAGAGCTATTATTCTCCATATCGTGTTGAAATTCCATTTTTAAGAGAGAGAGAGAGGGCTGTATGTAAATGCACAGTGTATATCAGGGTATCTAATCTTTTGTATGCCATGGACCAGCTGGTTGAGGGGGTATTTACATATAGGTCATAACAGTCATTCATTTACTTATATATCAACATGATACCGTCAAATTACGTCTGCATACAACAACAAATTAAGCAAATATTTGACAAAATAAACCGAATAATGATTAGCTGAACCTGAGGAAATGATATTTTCTGAAATCGAAATGCATGCAAATTGGCATAGTGGCTTTTAAATGAGAAAACCTACATGAAATAATAGTTTCATATCTATATTCATACTGTCATGTCTTGTTTTTTATTTATTTATTTATTTATTTTATTTTTCCTGAGGTAAAATTCACTCATATCTCATTCCGTTTAGCCTCATTTACACTACTGAGTATAGCTTGGGTTGCACATAGACCAGCAGCAGCCTCTCTAAATGAATTTAAGACATCGGGCTGCATGTTTTCTCAGCAGTTGGAATAATGAGTATGCTGATGCTTTACTCTTCTCCTGCTGGTGTCAGAGACAGGGAATGTCATGCTGGCTTTTTATTTTAGACCCAACACACAGGCCTTTGTTCTGAGATTAAGAATAAAGAGCGTTGCTCCTCAACACTTGGACTGGAGGTCCAGTGAATCTACCATCTCTTTCTATCTTTCTCTCTCTCTCTCTCTCTCTCTCTCTCTCTCTCTCTCTCTCTCTCTCTCTCTTTGCTTGCTTGCTTGGCGCCATGGTGCCACAGTACATTAACATCTGACTTCACCTGGCTTTTTTTGTTGTTTTTTTATTTCCTAAGAGAAACCACATGGTATTCCTTAAAAAAAAAAGATCTGGTTCAAAAGAACTTCAAGCTTTCATTTTAAACACAAATGGCAAAACGATTCTGCATAGCAAGCATAATAAGAGACACCAGACAGATTCACTAATTACTTCTAAACACATTTGACTTACAAAACCATTATGACTCATTTAGGACTGGTTGATTAATATAGTCTTTTGAATTTTAGCCACATAGGTGGGGCTTTGGTAAACCTTGCCAACCCTTGCCAAATCTTAGTTTTCAAACCAGCTCAACCCGCTAAAAGGCTCCAGATTGACCCAACTGAAAAACATTCACCCTTTTGTCTGGGGATCTGGGGACCATTCCAACATTGAGTCCAAGACTAAATTATTGGCTGTTCCTTCAGGGTGTGTTCAGCTGTTCGTGAGGATGTGGTATCCAGCTTCATGTGTCTGAGGAGAAAAGATTTATAAAAAAATACAATATTTGATCAGATCAGCCGAGGAACTATAGAGCAATTATTTTTTATGTGGCCTATCATTTGGCACCAGAGAACAAATAAGATTCTGCAAATGCAGCCTTATAAATAATTAGCTGATGGCACCCCTTAGTGTGACCTCGTCTTCTATTTGCTGTTGTCAAAAAAACCTGTACATACCGCTTCAGCGACATAATGTGAGTCAGTCAGCCAACCCTTTCCCAGAATGCCCAGCAGTTCTCCACATTCCCTCATCCATGACTTGCTGTGTATGCTCGAATATATAATTTGCTAATTTATTGCCACTGGATTTTCTCTAGGCCATTTTAAATATTTAATTCCACGTCTGTCTGGTTGTAAATATTTTACTTAATGACTTTCTGTTGCTGCATCTTTGATTTGTCTGCTTTCCTGTTGTAACTCGACACTGGTTGTAAATGAGAGTTTGCCCTCAGTCTTTTTTAAGGTTTCAATGAATAAATAAATAAAATTGAATCTCAGCAGAGCCTCCCCTGAAGCTTTTTTTTGTGCCTCTCTACAGATTTATACCCGCTCAGTAATCGAGCCCCTGCCTCTCGCCCCTGCCAAAGATGCACCCCTGTCTCCGGTGTCCTCTCCGCCTGCCGAGGGAGGCAGCGCCACTCCAGTGGCTTCGTCTACCACGCCGCGTCCCGCCGACAAGAACCGTAAGAAAAAGATGTCAGACGAGGAGATCCTGGAGAAACTACGTAAGAGTTACACACTATGGTTTATGTTCTTGCTCTACTACAAATCTCTTCTTTCTTCTCATGATTTTTCTTTCAATATGAGCTTTTTGCTCATATTTGCATCAAAGCATACACACATGCTTATATAAACATTCCATCATGGTATTTAACGGCTAATGCAAGCCATGAAGGTATACTATAAGATATACTGCCTTTGAATCAGCTGATCGTTTGTACAATGGGTACTGGATTAAAAACAAACAAAAAAAAAAACAGTACATTTCATGTAAAATAGTACTGAACTTTATTACAAAAATAAAAAACAGTACTGAATCATAAAAATGTGCTAAATGAAATAAACATATTATTTCTATGAATAAATATTGAAGTAGTTAAAAGACATGCATTTAAACTGAAAACAAAGGGATCACTCAAAATAAATAAAAACATCCCAAATTAATTGAAAAAGACATTTCATATAAACTGCATATGGTGTCAGTGATTCGTCTTTAGAGGCCGCTCTCATACTCTCATAACGCAACCCAGAAAAACCATGGGTATGTATTTCTGCAGATAGCCGATAGTTCTGGCAACTACGACTTGTAGTTAAGACTGTAGTTAAGGTTTACTGATTGAAAGTTCAAGAATCCAAGCTCTTGCATTGCTAAGCTGCTATTGTTGGGTCCTTGAGCAAGGCCTATAGCCCTTTCTGCTCAAGAAGCACTGTATAATGGCTGAACCTGAACTCTGAACTCAACTTACTAACAAGCAGGCATGTGTGAAAAAAAATAATTTTACTGTGCTCTAATGTGAATGTGTCAAGTAAAAGCTAATTTCCATGTTTTTTTTATTTTGAATTTTTAGAAAGGCAGGTTATGTAATGCTCAGTAGCTTTAACCATACATTCTTTGTTAGCTATATTGGCCGTAAAAAAAATCTTCAAACACCAAAATGGATTATTGATCTGATTTCATTCTTAGTCCTGTATTATACTGCTGTTTGACTTGATACAAAATGACTGCCTACATCTCCTGAATGCATAGCTTGAATATTTTAGCTTTCAGATCCACCTTACTCTGAGTCTATATTTTATTAAACATTAATGCTACAGATGCACTCAGGCTGCCCTCTGCTGGTAAGAAAGGGATTCTAAGTTGGAACCAATCTCTCCCCTAGCGTCTTTCTTCCTTATTTTCAGCCAGAACTCCTAAAGTGTTCCTGGTTCGTGGTTGCCAGGTTTCTTCACTGAATTAGCCAACTATCCTAGGGTGTGAGTTTGTGTGTGAGTCAGTGTGTTTCCTGTGTGTCTTCTTGTGAACACTCGGGCATCATAACCTCAATCTACCACTTCTGTCGTCTTTTTTTTTTGTCTGTACCTTATGACTTTTTTTTTTTTTATTTCTCTCTTTTGTAACAAACTGTTTATTACTGTTAGTGTCCTGTTTTTTTCCTGCCAGTTCAGTGGAAATACAACAGAATGAGTCAGAGTGCTGCTCTGAGAATACATTATATTGACTAAAGTTTTATATATATAGATATATACACATATATATGCACACACTTCCCCAGCTGCCATTTCTGAGCCCCTGAGCAAGGCTCTTAACCCCATAGGTGCTCAGTTGTATGAATGCGATAAATGTAAGATGCCATGGATGAGGGTGCAAAAAAATGTAAATTGAATGGACATGTATGTGGGCATGTGGTGGAGAATTCTGAATCTTAAAAAGCTAATTTTCATATTTATATCTGGAGACTTTTTGATAAATACAATGAACATTAATCAAGAAAGGAAAGTAAGTTGATATGTGTAACTTCATTTGTTACTTTAACAGTTTCTTAATGCTGAAATGTACATTACTAGATAGATAGATAGATAGATTTTTGTAGTTTGTTGCATATAAACAAAAACATGTACTGTATGTGTCTGTCAAAACCCTCAAAAGTCTTGGTGTTTCCAAGCTTTCGACAGGCACTGTACTATAGTCTGACTTTTTATTTGTTATGGGAAAGAGGACATTACACACATTCTGTAAAAGATGGCCCACCCCACTCTAAAACTCTATTTAGATGTATGTGAGTGTCTGATGAGTTTTCTGTTCTTTTGTGTTTAGGCAGTATAGTCAGTGTGGGTGATCCAAAGAAGAAATACACCCGCTTTGAGAAGATCGGCCAGGGGTGAGTCTTCTTTACCATTTGTATCATCAACAGTGGCAAGCTTTTACAAAACCCCTTTTCAAACACGAAATCTTTGTGGGTTTTTTTTGTGATCTCAGGGCATCTGGAACGGTCTACACAGCAATAGACATCGCCACAGGACAAGAGGTAATAGGAGAACCTCGAAGATGCTGTAGATGAAGAACAATGTGTCTTTCAGTAGCTATTGATGTGTGGGATTTGGTCGAATGAAAGCAGGTTTTTACTCAAAGTCCACTCCAGGGCTGGAGAAGAGACTGAAAGAGCAAGAGAGGGGGAAGAGAGAGGCCTTAATGGGCTGTGTGAAATCCCCCTTTTTCCCCCCAATTCCTTTTTATTGTGGTGCTAAAGGATTTCTTTTTATTTCGCCGCCTTTTAGGTGGCTATCAAGCAGATGAATTTGCAGCAGCAGCCCAAGAAGGAGCTCATCATTAACGAGATTTTGGTCATGAGGGAAAACAAGAATCCCAACATTGTTAACTACCTCGACAGGTACGATTGTGGTCCACTAAGAATGAGCCTATTTTAATTACATTTAAGAAACTCAAACAGGAATTCATTAGATGCAAATGAAATTTCAAAGTGGTTATTTGTAGTTTATTATCTTACATTTTGTTGTTTATTTAAAGGGTTATTTTCATACCTGTCACACACACTGCTCATTTTGGCTGGTCACTGCTTTCTAAACTGTGTTTCAGCACCATTACCACTGAACTACACCCACTGTCCAAATACACATCATAAACAAATATGTAGGTACAATAAAAAAAATCAACAATAATAAAGAAATACTTAATAATAAATATGATTATAATAAATATTTAATTGATTTTACACTATTGTATTGAAAACATGAATAAATTGTATTGTTGTAAAAAAAAAAGAAAAGATTTTCATGGTACTGTTTATGGCAATAAACTGTTACCTAAAAATGATTGGAAGATAAGATTTGAAAAATGGTATTTAATTCAGTATCAGGATAAAATTACACATTCACTACTTAGAAGGGAAAATCTAAATAGAATTATCAGTACCCAAACAATGTGTGACAAGTTTCCCAAAGTAAGTCCATGGTGCTTTGGCTGTTTCTATAGATATCCCCTATATCTTTTCACTGTTATGTAAGTAGATATAGGTCCATCTTTATGGTTACCACTCCATCTCTGCACCAATGTACTGCCCCGGGCTGCCACTGTTTGGTTGCTGTAGCCACTCTGTGTAATGCCGTACTGTCTGGTTGCCATAGTTACCTGGTTGGCGACGAGTTGTGGGTGGTGATGGAGTATCTGGCCGGAGGCTCTCTGACTGACGTGGTGACGGAGACATGCATGGATGAAGCACAGATCGCCGCCGTGTGCCGAGAGGTGAGCAACAAATGTTTTAAACCTGTCAGAATGGTGCAGGTGTGAAGTAGTGAACATGCTAGGACTAAGTAGTGGTCAGAAATAAAAAGAGATGGCATAAATGAAGTGAATGTAGAATTTAGCTAATGGAAAAAAGTACCATTTGTAGATTTTCTTGTGCTAGTAAAGTAGTAAACAGCCTGAAAAGACTACTGGAAAGGGGTTTCCAAGTAGTCCACTGTCGTCCATTTCTACTGTAGTCCAAGTCTACCCGTTTATCCCAAGTCCACTGACGTCTGTGTCCACTGTAGTCAAAGTGAAGGCCTAGCAGTGATGAGCATGGAGGTGCTGCTGACATATGAACTCACAAATATCTTAACATCTTAACCACTGAACTACAACTTAAGACACTGTAGAGCAGGAGGGGTCAAACTCAATTGCACAGGGGGCCAAAACTCAAAGCACACTTTAGGTCGCATGCCGAACAGGAAAAACATTTATTGAAAAACTAAAACTAAATGTTTTTTTAACATAAATATGAATAAAAAAAGACAGAAATATTATTTAAGAATAAATAACCTTAAACTTTAAATAACTTAAAATATTTTGCTCTCCATAAAAATATCTCCTGTCAAAATTATACAAGTTAGAAATATGAACTATGCAGCATATGAAATATGCTGCAAAAAACCCCCCTGAAAAATTAGTAAAAATTGTGCTTTTAAGTAAATGTTAAAATAACAACAAAAAATTAAAATAATCAAATTTCTTTGCTCTTATGCCATTTTATAAAAAATAAACAAACTTTAAATTAATTTAAATATTTTGCTCTCCATAAAAACATCTCCAGTCAAACACCAGACGTCTCACACCTTCATCATGCAGCTTTTCAGAAACTCTCCCTCAGTAAATAACCGGCTGATGTGCCTCTGATTTCTCCTCTGCTTTCACACCAGCTTCACTTTGTGATTTTGCTCTGGTGAAAAACATCTGCTGAAATTTCAGATTCTTCTTTAACTCTTCTACTTTCTGTATCTTCTGCTCTGCATTTAGGTTTTTCAGTTTATCCTGATGTTTTGTCTCGTAGTCCATCTTAGATTAAATTCCTTAATTACAGTCACATTTGCTCCACAAATAAGACACGTGTTAACCGCCAGTGTCAGTAGACATATACAGTACTCAGTTTTGAAAGGCTCTGTTTTCAGAATCAACTTTTCTCTTCGCCACTGTGAGGCGCTGTTTCACAATAACTTTACAATAGGGTTAAATACATCAACAGAAGCTCAACTTGATTAACGCTGGAATGTTCCCAGGTAGTCTAGCGTTCGGTAAGGCAGCTGAAGCGCTGCATTATTGGATCTGTATGTTGTGTTATCAGCGCTTCATATCGCTGGACCATTAATAACAATAATAATAGACCTGTATAAAATCATCTCGCGGGCCAGATATAATTGTACATGGGGCCAGATGTGGCCCGCAGGCCTTGAGTTTGACACATATGCTATAGAGCTACCTTTTAAGATCCTGAAAGGCCTTGTGTAAAGTAGTAAAGAGAGAGTCCTCAGTTTTGTTTTGAGCTCAACATGAAAGACTTTTTTTGGTGGGGTAACATATATTAAGACCTATTAACATTAAGGGTTTAAAAGCATGATCTGAAGGAGACAAGAGATATACGGTAGGATAGTAACAGATTTCTCTGTTTTGCTCTTGATCTCAACGCTTGCCTGTTTTTTAATGCTCTTCTATGTGCGTGTGTCTGTGTCTGTGTTTACGTAGTGTCTTCAAGCCCTGGAATTCCTGCACTCCAACCAGGTGATCCACAGGGACATCAAGAGCGACAACATCCTGCTGGGAATGGACGGCTCTGTCAAACTCAGTCAGTAACTTTAAACATCTGGAACATGATTCGAGAGATAACATGGTTGTGTATTACTTCTACAGGCTTTTTAGCCTTTAAACCAGGGGTCCCCAGACTACGGCTTGTCGGCCCACCCCCACATTTAGAAGGGCCCTGCCAGATGCCAGAGACATATTTTAAAAACTACATTTTAAATCCTATCATATCTGTATATGATAAAAAGGTTTGGCTTTCAAACAAAAATTTCTCTTCGTGATTATTATAGGTCAAGGCACCAATAGTTGATTGCTATCGGTAAAAGTACATGCTAAATAGTTTTTCCGGCTTCCGTTCCGCTGACATTGCGAGAGCGGCCTCTAGAATCAAAACACTGACACCATGTGCTGTTTGTTTTTGCCCACCGGACAGCACGCTGCACGGAGAGCACTATATTATATTTATTATTTATAATTCATTAATTATATAATTATATTTATTCCTGAATATATTCAGATTTATTTTCTTTAGCACATTATCATGATTCAGTACTGTTTTTTTTTTTTGTTTGTTTGTTTGTTTTTTTATGGTAATAAATTTTAGTACTAATTTACATAGCATGTTAGGGGTTTTTTTTGTTTGTTTTTTATCCAGTATACATTTCAAAAAACAATCGGTTATCAGCAAGTAGTATTGGTAATCGGTATTAGTAATAGCCTAATTATTTGTTAGATTCACCAACCAACCATATTTATAAGTAAATAAATTTGTCTGTATGGTGCATAACAAATAATAAACAAATCTAGCATTATGAGGCATAATAAATGCATTTTTAAACCATAATAAAATCTCCATAATAATACTGATAGTCACTCCGAGGCCCATGTCATTTTCTGTTACAGCCCGGCCCCCCCTTCATGTTAAGAAAAGAAAAAATGATGTGGCCTTGACAGAAAAAAATCTGCTCTAAACATTCAAAAACTTCTCGTATACTTTTTAATCAGTTTGTTTATAAAAATCACACTGTTCTGATGCGAGCTTTCACCAGCAGAGGGCACAGTGCTCACGTATTATTGACAACGACTGACACAGGAAATGAGTAGAGACTTCGAGCACTACAGAGTTTTAACAGTTTTCCTACTTGATGCTTATACTTACGCTGTTAACTCTAAAAACTGTATATCTTGGCAGTGTCTGTCTCTAACTTCTGTGTGTGTGTGTGTGTGTGTGTGTGTGTGTGTGTGTGTGTGGTCCGGCAGCTGACTTTGGCTTTTGCGCCCAGATCACCCCCGAACAGAGTAAGCGTAGCACCATGGTCGGCACCCCGTACTGGATGGCCCCGGAGGTCGTAACTCGCAAGGCTTATGGACCCAAAGTAGACATCTGGTCCCTGGGGATCATGGCTATAGAGATGATTGAAGGAGAGCCTCCGTACCTCAATGAGAATCCTCTGAGGGTAAGGTGGATCATGAGTTAAGAGAAGGTTCATTTATAAAGAAAGCACACATGATTAGTTCAATCGTTTTCTATAACAGCATCTCTGACAATGCTCTCATTCTAACCACAGCTTTCCTATGAGGTAAAGTGTGAAATGGAGTTTCCAGTGAAAGCACTTTGCAACCTGTTCTTTTAGGTTTTCCACCACAGGAAAGTAATTTAGCAGGTTGTGATTTCTCAGTAGCTTATTAACTTGGAGAAATAAAAAGAGGATGGAAAAGTAGATAGTGGTGGAATGAACTTTTGATCGTCTGCTCAGGAACGATATTGCTTCTCGGACGTTCCGTAACATTACACATGACTATAAACAGATACACAAGCAAAAAATAAATAAAATAATTAAGAGGGGAGAAAAAGGTTATGATTTGCGATTTGTAGGCAAATAATGAATTTCTGCTTCACTTCATATTCATACCATTCCTTATTATTCTATTGACTAAAAAGATGACACCAAATATATATAAAATAATTCTGAGGTGATTAGTGAATAATGAGTTGTTAAAGGTTGACTTCCAAATCAACATTCCAAATGAATGATTACTATACCATTTTAAAGAAATAAATGCAAACACTTTTTTTTTTTTAACACAGCAATTAAACAAAATATTATCAGAAGACTAATTTCCCAGATGTTCTTGCAGGAGACACAATGTACCCTTCCTGTTCAAGGAATGTCTGAGAAACAGAGCACCTGAGAAACAAAGCAGAGGGTTTCAAGGCATTCTGATGACATTGAAATGTATCAGAATAAAATTGTACATGCCATGGTTACAGACCATGATGTATCATTGCATGGCAGTGTGCAGCCATTATGATTTATTTATAGCTGAGAGAAAACATTTCCATGCGCTTACTTTTATTCACCCCTTCAGGAATCGATGCAAATGAACACAGTCATGTTTTTTTTTTTTGCGTAGGCGCTGTATCTCATTGCCACTAATGGAACTCCAGAGCTTCAGAACCCCGAGAAGCTGTCGTCTGTTTTCCGAGATTTCCTCAACCGCTGTTTAGAGATGGACGTGGAAAAAAGAGGTTCTGCCAAAGAGCTTCTACAGGTAGTACACTGTTGTGTGTTGATGCACAGAGAGTATATACACCGATCAGGCATAACATTATGACCACCTGCCTAATATCGAGTTGGTCCCCCTTTTGCTGCCAAAACAGTCCCAATCCATGGAGCATTAACAGTTTTAAATTCTTCAGCAATTTGAGCCACAGAAGCTCGACTGTTGGGCCAGCCTTCTCTCCTCAGGTGCATCAATAAGCCTTGGCCACCCATGACCCTGTTGCCGGTTCACCACTGTTCCTTCCTTGGACCACTTTTGATAGATACTGACCACTGCAGACCAGAAACAGCCCACAAGAGCTGCAGTTTTGGAGACGCTCTGACCCAGACGTCTAGACATCACAATTTGTCTCTCGTCAAACTCACTCAAATCCTTACACTTGCCCATTTTTTTCTGCTTCTAACACACCAACCTTTAACAAAAAATGTTTACTTGCTGCCTAATAAATCCCTCCTACTAACAGGTACCATGATGAAGAGATCATCAGTGCTATTCACTTCACCAGTCATAATTTTGTAATGTCATAATGTTTTGCCTGTTCAGTAAATTTCATATTTGTTCATAGGACATTATGTTGTATAAAAGCACACGATGTGATATCTTTATTAGAGATCAGAGATGAATGATGCCTTGTTTTTTACCATCATGGCAGTCAAGTGGCTTCACGATACTGTATATATACTCTGAGATTATATTTATAGTTGAAATAGAGAAGGTGGTTAGTTATGTGCAACTAAAGGAAGTAGCTCAGTGTTTAAGATGTTGGACTTCTCATTGAAAGGGCTTGAGTTTAAATCCTAGCACCACCAAACTAACCGATAACCAAATTGAGCAAGGCCCTGTTAAAGATATTACATTAAGTTTGGGCTTCACATTCTCTATATGTACAGTAAAACACGTAGAATTGTGAAGTAATCAATTCTACAGCAAAAAAAATTCCCTAATAGCCAGATGATGTATTTCAATATGTTCTAACTAAAAGAAAAACCATAAATAAAAACACATTTCAAACCAACTAGCTTCACATGCACTAGATGTTCCAGAAACTTCCACCGACTCCCACACAAGGCTGATTTAGAATATACCGATCTGCTAGAAACGAGCTGAATGCATTCCCTCTAGAACACTCAGGAACTGAAAGTACAGTGCGTACACGCTGTAGCCATATGACTCACACTTTGCAGACATTGAGAAAAAGACTGAAATGAAAAGCTATTACTCAGCAGTACACCTTTTACAGTAAAACGCATGTAATTAATTCACGAAGATAATAATGTCGAATAACTCAATTAAGTTGAAGGAACTGCGCAAAGGTTTGTGGACACCTGACTCTAAAAATCTATTGTGCCTTTTGAACATCTCATTTCACATTTAGTTCCCGTTTGCTGGTATAATATCCTCCACTCTTCCCGGAAGATGTTCCACTAGGTAGTGATGTAGGTGGAATAAGGAGGCCTGGGGTGCAGTCAGCATTTCAATTCATACCAAAGGTGTTCAATACTGTTAAGGGCAGACATTTAAATCAGGACACTCAAGATCTTTTATTTGCCAATATTCTGGGAATTTTCAAAAAACCATGGGAATTAATGGGAATAAACTGGGAATTTATAAAAGTGCAGGTTAGCCAATAAGAGAACTTGAAAGTAGTTGGAAAAAAAAGCTTGTAGGATAATCTTTGGTTAAAACAACCAGATTTTATGCAATTTCTGTTGAATTTCTACCCTGCACATACAATCACATGCACACAGCACACTTACTGCAGGGTTATTGAGGCCACACCCCCTACATGTACTGTGAATTCCTCCATAATATAACAGATCATTTCTTTAATCCTGCAAACAAAATAACATAAAAAAAAATTCCATCTTCGAGATTGTTCACGTGTCACATAAATATTATATAAATGTTTAAAACTTGCTCGTGCTGTGTAAAAACTCTTGTGCAACAAAATTATACTAACAATTAAATCAAAGTCAAAAATGTCATTTAAAATCTGTATTAGTTTGCATGCGTTTCAGCTTTTGATCAAACAAAATGTTTATATTTATGTTTGTATGTAATAGAGTTTATATACACTTACCCACATTTCTAACGAATTCCAGATAAAATAAAGTTTTAGTCAAGTAAGTTTTCAACTTGGAATATTTCCAAAACTCCCCAGATGAAGTTCCTGTAGAAAATTTTGGGAAATTTACCAGGAAATGTATCTAAACCATATCTTCATAGAGCTCGCTTTGTGCACAGGTGCATTGTCATGTTGGAACTGGTTTGTGTCTCATCCTATACAATTGTATACCTCCAACTTTGTGGTCACAGTTTGGAGAAGAACCAGTCAGGTGCCCAAATACTTAATTGTCCATATAATGAAGCCTTAGATCTGATTTTACTAACAGGGAACAAAGCAGTCACATAGTTTGCATGCATGAAGTGAACTATGTGTATGTTGTATCCTCTACTTTCATTGCACAAATCACTATATTGCCAAAAGTTTACGGACACCTGCTCATATATACAGTATGGAATGTGCTTTTTGATCATCGCATTCCACATTTAGTTCCAATTTGCTCTTATTATAACCTCCATTCTTCTGAGAAGATGTTTCACTAGATTTTCGAGTGTGTTTGTGCTTATTCAGACTCAAGTACTGATGTAGGTGAGGAGGCCTGGGGTGCAGTCAGTGTTCCAATTCATCTTAAAGGTGTTTATTAGTATTGAGGTCAGAACTTGCTAGCAGATCTTCCACTCCAAACAATGCGAATCATATCGAAATATCTAGTTTGCTTTTTGCACAGGGGCATTATCATGCTGAAACAAGTTTGGGTCTCGTAGTTCAAGTTAAGGGGAAATTTTCATGCTATTGCATCCAAAGATACCCTGTACAATAACAGTTTCGGAAAGAACCACATATGGCTGGAAAGGCAGGTGTCCCAATACTTTTGTCCATTTAGTGCAGATCATAATACAAGAAGGGCTCTAAATGGTAGATGGTAGTAATGAATGTGAGGAGAATGTTTACTTTATGTGATGTATGACATGTGCCTTGGTTTTCTGTCCTCAGCATCAGTTCCTGAAAGTGGCCAAACCTCTCTCGAGCCTGACGCCTCTGATCCTGGCAGCCAAAGAGGCGACCAAGAACAACCGCTAGCTCGGCACGGAGGAGCACAGCGCCATCTGTCTGTCGTCTTTCTTTTTCTACCCTAAACCCTACAGCATCACTGTTTTCCCTACCTGTCTTTTTAGTGGGCAGGGTCCTGTAGAGTTTTTTATGTCAGGGACATGAGGTTGGTGTGTGTGTGTGTGTGTGTGTGTGTGTGTGTGTGCATGCATGTGTCTGCGCTGACACACAGCTCACTAGAACTCTAAATGAGGAATCCAGTGAATGTTACAGTGGAACGCCGCTGTATATTTAACCAACAGGATCAAACCGGCCAGACTTCATCATCGATTCTCGCTTTCTTTTCGCCCGTTTATTTCGCCCGTGTCCGTGTGTTTCGTGGTACTTTACGAATGGGATGAAGTGATATAAATGAGTCTTTTTTAAAATAATTTTCTTTTACAAAGATTGTTTTGTAAATCCACGAGTGTGTGAACGACAGAAATAGATTCATGGACGTTGCAATACGGAACTCAACTGCGTCTCATCAACGAAAGGGTACGACGCTGGTACGGACCCCGAGGGGTGGCTGCTGCACGTTGGGAGGAAAATCTCGAGAAACTTTAAACGTGGATGCCGTGCATGACGAGCGCATCCTTTTTCTTTTTTTGTGACTTCTTTTTCTCGTCTGTTATTCTGTCCCTCTGCTCTTTAAAAATCAGGATGTACATTTCTTATTGACGAAATTAAAAACACACTGTAGCAACATGTGTCATGAACACTGAGTTGATAGTGATGTTTTTTTTTTTGTTTTTTTTTTATTACATGAAACTTTTTTTATGTAGCGCTGATGTACCCTTTGGCCTTAAACTGTGACGCAGAGGGAAGACGTGCTTTCGAAGACGGTACAGCCTGCTGTCCCTGATCCTTTTTGCTTTACGTTGATGGATGGAACAACTTCTGTCTCGTGTGTTTTTCGAGCCATAAACTCTGTTTATAAGGCGTTTTGATTAAAGATTCTTATTTGAAGCAGAAGAAATAAACTGTACAAACGATACTGCTAATTGTCAAGGTTTTGTCCGTGCTCCCACTCAGTCTTTAAAATGTTTGTGGCCTGATTTTGCATGCGAAAAATGTGTATGTTTGAATTTCGGGTCATGTGAACACATCCTGTTTTCCCCTTCACTTTTCTCTAATCTAATGATTTTACTTTTGTTGTACAATGGATAGACCTGGGAGAGCAGAGAACATCACGTGCTTCATTAAATCTATACTTTATTATGCTGCTCATGAACTTTCTTTCGGCTTCTCCCGTTAGGATCCTCCGCATGTTTGATTTGGCACGTTTTTACGCTGGATGCCCTAACTAACGCAACCCTCCCCATTTATCCGGGCTTGGGACCGGCACTAAGAATGGCTGGGGTTGGTTACCTCACCGGGGATCGAACCCGGGCTGCAGCGGTGAGAGCGCCGCATTCCAACCACTAGACCACCAGGGGACCTCAGACTCATTCAAGAGTATACATTTAAAAACAGTCCCATATACACCAATCAGGCATTAAATTACTGCCTAATATTGTGTCGGTCACCTTCCGCTGCCAAAACAGTTCTGACCCGTTGAGTATTAACAGTATTAACTTCTTTAGCAATTTGAGCTACAGAACCTCATCTGTTGGATCGGACCACACGGACCAGCCTTCGCTCCTCACGTGCATCAATGAGCCTTGGCCATGACCCTGTCGCCGGTTTACCACTGTTTCTTCCTTGGACCACTTTTGATAGATATTGACCACTGCAGACCGGGAACAGCCCACACGAGCTGCAGTATTAGAGATGCTCTGACCCAGTCGTCTAGACGTCACAATTTGGCCCTTGTTAAACTCATTGTAATCCTTACGCTTGCCCATTTTTCCTGCTTCTAACACATCAACTTTGAGGACAAAATGTTCACTTGCTGCCTAATAAAACCCACCCAATAACAGGTGCAATGATGAAGAGATCATCAGTGTTATTCACTTCACCAGTCATAATGTTATAATGCATATTGTTTTGCCTGATCGGTGTAAATATCATTACAAACTGCTAGAACTGTAAATTAAAAATAGATAAATATCTGTAGATATTTGATTGGTGGACTCCCTCCACCTCGAATTCTACTATATCAGGGACACTGACCAATAGCCAATCTGTATCATATGTAAGCCTGAGAAAATGGACTGTAAGTGTAAATATACTTTTTTAATAATTGAATATTTCATGGACAGATTCGTTTGTGCTTTTTAAAGATCCAATTTCCCATTCAGTCCCATCTGCTGCTATAATGACCTCCTCTAGGAAGATGTTCCACTAGATTCTGGAGTGTGCTTGTAGAGATTTGTGCTCATTCAGCCACAGGGGTTTTAGCAAAGTTGTGTACTAATAGAGGATGCGGAGGCCTGGGGATCGGTCAGCATTCCAATTCCAAGATGTTCAATCGAGTTGAGGTCTGAGCTCTAAAGCAGGCTGCTTAAGATGTTCCTCTCGAACCCATGTAAAGCATATCTTCATGGAGCTTGCTTTGTGCATAGTTTGCTGGAACAGTGGGGCAAGTGAAGGAAAACGTTCATGCTACTGCAGCCTATACAGTTGTGTCTCTTACAGGTGTTACCCAATACTTGTGTCCATATACTGTATGTAGGTGTCTAATACATTGGATTCATTACTAACTTAGTCCAAATATTAATGAAATATAAGGAAATATCTGAACATTTAGATGTCCTGTCGTTGTACTGAAGTGAAATGGCGTTTTATTTTTTGTTGAATGAATCTGATTATCGGCTTCCTCCCACTGCTAATCAGACCTGGTTTTCGGGTTCTTCTGAAAGATTTACAAGGGTTTGAACATGGCCAGAGAGTACCAAATCGCTATAAATACGCTTCATAGGAGCCAATTGTCCATAACATTATGCAGCAGATTGCCTACTTCATCGTGTGTGCCGGATTTAAAGTTACGCTGCGTCCAAACTGCCAGGCTTTTTTGCTCGATACACTTTGGCGTCCATCTATCCGTGCTCTTGAGTTTGCTGGTGTGAGTTAAATGGTAACCAATCTATTCTGCACCTGCATTGCAGCGAGGTATTCGTTATATTACTAGTGCAGATAGAAGGTCATTTCTGTAAATCATTTGCAATGTCCTTAATGGCAGTTTTTCTTACATAGACAGGCAATGTTGTGTTATTATGCAATGGAGTGAATGCATCACTGGCTCTGTTGGTGGTAATGCCATGTTTTAGCTTCTTTTTTTTTTTTTTTTTGAGAATGTTGCCAGAAATCCTTGGGTAATTTCATGAACATCTTTGTGTGATTTTATTTGCATTTGGTTCAATTGGAAAAAACAACAACAAAAAAACCTAAAACGTTTAATTTATTATAATATAATCGTCAAGGATGTCTGTGGTGTATTTAGCAGTGGTGGACTGTTACGAAGTAAATGTAATTTATTACTGTACTTAAGAAGCTTTTTTGCGTTTTTGTTCATCACTGAAGTATTTCCATTAAGGGAGACTTTCACTTTACATTTCAAAGTCAAATATTTTACTTTTTACTCAATTACATTTTGTGAATTCAGTTGTTCCTTTTTTATGAGTGGATAAAAACGTAACTGGTCGAACAATCCACAGGAGAAACTCCTGATTCTAACTTGCCACAACACCTGTGGCCTTATTTGCATGTTTTTTTGTAAAGTAATTGAAATTAAGGTTTTGGGCTCATTATCATTTTAATAGATATCAATCAGTGTTTGACTCATATAATATTTTTTTATTAATAGATTGGTGTTTTAAGAGTAACAGATGTCTTTTTCACATTACCTGAGTTGATTAAGTAAGAATCTTAGGAGCATAATAGCCATAATAAATCAGAGTACTTTGGATACTTAAGTACATAAAAAGGCGAATACCTTTGTACTTTTACACGAGTGAAAGTTTTAAGGGAGCACTTTTCCTGGTGTAATATTTTACCCACTGTATCTCTACTTGAACTCAAGTAAATGGTTTGTGTACTTTGTCCACCAAACTAGCTAAAGGTGAAAGCTGGCATTACATTGTACATGGCTATTGGAAAAAGAATATCTTAAAAAAATTATTTAATCAGGCATCGAGAACAAAAAATGTCATTGCGACCAAAGATGGTTGAAATCTCTGTTCTGGCAGTTTGATTCAATCTTGACATCCTTTTAAAATCTTGTCCAATCTGTAGAAAGGGCTGGTGTGGGGGCAGGATTTCATTCCAACCAAGAATAAGCCATGTATAGATGTTCTATTGATGCCCAAGATAAGCTCAATTGCTTTTCCTGGAGAAGATTAAATGAAATTTAAGAAAGAGTTACAAATATCCTAGATGTAATCGGGAAATGAAACATGTTCATTAGCACTGTGTTTAATCTGATATGGTGAACAATTTATTGTGGTTATAGCATTCTATATCAGGTTCTTGTATGACAAGTGATGATGTTAAGTCCTGAAAAGTCTGAGTCTAGGAAAGTAGTCTCACCCGAACTCTTTCCCGTAAATACCTTCCTGGGTCAAAAAAACCCCCCAAAAAATTCCAGCCTAATTTTGCTATCTATAAAGAATTTAATGGACTTAACAACAAATCATTGGTCAAAATGTAAACAAATTCATGACTGAGATGTCTTGTGCCACCATTTGCTTGTTTACTGTTGCTGTTTGAACTGTTAGAAACAGGGAAATTTACTTTTATACGTTTCTTGTACATAAAATTATTGATGCAGATGACTGGCCCTTTTTTCACCCAGAGTGTTGAAATCGGTATCTTTAACATCTTGTGTTTAAAACCAATCTTGTTAAATAGTCACACATTTAATGTAAAGTGAAGCTTATCATCTATCTTTTAATCTTTGGACTTTCTGGTGTTCAGGATGGCCACTGCGATATACTACCACTTCTTCATTTCACTAATGCACTCATTTTACAGATAGGTTTAACCATCCCTTTAATTCACTGCTGATGTTCCATCAGATGCTTACCTAGTTAAGCTTTTTATTTTCAACACCCCGTCTACACCATGTTAAACATAAGCACTATCTTGCACATTTGTGTCATCGCATACTGTGGCACTGCAGTGATGAGCCCTATTGCTCCTCCTCCTCTTCCTTCTTCTACTCTCTCTTTCTCTTGTTCTCTGGGTGATTAATTTCTGAGGCACTAGAAATCCTGCTGAGTTGGTGTTAAGGGTTTGCAAGAGTGCTGTAGGGAACCTAAAGTCACAAACTGACAAGGACAAATGATAGCTGCAAAACAGGGGGAAGAAAAGGAAGCATGGCAGGATGGGAAAAGAGCCGCTCTGCATGTGTCAGTGCTAAAGGAAGTACAGCAGGTTGACAGGATATAAATATAGAGTGAGGGTGCAGTGGGGCAATGAAAGACTGCAGGACATGAAATTCATGAAAATTAGAAAGTGTTGGATGATATGGTGCGATTCAGTTCCAGAATGATTCGTGGCTTGTTTCCACAGTGACACATGCATATTAGAGTGTTAGTGAAATTTTATTTAGCACATATTCAAAGCACATTTTAACAAAAATTAAATGTAGTCTCCAAATGTTTTTAGTTCAGCCAAGTTCAGGAAGATATATTGGAGGACTTTCTTGCTTAGTTATATTGTACTGATAAATAATTCACTTTAATATTTCCCCTCAAACCTAAAGAAGTATGTCTAGCTATATTTCATTTGATTAATGAAGAAATATAATTGTAAGTGATTATTATGCTATATTTCAGTATGTCGAGCTATATTTTATTTGAATAATGAAGGAATGTAATGTAAATGAACTAGATTTGTAACTCAGCTAGCTTTTAATAAGCTAGCTCGTTCACTTGTACAATTGTTTGCTAAATTAGCTTGTTTATTTAGCTAGCTACTTCAGTTTTGTCATCATGTGCTAATACGCCTGTATAAACTAACTAACCAGCAAGTCGAATTACATTTTTTTTTTTTAAATTAGCAAAATTATTTTTCTTACGACTTGTTTAGCGAGCTAGCTGTTCATGCAGGATCAGAGCTCAGCTCTTTTTCACTATTTCAAAAATGTTTACTTCTCAATTCTTGTGTATCTGTAAATGTAAATGCTTTAGGACTTTCACTAAGGTTGTTTTATGCAATACTTTACATTACCTATACTTTTAGAAAAAGTTTATTTCAGTTTCCAGCACTAGCCAAAATGTACAGTGTATAATGTCTGAAATGTGTTGCCTCAGGTTTAGTGTCATTATGCAAATTAAGTGTATAAAGCATTTTGTTCATTTGTTTAGTGGCACTGTGATACATTGATACATGTGAACACTCTTCATCAACACATTAGACTCATGGAAGACTGAAGGAATTTGATCGATGAGATGTTTACCTTAAAAATAGCAAAGTTTTATACGTGATTTAGGTTGAGGTGTATTTTTGGACAGCACTAGACTGCTAGCTTGCTTTTCCAGGGCAGAACTACATTTGAAGTAAGAGTGAAGCTTTTCAGGCCATGTGGTTTCCTTAAATGTGAATCCTTCATTTGGTGTTTGCAGTTTTTCTCTGTCCAAAAGCCTTTGCTTTCTGTGTACAGATCATTGACGACAGCATTGATGTCAGTGTTGCCCAGGGTTACCTTTAGGTGTCATTTGATTTCTTGCTTGACTTCACAAAGCAACGAGTTCTGAGAGGCAGCTGGGCTGACGCCACCGATCATTGATGTGCTATTTCTTATTGTGTGGTTGAGTATGAGGTTTATGTAAGATTCTGCAGCACATACACACTCAGTAGAGAAAAGCAAGAGCAGTCAGATTCTCACACTCAGATATTTAGACGGTATATTGTGAAATGCAGCCAAGAACACACATATATTTATTAGTTATCATTGGGCACAACATCTTACCTAATAAACATACATACACACATACAGTCTTCTCTAATACAATGGCCTTGAAAAATCTTGTTAAAAAATGAACATGATTGAAGATAATACACTCCTAAGACTTTCCTGTTCCACCTTTTGCTCATTTTCTTTTGCCACAGTGGAGTTTTTTGGGGGGAAATATAGGAACAGAGAAATTCACTTATGTAGTTTTATCAGACACAAAGGTAGTATTAAAAAATATTTCAAATGATTGACGCAAAATTCAACAAATCCCATAACTTTTCGAAGCTCATGAACAATATTGATTGGAATAACATTGACTTTTCTTTCTATAAAACCTTTTTTTTTAAAAACAAACAAGGCTTTTTACATTTTGCGAATTCGAAGGTAAAAGCTATCCCTTTCTAAATTATTTTAGCAATTGTTTAATTCTTGCTCATTTTCAGTCCAGTGATTTGTTGTTAAGACTGCAGGTTCAATCATTTTTTAACTTGTATATACTGCTTAGTAACAGATGTCACAAAGTAGCTTAACAGAAATCTGGATTTAGATTTAAATCCCTAAATGCAAGAGATGACAGGTGTCTAGGAAAAAGTCTTCACAGGAACCTGGAAAGAAAATATCCTCTTCTGGGTGACACCAGATAGTAAAACTCTAATTGAAATCAGTACACAGTGTTACATTTGATTAAATAAAGTACATTATGAGCACCGTAGTTTTAATTTATACAGCAGCAGTTATTAGACTTGAGGTTGTTAGGTTTACAGTATACAGTACAGGTACTGAAACAAAGGTTTGGAAATAAACTAATGCCTTTTTAAAACGTCCATGTAAAAACATCAACATTTTTGGGGCCTATGTTTTTTCTCATGGTTTCATTCTAATCGTCTTAGAGCAGAATTTTTTCACATCAATGCCGCCACAGAATTAGTTATTTATAGTTGAGGAGTTATTGGTAGTAGTTATTCGGGCTTCTTTGTGATCAATGCTTGTTTCGATCGCAGTATCAAATAAAATGGGATGTAAAAGTGGTTGAGTTTTTCAATATTACTATAATTAATTAACCTTTCTTTCAAGACTACATTTACTTTGTATTTTGAGATTTTGCCACATGCAAGTAACCTTATTTTAATTCATTAATTTATTTAATCTACTCTTTCTATACTTTTTCTAACCTGAAATCTGGATGGTTTTACACCTAAGGTGGCAGGTGTGTGACACATCTAGATGTAAGTATCAGGAAATGAAAAATGTCTGTTCCAATCTAACCTCTTTTGTTTCTAAGGGAACTGTAGTATTTCTATTCTAATATTAGTTTACTAATTTAAAGCTTATTCTATTATTTTTTTTAAATAAATGCTACAATTATCTAATAACTGACTGTAATCCTAAAATATTTGTTAACTTTAATTACATTAAAAATTGTCATTATTTGCAGTGCATTAATCTGCTAAAATTTAGAACATAACAGTTTTATTCGCATGTGTCAAATTTTGGAAGCCGTTGTATTTGTCTGCAATAGTTTTGCTGCTTTGAAGCGTTAGATCTGATTAGGAAGGACAAAGCAGATTACAGGAGAAAGAGAGGGAGAGAGGTCGTTAAAGGTTAGGGATGGAATGTGCTGCCAAATAACAAACTGTTCTCATGTCTATCTGTGATGCAAATTGTGCCGGGGTTATTTGCACGCCATCAAAGCACGTGCTGTTACGTGTTAATTTATTTATCAAACCATAGCAGAATGCTTTAGGATGCAACAATTCCATTCAAATATTCAGACGAAAATCTGAGTGTACTGAACCTGAGTTTTATTTCTGACACTATGCCAAATATATTTAGCTTGATCCATTATACATACTTCAGCAATAGCTTTTCATTTTTTTCCACACTTCAGCTTTTTATTTGTTGAAAGGGTCAACTACAGCAGCTCTGTCTAGTGCCACGCATAAGGCAAATTGGAGGTTTATGTTAATGCACTTGTTTAAATATTTTACAGTTTCTATTATATTGTATGGTATAGTAAATTTACATAGTAAATTTAGAACTTGACAATATGACTTTAGTCCTGGTGTTTTGTAAGTCTCTTGGTTTTCTGACAATGGGGAGTCTTCAGGGGAAATAGTCCTTTATGTTTTTTGGTATAGTAGTAACCTTTATTTGACCCAGGCATGCAACAGAAGACACAATCAAGTTAAAAATATAATACTTTAGTTAAACAAAAAAAATAAATATCAAAATATTAAAAAATATTTTAAAGTAGTAGTTTCTTAAATAGAAGTTATAGAACAACTGTATATAACTGTTATAATGTACACTAAATTGACAAGCGTTTGTGGAGACCTGACCAGAAGATTAGTATGTGCTTTTTGAACAACCAATTCCACATTTAGTCTTCATTTGCACTTGTAATAACCTCCACTCTTCTGGGAAGATGCTTCAATAGATTTTGAAGTATGCTTGTGGAGATTTGTGTTTTTTCAGCCACAGAGGTGGGAAGTAACGAAGTACAAATACTTTGTTACTGTACTTAAGTAAATTTTTCTGGTATCAATACTATTCATTTTTCACCAAACTTTTTGCTTTTACTCATTACATTTTTACACAAATATCTGTACTGTCTACTTCTTACATTTTCAAAACAGGTTTGTTATTTTAGTTTTAATCTATTAATTTGGTGAAATAATAGTCAATATTATATATAGCTTCGGGGTTGGCCGACCTCTCCTCATGATGTCTAGCTTTTCTGGAAAATTTATTTTTAAGTATGTCCGAGACCAAATCAATTTCTCTTCCTCCGTAGGCATAAAAAAAAGTTTAACTCTGATGTATTCATGTGTGCAGTGCGCTACACACTTGTTTTGCCAGTCAAACTTGGCTGTAACCGTTTCCCTCTGACCAACCAATCAGAGGACGAAAAAATGCTGACACAATTCTGGGCCAGCTAGCTGCCCTGTAAGGTAAAAATTAAATCTGATTGTTTAAAAAAACAGAGCTTTTTCTTAAGGAGACTATGAAAAAAGCCAGCAGAACAGACCTTGAAAGCCCTGGGCAGATGAGATTGACATGGCAGCACAAAGGCTGAAATCTGATTGGAAAAAATTTAACATCCACATACACGTACTGGAAGCAGTGCAGCCAAGAGAAACGCTACAAAATAAAGAGAATAAACTGTTGGGAATAAATAAATACAATTTCATGAAACTTCTTATTATTCTTTCGGGTTCTCTCATTAGGGGTTGCCACAGCGGATCATCCGTCTCCACACCCCCCTATCCTCTACATCTGCCTCTGTCACACCAACTACCTGCATGTCTTCCTTCACCACATCCCTGAACATTCTTCTTGTCCTTCCTCTTTTCCTCCATCCTGGTAGCTACATCCTCAACATTCTCCTACCGATATACCCCATGTCCCTCCTCTGCACATGTCCAAACCATTTCAATCTCACCTCCCTCACCTTGTCTTCAAAACGTCCCACATGCGCTGTTCCTCTAATAAACTTATTTCTAATCCTGTCCATTGTCGTCATTCCCAACGAAAATCTCAACATCTTCAGCTCTGCTACCTCCAGCTCCACCTCCTGTCTTTTACTCAATGTCACTGTCTCTAAACCATACAACATCGCAGGTCTCACCACAGTCCTATAAACTTTCTCTTTCACTCTTGCAGATACCCTTCTATCACAAATCACTCCTGCTATCACTCTTCTCCACCCACTCCACCCTGCCTGCACTCTTTTCTTTACTTCTTTAACACACTCTCCATTACTCTGCACTGTTGACCCCAGGTACCTGAACTCCTCCACCTCTTCTTCCTGCAACCACACCCCTCCACTGCCCTCCCTCTCATTCACACACATGTACTCTGTCTTACTCCTACTGACTTTCATTCCCCTTCTCTCCAGCGTGTACCTCCACCTCTCCAGGCTCTTCTCAACCTGCTCCCTTCTCTCCCCACAAATCACAATATCATCCGCAAACATCAAAGTCCACGGAGACTTCAGTCTGACCTTGTCCGTCAACCTGTCCATTACCACTGCAAACAGGAAAGGGCTCAGAGCCGATCCTTGATGCAGTCCAACCTTTACCTTGAACCAGTCTGTTGTTCCTACTGCACACTACTCACAAAATGGTTTTCATTATGTGAGATCTTTTATTACTTCAATTGTGATGTAGCAACCAACCTAAATGTGAATAGAAGTGTTTCAGGAGGCAAACTGTGGTATGGTCTAATAAGAGACGATTTTTGTTACATAACATAATATCCACAGAAAAGAATGGTCTTGGCAGCAACCAGCTAAAAGGTTGCTTCTCTTCAACTCAATATATTTTGGCACAAAACCTGTTGTGAAGAGAAAATAAAAAAAATTTGACAAATCATGATCTGTTAAGACTGTAGAGGATCTTATGTGAAAAATTGGTGTTGAATTATAAGTAAAAAGGTTCTTTAACAAACGTATTAGTTAAATGTGAAAAAAAATCTGACACAATTTATTGGTTTAATTTTTATGTATCAAAAAATAAATTTACCTTTATTATCTATTGTGCACAGGAAATTATGTTGGTGATTCCATATTGAATGTTTCACTAGAATTCCAGCAAATTTGAACTAAAAAAAAATTGTAAATTAAAACAATTTAATGGCTGATTTAAGTTTTTCTGATTTAACTGTCTTTGCAAATAACACTATTAATTAAATTACAGTAAGCTAGGAAAACATTTAGCGATTCACTAGCACATCACCGACTGTTTTACCTATCTAATCTTATCCAGAGCCTAGTAATGGTATTTTAAGTTATTGCAAGTTGAAGATGAAGTCCCATTACAATTCAAAAAGTATTATTGAAATATTGTTCATTATAAACTTTCGTTTAAGATCAGCTACAAGGGTGCACGTTTATTTGCAAAGGTTGAAGCAATCACTTTCAACTGAATCCATTTAATTAAGGGCAAAGGTGAACAGGTGCACTGCACAAGATTACAGCTCTGTGTGATCATCTCTTGGGGGAAAACACTGGGTGAAAAAAACATTACACACTGATAAGATGTTACTCAGGAGAAATGATGGTGTTCATAAAGTTGGATAATGAGTATGTAGAAACTTAAGAGCAGATTCCTTCTTCTGTCATAATATTGATGCTTTACAGAATATACTGAATCTAATGTTATTCAATGGTTTATTGTAGTATATGGCTGGGCCAAAGGATTGTAGACATCTGACCAATGAATCAAATGTGCTTGCTGAACACACTTTTCCTGTTCTAATAACCTCCACTCTGCAGGAAATGCTAGCTATTAGATTTTGGAGCATGACTGTGGAAAGTTGTGGATATCTAGCCCTGAAGAGCATGAGGTAAGGTACTGATTTTAGAGAGAATAATATTGTTATTAATCTTTTTTTAAGACATATATAAAGTGGAATGACATGCATAACACCAGGTGTGTTAATGAAATGTAATGTAATATGTCAGTTAAGTAAAAACCCATAAATATTTTTTCATATTAATGAAGACTCTTCCTACTGCTGTAAATAAAGTACATGGTGTTACAATCCAAAAAGTAAATCAGTAAAATATTTGCTTCATCTGCTTTTCTTAATATCTTGGGGAACCTGCCACAGTCTTTAACCGACGTTGGCTGTCACATACATTTTGATTCCTGAAATCCTTATGTGGACTATTATGTAGGACAGAATACTGCTGTCTATACTGACATACTTTTTTGGAGAATTAAAGTTTGGAAATATAATTTTTTAGCTCATCATGCTGATGTCATAAATTCTGACATCTAAAGCCAAATTAGGAATGATGGGGGTGAATACTTTTGCACAGTTCTGTATAAGTTCAGTTTAATTCTAACTAAAGCTATAATGTTCCAAGTTTCTGTCTGAGAAAAAATATGATGCACTGGATGGACTAGTTAAATTGCTGCTGCTGCTGCTGCTGCTCTGTGTGTGTGTGTGTGTGTGTGTGTGTGTGTGTGTGTGTGTGTGTGTGTGTGTGTGTGTGTGTGTGTTCCCTATAATCGTGTATACCCTACCCTGTGCTCTTATGCAAATAAACAAAGGTAAAATGACAGAAAACTAAAAACTTTATAGTTAGTATACTTTTTATACTTTATATTTTATTGATCTATTTTATTTTATTTTATTTGTATTTTTTTTATCTTCTATTTCTATTTACATGTTGGACAGTCGTAAAAAGCATTTCACTATAATACCATTTTCTGATTTAATTTAAAAGCCCTGCGTGACTCCTTACAAGAGGAAATGCTGTGATGTGCAGACACCTCTGTGACGTTCTTTCAGAACACCCCCTCACACCCACACACACCCCTATACACTCTCTCTCTTTCTATCACACACACACACTCCTGCGCAAAACACGCTACCAGAGCCAGCAATGCAAACACCTCCAAGCCTCTGAAGGAAGTAGATTCTCATTTAGACGGTGAGTCTTTCTCAAATGCCAAGTTATTTCTATTTACTGACTACTAAATGGAAATAGAGAGCATGTGTTCTTTATTACACTGCATAAACAAGATGTGTTTATGCTTGTGCATGTCTTCTAACATGAGGAGTCCGTGTAAGGGGGTGTTGGAGGAAATGTGACAAGAAGGATGTTTTAAATCAGAGAAATAGCGAGAGAGAGAGAGAGAGAGAGAGAGAGAGGGGGAGCTGCTTTCAAATAATTCACTGTTTAAGGTTGCAGCAGAGATAGAAACAGCTGCACCAATCTGGAGGAGAAAAGTACTGAAGCAATGCACAGAATGTTGTAAACAGATGTAGTATTCAACTCACATGCACATATACACATGCAATCTTCTTTCTTTTTCTGCTCTTATAGCTGTAATTACATGCTCATCATTTTTTATCAAAACCCTGTTTAATCAGAATAATGTGTAACATCGGACTCAATGCACCAGTATCTATCCTACATCCTACATAATGTACACTGAATGCACTGCTATGATAATCTCTTGTTGTCATGCCTTTATTGCATTTGATTGCTTAAACAAACCATGCTGCTGCACTGTGTGCGCATGTGTGTGTGTTTATATTGTCGTGGGGACACAATGTCTCTATAAGAAATTGGAATATCTGACAGTTCTGACCTTGTGGAGACATTTATGTGTGTGTGTGTGTGTGTGTGTGTGTGTGTGTGTGTGTATATATATATATATTTGTATTGAGAATCGACGCTGGTTTGTATTGTATACTGGTGAATCTCTGCTGTTAGTTGGTGCACTTATGCCTTTTGTTGTTAAATGTTATGCGATGAACGGGAGGCGAAAGCCGAAGTGAAAGCAAACCAGTTTATTGCAACACAGGGCAAAGCCAAACACAAACATTCGCCTTGAAAGTGAATATTGCGGTGGTGGGCTCTGGGAGCGCGGTCCACTAACACCCAAACTGAAAAGAGGCAGTCTGTGTATATATATAATCCACGCGCTGAACAGCACACAGGAGAACGTGGGATGAGCAGCAAAAGCATAGAATGAACAACGGCAGAATCGGGGAGGATCCGGAATGCGCTTAGGGAAGAAAAGCGCAGCCGGTGAGAGAGTGCAGAGTCCGAGTGGGAAGACACGTACCGGGATACGCATGAGCGATAACAACGACCGCCGTGAACCAACATATACCAACAATAACGACCGGTGAGAGTGTGGAAGTTTAAATAGGAGCTGGTGATGAGTGCTAAATGTGCGCGGATGAAGCCGGGAGCTTCAGAGAAAGCGGAGGTTTGACAGCCGCCGAAGGGGGCGTGGTTTCCTGACAGTTAACAAACACATTTTTATAGCATGACCAATCAAACAAATCGCGGCAACGCTGTTGTGTTAAAAACCTCCAAAAACACGTGCATGTACATTCTAATTTAATAACGCACATCATGTACATAAAGAAATTTCAAGCACGGTAATATATTGCCGCCATATTGATTTTCGTTTATCTCGATCATCGGTTATCTCGACGCTTTTTGGCGTCCCCCAGACCCTCAACATAATTATTTAAGTAAGCCAAATGTTATATGTTTGTGTTTGAGAGAGAAAGAACTTTGAAGTAGCTTTAGAACAGAATCTGTGGAAAAACTGTTGATAAAGGTAATACACGCAGCTGTACATTCAGACACATGCAGATATATGACATTTCTCATGTATTTTCCCATTGCAGTTTCTGCATTTGTAAATCCGGCTCTTTCGTTGCAGCTTGCACAGCTCGATAATATGAATTTCCCCCAGGACGTATGATGTGGAGTTAGCAGTAATTCATGAAGGCATTTATGATTGTGTCTTACTGATGACTTTTAGTAGCCTGCCTGCTGATTTTTCTTTTATGGTCATGTATATACAATAGGAACAAAAGTACAGGGACACCTGACTTTTCCAGCCATATGTGGTTCTTCCCCAAAACATAAAGCTGGAGCCCCAAACCTGTTCCAGCATGACAATGCCCCTGTGCACAAAGTCAGTTCCTTCAAAATATGCTTTACATGGGTTAGAGTTGAGGATCGTGATTGGACTGCTCTAGAGCACTGCCTCAACACCTTTGGGATATATTGGAACGCTGACTGCACCCCAGGCATCCTTACCTACATCAGTTCCTGACTTTACTTACCCCCTTGTAGCTGAATAAACACAATTCTCCAAGTACACTCCAAAATCCAGTGAAACATCCTCCCAGTAAAGTGGAGGTTAATATAACAGCAAATGGAGACTAAATGTGGAATGGGCTGTTCAAAAAGCACATATGAATCTTTTGGTCAGGTGTCTAAAAAACTTTGTCCATATATTGTATATTGAATAACAGCAGCATCAGCAGTGCCTAAAGTTGTTAGTTCATAATTCGAAAGATGTCTCTGTTCAATTAGGACCCTGGAAAGTTGTGAGTGTAAATCCATATAACTGATCTGAGAATCCAATGTCCTCACCTCAGCCCTGTGCCGTTTTTCATTCAGCCCCCTCTGTAAGTCATTTTGGGATGAATAAATGAATAATTCAATAAACGAAAGGACACTATGTTTTGTCCTGTGTGGCTGAGCAACTGTGTCCCCCAAGTATCATTGCATCATAGGTGCATCAGAGGTGGCTGATTTATAATTATTTAATCAGTATGGCCAGCTTTGCATGTTAATTGTGTTTTCTTTTTTCATGCTGTGTTTGTTTTTGAACAAATAGAAATTAAAAAGACAATGAGAACAACAGATTAAAGCACAATAAATAAAGAACACGTTTTATAATGCATTAGATTATTACCTTTGTCAGACATGTATGTATTTACTTTTATTTCCTACATTCAAAGGTATACACAAACAACGAACTGTACAACATGTCTATCCCTAGCTTATGTTGCAATAGAGGTTATTTCAGGAGAAATGCTTGGCCTATATAGGCCGCCTCTTGCACAGCGACTGTAATCTTGTGTAACAATGTTTTGTGTGCTGTTTATCATTGCATTCTACA
Source organism: Silurus meridionalis (assembly GCF_014805685.1). Classification (NCBI taxonomy): domain Eukaryota; kingdom Metazoa; phylum Chordata; class Actinopteri; order Siluriformes; family Siluridae; genus Silurus; species Silurus meridionalis. The sequence continues at coordinate 21,939,650 of NC_060896.1, forward strand.
TAACTGGTTGTTGACATGTGCTTTTAAGATGCAAACAGTTGCCTTGATCCAAAGTGGGTTACAGAATTCCCTTGAATCATAGAGGTGTTAAATGAACTGTCAATGCTCCAAGTGCTGCAAGACCAAAAAAACAGCTATGAGATACACTCAGAGGTCACTCCATGGCAATTGAGTTACGCCAAAAACTGCCTGTAGCTCATTTGTTTCTATGCACAATATAGTATCAGGTCGCCTCTATACCTTTGTATTGTGGAAGAAAGCTACCATAAGATTGCAAGTGACCGGAAATGCAGTTGTACCATTATTACACACAACACCACATCAGTAACACACTGCTGTCCTGGTCCTCCTCCAAATAAGTTTCTCATCATGGATCCTATGGTGGTCTATTTTCATTATGGTCACGAATATCCAGAAAGTGCACATTCTGTACACACTGATTGTAGTGTAGCTATAAGCTGCCTAATCCCGGAGCATCCATGTTACCTCCTCAATTGCTGAGGCAATCAGGGTCAAAGCTAGCACTGCATATTTATTATTGCACATTTTCAACAGAATTATGACATTCAGTTTACAATTATGAGTCTTTTTTTTTTTTTTTTTTTTTTTTTTATATATTTTTATTGAGGAAGGAACAGGGAAAGTATAATAACGAACAACAATAACATAAAGCGACATCCAATCGACAGTATTTTCCATATTTCCTGTCCACCCCTCCCCCACACACACAATTTTTAACACCACCCCCAAGAAAAAAAAATAAACAAATAAATAAAATAAAATAAAATAAAATAAAATAAACAAATAAATAAATAAAATAAAATAAAATAAATAAACAAAAAAATAAAAAAACACATACTCAGTTATGACATTACAAACAGTGAGGAAATACTGAACAACAACATTGTTAGCCCATTGCACCCGACGGCATTACCTGTTACAATGCGCACAAGCCTTCCAACTCAGTTTGGGGGAAGAGCTGCACCCTTTCCAAAATATGAGATCATCGGAGTCCACACTAAATAGAAAAGTTTGGTGGATCCCCTAAGAGAATATTTAATTTTTTCCAATTTTAAAAATAGCATCAAATCTTTAAGCCAGAGTGAGACTAAAGGTGGTTTATTTGATTTCCAATCAAGCAATATTCTTCTCCGAGCCAGAAGGCACGCAAAAGCACAAGCATCCTGACATTTCCTGGGCATGGCTGTACCTTGCTCAGGTACTCCAAAAATTGCCATTTCAAAACTAGGCTTAATATCCCTACTATACACCTCAGACAAGATTTTAAATATAGTTGTCCAGTAATCAAACAGTCTGGGGCAAGTCCAAAACATATGAGCCAAATCTGCCCCAGCAGAGCGACAACGCTCACACGCGTCAGTTACATTGGTGTATATTTTGGACAGCTTAACCTTGCTGTAATGAAGTCTGTGAAGGACCTTGAACTGAATCAAGCCTAAACGAGTGCAGGAGGTCGTCCCATTCACCCTGAATAATGCATTTTTCCAGGTTTCCTCTGATATGTCCACTCCCAAATCCCTTTTCCATTCTGCATGGATTTTGGTCAGATCTAAATTTTTAACTGACATTAAAGTGTCGTACACTTTGGAAATTACTCCCCTCAAGTGTATTGAAATATTTAGAACTGTATCCATTCCCGCACTAGGAGGAACGGAGGGATATGTGGGACAGTGGCCTTGGATTAGATGACGAATTTGAAAATATCTAAACAAGTGTGATCCTGGCAGACCATATTTTAAGGAAAGAGCTGAGAACGAGGCAAAAACATTATCTATAAAAAGATCACTAAATCTGACAAGACCCGAACGTTGCCACTGACTGAAAACTGAGTCCAGTTGACCTGGAAGGAATAGGTGGTTCTTGCATATAGGGCCGGCTATGGAGAAGTCTCTAAAACCAAAACACTGTCTGAATTGAAACCAGATCCTGAGGGTATTTGCTACAACTGGGCATTGCGTATATGATGAAATACGAAGGGGCATTTTGGATAAAGCTAAAGCTGGGAGGGATGAAGAGGTACAAGAACGCGCCTCTGAAATGCACCACACATCATTGGGGTCTTGAAGCCAATAGAGTACTTTTGAAATATTTGCAGCCCAATAATAGTATCTGAAATTAGGTAGTGCTAAGCCCCCTTGAATTTTATGTCTTTGGAGGAATTCCTTCCGAATCCTAGGTGTTTTCCCTCCCCAAATAAATGATAAAAGTAGACTGTCCAAGTTCTGAAAAAAGGATTTAGGTAAAAAGACTGGGACACACTGAAACAAGTACAAGAGCTTCGGTAGAATGTTCATTTTTACACAATTAATTCTTCCTGCAAGGGAAAGAAACAGCAGATTCCATTTTTTGAGATCAAGTTTTAACTTGTCAATTAAAGAAGCAAAGTTTTCTTTGTAAAGGCTAGGAAAACCCTGCGAGATATTTATCCCTAAGTATTTAAAACCTGATACAGACAATTGAAACGGTATATCGTTCCCTGAAATTTGGAGGCCCCTACTGTTCACGGGGAAACAAACACTTTTTGAAAAATTTAATCTATAACCTGAGAATTCACCAAATTGATCCAAAATCTTAACTACTTGTGGAATACCTACAATCGGGTCCGAAAGATATAACAACATATCATCAGCATACAAAGACAATTATGAGTCTTTTATCGCTATACAACAGTCGATTACTGTACTATTACACTCTTGTCCTGTCTAGTCCATTGGCAGTGTCTTGTATGTCTGGGTATTGTTCACACTCATCCTATCCTGGTGTGGATTTGCTTTTTTTTTTTGCAGTGTTGTGTACTGTGCCACCGTATGCTGAAACAATAGCCAAAACATTTCATTCCATGCATATATAGAAGAATGACTGGTTTAAATCACACAATGCAAATGCATTGATAACTCAAGTAAACAGATGTACAGTTGAATACGGGAGTAGTGCACAGTGTGAGTCACTAATCTACTAGTGAGGGGTTGTTCATGAACGATTTGTTTATTTTGAGTCTTTAATATGACTCAGAAGAACAAGTAGTTTCCAAAAGTGATTCATTTATTTTTTTTTTTGAGTTTTGAGAATTGAGGTTATTTAATGAGACCCCTGGTCTGAGTCGTTTGCTCTTTTGTCACGTGTCTCCCATATACACTATGCAATTTTATATATATTATATTAACTATTAGAGGGACAGGGCATGTAGGACGTTTTGGAGACAAAGCTAGGGAGGCGAGATTGAGGTGGTTTGGTTAATGGGAGAAGCTGAACGAAGAAGAAGAAGAACTATTGAAAATGTAGTAAAAGTTTGTGTATGTAAACGTGTTGAGGGACTCAAAGATCACTAAAATCCGATCTTCCCATTACTATAAACAATCCTAATTTAATAAAATCTAGTGTTTCAATAATAGTAGCAATGATGCACAAGGGAATGAGGAGACAGGGCACATCTACATTGATATAAATTCAATCAGAGGCGTGGTGATGGAGTAATGATGTTTCTGGGCGTTCACGTGTCCTTAGTATTAGTATTAATCTTCTCACATGAGGAGTTTTGCGTCTGGAACTAATTCATCCAGGAGGAGACTGTGAGTGTTAGGGCTTTGTGCTGCGCAACAAGTATGAGCTGAGAGCGCATGCGCGGCGCTGCACCGTAACCGCTACTCTCGACAGGCGAGCAGAGGGCAGAGGAAGCACAGTGGCTCGCGCTCGCAGTAGACGCTCGGTAATCGGTGTGTCGGTCATTTCCGGTTTTGCTGAGCATCCGCGACAAACTGCGATCTGATGAGGCAAAGTTTGTAAGTGCAAGATTTTATGTAGTTCCTAGGGGTTATTTATGCTCTTAATCATAACCATCGCTACGTAGTGTCGCTGTTGTTGCCAAGGAATAATAATAGTTGCTAGCTGTCTTTATAATATATAATATAATATATAATATATTAGTTATATATTTATCTATATTTTTATTTATGTAATTGTACTTTCTGGAGTCATGTAGCAACTAAATCATGATTTTGCAAACACTGCTTGTCTTTATTTATGGTGTAGCAAAGCTCTGTGTGTGTGTGTGTGTGTGTGTGTGTGTGTGTGTGTTGGTGAGGTCCCCCGAGTGCACCCACTGTAATAGGGATATTTACGACTTGCGACCTTATGGGGACATCTGCGTGGTCGCCTTAAGTGTGTGTGTAAGTGTGTGTGTGTGTGTGTGTGTGTGTGTGTGTGTGTGTGTCAAATAAGTTTGAATGCTCTTTTATAGGTCCTCATAAGTGTGTATGTTTTTGTGTATATGTGTGTGTGTGTGTGTGTGTGTGTGTGTGTTGTTGAGATCCTATTGCCCCCACTGTAATAGGGATTTCTATGACTTGTGAACTTGTGGGGACATTTGTGTGGTCCCCATGATTGCGTGTATTTGTGTGTCTTTGTTAGGGTAGTGTCACCATTTATTTGACACTTGACAGGTCTCTCTCTCTCACCACACACACACACACACACACACACACACACACACACACACACATACACGTGTATGTAGGTTATTGTAAGTTCTAACCTCATGAATAATAACTGGTCCCCATATTTTGTTTGCGTACCCTTAAAAAGTGTGTGGTTGTAGTTTGTGTGTACTATTTACCATGTATGTAAGCGTAGTTTGTGTTTCTACAGTTAAAATGTGGGTTTTTGTGTGAAAATACATTTTGATGTGGACCAAGTTTCCCTGCAACCATTGGGACATTTGTGAATGTTGACCTTATGTGGGCATTTGTTCATGTGTGTGTTTAGACAGAGAAATGTATTGGGTGGGTCAAGTCAAGAAGGAATTAACTACACTGACTTTTCCACTGGAAATAGTTGTTTCTGTTCCTGTGTGTACATCATTTAGCCATCAAATGATTTCTCTTAGTTGACTCCAAAAATCACCCTATTCCTGATTTACTTTGTCTGAAGTTGTGCAATTTATTTTGCATGCCCTGTGTAAATATTACATCAGTAAAATACATCAATCATTGTGCATATCAGATGCTACACAAACTGAACTGTATTTAAATTAAAAGTTGTTCTTGTACCTCTTTGTGACTTTTTGTGTTGTTACATCTAAAATAGCCAAAACAGCTGTCTGGACAACAATTTACAGTGGTCATAGATTTCCCAAGAGACTATTATAACTATCCTTCAGTACATGTCTTGTTACCTAATAATAAGGATTTTTTTGTACTTAAGTCGAAGCACAATCCACTGCATTATAGCATTCTCATTGTCAGGTGTGTATCAGGTGTGTAAGATCAGCCTATGCTGCCAAAGTGACCTTTGCTCCGTGTTCATACATTTATTTTGCAGAATAACAGAGAAGACTTCCTGCTAGTATTATTGGTCCTCATAAAAATGGCTTTAAAGACTTTTAAGAGAGTAAAGTTTACCAGATTTTAAAGGTTACTGTTGATTTGGTAACTAGCTTGTGGTTTTGCTTTCACCCTTGATGGCTACACCCATCCATCAGCAGTATTAGTCCTTTAGTGGATTTGTCTGACCTCTGGACCTCAACAAGGATTGAGGTTGTTTAAGCTGAGGACAGTTGACAGCAAGAGACATCGCTTTTACCGGATGTAATGTTTCCATTAGGTAATGAGGCACAGCAAGTGTCCGACTTTATTTTTAACCTTAAAGCGTTAATCAGAACCACTGCTGATTGCCAGAGAACACACTGCAAAAGAAATAATGTCAAAGGGACATCTTAAGACATCTTATATATCTTTTATTATCTTTTTTATATTAAAAGAATACATCAATTCTACATATTAAATCATTAACTTACCACTTTAAAGGGTTATATTTGTTTGGTTCTGCGTGTGTGTGTGTGTCTGTGTGTGTGTGTGTGTGTGTGTGTGTGTGTGTGTGTGTGTGTGTGTGTGTGATTACTGTACGCAATTTTTTAAACAGTTTCACCACTTACACTTACTTTATTGGACACTTAGAGAAGAATTTGACAGGTCACACTTTTGCATTTATTTGTGTGTGTATGTGTGTGTGTGTGTAGGATATTACATTATGTCTGAGTCCTATACTGGTAGTGGTGTATGTCAGTTGTGACTTCATGGTGAATTACTGGTCCCCGTGCTTTGTGTGTGTATAAAATAAAGTATTGGGTGGATTGCCTTTGTACATGTGTGTACATCCTTTAGCCATATTTCTGTGCTGGATTTTTTTTTTAGATATTAACCCTAATTCTAGACATCCTCTAAAGGTTTGCTCAATCGCATACCCTAAGCTACAGATGCCGAATCTAGGGCTTGTGGGCCTAAGTTAGCTCGTGGTGCGCTTTAATTTGGCCCGCCATGCCATATATAAGCAGAGGAAAAGTCGGAAAAATGCCATTCTATTATTTTTAAGCTTAAAAATATATTGACAGTATTTACCTCTGTGACCATTACAATATTCTGACACTGTCAGTAAATCAGCTTCTGCCCAATAAAACGTTTAATCAATAAAATAACAAAAATGAAAGCTTTTTGTCTTTTATTAGAGGTCACTAATATTGCAAGTATATGGCTGTATATGTCACAGCTTGAATTGCTGTATTAGGAAATGAACTCTAAAAGGGATTGCTGCAGTGTTTTCATTGTACTATAAGTTTTATTGAGCTAGAAAACATGAAGCTGAACTGAACTCTAAAAATGCAATAGTTAAGCGGATCATGGAATAATGTTTTCTATTTGTTTATTTTTACATAAATGAGGGGATAATAGCAACTTTAATTTTGATAATTATAATGCAACATTTACTTTGGCCAATGGCCCTCAGTCAAGTATGTATTTTGATCAAGATTTTTGCCATTTTAATAGTTCCTAGCTGCTCAAAAGGATTCTAGTTTGAAACTTTTTTTGATACTAAAACTTTTGTAGGGTCATAAGTATTTGGATATCTGACCTATCTGACAACCGTATGTTGTTTGTGAAAGTCCCATTCCAGATTTTTCACTACATTTTTTTTTAGGATTGTATATGTGGAATTTGTGCCTATTTAGCCACAAGAGCAGTACAGAGGTCACTCCAACAATGATAAAACTGTAATGAATAAATATCCAGTGTCAGCCAGTTGAGGAGAGGTTAAGTCAATTTCTTTTTCTAATATCAGCTAAAGGAGATTTTCTTTGGGGTCATCACTTTTGGCTTGCCCATTAGGAAGAATTGATTTAATTTTAATTGAACGTCTAGCAAGGAGGCCTTGGGTGTAGTGGGTATTCCACAATTCTTGTAGTTGGGAGTTTTAGTGCAGGCTACCTTAGTTCTCCCACTCCAACCATGACAAAATATTTGGATCATAATTTGTGCACAGGGGCATTGTTATGCCTGGACAAATTTGAGAAAGGAAATAATTCTACAGTACACAAAGTTGTTTTATTAAATGAGTTTGCAATATAACTGCTGCAAGTATTATATGGGCGTTTGTAGCATCTCTTGTGCACATCCTGTAATGAACTACTCGATCACCTGACAATACCAACGTAAATAGTGAGGTGTTGTGGTATTATTTGTCGTCTAGTTATCAAGAACGCTGTTCCATTGTGTAACCTGATATTCTGCTGTATGCAGATTACTGTGTTAACTGTACTCCTCACATAGCAGCTGTATCCATACACACACGTCGCGAATTTGAGGTTTCATTAGCTTTCATGATTACTGGCAGGCTTCTCTCTAAACAAATGAGATGTAAATTGGATTGAGTAAATAATGCTTTTGTCAGGTGTTAACTTCAGTACATATTCCAGCTGTTAAAGCAAGTTCAGAGATAAGTGCAAAACTTAGTAATAAATGTATTACAAAGTTCTTATGATACCTCCCTCCTGCCGTCATTTCTGCAGTTGGCAATGAGTTTACCATTCCATAAAAATGGCAATAATGTGCAAATCCCCACTGCACCACACTCTTGGCAGGTCTGCCTTTAAAAGACATTCAACCTTTTCAACTTCCTTCCCACATCACCCCAATGCTACACTCCCTCCATTGACTTCCTGTAGCAGCCTGCATGAGAGATTTTAAACATTGATGCTCACTTAGAAAGCGAAAAAATGCACCAGTAACCCACAGCTTTTATGTCACCCAGTATTATACTTGCTCCCCCCAATCCTCATCCAATGCTCGACTAGTCCCACCAGCTCTTACAGACATGCTTTAAGACTCTTCTAGCACTTAGGTGATAGAACAAAAATTCCACTTGATGTCTGAACAGCTGTTTGATGTCTACAGACTTACCTCTAGCTCTTCTTCTCTTTTAAATAAACTCTCTTTCTAGCTGTTTTTTCTTCCAACAGAGTATATTATTCTTGGTGTGTGTTGTAATGAACCAGTATTAGGATGTATTTATTGATTAAGACTTCAAAGCACTTCTGTAAGTCGCTCTGGATAAGGGAGTCCGCAAAATGCCATGAATTTAAATTAATCACATTTAATTTCTTCTTTAATGCTGAGACTGCCAACCTCACACTCAGTTTATTTGTGAGATGATACAGGTAGTGATTATTAAGTCGATTTTACTTTGATGCGTTTAAGGGTCATTATGCTAAATTTACAACAGATTTCTATTAGAAATTAGGTGTAGGAGTTTCTGTAGGCAGCTATAGTGGATAACAGTATGAATTTTTAAGCTTTAAATAACATAGGTTTAAATGACTAGTGTTTGATACCATCATAATGATTTTTTTGGTTATTCAGTTGGTTTGACTCCCACCTAACTGAAAAAGCGTAGACCTCAGAGAATAGTTCGGTCACCAGAGCACATCATCTGGACAAACCAGCCTTATTTCAGGATAGACAATCAATCAAATCAAATCAAATTTTATTTGTCACATACACATACATACAGAGTACGAGGTGCAGTGAAATGCTTTGTACAACTGTCCGGCATGAGTGAATAGGATGGGGGGAGAAAAAAAAAAAAAAGAAGGCAGATAAATAAAGAGAATAAACTATGTAAAATATAAAAGATATAAAGATATATATAGAAAAAAGTGTATATACATGGTATGTTTATGGATACAAGGTATGCTTATGCACAGTAAACAGCACACATTCCTTGTCAGGAAACAGGAAGTCAGGCTGGGAGAATTGTAAAGGACCCCCCCTCATAGTTTTCTTCTAGCTGCCACAAAAATTCTAAACATCCTCTTGTAATCCCAGTCTATACTGGACATTTTACTATCTCTTCTACTTTGTGAAATATCACACTCATACAATATGCCTTCTTAACTAAGTGTACAATCACTGCCTTATTATGTCACTCCCAGCCCAAGGCCTATATGTAACGTATTCCAAGCTTGGGCATTTAGTTATATTTACTTATGTGTTGTCATGTTTGTATTAGTGTTTGTCATAAAATATCATACCTATGTGCAATATGCTTCTTTAGCCAATTGGAAAAAAACATATACTTTTCTGTCCTGACCCAATTTGTACTGTCGTCTGTGCGTGGTCATTTATTTGTGTTGTAAACATGTAGCTTAAGTGTATGTCTCCTTCAGTCCAGCACCGCTTTGCACTGCCTATATGTTAATTGTGCACTGTTAATAAATTGATTGTATGCTCTTGCATACTTGGCCAATTCTCAGAATCAGCTTTATTCTTATCAGTGAGCTTTCGTTTTTACATTACTCAAATATTGGCCCATTATGTCAGAATGTAATTATTTTATTTTTATTTAATCCTCAGCTGTAGACAATTGTAATTAACTCTGAAAAGATCAATTGGATGGAAATTAAAAAAAAAAGATAACATTTAAAACGAAAAAGAAAAAAGATATTGTCATGGTATTATGTTTCAATCTCTCACACCTCCATATTAAGAAGTTGGCATTTGAAAAAAAAAAAAAAAAGGTGTTACTTGACTTATCGAACGAAACTTTTTCAATCATCTCAGTCTCTTTCTCTCTTATCATCTCTCCTTTTCTCTTGTTTCGTTCTCTCTGCTTTTTTTTTGTTACACTGTTTTTCTTATCGCATCATTGTCTTTCATTACAGCTCTGCACCTTTCTGTTCTCTAACCCTCTTTATCCACTTTAACTGCCTGTTCACTCTGTTTCTCTGTCTCTCTTTCTCTTTTAGGTCTGGTACATTTTGGACTGATTCCTCCTCTACTGGCAGTGTATATCCCCTTGTCTCTGTGGTGCGTGTGCGACTGAGCGTGTGAGTGACGTGTGCTCCATGGTGACCCATGGGCCGCTCTCCCATCAGCCTGTCCACACTGAAGCTGGGGAGGTTAAAGGTTATCCGTAGGCAGCTGCTTCAGCGCTACGAGCACCAGCCGTTTGTTTCCTGTCTGGCTGGACTCTATGGCTGCCAATGGAGGCGCTATCAAAGGGCCAAAGCCCAACCGGGAGAGTGCTGCTGTAGCAGGGTTAGAAATTTCCACACACACACACACACACACACACACACACAGAACTTTACTCAGGAGATATCACTAAAACTTTAGCTAAACCTGAACAACACCATATAGAGACAGAATCAATCTCCAAGTCCTTGATAAAAGCATCTCTTATTATCCATTAGCTGATTGGCTTTGAGCCCTTAAATTCATATTCACCGGTTCACTACTGTTCCTTTCTTGGGCCACTTTTGATAAAAACTGACCCCTGCAGACCAGGAACAGCCTACAAGAGCTGCAGTTTTGGAGATGCTCTGACCCAGTCGTCTAGACATCACAATTTGGCTCTTGTCAAACTCACTCAAATCTTTACACTTACCCATTTTTCCTGCTTCTAACACATCAAGTAAATCCCACAAACAGGTACCATGATGAAGAGATAATCAGTGTTATTCACTTCACTGGTCACACTGTTATGTCACATTATTATGCCTGATCAGTGTATACAGCCATGATAAGCAGAAAAGCATGTACAAACTTGCATCATACTAAACCTTGAGGTCTCTGAAGCCACAGTGGGCACTGTGAAATGTAAAATTTTGCCTACTGCTTTCCATTATTTTGTGTAAATTCCAGAGACTGTTATGCTTTCAAAATATCCTGGAAGCACCTTTTTCCGACGTCCTCAAACCCAGCAACCAGTCACACCAGTCTAGCAATAGCAACTGTGCCACAGTCCAAGTCACAGGGATCACAGTAACATTTGATGTAAACATTCACTGAAGATCTCTGCATTACAGTGCTGAAACACGACTGGCTGATTGGATGTACAGATGTAAAAGTGTTTCTAATAAAGTGGATGATAGCTGTCTGTTTTTTTACACAGAAAGACCACACGTTAATTTCACCTTTTATTCAAAAGGTTCTCTGAATTGTGCTTCCGCTCACTTATTTATTCACACATGCTGTGGATACATTCGGTAGGATAAATTGTGTGTTGAATCCAGGCTTGTTAGGTCGAGATAGTTGTGTTTAGCTGTAACACACACACACAATTTATTAGAAAAGGCTTATTTAGACGCTTCGCTCGTGTTTTGCTGATTTCATGAAGACAGAATCGATTACACACTCTGCTGAAGCAGTGCGTTTTATAAAAGCACTTTCTCGTTCCAGGTTAACAGTTCTGCTCTACTTCAGCCCAAAAACAGCCTTCTAAATGATAAATTACTTCTTGAGTCGTAGCGTCTTTTAGGGATAAAGACAGGGGAGTGATTGGAGGAGTGTTACAGCCAGCAATCCATCTGAATGACAAACAATATAAATGACTCCAGTGCAGCTTCTCTCCTCTGGTAGTCTCCTTCCTCACTGAGACACACTGAATGATTGTGCTGTCATTACTGAAAGTTGTTTGTTTGTCTTATTATTTCAGTTGGAGTTTGCTAGTTTTATTCTACTTATCGCCACATTTTTCCTGACCCTGGTGTTCCTGTATTTCTGGAGTGAGGCTCAGAATGACTATGATGACTTTGATTGGTAAGTGAAGCTCCAATCTATAAAATTACTATCTTTTTTTTATGAGCATGTAATATTATAGTTTTGTTTCTATAGTAACAACTTCACAAACAAAGGCTTCTGGAAGGAGTCTCCAGTGTAATAGTTTTTACACTTTTCTCACTATTACACTTTGTATTAGTCTTTTCCTTTATTCATTCCCAATATTGGACAGCCTTCATAGATAGATTCCTTTTTACATTTTTTTCACTTTATGAACCTCAGGAGACAGAACAAAAAACTTAACATCTTAACATTAGCAACCTGCTGTAGTATAAGAGGAATAAGTCATTTTAGGATGTGGTGCTACAGGAAATGATTAAACAGGATGGTAAGAGTAACTCAGATTTGTATCAGCTGCATTAGTGGAGCTATCACTCCATCATCACTCCATCATCACTCTGCATTATGCTGACAGTTGATTTTTTTTTTCACATCATGTCATGTTTTTATTTGCTACATAAAGCATTATTTGAAAAAATCACAAATATCATCAAAACTTTGATGTTGCAAAAAAATGTAATTTTTCTGATTTAGAGCGATCTTGTTTCTGCTTTAAAAAATCAAATACATTTCTGGTGCTCAGCCACAAGTCCTTCTGATGTAGGGTGAGGAGGCCTGGGGGCAGTCAGTATTGCAATTCATTCCAAAGATGTTCATAGGGTTGAGGTCAGAGCTCTATAGTTGGCCATTTAAGATCTTCCATTCCAAACCATGTACACCATATCACCATGGATTTGGCTTTGTAGACAGGGCCGTTAGCATGCTAGGTTTGTGTCTCCTACTTTTAGTGATGGAAAATAATTAATGCCATTGCATCCAGTCCCATCCTATACAATTGTGTGCATCTAACTTTGTGGTAACAGTTTGGGGAAGAGCCACAATTGGTTAGAAATGTCAGGTGTCCCAGTACATTTGTCCATATATTTCATATATTAAAATACTAAAACCCCTTTAATAATAATTAGCTTCTTAGTTAGTAATGAATGCTCTTTTGTAATAATAAGTAGTTCTACTAATAACTCTGCATGTTTCTAAATAGTGAAAGAAATGGAAACTAGCACAGCGGATGAACTGCGATTGAGATAATCATGATCTATACCTAGTAGTAATATGTTGAACCAGCTTGTTTTTTTTATTATATATACAATTAACAATTAAAATTTTAGCACATCCACAGTTTCACAGACAAAGTAACAGTGGAGTGCACACAATCCACCAAGTGCACCTTTCCTTGTTTGTCTGCGGTTATCATGCTGCTAAAAATACACAAATGCAAAATACAGCAAGATGCCACACAAAGTGTGTGACTCGAAGCACAGAAAAGAAAGATAGGTGAACACAGTCTGGCTTGTATATGTTACCAGGGACAGGAAATAGGATGAACTTTTACTTGTAAGTAACTTGTAAGGATTATTTTAAACATCTGAAATCATGTTGCCACAAACTTTGATAATGTTTTCATGACATATGAAGGTATAAAAAAAATAAAAGGTACAAATTATATTTTAAGCCCCAAACATTCACCATAAGCAACAATGACATTGGTGTTTTCTTGCTTTGTCCTTGACCATTTAAAGATTTTCCCATAATAACCATTTTATAACTAAAGCATTTGTATGTCAAATATACACTCCTGGGCAAAATACACGAGCTACGTATAATAAAAATGTTTTTTTTACCAAGAATTAATAAAGAATCTACAATCCTGAAACCAATTCAATGAACTGTTTGGAATAAAAGAAAGAAAAAGAAAGAAGGAAATCAAAAGCAAAAGGCTAATCCGTAGTAAGTTACTTTATCTAGTTGTTTAATTCTATCTAAATTCCTGACCAGTGTTTTTTTCATTGTTGCTTTTTTTGGCTGATAAAACATCTCCAATTCCACAATATTAGATTAGATTAAACATTATTGTCATTGTGCAAGGTACATGTACTGAGCCAATAGCATCTAACCAGAAGTGCATAAGTGGCATAAGTGGTGAATAATCTACATAAGTGGAGAGACGCTAAATCTCGTAACGCCACCGTGGTCCAGTTTATATCATTAGGAGATTTGGAGATGCTCAACCAAGCTACACTATATGGACAAAAGTACTAGGAAAGCTTCTCCAAACTGTTACCACAAAGTTGAAGTCACACAGTTGTTTAGAATATACCGTATTTTCCGGACTATAAGCCGCTACCTTTTTCCCACGCTTTCAACCCCGCGGCTTAAACAATGAAGCGGCTAATTTATGGATTTTTCCTGGGTTTTTCCTGGTTTCACAAGCTTCATGCCAAAAAACTTAACCCCATAACATTAGACCAATGAAATTGCCGAACGGGTTAAGGACTGTCAACAGGAAATGCGAATCATTTGTCATGCTGAAAACAACCGGGGATGAAAAAACGCACTTCACCTGTGTTCTGAGCTGCACGGCATCGGGAGAAAAGCTTCACCGATGGTGATTTTTAAAGGCACGACGATGCGAGAGAAATTGTTGTGAAAGGAAGGAGGAAGACAGTGAACAATGACTTTCTTGGTAGGCTACTGTTTAGATACAAGTCGTGTAACAGACACTGCCTTTCATTAAAGCCTGTGTAAAGTTCATTAGTTTCAGTGTAGACACCTGCGGCTTATAGTCAGGTGCGGCGTATTTATGTTCAAAATAAAAATCTTTGTAAAATTTAGTGGGTGCGGCTTATATTTGGGTGCGCTTAATAGTCTGGAAATTACGGTAAGTTGTTTAGTAAGGTGTCAATAAAACGTATGTCCCTATAGTGTATGTCCAATATGCTTTAAATGTTTTTTGTTTTGTTTCCTATAAGGTTTAACTTTGGGAATATAGGCTTCTGGTTTCCCTGGTCAGTGGTGCTGCTGGTGGTGGCTGCAGCACTGTTTACCTACATCGCTCTTTTGCTGGTAAGGCTATAGATCTGCACTATTTATGTAATATAATCTCTGGTGTTTTTTTTTTTAGTATTTCATTTCATTATCTTAATTCACTGGCAGGTTTTAGCGGTGTGTCTTCTCTCTGAGGGACAGAGACTTTTTCTGCACTGGAGCCACAAAGTAAATACTTTCTAAACACATTGTAATATTAATACAGCCTAAATGTTAAATATCTAGTATTAAGACAGTGTTTTAAGTGTTTCAAGTGATTCTTTGGTTGACTTTGTGCAGATTGGTATTCTGGTGACCCTGACATTCTCTGTCAGTGCCACAGCTGTGCTCTCTGATCTGTGGAGCAAAGAGTGGCAGACGCTTCTTCTGTCTTTTCAGGTTGCTCAGTCTTAACCTATCATTATTTGAAATGGCATTTAGAAGTTTTCCATTATCACAATGACTTTATTCATACAACTGATTCGTTTTAATTCAATAGGTCACTGCACCTTTTCTGCATGTGGGTGGAGTCTCATTCATGGCTCTCCTGTCTTGGCCAATAGCCTTACACTTCTTTCGAATGAATAAGAGAGGTAAGTGTGACTAATCTCAGTATTTGTAATTTATAAACATGTTAATTTTACAGTTTTTTTGTGTCTTTAGGAATTTTTCTTATGGTTGTTACTTGTACTATACAAGATGTTTTTTAAAATGTTGCTAGTTGGCTTTGTTAGTCTGGAGCTAGAGATAAGTTTTTTTATAGACTTTTCCACACATCTGGAGCCCCTCTCTTATCACCATCAAGTCTGATCATTCTTGTTACTTTTTATTTCTATACCAGAGATCCCGTTAAACTATATTTCAAGCAAGAAGGTAAATTAGAAGCAGGAAAAATGTGCAAGTGTGAGGTCTTAACAAGGGCTAAATTGGTATGGTTGGACAACTGGGTCACGGTTTGTGGGTGTTCTTATTATGCATTTATCAATGTCTACCAAGAAAGGACAACCAGTGAACCATTGACAGGGTATTTGGTGCCAAAAGCAGATTGATACACATTGGAAGTGAAGGCTAGTCCATCGACCGAAAAAATTACTCTAGCACTGTATCATTGTAACGGTGGGTTTGTGTAGCTGTAGACTTGTCAGAGTGCCCACCTGTACACTGCCAAAAGTACCTACAATGGGCATATAAGCATCAGAACTTGAATGTGGAAGACAGTGGCCTGGTTTCATGAATCACATTTTCTTTTACCCCATGTGGATAGGCTTGTGTGTGCATTGCATACCTGGAAAAGAAATGGCCCTAGAATGCACTATGGGAAGATGGTAAGCTTTGCCTTTGCCTTTGCCTCTGCCCAGTATGATGCAATGTTGTGCTGGAAAACCACGTGTATTGGCATTTATGTACATTTTACTTTGAGAGATACCACCTACCTCCTCACGGTACACCCCCTCATGGCAACATTATTCACAAATAGCAGTGACCTCTTTCAGCAGGATATTGCTCCCCGCAACACTGCAAAGATTATTCATGAACAGCTTGGTGACCATGAAAAAGTCTTCAAGGTGACATGGCCTCCAAATTCCACAGCTCTGAATCTGATCAAGCAGCTGTGAGATGTGTTGGACAAACAAGTCAAATGAATAGAGGCTCAACCAGTGAAATTCCAGGACCTAAAGAATGTGCTGGTGCAAAGGTCAAGGGTCTTGTGGCCTCCATGCCTTTATAAATCAGAGCTGTTTCAGGGGCACAAGTTAAACCTACACAATATTAGGCAGGAGGTTTTAATGTAATGGCTGATCAGTGCAGATGCTGTAATGCCTTTTTTGAGTAAATTAATAATAAGTCCATATCAACTCTCTTCTCTGTTGTTATATGAACTTTATTAATATTGTATATCACCATACAATATTTAAGGAATCCAATGAATGGTAGTGAGTCAGTTGTTCTGTGCCAGCCTGTGCTATGTTTATTTGACGCAGCTTTACACTGGTGTGCTATGACGCATTCGGCGTCCTTCACAGGCAGAACTTTGCTATTGTGGCGTTCGCAATTTTCCCTCTCCTCGTTTGTATTCCTCTCACTCTTTCCCTCATCCCTCTGTCTCTGGTTGTCATGGGCACTGCGAGGCTATGACATGTGAGTCACGTCTGGGATTCTCATTGGGGCCTTGATGAGGTGATGATGAACGAGGGAGACAGAAAAAAAGCAGGAATGACGAGCGTGAGGGTCACGGCTCTGCTCGCACTCTTTCGCACCGGCCGTGTCAGACGCTCGTCCACAGACACACCGGCTCTATTGTTCATACAACACAGACATCTTTCTCTCCCTCCCTCTCGGCCACTCCCTTACTCATTCTCTCTGTAATTCTCTATCCTGACACGCAGACATTCTCACCAATCCCCCTAGAGATCAAGTCAACCTTAATTTGAAAGATGCATTGAATTCTTTTTTACTTGTAGAAAGATATGTCCAATTTATTATGATATATACAGCCAAGGACATTGCAGTTATATCAGAGAGAAATACCCACTTTACTTCAGTCTCAAGCCTTTAGATATGATAGACAGTGTAACAGGTTTCGATGAACTTCACAGTCTTGACTGTTAGCAGCTTTATTGGCGACTCGGCTGCACTAATACAGCAGAGACGTAAACACGGGTGCCATCTTGTTTTTCCCTCTATTGTATAACGACCAGATTTGTGCGAGTTCTAAAGCTTATAAATGGATTATATTGCAGCATTAGGATTATACTGACTTGGGCAATGATCCACCTATTATATTTATGAGCAATTTTTCTCTGTGTGATTAAATACGATTTAAGTGGTGATCGCAGTGAGTTGTGCAGAAAGCTCGAGAACAGGTTTGTAGTGTACAATTAACGTGGGATGTGATTACTAAATGCCTGGTTTACTCCAATCATGCTGTTTGGATTGAAGCAGCTCATTACCTGTTGGATTCATTATTCGTCATAATGCTTTTAAACTACAGCAAGTAATTAAGATCATTGTTTTTAGCAGGGAGTGGTGCAGATCAACAGTTTTCTTTTATAAGGAATAACTTGTACTTGTGAATTATAGATAAAGGCTTTTCAAAAACAGGTCTAAAGTGGTAGAATTACCCGGATTGTTCCTCCAAACCTTTGTTTTCTTTTCATGACTTTTATTTCTTCTTAAGTCATGGCCGATTATAATTTAATGACACTATGAAGGCATTACTGCCGTGCAGTCGTGCGCTTCTACGAACCCATAGTAGACTTCGTACTACTTTGCATAATTGCAGTCCATTTAGTTTCTTCAGAACAGTAGCTGTAGGGGATGATGAATAATTTCCTCATTAACGTTTATTAAAACATTTATACAAATCTCAAATCAGAAGGTGTTGATTCATTTTTTAATAACAGCAGCTCTGACAGAAGGTCTGGGTGATTTTTGTGTAGATTAATGAGCTTTTTCTCATTCAAAAATAATCATCAAGACGAATATCTTTATTTAACATTTATGAAAGGAGTGACAGGACTTTGTAAAAGCCAGTAAGTGTTCTAACAAGGGAGTTTTTAAAGGGCTTCCTGTGTTTTCTGGAACATGACGACAAGTTACGTTATTTTTGTATAACAGCACACCAGATTACGTTTTATTCATTTGCCTTATATTAAAAAAAAAAGAGTATACAATCAATATACTTTTATACATTAATTTTGTAATTGTATAGGGTTTTTTTGCCGTGGGGGGGCAGTAGCATGCGACATGTTGGAACCCATTGGTGAAATTGTTTCCCTGAATGAAAAGCCAATACTGCCAATAAAACTTTGATGAACCCCCCCATATCTATGAGACAACAAATGGGAACGCTTTTTAGAATGATTTCACTATTCTAAATTTCAATGTGTCTACTTTTATTTTTTCCCAGTTACAAAAAAAACTAAATGTGATTTTGTAAATGACAGAAAACATACAAGATGCATTTTTTTTATGTCTGTTAGGATCACCATTAGTAGGTGTACAGTACTACAGTGAAGTACTACATGATTACAGATGTCCTGGGCAATATAATATCCACAGTGGCTGGGTACTCAACTAAAGTTTGTGAAATACACTTTAAAAGTTATTTCCTTACAAAGGCCCAGATGAGCAATTGATAGTGTGTTGTATAATGAGCTAGTGTGTTGTATAATGAGCTTCTGATTATTTACATAAAAGCACATGATAATCTGGCTAAGCAGAAACAGAGCAGATCTGCTATAGAAGGTGAGCTGGTTCATGCAGGTTTTAATACACTGATTTGCACTGCTGTAGCATTTATTTGATTTCATATACTTTTTTTTGTCTTCTGGGTCCACATCAGCCTGAATGGTGGCATTAAAAAAACGCCAATGATATCTAAAGTAATAATAGCAGTATTTAAAATTCAGTGCAAGCTAGCTGCCTCAAACAGCAAAAACAAGCAGTCAGTTACACATTATCACATCCTACTCTGCACTACAGTCCCTCTGAGCACAACTTATTTGAAAACCATCTCAGGGTACAAGAAGGACCCTGATCAAGGCTTCTTTTTTGTCCTGGAACCCATGTGTTGGAACAGTTTTTCAACAGGAAATTAAGGCACCAGATGTCCCTTGCAGTATGGGTCCCTTGGCAAAAAAAAACTATCCCATGGTTCTTTATTGTGGCTGCAGGTTTTCATTATAGCCAAAACAGAGGCACACAGGTAATTCATTAGAGATGAAATTATGACTCAGGTCTCTTTCTGGATTAAGGACTGTTATACTATTGCACTATTACAAAGATTTAAATGGTATTTGCCAGGTTTTTTTGAGGTAGCCCTGTGATTGAATTCTGCACATTTGAGAAGATAAATACGTTTAAAAGGGTTGGGTTTTTTAAAACAATGAATCCTTGTCACTTTTTTCACACAGTGAGGCAGGTGGCTATTCTGGGCTCATATCTGGCTGTGCTATTTGCCTTGTATCTGGTTCCTCTGGGCATGTATTCCCCCTGCATTAAAGAAGAGGGCACTCTGGGCCCCGCACCTATCCTCATCGGGCACAGAGGCGCTCCAATGGTAAAATCACCAATAAGTCCACAGGCTGTTGTATGATGTTTAATTGACTTCACTAAGAATATCTTTAGATTTTTAGATTATTTTGCAAAAAAAAAATAAATGAATCTGTTACTGTGTGTTTATACAGCTTGCACCGGAGAACACACAGATGTCCTTCCTGAAAGCTGTGGAGGCTGGAGGAGAGGGACTAGAGACTGATGTCACTATAAGGTAAACTGGATCTCTTTCCTACTTTCTCACGCTTTTGTTTCTCTCTCACTGTTATTGTGAGAACAGTCCCACTTTGTGCCAGTCACACTTTTTTGTGTCTTTCTGTCTCCTTTATCCACTATCACTGAAAACAGGGCTCAGTTGCTCACCTATTTGTCTTTCACCAAACCCCTTTCTTTATTTTTTTCTGTCTTTTCATGTCTATCTTCTGTTGGTCTGTTTATCTCTCACCCCAGGGAAACTACTAAATGGACACAGTATTAATATAATTTATTAATATGTTTTTGTCTGAGGAGACTATTATATAAATGCAATTTCCTTAAACTAGGATAATCTCCTGCTCCTTTCTGCTGGTTTTGTCTTTGCTTTCTTTTTTTTCTTTTTTTCTAATGTCTATATTCAGTAGGGACACTCTCTGCACCTGTTTTTTTTTCTTTTTTCCTGTGGTGTCACTATTAAATAAGAACATTCTCTCAATCCACCCCTTGTCTAGTGTTCATCTGAAGCTGAGGACCTGGCTCTCTGTCTTTTTTCTATATCTCTCATTTTTGCTATTTTTCGACATTAGGTCAATATGATCTGTCTGTCTTTTACAAACTGTCTTTTAGTTCTCTTTCTTGCTGCTGCTTTCTTTCTACTTTTTTCCACTCTCTCCATTATCCATCACTGTAATTATTTCAAACTGTGAGCAACAGCCCAACCTCTTGTTTTCATCACCTCATTACACCTGATTACATCTCCCTGTACTGCTAGGACACAACAGCCATGCTTACAATCCATTCTCTGATCCCTGACACGTCAAAGCCACCAGTCGAAGCCTTTAATGAGCCGCGCATTTATCAGATCTTTCCCCTGGACAAAAAGGTCATGCCATCCAGGTGGCTATAAAAAGTGATCAGATACAGGTAGCCTCCTGGTGCCACTCCAGGTCTTCCATGACAAGCAAATGCGCTCATTATCTCCTAGATAATCCCGTTGGCAGGCCTGCAGGAGCCCCTTGTAGTTCCCCTGTTTGCATGACTGGCAATTAGGTAGACATAGGGTTACTCAGCAAAGGGGTGCCCAATGTCATCTGCGCTGCATGTACATAAGCAAATGATGTTAACACAAACACTGTCATTGGGAAATCCATTGGGAAATGTATGCTTTCCAAATTGAGCCATATTTAGTTTCCTATCCTGTCCTACTATTAGTCTACGGTTTCTTGTATTAGCTTTTGAATTGTCTAGAAGAAATAAACACCTTGAAAAACATGTATTTAAACATGCTTATCTAACTCTAGAGATTACTGCAGAGTCTCTGTAAGATGGTCAGGAAGGCATGCTGGCAACAATTTTTAAAACTCAAATACTGGATTGTGGCCAGGTTTTTTTTTGTAGGGCCATTTGGGATAAAAAGTCTAAAAGAGTTTTAAATGTAACAATAAAATTTTAGGCTTAATAAGTCGCTGTTGTAGGTCTTAAATAATTTTAAACAGAGCATTTTCCGATGTAACGCTCCCTCTTATGCTTATTGAAATGCTCTTGGAGCAGTTCAGAAATATTTTGTTGGTTAGTTTTCTTGGTTGTATTTTTTCCAAATATAATTCACTGTATTACGAGTACAAATCAGACAACATGCAATCAGCTTTCTGTTATTGGCACGAATCTCTCTTGGATTGTACCAGAGACATTTTTCAGCTATTTCGAAGTGTAAGTTCAGCTATTTGTGTGTTTGATTTTAATGTCACGATTAGGGTCGTACATTTCATTTTTAATAGTTTTAAAAAGGTTTTAAAAAGTCCTAAATTTGACTTGGTGAAATCTGCAGAAACCCTGACACAAACTTTGTCATAATAAATCCAAGTATTTCCTTCTTTCTTGCAGCTATGACGGAGTTCCCTTCCTCATGCACGACAGCACATTGAGGCGAACAACTGATGTGCGCAAGGTGTTTCCCAATCGAACAAACACTCCAGCAGCCATGTTCACCTGGGCTGAGCTGGAGATGCTCAGAGCTGGAGCCTGGTTCCTACAGGTAAGAACGTGGAACTTAGGTGTTGATTCTTTCCTCTAGACAGTGATTGTAGTATCGATAACGAAGAAATTCTTTTAGCCAAACAATCAGCAGTCAGAAAACAATTCTTGCGGCTACAGTGGTACAGCTTTTTCATCTTTTAATGTCAAGTCAAGTCAAGTCAAGTCAAGTGGCTTTTATTGTCATTTTTACTATACACAGTGGTACACAGTAAAAACGAAACAACGTTCCTCCGGAACCCTGGTGCTACACTAAACAACAAAACAACATAAAGTGCATCGAGTGCAGCCTGGTGCAAACAGTGCAAACAAAAGAACAGTACAGACAGACAGAGTGCAGACAGACAACACAAGACAAGACAAAAGACAAAAACCAAGTATAGCGCCGACTAGTAAACCTACTGTATACTTACATATACAGTACTGTGTGAGGTGAATGTAAAAACTATACCCAGGAGAAAGTATAAACAGAACAGAGCAATGTAGTGCAAAAAAGACAGCAGCAAGGAGGTGCAAAGACAGCATGTAAACATTATACTGTAGTATAAAAGGTGCAAAACAGCATGTAAACATTGTACTGAATATAAGGTGCGAGTATAAATAATAATAAATATATAAATGGTGGTGGAGTGGATCGAGATGAGTGATGATTGTGTTTAGTCCAGGTTGTACAGTTCAGTAACAGTAACACACAGTGAGTGTGTGTGTGTGTGTGTGTGTGCGTGTGTAAGTGAGTGTGTGTGAGTTCTGTTCAGTTCTTTGTGTTGAGAAGCCTGATGGCTTGTGGAAAGAAACTGTTACACAGTCTTGTTGTGACGGCCCGAATGCTTCGGAACCGTTTCCCTGATGGTAGGAGGGTGAAGTATGTGTGTGATGGGTGTGTGTGATCGTCCACAATGCTGTGTGCTTTGCGGATGCAGCGTGTGGTGTAAATGTCCATGATAGAGGGGAGAGAGATTCCGATGATCTTCTCAGCTGTCCTCACTATCCTCTGTAGGGTCTTGCGATCCGAGACGGTGCAATTCCCAAACCAGGCAGTGATGCAGCTGCTCAGGATGCTCTCAATGGTCCCTCTGTAGAACATGGACAGGATGGGGGGAGGGAGGTGGGCTTTCCTCAGCCTTCTCAGGAAGTAGAGACGCTGCTGGGCTCAAATACATGTTCAAATACACTTATATTGTAACACTTTCCTTTCTAATATGGGCTGCAACAGTAAATATAAAAAATGCATATGCCCAATGCTTGTGTAATAGCTCTAAATGATTTCAGCTTCATGTTAGTTTATCTTGTATATTTTCTTATTACTTAAAAAGCATGTGGATTTAAACAAAAGTTCTGTGTACTTT
Source organism: Silurus meridionalis (assembly GCF_014805685.1). Classification (NCBI taxonomy): domain Eukaryota; kingdom Metazoa; phylum Chordata; class Actinopteri; order Siluriformes; family Siluridae; genus Silurus; species Silurus meridionalis. Next base: position 21,963,054 of record NC_060896.1, read on the forward strand.
ATTTAAACCCAAATGTCTTCAATGTATAGCAAAAACAATTAATTGGCTTCGGCAATAACTTTGGTGGGGGTTATGCGATTTTAAAATAGACTCATTTTGTTGTCATTTTTATACAAATTGTAGTGATCTAGTCAAAAGTAACTGCAAAAGCCACTATTTGGCTATTATACTGAAACAATTTATAATGCAAATCGCATACTTGAATTAACTCAAATGAAATGTATGATGAAATTATATGAATTTCACAAAATTGAGTTTGAATGCTTTATGTAATTTTTTGCCCTCAACTATATACAAAAGGTTTCTTAAATACACTATTCCTCAGTATTGTATGAGGAAGTCTGGTGTGTCAGAGAAGTATGTGAGGGTGGTGCAGGACATGTATCAGGACAGTGTGGGAGCAGTGAAGTGTGCAGTAGGAACGACAGACTGGTTTAAGGTGGAGGTGGAATTAGATCTAAGGATCGACTCTGAGCCCTCTTCTGTTTGCAGTGGTGATGGACAGGTTGACAGACAGGGTCTCTGTGGACTATGATGTTTGCGGATGATATTGTTATTTGTGGTGAGAGTAGAGAGCAGGTTGAAAAGGGCCTGGAGAGGTGGAGGTACACGCTGGAGAGAAGGGGAGTGAAAGTCAGTAGGAGTAAGACAGAGTACATGTGTGTGAATGAGAGGGAGGGCAGTGGAGGTGGAGGAGTTCAGGTACATGGGGTCAACAGTGCAAAGTAATGGAGAGTGTGTTCGAGAAGTGAAGAAAAGAGTACAGGCAGGGTGGAGTGGGTGGAGAAGAGTGATAGCAAGAGTGATTTGTGATAGAAGAGTATCTGTAAGAGTGAAAGGGAAAGTTTATAGGACTGTGGTGAGACCTGCGATGTTGTATCGTTTAGATACAGTGGCATTGAGTAAAAGACAGGAGGTGGAGCTGGAGGTAGCAGAGCTGAAGATGTTGAGGTTTTCATTGGGAGTGATGAGGATGGACAAGATTATAAATGAGTTTATTAGAGGAACATTTAGGACATTTTGGAGAAAAGGTGAGGGAGGTGAGATTGAGATGGTTTGGACATGTGCAGAGGAGGGACATGGGGTATATTGGTAGGAGAATGCTAAGGATGGAGTCACCAGGAAGGAGGAAAAGAGGAATACTAAGGAGGAGGTTTATCGAAGTGGTGAGGGAAGACATGCAAGTAGTTGGTATAAAAGAGGCAGATGTAGAGGACAGGGGGTATAGAGATGGATGATCAGCTGTAGCGACCCCTAATGAGAGCAGCTGAAAGAAAAAGAAGATGGGCAATTTTCCCTTTACTTGCACTAGGAGAATCAAACCAGTATACAAAGCCAGCTCCATGAAGATACTGTAAGCTTTACATGGGTTAGCGTGGAAGATCTTGAGTGGTACACTACAAAATCTAGTGAAACATCTTCCCAGAAGAGTGGAGGTTATTATTACAGCAAAATGGCCTAAATGTGATATGGGATGTTCAAAAAGCACATAAGGAACATACGTTTCAATATACTATTAAACTTTTGTCTATATAGTGTAGATTTGTGTGCTGGAAGCTATTTTAGGCTTTTTGCATTTATATGAAATATGCTCTGGAGCGTAGCCAACTAATTATCGTCAAAATTGCTGTAAAGCCCTCAAGGGAAGTAAATAAAGATTAAAGAATTTTGCGAGGATTTAATCTCTGCCAGGTGGCATCATAAATTTACAATGCTGTCGAAAATACTGAGTGAGACACATCAGCCAGCATCTGATTTTCAGGAGGGATATTGAATGAATCCTGGTATGTAATTGTATGTAACAACTTCCACAACATTTTTCCTTATTACTGTTTTTTCAGAGGGATCCATTTGGCACAGCCTCATCTTTGGGCCCAGATGAACGTGCCCAGGTGGAGAACCAGACGGTGCCCACACTGAAAGAGTTTTTGGACTTAGCTGCACAACACCAAAGTTTGGTGATCTTCGACCTCCGTCAGCCGCCTCCAGGTCACCCATACCAGGACACATGGATCACTCGAACCCTGGAGGTCATTCAAAACGAATCCTCTATCAACTCTAGCCAGGTAGTCAAGTATTTCGGTTATATGGATTGAAAAGTGCATTTAACGCTTTGTCTACGCCTAAAATAAAGAAAAGAAGAGATCTAATAATACTCAATAATGGAAGCACACTGCACTAGATATTTACACTAAATATTCACTGTCAGTTATAGAGAGTGCTTGGTGTGTATTTGTAGCAAAAATGAATTCCTGTGTAATTTAAATGTTATATCCTCCTGGAGCAGATAGTGACCTCCAAGACCTTCCTTCTTAAAAAGTTAAATGTGTGCGCTGGTATTTGCTATTTGGCCTCTCTAAATTATTAAACCCCATCCTTATTTTTGTGTGTGTAGGTACTGTGGCTTCCAGCAAATGGGAGGTATTTGGTGCAGGAGCTGGACCCAGAGCTGCAACAGACTTCTGGGAGTCAGGCATCCATAGAGGAGCTGCAGGAGAACAACATCGTCCGCCTCAACCTGCACTATAGCTCTATGTCCCAGGAGCTGATCAGGTATAAACTAAAACTACAGATGTGTGCATCCACGCAAACATGCTTACTAGGCTTATTCTTTATAACACCTGCAGCATCGGTTGCTGCTGTCCCTGCTAGCTTTCATGTTTTATCGAATTACATGTGTTGAACCTCTCGATATTTTCACCAAGGACAGTTTGCAGTCTTCTTTGGAGTCTTTTTTTGTCATCCCTCTTGTGCAGCAGTAACACTAGGATTATGTCGCATCGTATCATAAGTTGACAATGTTGACATCAGAGCATTGAGTATGAGTAACTATTCATGGCATCAATAATAATGCATTCCCAGTCTTAAATAGGTTCATGCTTCTTATAAACCATTGTGTTTGTATTTCAAGATGTAGAGGTGAGAAGCTACATACAAATGTTGAATTGGAGTTGAAAGTGTGACAGACTCTATAATTAGGCAAAAACATTTATATGATGATAAAGAAATTGTGAATCTGAGCGAATGGTGTGATTTTGGCTTTTGTTGTATTACATGAGTGGTTCTGTGACATTTAAGAGCACTTTAACAAAACAAATTGAACTGCTGTTCACACAGTGTGGAAATGCCATTGGCATTATAGATCAGAGTGTTCCAATCTGGCTGAAATGTAATGCTTATAAGGGCACTACAGACATTTAAAATATCAATCTTCTTCATAAATACTGTTGGGTAATGTTTTTAACAAAACAAATTTTTGTTGAACAGAGTTTTTTCTATTTTTTATTTGTCTCTTGAACAATCTTCCATTCATACTGTGTCTGTACCACAGAAATCATAATGTATAAGAATTAGCACAGTAATATAAACCTGTGATTTTAAAATGTCAGAGCTGATGTGAAAGAAATTTACATGCATTCTGACCAATCAGAATCGAGTATTCAGCAGCACTGTGGGATAAAGTCACATAATAAGCTTAAATACTGATCACATTTGCAAACAATACAGTTTTCTTAGTAACCACAAATCATCAAACTGTGGTGAAATAAAAAATCGACTAGTGCTTTCCAGATTATGAGAAAAAAATTGTCTGCTATGTAGTAGATGCTGTAACTCAGACAACTGAGTGATGCATACGTCGATTCTCTCCCTAAGCATGTCAGTAATACACTATTTTGACAAAAGTACTGGGACACCTGAGGTTTACACGGGTTTGAGTGGAAGATCTTGAGTGAGCTTCTGTAGAGCTCTGAACTCAGACGTATTGAATGCGCACAAATCTCCAGAAGCACACTCCATAATCTAATGAAACATCTTCCCTGAAAAGAGGAGGTTATTATAAAAGCTAACGGACTCGTTGTGGAATGGGATGTCCAAGAAGCACATAGGAATCTTGTGGTCAGATGTCTACCAATGTTTGTCTGTATAGTGTATGTGGTTAGAGTATGGCTAAAAAACAACACTTGTTTTGAGGCTTAGGAGCAGAATAATTAACCCATCACTTAACCTGCACTTAATATGATGTCTTTTCTATTTGTGTCTCTTCTCAGTAAATATGCCTCTGTGAACATCAGCACTAACCTGTATGTGATCAGTCAGCCGTGGCTGTACTCTCTGGCTTGGTGTGCTGGAGTTCATTCAGTCACGACCAACGCACCGCAACTCCTCAAGATCCTCAACAAGCCCATCTTCCTCATGGTAAGGGGAAGCGCATGTAAAAATATACTTTGGACAATTATACACAATGTTTCTTCTACAGCAAATGTAGTTTATTAGCAAAGACAATGTGACTGATTATCTCTTTAGTTATGCACTGGAAATATGAGGCTACATGAGTTTACATAAACAAATAAGAGAAGCTAGTTATAGAAGCTGTTTTGAGGACGTTTGATTACAACACAAAAGCTAAAATGTGTCCGTTATTCTGATGATATAAAAAATATATTCATTTATCGTTTATTATTCATTATCAAATATATTAATTTTATTCAAACTTGCAATTTTTTCTAAAATAACCTGAAATGAACAAAAGTAATTCCTGTTTATCATTGTTTATTTCATATCTATTAAAAAAATATTCAACAGAGAATTTAATTTTGTTTTAACAAAATATTTGAAACAATAAAACAAATGACAAATATTAACCAAATATTTTGTTGCGGCACTGTCTCCAAAACTCTCAACTCAACTTTCAACTATTTTCACAGATGTTTGATAGGATTCAAATTTGGCCTCATAGAAGGCCACTTCAGAAAAAAGTGGGGGAAAATGTACTGTTCAAAATAAACCAGATAAAACCTCGAAAAAGTTTATTTTGAACATAGAAAACATATCAAATGTTTAAACTGAGGAAATGTACCATTTTAAGAAAAAAACAATGTAATTTTGAATTTGATGGCTGCAACATGTCTCAAAAAATGCTGGGATAGGGCAACAACAGACTGTAAAAGTAAGCATTACTAAAAAGAAATAGCTGGGGGATTATTTTGCAACTAATTTGGTTCCTTTACAACAGGCCAATAACATGATTGGTTATAAAAAGAGAAGCCTCAAGAGAAAGAGTCTCAGAATTGAGACGGGCCACCAAAAACCTTGTCTACAAATTGTTGAACAATTTCAGAATGTTCCTCAGCATAAAATTGTGACACCTTTAAATATCTCATCATCATTACATAATAATCATCAAAAGTTTCAGAGAATCTGGAGAAATCTCAGTATGCCTTTTGTCCATTTTAAGGTATTGTGGATTCTTCGTTTTTCGTACCGACAAATTTGTCCATGTCTGTGTTTTAAAAACGTAATCAGTAGCAAACCTGTAACACCAGACGTGACAACATGAAGGTAGAGGTGAAGAAAAAAATAGGTTGATTTTATTTTTGTACTGTTGCTATAAATCAGCGTATTATATCGCTATAAGTTTTTTCTCAGAATTTACCGTTTCTACTTTTTTTTTCTCTGTTAAATGCAGACCCCACAAGAGTACAGTCTGATGTGGATCCTAACAGACATTGTTTCTGCCGTCCTCATCACAGCTGTTTTTATTTTCCACTGGTGAGTCGAAGGAACACTTCTCTCCCAGTTCTTTTTTTGAACATTATTAAAATGTGCATATTGAATATTAAATGTCGAATTTTTTCCTTTATAAAGGTGGCGAGAACGAGGATTGCCATTCTGGTCAGACAGCAAGCAAGTACACGAGAATGGACTGTACAGCAAATTTCGGACTGGTGAGTGTCCCTGTGTGAACGAACAGCATGATTCAGAGCTTGCTGCAGACCTTATTTTACCTCCCATCACGAAGTTCTACACTCACATGCCCACTTATGAACACAATTAGGTTTAGGTCTGTAATGTAACATAAATTCCTTTGTTAACGTCGGGGTGATTATCTGAATTAAGGTGGATTAGGTAATGGGTGAAAGTTCTTTCTTTCGAATATTTAGTGGGAAACGGGTGTTTCTGTTCATATCGCTAGAAGGTCCAGAAATTGTGGAGTTAATTCAAAGGATGTAAAACTGTTGTCTTTATTAAAAAAAAAAAAAAAAACGCTTTTTGTTTTCTTGAAATACAGTGTGATTCATACACCGACCAGGCATAACTTTATGGCCACAGATCAGACATAACATTATGACCACCTGCCTAATATTGTGTTGGTCTCCCTTTTGCTGCACAAACAGTTCTGACCCTTCGAGTGTGAACAGCATTAACCTCCTCAGCAATTTGAGCTACAGAAGCTCGTCTGTTGGATCGGACCAGCCTTCGCTCCCTACATGCATCAATTAGCCTTGGCGGCCCATGACCCTGTCACCGGTTAACCACTGTTCTTTCTTCTGAGCACTTTTAATAGACACTGACCACTGTAGACCAGGAACAGCCCACAAGAGCTGCAGTTTTGGAGATGCTCTGACCCAGACGTCTAGACATCACAATTTGTTAAACTCACTCAAATCCTTACGCTCGCCCATTTTTCCTGCTTCTAACACATCAACTTTGAGGACAAAATGTTCACTTGCTGCCTAAAAAATCCCACCCACTAACAGGTACCATGATGAAGAGATCGTCAGTGTTATATACTTCGCTGGTCATAATGTTATAATGTCATAATGTTATGCCTAGTTGGTGTATTTTGAGCATAAAAAACATAGAAGTTATTATTTTGTTTAATCAATAATTAGCCACTTTTTTGGGTTCAATTTAGACCGACCATGTGTTTTATCAATTATTTCTCTTAAGCACTATACAAAAATCTATATTTGTATTTAGTAATAAATCCAATCAGGCTGCAAATATAAATATGGCTAAGAATATGTAACAGTAGTTTAAGACCTCAACACCATTATTACATTTTCCAGATTAATATATTTGAAATGAAGGTACACTATACAATACAATACAATATACAATAAAGGTTTGTGGACATCCAACCATCACTGTTCTTCCCCAAACTGTTCCAATGAAATTGGCAACACACAATTATATAAGATGTCTTATATAGATGTCTGGTAGTCTCTGGTCCTCTTTACAGAGTCCTGACCTCAACCCCACTGAACACCTTTGGGATAAACGGAAAAGCCCAACATCAGGCCTGAGCTCATTAAACCTCTAGTGGCTGAATGAGCACAAATCCGCACAGCCATGTTCCAAAATTCAGTGTAAACCCTTCCTAGAAGAGTGGAGGTCATTATAAAAGGAAACAGTTTGGAACAGGCTAGTTGAAAGCACATACTGTAAATATGTGATGGTGTGTTGTACACAAGCTTTTGGCCCAATAGCGTCCAAGTCATTCAGTATTTGATGGTGTAAGTATGATCCCCATGGCCTGCATGCACACGCCTGCATTGCTATGAGCTGCATCACTTTGTGTGTGTGTGTCGTAGATTCACCCGAAGTTCACTGTATTCGCTGGAACCCTCTCTTCACCGAAGATTTTCCAAGGAGCGTGTTCTCAGTGGCTCAGGAACTTGCCCCTCCCCTGCATGCCCCCTTGTAATGATGTGACCTTTCACTTCTCTTGTCCTCTGAATAACCCCACTCTGGTTTTTCTCTCCACCCTCCTTCACTGGGGCAGAAATGAGTGATGTCTGGTCCATCTCCAGTCTCAGTGTACGGGTGGAGGGACGGAACGGGCCCAACACGCCAAACCTGCCCACCATCACAGAAGAGCCGCAGGGCTGATAGAGACGAGAGAAAAAACTGTATCTCTGTTTCGACTCTGAATTGCCATTTTTCCATCCGTTTGTCCATTTCTGACACCTGTGAGCTGTTTTGCCAGAACATTTTTGTTCGAGATTCAGCCCGAACTGCATTAAAAACCAGCTGCATATGAAGAGCCAAGATCTCCTCACTCATACACAAAATGCCAGCATCCATGAGATATTTATCATATGCTCCTTTTTTTTATTATGAAGTTATGATCAGTCTGTGCCATTTCGAACTCTTTTTTGGAAACATACTTATATTTGAGAAGAAATGGTCTCGGCACTCATTCAGTCATCAGCGGATGAAAAAACAAGAAACACTTAATGCACCTTGTGTGATATGTTGGTTACACATAAAAGCATATAGATATACGTTTTGCTACATTACGATTGTAATGCTAATGTATTATAGCTTATTGACGAATGTATCTTATCAACAAGCTGAATATAAGCATGACTGCAAAAACACCCCACTGTGAGCTTTTGTTGCTTCTGCAGCACTGTTTTCGAGTGGCAAAAAAAAAAAATATTACCTACCATTATATGCATTTAATCAACGTTCAGTAGTCAATAACTAGTGGCTTGTCAGTCAGACGATATTGGAGTGCCGGAATAGAAGATAAATAAAAGCCTTCAGAGACAATCAGCACTACCGGTTTGAGACCGAGGCTGTTTTCACAAGGATCTTTTTCACAGAATTCTTGATTATACAGTCTAAAATTGCTCTTAATTATTTAATAGTTCATCAGAACACCTCCTTTTATTTTCCCTTTATCCAAAATGTTGGAGCAGCATGTTTTCAAGCGTTCGAAAGCGTAATTCATATGCAACGAATCCTATGGAAAAGATTTCTCAGAGGTGAAAATCTTAAACAGTGCTCTATTATGCTTGGGTGTGTACATTATGTGGGAGGGTGCAATCAGTGCTGATGTATAAGGTGTATTGGCACTAATAACAGTATTTATTCCTACAGTTTAGATGCACTGAATATTAGAAAAAGATCTGGAGATATATATTCACATCTGATTTTAATGAGCCTGTCCTCACGGTCACCTCAGATTCCTGTTCTAGGCTGACAGGTGCGGTTTTTTTTTTTATGGTTGTAGCTGATCTTCAAGGTTTAGCATGTTGAGATGCTTTTCTTTTAAGTTACTGTAGCCTTCCTGTCAGCTAAAACCAGCCTGGCTATTCTGTAGTCATTCTTATTAACATAGTGTTTCTGCCTGCAGAACTGCTGTCCATTGGAGGGGAGTTTGTTGTAAATATTTTTCAAAAGAAATTCTGTGTAAACAGATTCTGTGCTTGCCGGGTAACTCATCGATACCAAAAAGTCTTTGTGAACGCAGCCTAATACAAGAGGGGGAGACAATCTGTACTTACAGAAAGATTTAGCAAAAGATTATTACAGTTCTTCTTGCAAAATGTGCAATTATGGGATGCCTGCAATCCGGAGGCTTGAAAGAAAACGCACAGCAAATCATTGCTTATTAAATAAAAGTCAAGTAGACATGGTGTAGAATTATTGTAGCCGTAGGGATAATATGAAAGTTTACACTAAGCACTTTCATACGTAAGCTGTGTTACAGCGAACACACAGCTAACATTAACGCCACTGACAAACCAATCCCGCCGACCGAATTCCATAATGCAGCCTTTGCACCTATACATGGCTTGTATTTATTGAATTTTAATACATCTTAATACATTTATTTTGCTGTAAATATGATATTAATGAAATAAAAAAAAGGTGTTATGAACAAGAAAGGATATTTTTAAGATTTTTTTTTTTTTTTCGTTTGTTTGCAACAAAGCATTTTGACTCATTTGTTCGTGTGCACAGCATTATACTGTAAAGGTATAAAACGTCATGTCACATGACTGAGTAGATAATAATAATATAATCCTTATCATAATAATAGCAAATTACATGGAGAAGAAATGTGATTTGTGCTTTACAAACAGTAATCTGCAGTTTTATGGAGGTGTGAAAAAATGCTGTTAAGTAAGAATGCTTTCAAAAATTGAAGTGGTAATACATTTTTTTTTATTAATTAACATAATGGAAAGTAAACGAACAAAAGAAAAATGTAAATCAACTTAAAATTTGGTGTTACCACCCAAAACAGAATGAATTTTTTTCTAGGTAAGGAAATCTACAGGTAGGTTGTTTGAAACATCTTGAAGAACCAACCACAGATGAAGGCCTGTCTCTTTATGTAATTCCAGTAGGGCTGCAAGTAACGATTATAATAGATTGATCATGGATTATTTTTTATTGATTGATCAGATTTTTTTTTTAAATATGGAAAAATTTAAATAAGTTGTTTTCTTTATTATAACTATATAGAACCCTAATTCTGGGTATTTATGTATAAAAGTGTAATTTAAAAAAAAGAAAAAAATCCAGATATTGAGTTTCATTATCTTTAATTTTTAACATTTTAAAGCATATAGTGGCTGCTTCTCTTTTGAACAAATTCACTCATGCTGGATTCTTTCTGCAAAAAATAAAAAAACATTTGAGTATGCGAGGTATAAATTGTGTACATCAACATTTATATTGTTATTAATGATAATTGCAGATGGCAACTTAAAGATATAAGCATCTAGAATACATAATGAATTTAATTTTGTATCATAATTAAATGATATATGCATAGATTAAATATACAAACATTTTAATAAACAAGCATTCGAACGTAGTAAACGATGTCGCGAGCGAACTGATTGTGCAACCTGATGCTCGCGAGTCATGACAGAACAGATCCAGTGTACACAATAGCACTTTATTAAACTGTACCATTTACACATGATGAGATTATACAGTTTTTGCTTACCGTGTTGATGTTTCCCCTTCATCCCTGACACCAGTGTGTTTTTTTTCCTGCTGCCAGTTGACCCTGTTATTCTCCGCCATTTTCAAGCGGCTGTGTTGTCTTACCGTCGCGCTGAGCCGGCCAACTAATCGATAACTGCATTTGTTGACGACAAATTTTATTACCGATTATTATCAATTAGTTGTTGAGCCCTGAATCCCAGACACACCTGGTGATGTTAAGACCAGGGCTCTGTGGGTGCCAAAGTCCAGTACTTGAATGTACTCCTACTTTACTGTAGTATAGTTTTTAAAATATAATTAAATCACAGTTTGGTTTGGGTTTTTTAAAATATTGTTGTGTGACAATCATTTTTATGTTGTATATAGTAAAAGAAATACTCTGTTTAAACCCAAAGTAATGTAAACAAAATAAAATACATTTTTTGCACTATTTTATTCCACCAAATACTGTGGTGAACAGCAGCAGTGTCTGAGAAAGGAAAGATATGAGCATTCCTGGGCCAAATCTATCAGGTGTCATTATTTTTAAACGTTTAAATGAAACAGTGCGATATCAGTCTGCAAATATGATGATATCTGTGTTTCACGGCTTTCACATCCGATCTGCAGGAACATGTAGGGGAAACTGCAAATGTCATTTCCTATTGCTGTTAGCAATGAGCTGTTGTATTAAATAATGCACATTTGCTCTAGCTTGAGGGTAATGCTCAGGATAATGGAGAAGCGAGAGAACTATGTAGCTAGAAGCAGGTATAAATTAAGAAATTAGCTAGCCAACAATCATAGCAAGCTAATTACAGTTGTGTTCAAAATTATTCAACCCCCACTGAAATTGATTGTTTTGGTCGGTTTGACATTAATTATGATCATTCAGTCATCCTGCTTACAATTAAATCAAAGAGGCACGTGTAGGTCAGACAAATATAACATAACATTTATAATGAAATAACCACAAATGTCTTTTCTGAGCTCACATCATTATCAGTTTTATTCAACCCCCAAGTGACATTCAATCTTAGTACTTAGTACAACATCCTTTTACAGTAATAACAGCTTTTAAACGTGAAGCATAGCTTGACACAAGTGTCTTGCAGCGATCTACGGGTATCTTCGCCCATTCATCATGGGCAAAAGCCTCCAGTTCAGTCACATTCTTAGGCTTGCACACTGCAACTGCTTTCTTTAAGTCCCACCAGAGGTTCTCAATCGGATTTAAGTCTGGTGACTGCGATGGCCACTTCAAAATGTTCCAGCCTTTAATCTGCAACCATGCTCTAGTGGACTTGGAGGTATGCTTGGGATCATTGTCCTGTTGAAAGGTCCAACGTCTTCCAAGCCTCAGGTTTGTGACGGACTGCATCACATTGTCATCCAATATCTCCTGGTACTGAAGAGAATTCATGGTACCTTGCACACGCTGAAGCTTCCCAGTACCTGCAGAAGCAAAACAGCCCCAAAGCATGATTGACCCCCCGCCATGCTTCACAGTAGGCAAGGTGTTCTTTTCTTCATAGGCCTTGTTCTTCCTCCTCCAAACATAGCGTTGATCCATGGGCCCAAACAGTTCTAATTTTGTTTCATCAGTCCACAGAACACTATCCCAAAACTTCTGTGGTTTGTCCACATGACTTTTGGCATACTGCAGTCGACTCTTCTTATTCTTTGGGGACAGCAAGGGGGTGCGCCTGGGAGTTCTGGCATGGAGGCCTTCATTACGCAGGGTGCGCCGTATTGTCTGAGCAGAAACTTCAGTACCCACATCTGACAAATCTTTTCTCAGTTCCTCAGCAGTCACACGGGACTTTTCTCCACTCTACGCTTCAGGTAGCGCACAGCAGTCAAGTCAGCATCTTCTTTCTGCCACGACCAGGTAGCGTTTCAACAGTGCCCTTTGCCTTGAATTTGCGAATGATGCTTCCTATGGTGTCTCTTGGTATGTTTAACATCTTTGCAATCTTCTTATGGCCATTGCCCTTCCTGTGAAGAGTAATAACCTGTTCTCTTGTCTTCCTGGACCATTCTCTTGACCTCACCATGTTTGTAACCACACCAGTAAATGTCTAGAAGGAGCTGAGTATCACAGTCATTTTAAAGCTGCCTAATTGGTGCTTAATAGGCTTTATTGCTGCTCCCTGATATCCACAGGTGTTTTCAATACCTGATTGAAAACACTTCATTGAACCTCTGTTCTTCAGAGTGGTAGTCTTTAAGGGGTTGAATAATTATGTTAATGAAGAATTCACAAAAGAAACATTTACTACTGTATTACAAAACTAATTGATGTCATTTTAGTTGCATATGGTTCTTTAAGAAGTCCTTGTAGGATTTCATTTTGAATACAATTACAAATGTACACTAAATTCCCTAAAACCATTTACAGCATTGGGGGTTGAATAATTTTGAACACAACTGTAACTACTAGCAGCATTTGGCTAGTACAGCTACCCAGCTACTGATGCCATTCTTTATATAGTCTTGACAATCAGTTTACTGTTTACTTCAGGTTGTATCACATGGTTTATTAACACAGTAATTGAATTTGTTACAATTTTAATTGGAACCTTTTAATTTATTCATACATGATACATTTTCTTGATCTTACTGCTACTACTTGCACTTTTTTGTAACTGAATTATTGTTAATGTAGCAGGACAGTGTTTTATTTTATGTCACCAGAACTCCACCACCCACTATAACTGATTTGAGCTCGGATGCTTTTTCAGACCTCAGTCATTTCACTGGTGTTTTTATTATAAAAAAAAAAAAAAACCACCCAAAGCTGCATATTATAGATTATAGATACAGCACTATGAAAAAAGACTGAAAAAAAGACAGAAAAAGAAAAAGTTCTGGCCTTCAGAAAGTAGGTCAGACCTGTCCACGTTCCATACTTTCTCTTCGCAAAGATGCTTATTTTGGAATAAGGCCATGAGTCGTAAAACACCATACTCCTGCTGAATATATGCATGTCTCCATTTGTACAGTACAGCTGCTTAAAAGTGTCATCAGTTTGAACATCTAGTTTGTTTAGAATTCTCTAGAATGTGTCTGGAAGTGATTTGTGTATGTGATCATTAAATAAATAGCAACAAAAACTAAACCAATTATCTGCACACAAATTGTTGCAGTCATCTCTGAAACAGGATTTTTGTTGGGGTACACGGTAAAACCTTCTAATGTTCTACAACTGCTTTGGCTCCAGTATTAGCTAATGCGCCATACTAGCTAATGTCCTTGCGCTAATGTAAGACGAAGCTAATTAACTTCTACATGGAACGCAATTGGTTGGCATTTTATTGTGGCATTAAGACTTAGCGATCAAATCTCCATTAAAATTAGAAAGACAACTCCAGAGATATTGAAAACCTAGGAACAACAACAGGAAGTATGGCATGCTGAGTTTTTGATGGTAATATCTTTGAGGGGAAAAGTTTAACATTCATTTTTTTATTGACATTGATTTATGGAAACAGTCATGAAAAGCATTGTTTTGTATAAGCAATGTCTCTGGTATGAAAAGACGTGCTTGTTAATATTAAGAGGGTGCCTCAAACTTGTTTTTCACATCACAAAAGCCATTGGTGGTGTCTGTGTCATTTCTGTAATACCTATACAATGCATGTGGCTTCTGCAGACTTCCTGTCTGGGTTAACTGTTTTGTTAACTCCATTGGTCTTCATATAGAAAGGAAAATAGACCCTAGATCCTGAATGTGCAGTATGTGCATATTTTCACTGTCTTACTCTTATGAGCAAATAAAGAATAGGGTTTTTTGTAGTTTGCCTATATACTTGCTGGATTAAACTGAAGAACGTACACACAATACTGTGTGCAGCAGTAGATCAGGCCGGCCTCATAGATCGCGTCAGAGATCTCTCCTAAACCTTTTCAAGGCATGATAAAATTTAGCAGTGCTTCATTACTAAACCAGATTTAAAACCACTGATACAAAATGTTCCAATCAGTTTATGTCACAGAACTTAATTTTCACATAAAAACAAAAAGAGAACAATTTAAATACGATGCTGTGAAAATTAGTTTTTTTAATGAAACAATAGTTCTTGAAATGGATGTTCGATTCTCTCAGGCTGTCTCGCTATAGGATAGAAAATATTCATAACATGTTACTTTTGCAGTTCCCTTTTTGAGGGTGTACAAACTTCTGCACTCAAATTTATATGGAAACGTGATACGATACATATGTGACCAAAGTGACATTTTATACAAATATTAAAAAAAAGACAAATCAGCAGTGAATGGTATTGATTCAAGCTCAGAACTCATTCACCTCTTATTATTATGATGCCCATTGTCTGGGCTTGAGTTTTTTTTTCCTTTTGCAAAGACTATAGTAATATTTGCTGCAGTATGATTTATTCATTATGTCATATTATATAGAGAGCAGCACTGACTGTCACTTCAGCTAAAAGTACCAAAAACTGTTCACATGTGATGAATGAACCCCTTGGACAATCTATACAAATAAATGCATCGCTATAGTAATGGTCAGCATGTACATACATAAACAATGACTATAATAATCACATATTAGTAATAGGTATAGGAATATACAAATACAAAAAGTATATAGCCACTGCAGGTCTTGTATCCCGCTTAAGTGAATTTGCATGCATCCACAAGAGAACAGCAATCTTGTGCTGCCTCAGGAGCACTGTAGTTTGTCCCTCTGGGTCAGGTTTAGTATTTGAGAGACGGGAGGTAAGCAGATTTGACCTACAGAGTCCAGGCAGGTCTGCTCAGAGGTAGTCGTCCTCACTGGAGAGGGATGAAGTGGCATTGTCAGGGTAAACGGAGCCTTGTGAGCTGTTAGAGGGACTGCGGCTCATTCTCCACAGTTGCCAGGCAAAGGTCCGGCTCCAGGTGCACGGCTGACCCACTCCTCGGAGCATTCGCGCCAGTTCGGCTGCCTCCCGCCAGTAAGACGTTCACCTGCTGTGCCCACGTGAGCTCCGCTGCTTGCTCATGGTGGTCAGCATCTGGCTGATGTAGGAGGTCAACAGGTCGTCCATTTTGTAGCCCTGTAGGTAAAAATTAAGTAAGATTTTTCACTCCAACCTTCGCAGACTATGTGTTTATGGGCCTTGGTATGCTAGAACGTGTTTGGGCTCAGTCCTTTAGATTCAGTGGAGAAATTTAATGTTAAATACTCTGTCCTTTGAAAGTCCTAAGAGGGCATTATAATATATTTTTTATTTTTGTTCTTTTTTTGTCTTAACGAGAAAACAACTCGTTATGTCGAGATCATGAGAACATTTTCGTTATAGCAAGAAAATGAGTTGTGATTAAGAGAAAACGAGAAAAAATATAAATATTCTAATGCATGGCCTCTTGGGACTTCTGTAAAGTCCTCTCTGAATATACAAAAACAGCAAATAAATGTTTACGTTGGAGATTAAAAAAAAGATGAACATTAGGTGATGAATCAAAAATTGTGTATTTCCTGATGTAAACAAAATTCAGAACATTGCAACTTGTGCAACTTGTAGCCTGTTAGACTGATTATTTAAATGAAAAATTCTTAGGTTTTTCCTATGAAGAATGCATTTTTGTTCACAACCAATATAAAGGCCAGAGAACTGCATATGGGAGAAAAGCAGGTCAAATCAAAGCCCAAGCACCAGTACAACAATTTGGAATTTTCTGAAAAAGAAACATCTGATTTTATGAGCAACAAGTCCTTAAAAAAAACCACAGCAGTCAATAGTAAACATTGTTTTTCTTCACAGGTCTCACAACAATCACCAATAACCTCCAGATGTGAGGGTATCACAAACCAATGTTTGAAATAGACGTCAAGAAGGCAGGATAAAAGTCACGAAGCAATACAGATATGAGCCAGCAACTAAAATAAACTACCGATTATCTATCAAAATGATGAAAATGCCAAAGTGTGGGGAAAGTCTGGCAACTTTTTTTCATCAACGGAAAAGATCAAAGTAGAAGCTTTAGAATGGGCAAAGAAATCACAAGATCTTCGCCCAATTGAGCATGTATTTCACCTCCTGAAGAGGAGAACGAAGGGGAAAAATCCCCAAAACCAACCACAACTTGAAAAAGCTGCAGTATAACCCTGAAAATGCACCATTAAAAAGGTTCTAAGTTGTTTAACACGTAGATCACTCCCACATATAACAAGAACAAAAAAGTTCCAGCCATAGAGGACATGGTATGTATTAAGTCACTTAAAAAGAAACTGAAAGCAACTGGAACAGCAGTTACACTGAGAACAATAAGAAATAAACCACACTGCAATCAGTTCTGTATCTGTACACCTACACCACCCTCACATACAAAACCTTTCTGAAGCAGAGATTAAACTAAACAGAAAGACTAGTTTCATGTATGTTGCAAAGAACACTATAAACATCCTGAGGTACGGAGGTAGGCTACTCCTCTACAAAACATACTGAGGCATTACATGTCATTAAAGGAAACATGAATTGAGTGATGTAGCAGCATATATTACAGAAGAATTGAATTAAAATTGAATGAATCTGCCAGATGGAGGCTTGAGCAAGACAAAGACCTTAAACATACAGTCAAAGTAACTTAAAACTGGTTTCCATAAAATATCTATAAAAAGTAGGCAAAGCATTCAGTATGATTCAGCAAAAGGACATTCAACAGCCTTGTTTGTTTCATGAAATTGATTCATCACTGTAGCATCTACTGACCAATGAGGTTTCACAGAGCAGCTTGCTTCCTCGAACCAGGTTGCCTATAGTGATGTGAAAGTAGGTGTTTCCGCTGCTCCAGTTGGAGATCTTTGTAAAGGGGTGAGTGGTTAAAACATCCTGTAAAAGAAAAGACAGTAATAAATACACATTTTCAGGAACCAGTTTATTTTGTTTGTTTGTATACTGAAACACTGCTGTGAAAGAACTGTATGCAAATTATTTCACACACCTTAGTTTTGGGGTCGATGAGACTAACTCCATGCTTGTTGATGGCTATTAAAAGAATTTCAGGAAAATTCGGCTCTGTAGTTTGCTGTAATGGAGAAAATGCCAATGGGTTGAAAGAACATACTGCATTGCGTCTAGCTGCCGGGATTTTAGTCTTATTATTACCTTTACTTCAAAGAACGCCGATCCAAATGTAGCCCACTTGTAAATGATCTTTAGAAACATCAGCTTGGCTTCTTCTCTTGACTTGCCCGCATACTTGTTGAAGTACGCCACGATCGACTGCGTCAAACAGAACAAAGTTAAAGGTGAGAAATTCCAGATCAAATCTTAAAAAAAAATTTTAGGATCTGTTATAGATAGATTACACATCAAATATCATAAACATACTCTTTTCCAGTCATCAGGAGAGAGCTGGCGAATCAGGTCCTGCGGAATCAGCTCTTTCAGCATTTTGGGGATGCTGGGAAAGTATGATTTGTCATCCTCGAATTTGACTCGGTAGATTAAAGATGCCAGCTGAAAGACTTCCTCTCTGGAGCATTTGTGGTAGCCACGAAGGTATTTAGGAAGCTCCTGGATAGAGAAAAATGTTTTGGAGGAATACACAGATGTTTAAAAATGGAAATTGGCTGCACAATGTGATAAATTTATATGCTATTGTATAAATAAAGACATATTTCCAAAAGTTTTTGTTTCTGAATTAACGTTTCTGTCTTATCCATGATCATTAACACATACAAAATAGTTTCCAGTACTATGAAACTGAATGTTGGCATCAGACATGGCAATATGGCTGTTGTGTAATGAATAACAATATTTAAGACCTGGCAAGTGTTTTATTATTCTTCTACTAATACAAAACCTTTTTAATTGTAGAACACATCATACATTTAACACACCTGGTAGTAATGAAAAATGGAGTCTGCGAAGGAGTCCTTTCCAGGCATTGTATTTGTCCATAACTTCTTCATAAAGAACACCTGGTAGGTCAGTGAAGGAACTATACCTGTTCAACAAGAGGAGGTTAAAAGCAATAAACAGCTAAACAATAAACACTACTTCATTGATAACTTTGTAAATCACACTTTGACTAATACCATCTTTAGCAGGTCTGGCTTTCTTGATCCAGTCAGTAAGATGACGGACAAAATCAAAGAAGAAATCACCCTCTGGAACACTAATCACCTGTAAAACATTTAAGAAAAAAGCACATCTATAATCGTACAGGCTGTTATATTGTAATGTGTGAATAATCTGGAATCTGAGTTTTTCTGTAGCAAAGCAAAGCAAGAGAATAACTGATACCTTATCAGAGATCTTTACAAACAGACTGAAGCCCTCTGGGGACTTGAGCAACAGCCTGCCAGAGATGTTTAGACAAAAGTCTTTTGCTTTCGTGCTGGACTCGACCTCAAAAGCCTGAGAGACAGAGTGAGAGAGTTTGACCTTAAATCATATTTCACACTTACACTGGGTTAGAGCAATCCGGATCCTTACAATTCGAGGGGAATCTGTAGCGGGACTGAATGTTCAGGAATGTTAGGAATAACATTTTAAACTATGTATTTGGTCAAATATTGTACACTGTTACATTTATAAAGTGACATAATGTCTAGATGAATTCACTAAGGTACCATAGGGCTGCGGGGGTGCGTCCAAAATTCGCTGATTTTCAGGAAACTTGCTTGAGTTCTGGGGATCGCTGTATATTCAAGACTTTTAAAAAAGTATAAGTAAAATTAATAACCTATAATTATGACTTTTGGTTTATTGCAAACTAGTAATAGAAATACTAAATATTATTCATATATTTATTAGATATTAGATACTTAAATATAGATCTTTTAACTTGTTAAGGCTAAAATAGATTTTAGAGTGCAGCACATAAGCTGTTGTGCAGCTGTAATGCTAGCACTACATGCAGTTACCTCACAACTAACATTCCCAATTATGGCTTTTTAATTTCATATCCAGAGCAACAATAATCTCATGTATACAACTGAGAAATGGAGGTTAATTGCCTGGTTCAAGGGCCTTTACAGTGGCAACTTGGTGGTGCTGAGATTTGAACTTGCAACTATCCAACGTCTTGAGAAAATAAAGGCTAGCAAGTAGAGTGCTACACCACCAATGTTATCTTAACAATACAGACTGTGGCTACATAAATTTACCACACCCAGACACTTCACAGTCTATGTTAATGAATAAAATTAATTCGTCAAGTTTATTTTTTTATTCTTTATTTTTTTATAGCAGCTTTACAGGATTTAAGAATGAAGGTGAATGATGTGTATTTATCCCTGATGAGCAGCCTGGGTGACTGTGGCAAAGAAAAACTCACTTAGATGTTATGAGGAAGAAACCTTGAGAGGAACCAGAATCAAAAGGGGAAACAATTCTCATTTGGGTGATATCAAGAGTGTGATTATTAATTTTTAAAACAATACAAAACACCGGAGAGTGAAAACTAACATGAGCACCGGAGTGTGTGATTATAAGTAATGTCCTTTCTACAGTCTTATACAGTCAGTTGATGTTACGGAACCAGGAGCTATTGAGCAACTCATAAAATAGCTTAACATTTGAGATCATCACAGATCCAACACCGGCTTCTCCATGACAGAGCCTTTAAACACTCAAAAAGGACCAATGTCCTAACTCGTAATGAATTAGCTCATCATAATTAAGTGCAATAATATTACCCCATTTTATCCTATATTACTTCACACTGGGGGGTTTCTTTTACAAGCTGCAATATATCCTGTAGAGAAAAAGATGCCGTTGGAGCTGTTTAGAAAAATAAGCATTATCACCTTCGATGCAGGTGTAACCCCTTAGACTGCAATGTTATAAATAACTGCTCGCTATTCGACGCTGCTTGCAGTACCTCATCTGTGTCATCTGGGAAGTAGACTTTGTGAAAGATCTGTGTTGTCTTGTGCTGGATAGCCTCCACTTCAACCAGGTGAGGGGGATACTTCCTGGAGCCGTTCCTATTATAGATTGCAAAGCAAATTATTCATGAGGAATGATACAGAGATATACCTCAGAACAAGATTATTTTATTCCACAGTTTATGCTTGTCAGTGTAGAAAGTTAGGCAAAAGTTATATTAAGGTTTAAAAGGGGAAAAGAACTTGACAGGACATGCGCCATGTGTGATGAGTGACTTACCACTCCAAAGACGATCTCTACATCCAAACAGTTTTATTATTTTTTTTTTTTACCATAATTTGCAAACACTAAAATTAATAACAATTATTATAGTTTCCATTTATAGTGACATTGTTGAACATCCATGAAACAAGTTAGTTCTTGTTATCACTTATGTTATAGCGGTTACAGTGCCTGTCAAAAGTTTGGAAACAGCTAGTATTTTAAGAGACACATTCATGTTTCTTTAGTTTATATGCAACAAACCTGGTGATTTAATGAAGATTTACTGTGACCAAACAAATATATATAAATGTACAGATATTAAAATATATTTTTATTTAAAAATCCTGCCTTAGCATGATTAATAGTGTTACACACTCTCTGCATTGGACAATTAGTTTCTCCAAACATTCATCTGAAATACTTTGACATGCCTCTTGCATAATTTGTCAATGGTGCTCTGTGTTAGTTGTGTACTTCTTTCTTTGACTGTGCAATCCAGTTCATCTCAGAGCAGCACCAGTGACTGGGCAGGCTAATATTTAATAACACTCCAGCCAACTGTTTACTCTCTAAATAACATTTACAGAGCTTGGATGTGTCTTTCAGGTCATTGTCTTGTTGTATGGTGTAGTATGATATGGTACAGGAACCATTTTGGTTAAGTATTCCTTTCACCTGAAATAAGTCTCCAACCTTCCGTGCTCTAAAACAAACCCAAACTATTTAGCTTCCACTTCCATGTGTGACTGTAGGTGTGAAGCAGTCTGGTATCATTTTCTCTCCTGTTCTTCACCTTCATGTCTGTTAGAGCCAAAAATGTCACATTTGGACTCATCTGTTCACAGTTCTTTCAGTCATTAGTTGTCCATGTCTTCTGTGTTTTTTCCCTTTGACTGCATATAACAAAGGCTGCTGCTTTAGTCTAAAAATGATGAGGTGTTTCCAAACTTTTGACATTGCACGAACAGTCCTTCTTTCATCAGCCTTAAGTTATTAAGACAAAAAAATGTTACAGATAAAGCAAAAAAAAAATGTGTCTGAAGACTCTTGTGAAAATCACAGTTTTACTTGAAGCTTGGCTGATACAACGTGATGGCAGTGGAGATTTTCACAAATGTTAAATAAAAATAATTGGCAAGAATAGGAAAAGAATAAGAATATTAGAATATAAGATATTTCAAATAAATCGTTTGGCTGGCCCTAATACGGAACATTATCTAGCCAAGAGTTTGCCCATGAGTACATGTGAGTGTGTTAAGTGTCAAGGCCATACCGCAAGGCTTTCTGCAATCTTTGCAAGCAGTCCAGGGAGAGTGGATGGTGTTTCTTTGATTGCAGAAATCTCTGTACATGAGGCAGAAGCACATTACTGGGAGGGAAGAGACCAATACACAGCCATAGCAGCTCCCATCCCTTTTCTTCACTGTATCTGCGCACACACACATTTTTTTTACAGATAATAAGTCGAGGTTCTAATGCAGAAGATTTGAAGATGTGTAAGCACTTTTGGCTGTCAAGGCATTTTAACGACAGGAGTTAAACAGGATGAGCTGAAACGGTCAGGTGGATGTGCTGGATGACTTACTTCACATGATTCTCAGTGAGCTGCTTGAGAATCTGACAGTAGATCTCATCTTTTAGAGGCTCTGCTTTCAGAGCACCCTCGAAGATCTGATCAGTGAGCTCGTTCACAGAGCGAGTTCGTTTGGATGGATAATCACCCATATATTTCATAATAGGTGCAGAACAGCAGGTTAAGGACACATTCAATTCATTCAAGTAGAACATGAGTTCAGATAATGAATAGTTGCTATATGTTTATTTATTTGATCACCAAAACAATCATAGTACAATTATGAGAAAGTTTGACTGAAAATCAATAAATATGTTTAACACAAACCTTAATAACTGAAAATTGAAGTATAAGTATATTATTAAGTAAAAATATATTTTTTTAACTTGGACCTGTTATATGACTGGAAATTTCAGGAATAAAACACTCCTGTAAATAGCCAGATATATATTATACATATAATATACATATATAGTACAGACCAAAAGTTTGGACACACCTTCTCATTCAAAGAGTTTTCTTTATTTTCATGACTATGAAAATTGTAGATTCACACTGAAGGCATCAAGGGCTATTTGACTAAGAAGGAGAGTGATGGGGTGCTGCGCCAGATGACCTGGCCTCCACAGTCACCGGACCTAAACCCAATCGAGATGGTTTAGGGGTGAGCTGGACCGCAGAGTGAAGGCAAAAGGGCCAACAAGTGCCAAGCATCTCTCGGGGAACTCCTTCAAGACTGTTGGAAGACCATTTCAGGTGACTACCTCTTGAAGCTCATCAAGAGAATGCCAAGAGTGTGCAAAGCAGTAATCAAAGCAAAAGGTGGCTACTTTGAAGAACCTAGAATATGACATTTTTCAGTTGTTTCACACTTTTATGTTATGTATATAATTCCATATATAATTCCACATGTGTTAATTTATAGTTTTGATGCCTTCAGTGTGAATCTACAATTTTCATAGTCATGAAAATAAAGAAAACTCTTTGAATGAGAAGGTGTGTCCAAACTTTTGGTCTGTACTGTACATAATATACATATAATATATGTCTGTGTACATTTGTAAAATTTGTTAATTTAATTTTAATTACTATTTAATGATAACTTTATTACTAGTGCTAGTAGTCAGCATGGACCTGTCTTTTAGCCAGCATTTTTTAAAGATTTTGTTTCACAAAACAAATTGTGTGTTAAGTTTCTGTTGAGTTGAACTGCGTGTGAGCAATATAAACCTCTGTAACCCTTGTAACCTTCCAGGGACCTGATTTTTCTGCCTGTCTTGGAACAACATTTATTAGTAAAAGGATATCGATGAAGGCCATGCAGGCGTCCTGTGAAAGGTCCTCGTTAGCCAGAACTTTCTTTAGCAGCGGCTGTTTAAGCGGCTCCCGAGTGCAGCACCACAGCTTGTCCTTCCCACGGTTCTTAGTGATCATAACACGACTTAGTGTGTGTTTAGGAGGGGGCCTGAAGTGGGTCAGAGGAATGCGTGTGTGAAAACTCTTTATCTGGCTGCAAAAAAACTAATTCTTATGCTTCTTATTAAAATGAAAAAGCTTACAGAGATAATGTTATACTTCAACATGTTTCCATCCAGAAGAACATTAAAAAAGCAATGCATATAAGAAATCTTTCTGGTAAACTTTTTTCAGTTGACCATGGTATATTTATTTTTTAAATGCTTCACATGGTATCACATAGTATCATGTAACATGTAACATAGTATCATCTGTAACTAAATTTTACATTCAAATGATTGAAAAATAACCCTCTTAATTATTAAACTAAAGCAAACATTAGCTTTGGAATTAAGTTAGCTAGTGTTCCAAAAAGGGATGACATGACATTATATGATATGATATGATATGATATTACATGACATGACATGACATGACATGATATGATATATGATATGATATGATATGATATGATATTACATGACATGACATGACATGATATATGATATGACATGATATGATATGATATGATATGATATTACATGACATGACATGACATGACATGACATGATATGATATATGATATGATATGATATGATATGATATGATATGATATGACATGACATGACATGATATGACATGACATGTTATGATATGATATGACATGTTATGATATGATATGACATGACATGACATGACATGATATGACATGATATGACATGACATGATATGATATGATATGATATGATATGATATGATATGATATGATATGACATGGCATGACATGACATGATATGATATGACATGATATGATATGACATGACATGATATATGATATGACATGACATGTTATGATATGATATGATATGATATGATATGATATGATATGATAATTTGTGAGGATGACAATACAAGGGACATATTGAGCTGTTTAAAATCTGGGAATTCTACTTGTATTTTGTGTATGTACAAAGTACAACATGGCTAATCCAAAGAGTTTGACTTTCTCAAAATAATTTCTGTCTCACCTTTACCAGTGGATATCCTCACCCGGAAACACTGTACATCTTTTCAACCCACTTAATATGTACAACTGTTTGTGGACACCCGAACACAAGACTCATTTTTGCTTGTTGAACATCCCATTCCATATTTAGTCCCCACTTGCTATTACAATAATATCTTCTTGATGTTATATGATGTAGGGAGAAAATGCTTTCCAGTCTATCTCAAAGGTGTTCAATAGGGTTGAGGTCAAAGCTCTAAAGCAGGCTACTCAAGATCTTCCACTCCAACCCATATAACCCATATCTTCATGGAGTTGTAAGATGTGACAATACATTTGTATTAAAGTGTAGTATTAAAGAAAATGAAAGATTTATAATCTCATTATACCATTGTCCAGCTTCACCAGGTTCTCTTTTGAGTTTTGTTTCTTTCAAGGTTCCATCCTCGTGCCATTTCAATGAGATATTCGTTGCATCTGGATTGCTCACTAATGATCTAACCCAGAATCCAGATTTCTGTAAAGATGCTTTGTGACAATGTCTATTGTTTAAATCTACATAAAATAAACTGAATTTAATTAAATATGCATTATAACTATAGCTATAATTATATAAAGAATTCAAAATATAAGGTTGAGACACAATGTTAGAAAACTGCACAATGAATAAAATGGAGATTTAGGTATCTGCTGAGTTTTGTGTAATGTTACCTGTGGATGAACTGCATCAAAAAGATTGATGTGTTCTTATACATTGAACTGTTTTGTATTTCTAGAGACCGCACAGTACTTTGGATAAAGGTGTCTAAGAAAAGCTAGGTTAATGGGTGCATTTAGTACCTGAAGTAATCATAGGAGAACTCTTCCAGTGTGTATGGCTTCACCCGCTCCACACTCTCAGGCAGAACGACCTGCGACACACGCAGTGATTCCTGACGCTGGTCGGGCGTCATAGTAACCAGAGCCTGAGTCATTTACACGAAAAACAAGCAAAGAAAGCAATCACAATTTACACATAACAATCTTCATTCTCTTTATGATCTTTATGATTTTGGGAATATATTTTTGTACTGCAAATGTATATCTTTTATATTAACTGCACATAATAACACTTGTTCCATTAACAGTTTTCTGCACATTTTGTACTTAACAATGATGAACAAAAGCATCCACTAACCACAGTGTCTGGCTGAGGTCTGGTGACTGTGGGCAGCACGTACACACAGTCAGCGGGAAAATCTCCTTTTTGCTTGGTCCTGTCATTAATCCCATGAGCCCAGCCGGAAGTCATAACCTGCTCACCCGTGTCCTGGTCTAGCAGGATGAGGTCGCCTTTAACAAAGCTCAGAAATGTCGCATCATCTCCAGCTGGTAAGAGCAATTTGTGAAAAAGACAGACAAGATGGTGTTACACCTCGGGTACAGCAGAAACTACAACAAAGTTCCTGGTCATTTTTAGGAACTCTGTAGATTAAAAATTACAAGGTTCCTGGTGATGTTTGCATTCTCAATGGCAGGCACCTGTTAAATTAGTATCGAGGTAACAAATATAGTGTAAACACATTGCCACAAATTATTATTATCTAATATATATATAAGCGGTGTAACAGTACCCAAATTTTGTACGGCTAGGATTCAACACAATACAAAATTGCTGGTAGTTTTTTTTAATCAATGCAGTTTGTTATTATTACCATTTTAGCTCAACAACATTTGTTGTTCGCCCCTTATGTTCTTGAGGAAACTCAGATTTGAACTATGTTCCGCATATCACATTTCTTTTGCTCCTTATAAATATTCAAACTTTAAATAAAGAATCGTTGTCATTATTAGAATATGGTGTAAGAATAAATATATACATTGATTTACCTGGATTTGGATTACTCTGTATCGCTACCACAAACTTCGACCTTTTCCTGAGTCCCTCGAGGAATGTAACCACAAGGTCTCGGATGTCTTCTGCATTGTTGGAGGTAAATGTATATTCATCCCCTTTCAAGGTGGCTAAAGTGAAGCTGTTGCCCTGGAGCTTCCCTCCCCTGCTCAAACAGAGAAAAGCAAAATACAGGGTTTAGTGTGAGTCCTAATGTAGATAATTAATAAAAACATAGAGCAGAAGCTTTTTTAAGTTTAATGTATTTTTAACACAATTTTATTGAATTATTGTTTTTCTGCACAAAAAAACCTTAACGGCCATAATAAAAGTCTTATGAGCACATCCATACTTGCTGCTGGAGACAGAAGTGATCTCTGGGAATGAGAGTTCTAAAAGAACCTGCTCTTGTTCATCCACAAAGTACACTCCAGTCCAGTTAACTGCTACAATCACATCATTTTTAGGCAAACTGGGTCCTATAAGATACAGGGAAAATGTAGAACAACTGACCTGTCAATCATACATGCGCTACATGGCGGCATGACTCCATTATTATTCTGAATCAATTTGGAAATGACCGTGTGGTGATTGTATACCTGAAAATTTGAAGGCTTCATAGAATCTTGAGAATAACAATGGCCATTTGTATCGAGCAAAATCCACCACTTCCTCTCGGACCTTCTGGGAGTCCACTCGCTTCTGCGTGTAAATACCCTGTGGATAAAAGCAAGTCTAATTTTAAATGCGATCGTTCATGTTAATATGTAAAACCACTTGATACCTGAGGTTTAGAATTTCAGAACATGCATTGAAATGCAATACACCATAAAGTTCTAAAATAAATACCACAGTGGGCAGTGTATGTTGGGAAAAAACAAAAACGAAATATTTCCAATTCCCTTTAAAACTTCATAAAACCCAGACAGCCTCGATGATGTTCAGTCTCACTAAATATAACTCCAATTCCCAGCAAGCACCATGGCATACAAGTATGGCCACCACAGACTACACCACCCACAACTTGCAACACTCACAGTCAGCGACCTGGTCTCAATTTTACACTTCTACACACACACACACACACACACACACACACACACACACACACACACACACACACACACACACACACACACACACACACACACCATATAAAGAGAATCTAAACTCATTCCAAACGTGAATCATTGCTCAGTGTTTGTTTCCATATGACTGATTCACCAAGCCTTATACATACAACTGTCCTTTTGCTATTAAATTTGTTTTAGTTTCATGCTATTTGATCATAGTTTAGTCCAATTAATCTTTTGTATTGTATTCGTCTGCTTTAATTTTATTAAATGCAAACTTACACTTGCACCTGAGAGTTTTTTCTTAACGTGACAATCTGTTACTTAACAAAATGTAAAATCTCCTCTGAAGCACAGTTCTTTTTTTTTTTTTGTACTGTATTAATTTTTTTTTTTTTAAAGTAAATAAATAAAATTTTATATTTAAAAAATGTAGGATATGTTATACATTGCCTAATGTTTATTATAGTCATATTTTCTATACGTTCCATCTTGTGAATATTTACACACCTTTTTGTGGGCTGCCATTATAAAGTGGGCCCATTTCTCCACTGACTTGGCAGAGCTGATTTCTCGGTCTGGGATGTACGATGGAATGAGGCTGAGGAGACGTTCAACCAGGATCTCAGAGCCGTAATCTACATAGTACTGCTGAGAGGCAAGTTCTGCTAGATCATCCTGGAACATAAGCAGTGGATTAGGGAAACATAAACGGAGGAGTCATGAAAGTAAATGAAAATTGGAGGGAAGCAGTGGAAGAAGTAATAGAATAAGACACAGGAAGACAGGGAATGTGGAAGGTATTTGATAAGCTGCGTAATAACAAAATATTTGAATTCTTCTATGAATTAGAGTCTGTTTCAGACGAATTATAAATGGTGCTCTCAAATGTCTAATGTAGCCCTGACATTTGACCCTATTACTTTTGCCAAAATGCATTACAGTTCCACATCCTTTACTTTAAGTTTTTCTGGGATTGAGCTTCTTTTGTAAACAGAGGTATTATGAACCCTTTTTTATGTTTTAATTTATTTTCAGGAAGGCAGTGAAGTGAAGGAGGCATTGTGTTAGAAAATAAAGGGTGTACCCTGTCACAGCGGTATTCTCCAAACTTGATCCCGCGAACAATCTGCTGGTAGATGAGGTTGGTAGCCACTCCGTCCTCAGTGGGATCGTGCCATGGTGTAAAGATCTCCTTCCTGAAGAAGAGCCTCCAGGGGGCATTTCGCTCCTGAGCACCTTGTTCTTTTGCATACTGTTCACACTGAGACACAGCATCCATCACGTGGTCATTACCACTGCCTAAGGATGAAACCTACAGAAACAGGGACAATGTTCTGAATGATTAATGCTGCAAATAAGACATTCTACTTTCAGGCTTTTAACAAAGTTTTGAAAGAAGTTATTTTCTAATGATTGTGCACAATTTAAATGTATGTAGTGTACAGGATACTGTATTTAAAATGTGTTTTTATTGTTGCAAATCGGTTTAAAATTTCCAATAGGATCTATTTTTGTAATGTCAAATGAAGTGAAGTGTACTATTTCATGTCTGATAATAGCATTATTTATACTCAAAAAGCATACATTATGAACATTAGATCCCATTAGGGCTTTGGTCAAATGTAAAAATGTAGACAGTTATAAGAGCAATGAAAAACTGTTGGTAAATATAATTAAATAAATTTTTTTTCTCATATTTACATAATAACAAAATTTTCTTTTTAAATAAATCTAAATGCTGTAGTATACAGTATACTAGGATGTGTACCTTGTCAAACAGTGCAATGTACAGGGAGAAGCCGAAGCGATCTCGGAGGCTTATTTTGTCTGAAAGGGCATTACACAGCTCCTTCGCCGTGGTGGCTGAGTCAGTGAGCAGTGTTTTAGTAGTGCCATCCATGAAAGTGACAGGCAGCATGATGGGTTTCTTAGACTTAGTTGCCTGACCGGGTAAAGAATACAAAAATGTCACAAAAGAAGGTTATCAGAGTATCAGAAGAAACATACTTGCTGGAGTCCACCAGCGAAACAGCTTGATTATATTTGTGTGGATTCTAGATTTAGCCTAATACTATATATAGTTTTTGAGACTGTCAGTAATGAACACTGGTGTATTATTATAAACTGCATAGGCCTTAAATAGGCATAGGCCTGCCCCCAGTGAACCAGTCACCATAATACACATTGGTCACACTGATTTTTAAACTGTGCTATAGCCTAGTGCAATTTGTATGTTTGAAAGTGTAACAATTTTTATTGTTTTTTATTTTGTATTTATATACTGAATTGTATATATTTGCAATGTGTCTCTGCTTCATATTTGCGCATTTTGTTGCTGCTGTAACATGGAATTTTCTTATTTGGAATCTTGTCTTGTCTTGTCTTGTCTTGTCTTGTCTTGTCTTGTCTTGTCCTAGTACACAGCTATATAGTTATATAGTTTAGTTATTATTTACTATGAGAGTTTATTTCTCTACACACAAGACACATGATTGGTGATCCATTTTTGCCCCATATGTATAAGCTCCATCAAAATGAATAGTTGTCACTGGATCATCAGTAAAAAGTTATCAGTTGGATGACAAAGTGAACCCCATTCTTTGTCATAGTTAAAGAATTGTTGCTTTAGTGCTTTGAAAGTCTTCTCTTGAGAGACAAGATATTTTAGACAGTAGCTTGTTATAAATAAGCACATAGATACAAGGTTATACAGTGCCACAGGTCTAGCTCTGCTTGTGAAAGATGGAGTCATCCTACCTGCAGTTCGAGCCAGGAGGGTGGCTGAGTTCTTGTACCATTCACAAACGTCCTCCTGAGTCTCTCCTCGCAATACGGAGCATATCCTGGAGGCCCTCCACTGATAAAATTCCTCAGATACTGCATTAAAATATTGCATAATATCATACTTGTACTCGTCATGTCCAAAAATAAATACAATTCAAATTCCAGTTCAGTTAGGTAGTTTCAGTTGCCAGTTCTCACCTTTACAAACTTCTCCGTAGGTGAAAAGCAGCCCACACACAGAGACAAGAGGATCCAGCCTCGAGCGTGGCTGCTTTTAGATGGGTTCTGGTTCAGCTGCTTACAAATCTGACAGTAGATCTCATCTCTGATGACCACAATAACAGAATTTAGGTTTAATATTACAGAATTATTAGATATGGCTTAAATTTACACATGCAAATTTTGGGTGGATCAAAAATGTAATAAAGGTGGTACAAAAATTATGTTTACATATGTAGAGTGTAAAGTCTTTGCTAAGACGTGAAATATAACATGCAGAATAAACCACGGTGTTGTGTCCTTAGCAAGGAGGTATTTTGAGTCTACTACAAAAGTGTTTTCTATTTTTAGAGCACAAGCTCTATATAGTATTGCAAGTGTGACCTGAGTCCTGGACGAAGGATGCCATTGCCGATGATAAAGTGCAGTTTCTCCAGGTTGGATGTGGGTCGGTCCTCGAGCATGCTGTTCCCGTGCACCGTGCACTCACCATCATTCAGGCGCTTGGTCACCTAGAATAAATGGACTCATATCATTTCATGTACAGTTATTATGCGTGCCAGCTCTAATATATGCTCTTATGCTCTCTTATAATTAATATTGTAGGATAAAGAAGAAAGCAGAAATCAAATCTGTTCCTTCTAAGGAAGCTGGACCAATCTAATCAAGGTAATGAATGAAATCAATGAATCCAGAAATCCATGTGTTTGTGTTATTCTGAGCTGCCATGAGCATCCTGAGCACGTTGTCCCTCACCTCCTCTGTAATCTTTGACTTCTTTTTAAGCGTGAGGGACACTAGCTTGTGGCGCACGCTGTTCTTCTTATGACTGTCAATGTGGGCACTCTGCAGGATGAGGGACACAGACAGAAACAAGCTTATATATCATGAAGCAGCTCCACAGCTCAATGAACTGGGGCAGTAAAAACACCCTTGCAGCAAACTGTATTTAAAAATAAATTCCACTTTGCCTTAGATAATGATAAAAAAAATCCAGCAGTAAAGTACTATATAATAAGTTATTTATCATAGTTACAGTTATGCAGTAATTATGTAAAGGCATTGGCAACATCCACAAATTTTCCTTGTCATGCTAATACATGCATTAAAAAAAAAATGTTACTAATATGTTATTAATAATAGTTTCCTTATCAAAAATGCAGCCAAGAGGATATAAAATTTCGAACTGCAAATTGTGGTTAGAAATTTGTCATACTACTGCACTGCTAGATCTTCAAATGTAAAAGGTCAGGGTTTTTTCTATAACTGAAGCTGACATTTGTGAAAGCTGTAATCCAAATCACAGGTTAATATTATGTGCTTAAACGATATTATTCGTTTTATTCCTAGTGACAGCTGAGTAAATTAGGGAGAGAATGGTTTATTATAATATTATATTACAAGGTATTCTCGATATACTTGTGCTCTTAGTATTGCATGACTGTTGAAGAGTGTACATGTGTAACTCTTTATATAAGCTCCTTATTCTACTAGTTCTTTGTTCTCCTTAGTTAAATTGCATTACTGAAGGAAGGACGCAGTTCCACTTGATTACTGGATTACACATTAAACATGGCAGCTCTATAGTGTGTCAAAAAAAAAGCCCTGCACTGCCCAGCTTGTTCCACTCCTGCATAATGACATTACGGAGGTGCTGAATGGCATATGGTGCTTCTCTACCTTCTCTGCATCTCCTCAGTACCAGCAGCACTCATGCAGCCCCAAACCATAATGCTACCACCACCATGCTTGACTGTAGGCAAGACACAATTTTCTTGTTACTCCTCATCAGGACTCCGCCACACATGCTGGACTCCAACTGAGCCAAACGAGTTTACCTTGTGGTCTTTATGTGGTCTCATCAGACCACAGGACATGGTTCCAGTAATTCATGCTCTTGGACAGGTTGTTTCAGCAATCTGTTTGCAGGCATTCTTGTGACCCAGCTTCAGAAGAAGCTTCTTTCTGGGACAACGGCCATGCAAACTGACTTCTAAAGCAATGCTGGTAGCACTTGTGTCTGTTTTTTTAAGCAGCTTCTGCACCTGACACACAGTACAATGACTCAACTTCTTTGTTTGACCCTTGCAAGGCCTGTCTTGGAACCTGTCTTGGAAATCCTCTGTATGACCCTGGCCACTGTACGTTAACTCAGATCTTCTTATAGCCTCGGCCATCTTTGCAGAGAGCAACAACTCTAAGTCTCAAAAAAGAGAGTTATTTCCATGAGGTGCCATGTTGAACATCCAGTGGTCAGTATGAGAGAATTGTCATTAAAGCACCAACAATTGCTTTAATACAAGATACACAAATTTGTCTGGTCCTGTCATGCAGACAAAAACATGGCTATGATAAATAGGACATGTGGCTTTGCATGGTTAAATGACATACAGCTGTTATCATTTAGAGTGTACTAATTTTTGTTGCCAGTTATTTTGACATTAATGTCTGTATGTTGAGTTATTTTAAGAGGACAGTAAATCTATTCTGCTATACAAGCTGCACATTGACTACTCTAAAATATATCCAAGTTTCATTTCTATAGTATTATACCCTAGAATACAGTAATCCCCTGCTCCCCCGCTTTTTCGAATCTTGCGAATTTGCATTTGCCACATAACTAATTTGTTTGGCTGATTTTCCTGGTCTCTTGCGGATAGACAAAAAAATGTATATAATTTTTTAATGGAGTTTTATGTTAAAATAATCCAATTTTATAATACAAATATAAGTACTAATTATAAAAAGAAATAACGTTAATACATATATAATGTATACATAAAATAGCATTTATGGGGTGGCGTCCATTTATCATGTTTTTTTGTTTATCGCAGGGGATAAACGAAAGGATTACTGTACATACAGTGATACTATCTATCTATCTATCTATCTATCTATCTATCTATCTATCTATCTATCTATCTATCTATCTATCTATCTATCTATCTATCGATTTTTATGACTACTGGTATTCGGGCCTTAGACTGCACTTAGACTGTCTGTCTGTCTGTCTGTCTGTGGGTTTTTATTACATTATCTGCACATAAACCTCATACTTATTCCAACTCTCTACTATTACAAATCCCTGAAGTGTTTAGACTCATTTCAAAGAAATAACGAGTATTATAGTGATTTTTAAAACCCAATACAGTGAATACAGTCTAAATAAAACAACACATATTCCTTGCTCACCTCTCCCTCTCCCTGCAGAGCCTGAAGTTCCCTCTTGTAGGTTTTCTTGCCCAATGTCTCATAGATCCTGGTCATCACAGGGATTTTCTCGCTGCCATCACTAATGGCTGTATGGTACTTTGGTTCTGGAAGGTCACCCATGAATCTTAGAATCGTGATCCACACTGCTAGTGCAGCCTTCAGGATGCAAAAACAGAAAAAGCCAAACCTCATGTACTACAAACAATGGAATAAACACTGGAATAAAAAAAAGCAAAAATATAATGCATAATAATGTAAAGATCTATAATAGTGTGACCTGTGTCAAATGACAGAAGGAAATGTTTAAGGAACACATACCAGCTGATCGCCTTCATCCTCATGAAACAGTAAGGGCTGCTTGAGTGGCCGACGCATGTATGTGTGAGTGCTGGTGCCCTGAAAGTAGGTGGCTGAGAATTTGGCGAATTTATATTCAGATAAATCCTCCTCGTCTTCCTCAGGGAGAGGAAGAGCTTCATCCAAATCCTCTTCATCCACATTCCTTTGAGCACGCTCCAGGTCCTGGTGCATAAACACACACACACACACACACACACACACACACACACACACACACACACACACACACACACCACACACACACACACAAAGATCAGACTATAAACAAATAAATACAAAGATTTATGTATAAATAAAGATAGACATACAAAGATGTAAAACAGACAGACAGACAGACAGACAGACAGACAGACAGACAGACAGACAGACAGACAGACAGATAGATAGATAGATAGATAGATAGATAGATAGATAGATAGATAGATAGATAGATAGACAGACAACCTTTCCTGACCAGAAGATGGTGCTTCTCACCTCAAACCCAGCTGGTGCCTGGCCCTCCTGTCCAGGAAAAGAGTTTGTGCTTCCCAGAAAGCCGAACATTTTATCCACCATGTCAGAGTCGTTGACTGGCTCATGACGAGCTTTTTCCATCTGCTCCAGCATCTCTTTCTTTCTGCGTGCTTCCTCCTTCTCCTTTTTCTCTCGCTCTGCATCCTCTCGAGCCAGCTTGGCCAATCGCTCTTGGTGCTTGCGCTCAGCCTCGGCTTTGGCCTTCTTAGCACTCATCTGGTACCTGAGTTTCTCCTCCTCTGCCAAGCGCATCTTCTCTGCGTCCAGTCGCCGCTTGTACTAATAACAAGAAATACAGTGAAGAGAAAATTAATTATCTCCAGTCAATATTCCCATGTATATGATTAAATGATGTCTGTAGTGTTATAGGAACTAACTTTTAAGCCAAAGTAAATCTAAATAAATCTACAAAACAGATGCACTTTAACTCTTAAAAGAAACTTGAATTGTGGTGTAGTAAGTACTATACAATAACCTCTATCTTACCTCTCCTTTGAGTCTGTGGAATAAACGGCGAGCGATCATGCCTCTAGTATAAGCCTGGATGGTGATGACGGCCCAGAGCCGGTGTCTAAAGGCCCGGCGCACCATGCAGCCTCTACAGCGAGCCTGGAACAGGGTCATCCTCTGCCGGGTCACATGGTACGTCTGAAAGAGCTTCCTGGAGCGGTACAGGGCCTGAAGCCGTGAGAAACCGGCACGCATCTGCAACAAAAGTTTATTTATTGAAAAAGTTGAAAATGAATGACTGAATAATAAGCGCACATAAGAAGTCCTTGAGACTCACCACCCCGTAGTTCTTCCGACAGAAGTAACCCCTCCAAGTCTTCTGGATCATAAGAGCTGATTTCTTAATTTTCAAAAAGTTAGATCTATTAAAACAAAAAATGTGTAAAACATAAAGAATTCATAAAGGATTTGATCATTGTCTGACTTGTTTTTGGAACAGCATACCTGTCTTTGAAACCACGGACGACTTTCTGAATAAGAATAACTTTATCCGTGATGGCTTTATCTCTCTCAATCTCCAAAAGCATATCATGATGGTCCTGCCAAGAATAAATCTGTCATTTTACTAGAAATTCTGAGCACACCAGTAAACAAAAGAATGTCCTATAATGGCACTACAGATTAATATAAATAACAATTACATGCATTTTCCCAACTGACATGCATTCCATGTTCCTTTATCCTGGTCTGACGATGTCATTTCCTGTTAGGAAGTATTGGCATTGCCCTCTCCTTACTCCCACACTAAGGGACGTCCTGTTTCAGACAGCTGAAAACCTTGATAAAGCAACACTGAGTGGAAAACTGCCTATTGCACCAGGGAAATGGACACATTTTCTGTTGACCTTTGACCCCTGGCTCAAGTTTCTTTCCACACCAATAGAGCAGAGCACCACATGACTATTCAAGGTCACATGATCACAATAATGTGCAAGCTTTTCCACACCTGTCCATAACATTCTGTATCGCTACCCAAATTTTATACTGCAACACTCTGGTATTCACTGTTATGAAATCCTCCTGCTTGTATTTTCACATAGACTGCATCAATTCCTTTTTTCTCAATTGCTTTCATAAATACTTTCTAATCCACTGTAGTATTGATATACCTTCAGGAATATCTTGGTCTTTCCCATCTGCCAGTCATCATCTCTGCCAAGGATAGCCTCAGCAATTCTTTGGCAGGTCCCCCTTAGGTCCTCCTTAACAAAAATAAACAAAACACAGAATGGAGATGACATCAGATCGGTGTCTTACAACGAATTGGCTTTTACAGCAAATACTAAATCTTAATCTGTATCTAGTTATTAACTGTTTAGTTATAGAGACTTAAGTGTAAAATATTAGCTGGAGGCACACAGTTGTATTGGATGTATTTGGATGCAGTATGATAACATTTTATATTTACTTTTACTTGAAAATCCAAAAACCTGTTCCAACAATGCCCCTTTACACAAAACGAGCTCCATTAACATATGGTTTACATGGTTTGGATTAGAAGATCTTGAGTGGCCTGATATAGAGGTCTGATTCTCAACCCTATTGAACACCTTTGGAATGAATTGGAGCACTGACAACAACTGAGACCTCCTCACCTACATCAGTACCTGACTAACAGTCTAGTGGCTGATGTACACAAATGTCCACAAGCACACAGTATATATATATATATATATATATATATATATATATATATATATATATATATATATATATATATATTATTAACGCACGGTTAATGCAGCATTTCTGTTTGACCATTTTTATTAAAAGTGTAAATTAATAAATATATAACAGGCGAAATAACAACCTTTAACGCAACACACATTTATTCACGATGTACTTTCTTTACTCCGCTCATTTTAACTCACTAAACATTTGTTTTACTGATGTGCAAAGTCTCAACTCAACCACTAAAATCCGCCTAAAAAAACATCCGTGTGGAAACAAAGCAAAAGTTATTTTTGGTGTCCATGATTTACATAATTTAAAACACTTTAATAAATACCTTATAAAACTTCTGATAATAAGATCGTTTTCTGAAAATATTTTTTTATTTTTTCTAAAATTCTCAGATAATAGATATATAATTTATAGTAATAAATCAGGTATTTAAAGTTCTAAGATTCTGCTGCCAAACTAAATAAAGACTAAATAAAGACTAAATACTGTATATACTATACAAAGTTTTTGCTTTTCTTCTTGAAAATTTGGTTATTTGGAATTTATTTTTTTAATTACAACTAAAGGTTAGATTTTTTTATTCGGCCAAATTAATGCTTCAGTTATCATTTACGCAAATAAAAATATTGCATTTGGGTTGTTATTACTGTACATCAGTATATCAAATGTACACACACCTTTTCCTCAAGTAGAAATACAGATAATCATGTTTTAAATGACTGATAAAACCTGAAGCACTCTTTTACTCAATTTGAAGTAAAGTAGTTTGGGCTCTGGCTTAAAGTAGCCATTATTACAACCTGTTTTAGTGTCATGCTGGTAACTGGACCTCACATCATATAATATATTAATATTAAAGAATTAAAAATGTTGTCATCTAATAAATGTTTACATCACTGACTCCCTCTGTCTCATCCACATTAACCCCATACTTCTTGTTGCCTTGTTCCTTGCTTGTTGAAAAATCCACACAATAACAAGAAATGTTGGTGGGCAGCAAAGGTGTCCAATGAGAAGAAAAAAGTAGATTATAAATAAAGTCTCGAGTCTGGTTTAAAAAATGTATGAAGTAGAAAGTACAGACATTTGTGTAAAAAATGTAATAAGTGAAAGTAAAAAATAAATAGTGAAGCAAATTACTGATACAAGAAAAATCTACTTAAGTACTATAACACAGTATTTGTACATTATTACTTCCCTACTCTGCTGTACATCAATACCTTTTAAAATTCTTTGCCTTTATTAAATCAGAATTCAGAGTTTTTGCCCAGAGCTTGATGGAAAATGAAAAATTCTGATGGGTGCATCCTTGTTTATTACAACTGCACATTCAAGATTGCTCGGATTGCTGACAGCTCACTAGTCCTTATTTACCTGTTTGTAGGAAGGCTTTACTCCAGGCATGAGGACGCGATACCGGTCCACAAACTCCACAAAAGTGTAGCGGATAGGGTATCCAGCCCGCCGGATCCGAATTGTTTCCATCATTCCTGAGTAACGAAGCTGCCTCACACACAGCTCCCTGTCAAAGAGCTGGGAGAAAGGGATCACTTTTAATTACTCTACATGAAGGAGGATACTCAAAGGGAGTCTAGGAACACAAATGTCCACCCTTTTTTGTATACCATCCTCACTGCAAATTAATTCCACAATAATCTACACTGATTTTGACACTCACCATGGGCTTTTTGTACTCATTGGGTTTGATGCAGCGCACAAAAAAGGGCTGACACACACTGAGTGTGCGCATCAGCAACTCCAGAGAGCGTTTGAACTGACTGCTCAGAGTCGGGGATCGCTTTCTCGTCTCCGCCCCCTCAACGCCAGGAAACACACACACAGAAAAATAGACACACAGAATAGAAAGTCAGAAATGGTGGAAACACATCAAGAGGATCCTTTTAACCCCCTCTGACCTCTGACTCTCTGTCCTTCTTTCACTTCCTTCACCACAACCCCATCTCTTGTTCGGAAAAGTGCTTTTCGTCTCAAACAGGAAACTGTTTGACCTCGAAAGATTGTCCGTGACAGATATATATCAAGCAAATTCGAGTGTGTATTATTCGTTTACTTTAGTGTCACCAAGAACAAAAAAGGTCAGGGTGAGGACTTCAGTTCTGAGAAATGTATAAACCTGCAAAAGCAGGAAAAAAATCATCACTGTTGGTAAAATATTTATTTTCCGTAAATTTAATATCTGTGGGACACAATATATCATGGTTATAAAAAAATTATTTAAAATGTCTCAATAAATATATTCAGATAGATAATTTTGTTTCGGATTGCACTTTTTTTTAAGTACACTATATGGCCAAAATTATGTGGACACCTGACCACTGAACATCCCAATTAAAATTGCCTGGGGATTGATATAAAGCTGTTTCTAATTTGCTACCATCAATCTTCTACAAAACTCTCTTTGTCAGTAAAATATAGGTCAGGCTTTCTAGTTCTTTTACTTCCACATTGACTAACTGTGTCTTTATTGGCCTCATTTGTATATGTATGAGGCACACTGTATATATATATTATACAAGTGAACAGAGTTTTGTGAGTTCCTTATAATTTAGTGTATAGTTGCCATGATCTAGCAAAGTAAATTATTATTTAAATATATATCTGGAACTGATAATAGCTGCGTTTTTTTAGAAGCTTTTTGATACATTCAGTCATCATAAAACTCATCTCTGTAAAGAATGGGGGTTGTGTGAACTGATAGAGATTGTGAAAATACCAGCATTATCATTCCAATGAGGGAAATGAAGATGTTAATAAATGTAAAGACAAAACATTAAAAATCGAGTTTAAAAATCAAAATCAAAAAATTAACTACAGGTGGTGGTATGGAGTGAGTTTCAGTAAGTGATTAGTAGAAGAGTGTGGTGACAGGATGAGATAGTTTTCCGGTCGAGATGCTAAAAAAAAAAAAAAATGGGAAAAGTCCACAAAATGGCGAGGTGAGTGGTTAATGAGGCTGGAATTTTCAGTTCCAGTGTTACCTTGAGAGGAGGAGTGGCACTGGGCATGGAGCCACACAGAAACTGGCACAAGATTTAGCAAAGAAAGAAAGACATTAAGAACACAACAGAATCCAAGATATATAGAAACATTTATAAATCTGAAGTGATTGGTCCATTATGTGCACATCTAAACATGCTTAATATACACTATATTGACAAAAGTATTGGGACACCTGACTGTTCCAGCTATATGAGCCACACAATTGTATACTGTCGGATGTCTTAGGGTGTAAGGGCATTACATTCTCTATTTGACCTGTGCACAAAACCAGTTCCATGGATTATATGGTTAAAATGGAAGATCTCGAGCCTTTTTTAGAGCTTTGTCCTCAACCGTATTGAACCCCTTGGGGTGAATTAGAATGCTGACTGCACCCCAGACCTCCTCATCAGTACCTGGCTTTATTAATGCTCTTTTGCCTGAATGTACTTAAATCTCCACAAACACACTTCAATATCTAGTGGAACATTTTACCAGAAGGTTGAAGGTTATTATAACAGCAAATAGGGACAAAGTAGAAAACAGTATGTTCGAAGAGAAGATACAAATCTTACGCTCACTTTTGTCCATACAATGTATATGATATTTAAGACAAGAGTGTCATATGATCTAAATCAAAGCAGAGTAACAGTTACAGTACTACCTATATTTTCATTATTTTCCATTAAACCCATGTTGCAGAATGTTTTAATTCTCTTGTACGAAAAAGATGTGGCAACAATTGCAATTGTATATAAAAATTATACTACTAATAATTTTAAGCATTTATAGCTATGTTCAATGTTTTGAAAAGTTAGTAAATATCAACATACAAGTGACTGCAGGTAATAATTTTGTATTTGGTTTATTGTAATCTTAATCTTATATTTATGAATAGATAAATGGATAGATATACGTTATTACCATTGCAACATCGGCGTGAAAGATCTGCTTGATGAACTTGTTCTTGGATGAGTGAACCAGCTGAATGATGTCACCATGAAGGGTGTCTCTGTTCTTCTCTAGAAAACCTAGACACATTATTTTACATCACATTTTAGAAATCAATACTTTTTTTATCAGTGCTACTGGATATATGCATCGGTACAACAGCATAGTAGTAAAATCTGAAATATTTAAAGTGACAATTTGGCAAAAAAGCATCTTTTATAGTTAAAGTTGATGAACTGAGATACAGTATGTTATTATCCATAGGTGTATAATGTTCTTTAATTTATTTTGCTCATGAAAGAGCATAGAACCACCAGTCTAGCAGCATGTGATACAGAAAAAGTGTTATGTATGGTTATATGGTGTTATTAAAATGCAATGCAAATTTGAGTGTAGGATGCTGAGAAGACCCCTTTGTTCCTGACCTCTGGTCTCATAGTAGACAATGCCGGCAAAGTGCTGGATGCCGAATTGCGTCTCGTAGCTGTTCTTGGGGGGGATGTAGTTGGTGTTGAGCTTGTGTTGAGAATTTAGTTTGTTCAG
This sequence comes from Silurus meridionalis, assembly GCF_014805685.1. NCBI lineage: Eukaryota > Metazoa > Chordata > Actinopteri > Siluriformes > Siluridae > Silurus > Silurus meridionalis. The sequence continues at coordinate 22,004,437 of NC_060896.1, forward strand.
CATGGTAGTATCCGTGCCCTGTATAATAGTTAATAAAACCTTATTAATTATTTCACTACTTTTAATTTTTACTGTCAGTATTTCTTTTTTTCTTTGTCTTTGTTTCTCACCTTGGGGAACTTACTCTCCTCATCAATGAGTGAGATGATGTTCATGGGTTTAATCGCAATCATGTCCAGTGCATCCTGGTTGTCGGTAAACTCGATGTGCTGCCAGTTGATGTTCTCCAGGTTGTACTCCTCCTGCTCCAGTTTGAACACATGACGCACAAAGAACTGCTGCAGGTTTTCGTTGGCAAAGTTGATGCAAAGCTGCTCAAAACTGAGTAAAAAAATAAACAAATATAAAAAACAAGTCTGTCATATGACCTGCTCTGGTTGCCTCTTTAGTATAACCATAGTACTAAATTTTGTTAATAATATTAAGATGTACATTACCTGTTGACTGTAAAATTCTCGAAGCCAAAAATGTCCAGCAAACCGATGGACCTGCGCAACGCTTTAGGCTCATGAGACGGAGGCTTGTAGATGGCAGCATTAATCTTTTCAACAATCCACACAAAAGGCGTCCATATATTCCCTATAAAAAAGGGGGAAAAATTATATCCACAAACGGTATAAACTGCGCTGGTGTAGAGAGGACAAGAGGAAAGGGGGATGTCCACCTTCACAAAAGCATCTCGAACATCCAAGGCTTGCTCCATGCTGAGAGGAGTGGACACTGTCTCACCCCGAGTGATGATGGTGCGACTGGTCAGGCAGTTCATTAGGTCCTTAGAGTCAACCTTTTCGTGTATAAAAAAAGTTATGATTATTATTATTTTTTATTACATCCAAGTGTAACCAGTTCGAAAATCCAGGCTGTTCCACTCACCAAGTTCAGCTTACACAACCTTTCTAAATCATGCTACTACACTAAACATTCTAATAATACACTTTAACACACTTTGTGCGGACATATACACACTATAATGATAAAAATTCCATTCAAATGGTAAAAGTCCAAACATTTCTAAAAAGAACTGATAACCAGGGGAAAAAAGTAATAAATCTAAAACAAACAAAATACTAATGCAAGCAAAGAAGCCAAACAAGTAATTTTGCTTGAATAAATTTGCACCATTATTTAAAATAAATATAAATGTTACCTCTAACAGCTTTGCAGCAATGGAAAGCTCAGCAGATCGCACCACCTCACAGGCATCCAGGTTATCATATGTGCGGGCTGGGCAAAAAAATAATAATTAAGTAAGCTTATGCTATAATTAGCTCCTACACAATGTAAGTTGATTGTTTTTATATATATATATATATATATATATATATATATATATATATATATATATATATATATATATATATAAATAATTGATTTTATTTTTTTTGTGACAATCCTGTAATCGTTGTTGGGTAAAGCTGGATTTGGCAGGTAAATGTGACACATTCACATAATATGCCTGGTCAGATACACTATATGGACAAAAGTTAGTGGATGCCTGACTATAAGATTCCACATTTTGTCCCCATTTACTGTTGTAATAACCTCCACTCTTCTGGGACGTTCCATTGGATTTTGGAGTGTACTTGTGGAGATTTGTTTTCATTCAGCCACAAGTTTGTTAGTTGAGGTCAGTTACTGATGTAGGGTGAGGAGGCCTGGGGTGTCGTCAGTGTTTTAATTAATCCCAAAGGTGTTTATAGGGTCAGAGCTCTATAGCAGGCCACTCTAGATCTTCCACTCCTACCCATGTAAACTTCATGGAGCTGGCTTTGTGCACAGGGACATTGTCATGCTGAAACAAGTTTGGGTCTCCTAGTTCAAGTGAAGTTCATAAGTAATGCTACCACATTGCAAAGACATCCAACATAATTGTGTAGCACCAACATTGTGGGAATATTTTGGGGAAGAACCACATATGGTTCGAAAAGTCAGATGACCCAATACTTTTGTCACTGGAGTGTATGTTCAGCATCATGTCTTAACAAAAATGTTAGACTCCACCGTGACAGACAGTATTCTGAGCAGTATTCTGCATTGACAAAACAACAGGAGGAAGAGCTGAAAATGACAGTTGAAGAGGAAGGCCAAGGAAGAGGTTTATGGATGTGGTGAGTGAAGACATGGAAGACATGGTTAAAAAGAGGCAGATGTAAAGGACCAAGTGATATGGAGACAGATGATCCGCTAACGAGAGCAGCCAGAAGAAGCAGACTTAGTGTGCAGCACAACTCATACTACAAATGAAATCCAGTTTTTCCAAGCAAAGAAAGCCAAATTCCAAAATATTCATTAATCAAATTTAAAATTATAGATGATACAGATGATTCCCATGATATATTAATCATGAATGACATTATCGTATTTCCATATCTCCCAGCAAATCTGGATCCTAATGTTCTTTGTTCTTTTAGATTGTTGCCATTGCTATAGTCTTTTTGAATGTTATTCCTATTCAATATTTTGTATTAGCATGACACCCACTTTTGATGTGCGGTACACTACATTACACAGATGATATTGCTATTGTTATTTTGTGTGTGTGTGTGTGTGTGTGTGCGTGTGTGTGTGTTTGAATGTTTGTGTATATGTGAGACCTTCATATTTGAGGTTGCCCATATGCAGAATGGAGGCCAGCAGTTTAGAGATCTCCCAGTTCTCCGTATCAGTAAACATTAGCACTTTCATGGCTGAACGGATGTTGGAATATTCCTTCTGGTCATCACGGCCATCACACACAGTGCACTTTCCCTGGAGGGTGCGGTATAAAAAAACTCTTTCATTTCTCTAAATTCATTCTTTTCAAAGAGTAAAGTAGAAATGTGTAGTCAGGACAGAGTTTCTGTACATGTGATTAAAAAGCAGTTTTGGTGGATCGTACTATTAATATCTTACAATAGTGAGATAGGTGTAATCTGTTGCTTTGCCCAAGCCAATTTTTTTCTTCTGGTCTGGAGTCATGCCCTTTAGCATACAGTAAAAAATATGGTAGTTCCTCTCATCCTTGGCCTAGTAAAGAGAACAGCAATCAACAACTACACTTCAATAGTCAGAGAAGAAAATTAAACTGTGGATTTATGCCAAGATGCCCTCAGAATGTGACTGAGTAAACCAGGGGACAATCTTCGAATAAAATACTGTGATTCACAATAACCATGAAATGTTTTAACTTTGACCGATGTCATAGCATTTTTTTTTCTCCTACCTGTCGACACACTCGAGATTTCTCCAGCAGGTATTGCTCAATTTTGGCTCCTTCTATTGCTCCTCTCTTGTTGAAATGGATGTCTATGTACTTCCCAAATCGGCTTGAGTTGTCATTGCGGATGGTCTTGGCGTTCCCAAATGCTGTAAAAATAAAAGAAATGAATGAATGTGATCCATATCCCTATCATTATACACTCAATGACACTTTTATTCTTTATTCTTTATTCCCCATGTGTGTTTCCTTCTCTAACAGCCCCAGTTTTAAAGGTTCATGAAGGGCTTATTAAGGCCCTTAACAACAAATTAATCAGTTGTGTCTGAGCTAAGAAATAGATTCAAATGTGCCAAACACAAAGGGAAACTAATGATAGAAGCATTAGTTTTTCTTACCCTCAAGAATAGGGTTGGCTTCCAACACCTGCTGTTCAATCCAGGAATGCTGCCCACTGATGGCAGCCAGAAACTGCAGGATCAACTTGGTGCTCTCCGTTTTCCCCGCTCCAGACTCGCCACTGCAAAATTAAATGTCAACATCATTAAAAGACTGCTTCAAGGAAAATCTAATTTAAACAACCCCAAATTTGATTGTTCTCTTTCAAAAAGATGGCATAGTTTGCTTCCAAAGTTTCCCAATTTAGTCTGATAAAAAAGCTTCAAAGCTTATTTAGTTAAAAATCAAAGTCTACCTTAGCCAAAACGCTGCATTTTTCTTAAATATTATCCACATCCTAATATACTAACTTAAATAAAAAACTATTAAGATGGAATGTTTTCTTTTTTAAACAAATGTAAGTGCAAATCAACACTTTACATTGAATCTACCTTAAAATTTCACTAATTTTATTAAGATGAGGCAAAGTAAAAGTTAATCTACATTAAATACTGACTGAATATTACTGACTGACTACATTTTAAATTCTGTTGGAATTCACTTCACACATTCTTTAAAGTTAATATTCCTTCTATTGCTCAAAATAGGCATTGGGTCAACACTAATAAAGGCACATTGGGGAAGGAATACTGCTGCCACAACCTCATGGGAGGACCAAAAGATAAGAAAATAAATGTCAAGGTCGGAGTAATTTTGGAGCATTCGATGTGGTTTTGATGTCCAGAACCATCTCAGTCATAGGATATAAGATGGATTAAGGAGTACATAATGTTATTACATCAGCGATATCTGTGTGCCATGGTGACTTTGTTTCCCACACAAAGACAAACGCAAAGTGTTTAAAGGTTTGGGCTTGTTATAGCTGTTGTGTGATTTTTAACATATAGTTTGGTTGAAAATCTTGAAGACCCTTAAACATTTTGCTAGTTAGTATGTTAAATGACTCTAGGTTGTAAATTCTTAACTGCCTTTAATAACAGGATTCCAAAAATTAGTAGCCTAGAGCATAAAGCAACAACGATAGACTGATGACTTAATATTATTTGAGGTGTTATTATTATTATGCCATTGCTAATGTTGTTCTGTGCCACCAATGCTATTGTTATGAGCCACTTCTTTAGAAACAACCTTATAATGCAGCACTGGTCCTTGTTATTCCTCTGCATGTTAAAGTAACAGTTGTCGGCGATGGCAAAGATGTGAGGAGGCATCTCTCCAATCTTCTTGTTGGTGTAGAGTCGAATCTGGTCAGCTGTGTAGATGGGCAGCAGCTGGTATGGATTCACTGCCACCAGTATTGACCCTGTATATGTCTAGACAAGAATAAAGTAGAATGATTAAGACCAGTACAGAGAGGTGGATGGTTTAATTAGTGTGTAAGTATATACAATGCTAGTTCATTTATGTATTGCACATTCTGCACATTCAGTGCTGCCTTCCTCCAGTCTCTTGTCATCTCTATTACTTACAGACTTGGTTTACTGTTTGCTAATACTGTACTCAACATAGGAATTTGTCATATCAGCAGACGAAAGTTGGACGCTGGTTAGCTTTTAGTAAAATATTGTATTCTGTTATTATCAATTATTCTGAGCAGTAGCACATTGTGCTGTAGAAATGCAAAAATGATACTTACTAGTGTTTGTATATGAATACTTGTCAATAAGCTAAACCAGCGTTCAAATTTTGTCTGCTGAAATGACAAATTCCTATGTAGCGTATTAGCAAACAGTACACCAGCAAACAGTAAAATCAGTTAGCTAACATTTGGTGAACTACTTTGTACAGTAAATAAAATAAAACAGCATATTATTTATGTTATCAATATAACTACTCTTCTTCTTCATCTTCTTTCGCTGCTCCCATTAGGGGTCGCCACAGCAGATCATCTGTCTCCATACTGCTCTGTCCTCCACCTATTTCAAACCAACTACCTGCATGTCTTCCTTCACCACATCCATAAACCTCCTCTTTGGTCTTCCTCTTTTCCTCCTTCCTGGTGGCTCCATCCCCAGCATTCTCCTACCAATATACCCCATGTCCCTCCTCTGTACATGTCCAATTGGGCCTCTCTCACTTTGTCCCCAAAACATCCTACATGCACTGTCCCTCTAATAAACTCGTTTCTAAAACGGACACATCCTCGTCACTCCCAATAAAAATTTTAACATCCTGTCTTTTACTCAATGCCACTGTCTCTAATCCATACAACATCGCAGGTCTCACCACATTCCCATAAACTTTCCCTTTTACTTTTGGAGACACTCTTCTATCACAAATCACTCCTGCTATCTCCTTCTCTACCCACTCCACCCTGCCTGCACTCTTTTCTTCACTTCTTCTAACACATTCTTCATTACTTTGCACTGTTGACCACAGGTACCTGAACTCCACCTTCTTCATCTCTTCTCCCTGTAACCGCACCCCTCCACTGCCCTCCCTCTCATTCACACACATGTACTCAGTAGGTACTCAAGTACATGTCTTACTCCTACTGACTTTCATTCCCCTTCTCTCTAGCGTGTACCTCCACCTCTCCAGGCTCTTCTCAACCTGCTCCCTACTCTAACCACAAATCACAACATCATCCGCAAACATCATAGTCCATGGAGACTCCTGTCTGACCTCGTCCGTCATCATGTCCATCAGCACTGCAAACAGAAAAGGGCTCAGAGCCTTCACACCGTCACACTGTCCTCATACATGTCCTGCACCACCCTCACATACTTCTCTGACACACCTGACTTCCTCATACAATACCACAACTCCTCTCTGCACACTGTCATATGCTTTCTCTAAATCCACAAACACACAATGCAACTCCTTCTGACCTTCTCTATACTTCTCCATCAACATTCTCAAAGCAAATAATGCATCTGTGGTGCTCTTCTTCTGCATGAAACCATACTGTTGCTCACAGATGGTCACCTCTTCTCTCAGCCTGGCTTCCACTACTCTTTCCCATAACTTCATGGTGTGACTGAACATTTATTCCCCTGTAGTACTGCAGGTCTGCACATCTCTCTTATTCTTAAAAACTGGTACCAGCACACTCCTTCTTCATTCCTCAGGCATCCTCTCACCTTCCAAAATCTTTTTAACCATCTGTTTAAAAACTCTACTGCCATCTCTCCTAAACATCTCCATGCTTCTACTGGTATGTCATCTTAACTTTCCACTCTTTATCCTCTTAATAGATGATCTCATTGCTTCCTTACTAATCCTATCCACTTTAGCTGCTCAAAATACTCCCTCCATCTTTAACACACTCTCCTCACTAGTCAACACATTTCCAGCTCCATCCTTTATTGCTCTAACTTGCAGCACATCCTTCCTAGCTCGGTCTCTCTGCCTCCCCAATCGGTACAAATTCTTTTCTCCTTCCTTAGTGTCCAACTTCTCATACAGCTCCTCATATGCCTTTTCCTTAGCTTTCGCCACATCCCTCTTCACCTGCTGCCGCATCTCCTTGTACTTCTGCCTACTTTTATCATCTCTCTGTCGATCCCAATTCCGTTTTGCCAACCTCTTTCTCCTTATGCTCTCCTGCACTTCCTCATTCCACCACCACGTCTCTTTGTCTTCCTTTCTATTTCCAGATGTCACACCAAGTACCTTCCTAGCTGTCTCCCTTATCGCTTCAGCAGTAGCCTAATCAACCATGTTATCAGTATAACAATACAGGTAAAGATATTGTTAAGTAAATGATCATATTGTATAATGCAAGAAAAGAATCAAGCAATTTAATGCAATTAAAATTGTAATTATACAGTTAAAAATATTAAATTATTAGCAAACTATCTAGTTTTACAACAAAGGTTGTAATGTGTATATAAACAGTGTGAATGTGACAGCATATTTCATTATTATATATAATGTAAGAGACTTCCATGCAATATTACATTTTTTTATATATACAGTATATATATGCGTGTGTGGCATAAACATGAAGCATGCATACATCACTGAATATTGCATACTGCCGAGCACCTCTATGTTAATGATTCGGCATGAGGATGAGTAACAGCAGCTAACACGAGTGAGCAATAGGAGGAGAGTGGATGGATGACTGTCTCAGCTTTCAGATATCGGTGTGACAGTGTATGGGTGTCCGATTACAGCAGGACAGCACAGCCATGGTGAAATGGAACAGTGTAATGCAAACATACGAATGGTGGGCAGCCATGCGTGAGGGCAGCTCTATACTTACCCTGCCTCCACAGTTAGTCTTCACAGAGAGAGAGAGAGAGAGAGAGAGAGAGAGAGAGAGAGAGAAAGAGAGAGAGAGAAGAAACACAGCCGGAGATGTTGATTACGTCAGACAGACAAAGATCCAGTAATTATGAGAGAGATTAAGAAAAGAGAAGTATAGAATACTCCATATTTTTGGTTCCATTGTCCGATGTAACTAACTGAATGAAGCAACTGAAATTTGTAGCACTGTGCAAAAACATATATCTTTATCTTTAAAAGTCACTGTTTGGCTAAAAATAGTTCATATTGTTTATATTAGTGTGCTGAGGAAGAAACTAAGTGTGGTTCAAAGGTCACCATTATTGTTTTAAACTCTGCAGTGTCCTTTAGGCCATATTTATATTGTACATAACAGTATTCCAGTGTCTAAGACCATATAAACAAGACTGTCTGAACAGGTCAATGTGGTATGAGACAGTTTAGATGATAATTTATGCCAGCATAATATGATGATAAGTTAGATGATAATTTATGCCGGCATAATATGCCAGCACTTAATATGACAGTTCCCTTAACATTAGAATTAGTTCATGTATTATTTAATATGAGCAAACAATGAACTTCAGGATAATATCCCATGAGCAACTTTCCAAAGTAGCCATGACTTTTAAATAATAAGTCAAATAAGGGCAAATATTGAGTCCACAATGTCCAAAATGAACGGTATTTGGATAAATGGCAAACACTTCAGAACTGAGAATAAATATATTTCTTATTTTTACACATACATGGAGATAATTGTTTAGTAATTTTTTGCAGTAACTTATATTTGATCATTTATCATTATGCGCATTAGCCACTAGAGGGCCACAGTGTTAATTTATGTGGTTTTCCCCTCTGCTTGTTAATTGTGTTATTATTGCCACCTGTGTCAAGTTCCAATCATGTCTAATCTTTGTTCCTCTGTTAGTTTTGCCTGTTGTTGAGTGGTAGTTTTCGTGACTTGGAATTTTTCTTAAGTGATGTAGGAGTAGTGCTTTAAAATAATATTTTGTATTTTTGCATTGGATAAAAAAAAAAAAAAAAAAATTGTGGATAACATTTATTTCTTGGTTTTTGTTTTTTCCTTTTTCATGTCTGCATTATTAAACCCTTCAAACATTCACCCCATTTGAGTCTTTTTTGCACTTGGGTATCATCCGCTCATCCAGTCAACTGCACTTGAGTATCGCCTTATCTGATCACATACTGTGTCCCCAAGTTCAAGTACTGGCCCTGACATGCTCAAAAACATGCCTGACTTATTTTTAATCATAGTTTAAATAAACATTAGTAAATGCTGAATCCTTTTTAACATTTAAAGTTACATCAGTTAATTTATAGGTTTTTTTGCCATTAACTACATACATTAAAGCCAAGTTTAACATTTGATATGTTAATAAATGCAGCAAATATTGTTAGTTAAAGTAATGCATAAACTTAATGCATGTATTTACTGTCATTCTAAACTAATAGCTATATGTTTCTTTTACGTGTTGTAATACATACAAACAACCCTAAATGTGAGCAAAAAGCAGGAAAAAATATTAAAAAGAACATAAAATAGCCTCGCTACAGCAAGTAAAAGAGCGCACATACATAAATGAGGTGTTCTCGGTAGCGAATAAGCAGGTTGCGAAGAATCCCAGCCTCATTCAGGTCCCCCAGGCGAATCATATCCTCCACTCCATGGATAGATGTGGGGTGCATTGGCTTAATGTTAGTGGCATTTTGGGGGGAGATCCAGTGTTCCTGAAAGAGTGAAGATTCAGAGATTTAAAATATGTACTCAACAGAACAGTCCATTAACAAAGGACATAGAGAAAACTTTTATTTTTATTTTTATAGAGTATGGCAAGTAATGTCTTGATCAAGATTTAGTGAGCTGATGTAATATTCCTTTTAAATATCTGTAGCATTTTATTTAATTAGTCCATCTTACAAACTTTTTCAGACACTTCATCTATAGACTGTCATGAACCAGTCAATCAACTGATCCTCAACAACAATCTACTGTTTGTGAATGTCCAATTTTTTGTCAAATTTTATATATATATATATACATACACACACACACACACACACACACACACACACACTACACCCCCCAAATAGTTTTTTTTTTCCACTATTTGGCCGAATTAGGGACTTGAAAAGACTTTACAAATGAAACATGTAATAAGTGGAGCACTATAATATTGTAACCTACATTGCCCTCATCATCCAGAACCTGGATTTGCCCTGAGTCACAAAGCTTCACCACTGCACCAATCGGGACCTCGAATTCCCGGCCTGTCTTCAGGTCTAGCCACACGTAGTCCCCCTGGAACAGGAAAGGTTATTAAAGTTCATGATATGACAGTAATTAACACAATGCTTCAGTAAATTTGTGCAACCACTTGCAAACATAATGTGTTCCTGAAAAAAGGTTTTGCAGGGGGTACCGAAAAGGGGTTAACACCAAACTTTATACCATGAAACTTGTGGTACACCAGGACATGCTTCATAGAGTGCCAACCCACTGCAGGTCACAATTGCACATACATTCTCACACTACAAACAACTTTGAAAAAACAATCAGCCTACAATACAGGTTTTTAAATTGGGGGAGAAACTAGAGCAACCTGAGGAAACCCTAAGGTATAGGGAAAGAAGCACACTCTGAGCACACAGGGCAGTGGTAGAATTCAAACATTCAACCCTAAAAAAACATGGTGGGGCATGTCATTATAGTAATCCATAATCTATAATAAATAATCCTGGTTGATGTGATATGGCCCAGCATTAAGCAAAGACTGCTTTGTGCAAGACTTTGTATGCATGTGAAGGAGCAGCAGCAGCAGCACAAGCAGCAGTGTTCACTCTTCTGGAAATTAAAAAATAGACATAAAATAGATAGCAGAAACATGCTTGTTCCTCAGGTTTTCAAATTAAACTGTAGCATGTTTCACACACAAAAATTTTCCTTATGTCAAAAAATATGTACTAATCTGAATCCAGAAAACAGGTATGCAGAACCGAATGATTTGATAGGCTTGAAGGCTAAATTTTTAAAAATGCAAAACATATAATATAATTTTTAAAAGTGGGCCTGTTTCTGTTAGCTAAATTCCCATCATACTACAGTGTGTCAAGATACACTTTAGAAACAACTTCAACTGTATGTAGACTCTATATTTGCATATCAGCACACAAAGCACTATCTGTAATAAAAGTGTGTAATACAGAAGAATAAAAGAAAGGCGGAGTTTCTCTCATGACCCCATTTGTAAATCAAGCAACCCGACATGGCCGTTTGGAAACCCTAAAGATTTACTAATTCTAACTGGCTTTCCAGGAATTACCAGTGTAAGCAATATACAATGTGCCTTTTGAATATGACAAGTGAAAGTTTTCATACCCTGCTCCTTCCCTGATGTAAGATAAAACATGTAATTAAATATTTATTGCAATAGTTGCTTGTCATTATGCTAAAATTGGTGTAATAGCGTGTAGCACAGTGCAGGACATAAAACATAAGGAGAAACATAGTAAATGTTAGAAGGCATAATACAAGTTTCACTTTAGTATTGTATATAACAATCCATAATGGTCCCTACAGTATATAACTGTAGGTATGAACTATTTTGGGTTCAGCTGAACTCCACATTTCACAGATATGTAAGATAAAAAAATTTACACTGAATGTTTTCTAAAATCCCATCACCTTAGGTTCTTGTTTTTCGTTTGTACATGCCTGCTAACATCAGTTCGGTTTTGTTTCTCAATTTATTTTTAACAAACTAGTAGCGTAATTGAAACCAACATGACCTGCCCAGGCAGTTACTAAGGATAAATGAACAGATGAATAAATGTGGAACATATCAAACCACTTATTCGCAACCATATCTGTTTAGGAAATTACTTGTTCCTTCTGAATGATGTATTAATAGACATACACACACCATCACAAACACACACACACACACATCACTAACACACACACTCCATCTCACACACGCAGGTTGTACCGGTAACAGAGTGCTCTGTTTGAAGACTGTATTGACATTTCTCAACAGTGCCCACTTTGCCTGGTCATTCTCGTAGAGCTGAACATAATCCCGTCGCTTGAACATCTTTCCCGCAACAAACTTTTATCCATACATGCGGCAAAAACGTCCGTAACTGTTTAGTCTAGTATTCCATATAACGCACTCTCACACACACAAACCCCCTGACCAGGTGTACTTGCTGAAGCTGTGTAGAGTAAAAACCATTTTCCCTCAGCAAGCGGTCCAGCAGAAACCTGCACTAAATCCCAATGTCTTTCTCTTGTAATGGTGTAAAAAATAAAAACAAAACAGAAAAAAAAAAAACACAGAAGCTTCCTAGTTGGGTCCTAATTGACCTCCACAATTATACACAGATAGTCGCTCACGAACAGCATGAAGCCAAAGCTCCAAGCAAAAATTATGCAGTTCCTTTCTTTTTTTAAATTTTCCCTTAAATAGATTATCTCTGTCCCTTTGCACAATGCAAAATGTCTCTTCTGGTCAAAGGCTTAGTGCTTCTCCTTCTCTGTCCTAAAGAGACATTGTTAAAAAGGTAAGGATGGAGAGTAGAGGTGGGTGTGGAGTGGGTCCCCTGATAATATACAGCTTTCTAATTATCTAAATCCACTCCAGGCAAATCAATACAGACACGGGGAGAACCCAACACCACGAGGACGCAGCTGTCACGTCCGAGAGGAGCGACGTGGACACAATCCTAGCAACTAGCACATTAATTTTTCATCCTGACAAGCTTTGTGTTGGATCACGCCTTCTCCTTCTCTACACCTCAGTTAAATACTAAAGAAAGCTCATGAAATGAAACCTTTCTAACATTTAGATTAAATATTCTAACTCAGCCATTGCATGATTTATGTCCAGACAGAAATTAGGCCACGCTCGGCTCTAAAGGTTGTGCGTGAAATAAATGTTCAAAATCCTTTTAAAATGCAAATGGGTGTTTTTATGGATTTTTTTATGCTCAGTAATTCACATCTTTATCCACTCAGGGGTCAGAAAGTATGCCCACTATCAACAAACAGATGGGGCATCAGGGAGAAAACTATAAATCCCCCTATTTACAAGCCCATTGTTCAAACCATTCATCAAATTGATGTAAGACTTGAGAATAAGGACTGAACTCTGCCATCAGACAGACACGGAGAAATAGATCTAGCAAGCTGCTAAAAAAGCATTGCGGTTTCAGGAACTCACAGTTCGAGGTAAATTATTCAGGCAGTGCAGCTGATCACTATCTCAGACTAACAGACTCGCATGGCTCGACACAGACACTTACGATGCTGCTCAAATGACTGTCTATTCCACACAAACAAATAATATACAAGCGTATACAATATGCATATATACGTGTAGACTATTAGTCTATTGTTAAAAAAAACACTTGCTTTTCTTCAGTTGTACTACATTTTACTATTGAATAACAATAATGAAAGCATTAAAATTTACGCCATTTGGCAAAAACCCTTATCCAGATTTGTTTCATTTATTTCATTTAAAGGGCTTTGCCAAGGGGCCCAGGATTGGCAGTTTGGTGTGGCTGGGATTTAAACTCATGGCCTTCAGATCCAAAGGCCAATGCTTTAACCACAAAGCTAGCACCTCCTGTAAGCATGAACATTTATCAATAGAAGAAGAATTAGAATAGTCTTTGTCACATGTACATTAAAGCACAGTGACATTCTTTTCTTCGCAAATCCCAGCTTGTTTGAAACCTGGGCTCAGGGCACAGGGTCAGCCACGTTCCAGCACCCCTGGAGCACAGAAGGTTAAGAGCCTTGCCCAAGGGCCCATGAGTGGCAGCTTGGCAATACCGGGGCTTGAACCCCAGACCTTCCGATCAGTAACCCATCATCTTAACCACTAAGATACCACACCGCCAAATGATTTTTCCCCAAACACAGAACTTCTTTGATTGACCCTTGCGAGGTCTGTTCTGAGTGGAGCCCTTCTTGGAAAACCTCTGCATGACCCTGACCACTGCACTGTAACTTCTGTAACATCTTTGTGGAGAGAAACAATTCTAATTCTCAAATCTTCAGAGAGTTCTTTGCCATGAGGTTCCATGTTGAACATCCAGTGGTCAGTATGAGAGAATTGTACTCGAAGCACCAAAGTTTTTACTGCTCTAATACAAGATACACAAATTTGTATGTTCCTGTCAAAAAGACAAAAACATGAACATGATGAATAGTAATTGTGGCTTTGCATGGTTAAGAGACATACAGCTGTTATCTATTAGGGTGTACTCACTTTTTCTATACAAGCTATACAAGCTGCATATTGAATTATATAAAATATAACCAAGTTTCATTTCTATAGTATTGTCCCTTGAGAAAATATACTAAAATGGTTGCTGAAATGTGAGGGTTGTGGAGTAAATTTAGCCTGTACAGTGGAACCTCCAAAAAAACGTAGAACGTAACCCTCGGGAGTATCGAGGTTGCACTGTATATCAAAATGTATCTAAAAATATCCATTTAAACTGATTATAAATTAATAAAAGTTTGTCTGTCAAGGTTAATGTGACGTATGGACAAAAGCATTAGGACACCTGCCAAATGTGTTTCTTTTCTCAAAAGATGGAAACACAATTATATAGGATGTGGTAACATGAAATTTTCCATTTACTTAAACTAGGAGACCTGAATCTGTTCCAGCTTGAAAACGAGCCTGTGCACAATGTGAGGTCATGAAGATATGGTTTAAATGGTTTGAAGTGGAAGATCTTGAGTGCTCTGCTATAGAGCTCTGACCTCAACCCTATTGAAAACTTTTGGGATAAATTGGAACATTTACTGCACCCCAGACCTTGTCACCCTACATCAATAACTGACTTTACTAACACCCATGTGGCTGTATGAGCACAAATCTCCACAAGCACACTCCAAAATCTAGCGGAACATCTTCCCAGAAGAGTGGGGATTCGGGGACTAAATGTGGTATGGGATGTTCAGAAAGTGCATACAAATTTATGGCCAGGGGTCCACAAACTTCTTTTCCCTATAGTGTACGTTGTCAAAAACGTTGTTTTTGAATAAATGTCAAGATTCACTGTGTATATGGGATCCTTCAACCTTATACCAGTAACTTCTTAAAGTAACAGGTTGCCCCCTGCTGTTATCTCTTTCAGTTTACTCACTCAGTCTATTTTATTTACAATGCTTTCTGCTCAAATACATTTTTTCAGCCTTATTAAGGGGATAACAAAAAACTTGTTACAAAAGTAATGTGGTCAATGATATGATTATTATAAACGTAAAACTCATTTTAATATGACCTTTACATTTCATATACCACTGCTACAAACAAAACCGGATTTTCTTACTTCTTGAATTGCTAATTAAATACCATACACAATTGTTTTTTAATTAAGCTATTCGATAGAGTATATGTATATGTATTAAGTGTACCAAAAACATACAAAGAGCTATTTTGCTTAATTCTATGATGTTTGGTTGATTCTAAGATGTATGAAATTATTCACATAATGTGTGTAAAAAAGGTAGCAATTTAATATGAGGATATCATAAACACAAAGTAATATAATAATAGTATATGTATTAATATATATACTATTAGGGCTAATAAATGTCTTTGATAACCGATTAATAAAGCTGTTGTTTTGATTAAGCCTGGCACTCAGAGTCCACTGTAGGTTTTTCTTACCTGTATCAGTACCTGGATTCTGTAGCTCAGTGTGCACACTTCAGTATCCCAGTCTTGCAAAAGAGTAACCTCTGTCATTGTACACTTCAGTCTGAATATCCTAAACACTTGTGCTCAGAGCTGTTTCTTTACCCACGAGCCTTCATCTAAACATCTCACTCCTCTTTCAGAAAGCTAGATGAATCAGCAGAGAGATAGGGCAGCTCAGGCTGTAATTTGTAATTTGGTCCCCCCATAAATGATCACATTTAGCTGGGATGCCTCGCTTGTGAAAAGGAGACGTTGTCTGAAGCTATTAGAGCCGCAGAAAGGCTGATGAGATTAAGCTCTGCACTCTGTACAGAAACTAGTCTTCCACTGTTCATAATGCAAGAGCAAAAATAAAAGCCATGTGTACAGATTTTGCATGTTTGCATAATGGAAAATCTTTTCAGAGAATAAAATTATGATTTGATTATATGATATGTACATATGCCTTGAATGTGTATAGAAATAATAGGGGGAAAAATATGTTAATGATGGTAGTGAATAAAAAATTTAAGATTAAAAGAAACATCAGGACACCACTGACCTTCTTATAGACAATTTACTGTTAATAACTATACCTGGTGTGTGAACCGTGACACATGATCTTTAATCTGCCTAATTGTGTGGCAGTACTAAATGTGGGGTTTCATACACTTACATACACTCACACACAAGCTATTTAATGCTTTTACAAATGCAGTATGAAAATAGATTCAGCAATACCCTATGTTCTATAGGTCATTAGTTTATTCTTTGAAGGTTTATGGTTGCATTCTCATAGCCCAGAAATTAGGCCCCCCTCCTCCTAAACACACACACACACACACACACACACACACACACACACACACACACACACACACACACACACACACACACACACATACACACACACACACACACACACACACACACACACACACACACACACACACACAGCCAAAGCAAGGACACTAAGCTCTGTTCCATTTTCATAAAGGGCATTCCACAAGCCATATTTGATAACCATTTTCATTGCATTTGCAATTCAGCCAGAAGATATTAGAAGACAAAAAAAGGCTAATTAAAGGCTGAACAAAGAACAGATACAGAACATAAAACAGGTTCTAAAACATAGAACAAAAGCAGAAAGAGAAATTTTAAAACCAGAAGGTTAATGCAAGGATATCATTTTTGTGCGATGGTTTGAATCTCTGCATGGTCTGAATCTTCCACTTACATGCACAATGACCGAAACATTCGACTAAGCCACATAATTTTTGTGACGATTTTTTGTCATTTATTTTTTTATTTTTTTTAATCACGCTCTATCAATGCAGGATCCCATACACAACAACACTCACACTCTCAAGGCTAAAGTATGTAAGAGTAAACCAGAGTACATTCATAGAAACTGATCAGCTTAGAGTTACTTTTGTGTTGCTATTTTTATCCTCTGTTTCTGGTTCATCTGTTTACACATTGTGTGTAGTCTGTATTAATTAATTTTAAATTTTAAAACCAGAAGTTTAAGTTTTTATATATATAAAAACAATGATATATTCATATATTCTGTATTTTTAGGAAAGATGGGAACATCATTTCTTGTCACACTTCATCCTAATCTCTTCTAGATCATAAATATATGAAATAATTCCCTACAGACACAAAGGCATACAATAAAACACCACGATTTCTGTTTTCCCCGCTGCAATGCACATTTTTGGTTCCTGATGTTGGCTTTCTCATCTCTACACAAATGTGTCCATTTTTACGCATGTTTCCCAAGTCTGACTTAAAGTCTGCACATTGATACTGTAATGTTATCTGCATTAGTTCAATGTTAAAATGCAAACCTTTTTGATAATAAAATACATTTGGGGTTATATATTATTGGTGAAGATTGCAAATGTAAAAAAATATTTCTGTTACCTGCTGCAGAATGACCATGGCTGTAGCCTG
The DNA here is from genome assembly GCF_014805685.1 of Silurus meridionalis. Taxonomy (NCBI): domain Eukaryota; kingdom Metazoa; phylum Chordata; class Actinopteri; order Siluriformes; family Siluridae; genus Silurus; species Silurus meridionalis. The sequence goes on from NC_060896.1 coordinate 22,021,948, forward strand.
TACGTTTATTTCTGGACATCAGACTTTACCATGTGAGGCCCTGAAAGACAAAATTGTATAAAGCTGAGCAATAGAAGAACAACAAAGCATGAGATTTTTTCTCATACTTTTATACCAATAATGTACTGATATAATTACTCTCAAACCATGTGTACATACGTGTACACTCAGCAGGGGGCATCATAGCACTATTGTTGTGCATTAGTTGTTTGTCATTTGAGCTGAAAGAATCAGACATTGCCTCCCAACAGCTTTGTCTGGTTAATTTCCTCTGCGGCTCTTCATAAGGTCTAAGCCATTACTATTCAGCTGGAAAAAAAACATGTCACTGCATTCTCTGAGTGATAACTACAAAAAATATGCCCATCAACTCTAAAAGATTCATCATAAATTTATGAACGGATATATATATTTACATCCTCTACATGCTTGAACTGATTTTGAGTAGACCTGCTGCATTTGGTGTTAGACATAAGAGCCGGCATTCTGAAAAGATCTTGAGAAGAATCCAACATAGCATAATATTTTGTTGCAAAAACACTTTTACTTCATACGTACAAATGAATAATGCCAAATTAGCCCATATATTATGCTAGCAACTGAGGTAGAAGAAAGCTAGCTTATAAGTAGCTTAAATCTTAGACCCCAGAACACAGAATAATTTCGGTTTGAATTTTTTTACAATTTAAATTAATCAAAAAGGAAAATTATTATTATAATTTTCAGAATGTTTGCTAAAGTTAGTAATGAGTTAGCTAGTTATTACGTACCTTTCTAGGCCAAAGAATGTTTTATATTTCTTGCTAATATTACATAGTAATGCAGCTAACTGGAAATTAGCTAGTATTTATTGGTTCGACAGTTGCTTGCAAAGTATTTAGTTACAATATTTTTTTATATGTGTGTGAAATACTACTTTGACATAGATTGGAGTTATGTGTAAGTGATACACTATTTTGCTGGCTAAAATCAACAAATTGTAATTTTGTTTGGTCGTTGTCATTTTGAGTAGCTTGCTTGTAGCCAAATGTGGTTTCATATTCTATATTAATATCAAAAACAATAAATGTAACATAAATGTGGTTAATGAGACGTCACTCAGTAAAAGCAGTGTATTAAACGGTATTAATCCATAAACCTGAATAAGTGATATGACATTTGCTGAAGACTGAGTTGGCCCAACCGCTGTTTTCTAACTGCTGTACTGATGGGCATTTAGTTTAGAGGTTTTTACATAGTAGTTTTGTTACAAAAGGAAATTATCCACATTGACACACGTTACTCTTTGATTGCTATCTCATTTCAGCCGTAGAAAAGTTTGAATCTCAAAACACTTAAAGAATTGATAGGTAAAGTATTTTCTGGATTCTGACTCAGAACCTACAGAACCACTCTGCTGTCAACATCCTCTCCTCTTGCTCTTATAACCGATGTAAACTGAACATGTCTTACTCATTGGGAAGACAGTGTAATGACCCATTCTTTGGTTCCTCGTAAAGTCCAGGCAGTTAATGTGGTGTGGACACGCAGGGGTGAGCAGGCTAAATGAGGAGCCATACTCACTGTCATTAATATTTCAGTGACTAATTAAGCCTAGAGAGAGTTAGACATAAAGGCCACAGAGTGCAGAGCAGAGCGAAACAGACCACGCTGTACAGAACACAAAGCACTGTGTAACATTTCATAATCTATTCTCTACATTATCACAAAAACCTGATAATTAAAGAACATCTTTCTTACAACTCAATCTCTAGCTTAGTGTTTCAATTAAAACGTAATATAGCACTTGCCTTTTTCATATGCCTAGCAGCTGAATGCAGGACTGGAAAATAAAAAGGAGGAGCTTAAAAATGCTGACAAAATGAAAATGGTAAGCAAGTCTTTTTTTAGTAGTTAATAATTGTTATGATTATTTCCCTCACTCTGTAAAAACTGACCCCATTGTGTTACCAAAAAAAAAAAGAATGTGTGGTAGAATGGAAAGATAAAATGTGGATAGGACTCAAGACACCACTTATTACAAAGACCTGTGACTTGACTGTACATTCATTCATCTTCAACACCTGCTTTATCTCTAGGGTTGTTGTGGATCTTGAGCCTATCCCAGTAACACTAGGCATGATGTGTATGTCAGTACATTGTGGGACACAAAGTACACATTCATGCACTTATTCATTCACACATTGTTTCTGGGAGGTGGGAGAAACCTGGAGAACCCAGAAGAAACCAATGTGGACATGTCTCAAAATGCAAACTCCAAAGAGTGTGGGGTTAAAAAATGGAAGTCAAGTAAATTGCCAGACCTTAAGCCAAATTACCATCCATTTCACCTCCCAAAACAAACAACATCTGCAAGAACCCACAGTACAGACCTAGAGATGTGTCAATGGGTTGCCAGCTTGATGCAGTTATTGACAATCAAGGGATCTGCAACCAAATATTCTTTTGCTCACCTAAAATTGGGTTGTTTGCCACTGAAAGTGTCATGATCCAAATGGTAAAACACATTTTTCCACACCTGAACAATTAAGGGCAGCTTAACAGTGCTGGTATTTGTACCCATGACATTCCATTAAAAAGTTAAGATTCTTGTGTGCTGAGCTACAATAACAATAATAAAAATGATGTAAACTGTACTTTAAAGTAAAGCATATAGTCTAATTAGTTTAAAATACATTAAATATCATGAATTAAAAATTAAATGCTGTTCAAGGTGTTTAATCCCAAGAAAAATTACAACTCATTTCAAGAGTTTCAAGAGAGTGTTAAAATGTAGGTTTTAAAAGAAAACCCGCAATCCCTATTGGCATGCAAAGTCTTTGAGATGACCGTATAGAATTAAGCCTGCATCAGTCATATTCTGTGCTTCCATAGAAAATCAATCCTGCTCAAATTTCACCCAGTCAGAGCGCTGGAACTGTTCAAAGTAGCCACTTTCCGTACATTACACTGCAAAAACTGTGCACTCGCTTTAGGGGACAGAAACTGTTTACTGGAAAAGAATTAGGGAATGAGGACAAATGGTAAGGAAGATAAATAGGAGTGTAAACTCATATGTTAAAAACACCAACACACTTGTTTTTGAGTATTCAGAAGACGTTTTATGAATGCACAACTAGTTTGCTAAAAGTTAAAATGTTGCACAGTTGGCTAGCAGATAGATTTTTAATATTTATAAATATTTCTTCATACTCATTATTACATATGACTGTGATTAAAGATCCCCTCATAAATACTGGTGAAATAGTTAATATTATCCACATAGCTTCAGTCTAAATATTATTTTAATATATGTTATGCAATTACACATTATGTTAGCTATAGTTAACCTGCTCGCTAGCCTTAATAGCATATACTATTCTGAAAATATATAAATACAATTTTAAATTCCACACATTAATTCTGTTAGCATATACTAACTAGCGAGCCTTAGCAATGTAGGTTAGATGGTTAGATGTTAGATATTACTTGAAACGCATGCTTTTTTTTTTTTTTCCTATTTGTATTTATACATTGTACTGTGTATATACTGTTATTGTAGTATATATATATTCTTTTTCATATATTTGCATTTATTTTTATTTCTTTGTTTGTTATTATTATTATTATTATTATTATTATTTGTTTTTATTTCTGTTTTTATTTTTGTATATTCTTTTTTCTTATTCTTTTTTATATATTTGCATCTTTTTTTATTTCTTTGTCTTGCTGCTGTAACATAGAAATTTCCCCACTGTGGGACGAATAAAGGTTTATCTTATCTTATCTTATCTTATCTTATGGTTGTATGACATTTACAGTCCTCTCAGAAACTCTGACCTGAAATTAACCAGCACCAGTACTAATAAATGTTTATTATTATAAAATGTGTTCATTTTGGTAAGCTTATATTAATATTTGCATATTATATTATATTAATTATATTATATTAGTTAAAATCAAAATTTTTGAAAGCTAAATTATTTTGTACACATTTTGTAATGATACATTGAGATAAAAGATAAAACAGTTCTCTATATGAAAACAGCATTTCCTGGTTTTCATATAGAAACCAGTAAAAAAAATAATGAGGAAAAGGATAAACATATTTACTCAAGAATAGTATAATATAGTGGAAGTTTAAAGGCAGATGTTGAATGATTTTTATTTTCTTTAGAAATTCAATATTTAAAGGTATTGGCTGATTAAACATAAATGAATGATACATGAAAAATGTGCACTTTTAGAGAGATGAATAAAGTTTCAGAAGAAACTGTTTTTTAAGCATTAACAATTTTAATGTTTCATGGAAATGCTTTGTTTCACTTGATCTAACTGACCAAAATGACTTTTTTTATTCTTTTTTTTTATCAATGTTGGAGCTTTTTTTTAATACCTTTAGAATAACATATGTATTAATAATACTGTTCCTTCAAAGATATTTTTTTCTTTGAATAGATTGTGAAATGTCATACATGACACCTACATGAAGGCTGAGAACACCATTTTATTGCATCATACTGCACTTTAGTGGTTTTAGGGATAAGACAACGTCTATCAGCGATACATGTCAATAGCGGATGCATCCATAAGCAGGAAGGGACCATAATTTATACACTTGATCTTGAGAAATCCACATACCTGAGTAAGCTGTAGGTCCAGTCAAGTCTTTTTATCATCAGATTACCTCAGGACAGGTAGACATCCACACAGGTGAGAAAATAGTTAAGGGCGGATGATGCTTGATAATGAAGAAAGATACATTTTTTCCCAATCTATGTGATTGAATTAGTGTCTCGTCTGCCACTACTGGAATTAGAAGTGACTCTGTGCCAATGTTTCATTCTCCAAACCCTGATCCCTCTTAAGGGAGGGAGGGTGCAGGTCAGACTCTGAGAGGGAGGAGAAACTCAGCAGGGGTGCTGCACAGCATAGGAGGTAAACTGACCCACCTTTCTCAAGCAAATCGCTGATAGATGCTGTATGCATCACAGAAAAATCATTTAAAATGACAAATAAACGATGCCAACCGAAATGCACTATTTTATAGTCACCCATTTCTTACCCAGGCCATTTATGGTCAGAAAAGGTCACAGGTTCCATCATGCATTCGATATCCTCACATCACTTACACATCACTGGTTTTACTGCAGACATGGACACACACACAGGGTCATTTCTGTGCTTCTCATATGTCCACTGGGAGGAATATGCATGTAATTAGCAGTTAAATAGTTTTGACTTGCTGCCTATATACCAATTGGTCATATGGGTGTGTCAATCTGCCTAATAAACAATGTGCTCATTGTAAAAGTAGCTACGATCATTAATTAATCAAGAGTTCAAACTTTAAAAGGACACAAAGGCTGGAGATACAATGGAATGGCTAACAACTGAAGAATGGAGAAACACACAGTAAACTATTCCCATTTAAACAATAATTTGATATGCACCAATCAGCCATAACATTAAAACCATATGCCTAATAGTGTATAGGTCTCCTTTGTGAATCTTTGTGCCTCAAACGTCAAGGAGTGGTCTTCACCAGACCTCTGTAGTATTGTGATATTAGCAATGTATCATTACAAGTTCTGTAAGTTGTGAGGTGGAGCCTGCATGGATCTGATTTGTATTGTCCAGTACATTCCACGGATGCTTAATCAAAATGGCATTTGGGAAATTTTGTGGCCAGTCCATCCATAAAATCTTTGTGAAGTTCCTTAAACCTTAGATTTATAATGATAGCAAATGAGCTATTTTATGAGTTGCTCAGTAGCTCCTGGTTCTATAATCTCAAATGACAGTATAAGACTGTAGAAAAGACATTACTCATAATCACACATTCCAGTGCTCATGTTAGTTTTCACTCTCCGGTGTTCTGTATTGTTTAAAGACTATAATCACACTCTTGATATCACCCAAATGAGGATGGGTTCCCCTTTTGAGTCTGGTTCCTCTCAAGGTTTCTTCCTCATAACATCTAAGGGAGTTTTTTACTTGCCACAGTCGCCATGGCTGCTCATCAGGGATAAATACACATCGTTCACCTTAACTGTTCAATTGTGTAAAGCTGCTTTGAGACGATGTCTGTTGTGAAAAGCGCTATAGAAATAAACTTGACTTGACCTAAATGATTCCTGAACAATTTTTGCAATGTGGCAGGTGCATTATCCTGCTAAAAGTCCACTGTCGTTTGTGCAAAATTTTATCATAAAGGGGTGTTCATGGTCTGCAACAATGTTTAGGTAGATAATATGTGTCCCAAGGTTTCCCACAGAGCACTGCATACTTCTTTACTATAGTCATCTGCTGTCATAGGACATCCACACCAGTGTCGATGTTTTGTGGATGCTGAGATTCTTTTCAGCTCACCACAAATATACACCAATTAGGCATACTTTTATGGCCACCAATAAGGTATATCATTATGACCACCATCAATGAGGCATGGCCACCCATGACCCTGTCGCCGGTTCACCACTCTTGCTTCCTTGGACCACTTTTGATAGATACTGACCACTGCAGACCAGTAACAGCCCATATGAGCTGCAATTTTGGAGATGCTCTCACCCAGTCGTCTAGACATCACAATTTGGCCCTTGTTAAACTCACTCAGATCCTTATGCTTGCCCATTTTTCCTGCTTCTAACACATCAACTTTTAAGACAAAATATTTACTTGCTTCCTAATAAATCCCACCTACTAACATGTACCATGATGAAGAGATCATAAGTGTTATTCACTTCACCAGTTATAATGTTATGGTCGGTGTATTAAGTATAAAGTGTGCTTATGTGAGTTGTTGTAGACTGCTTGTCATCTAGTTAGTCTGGTCATTCTTCTAGGGCCTGTCTCACATAAAGTGTGCTGCAGCCAGCAGACCCACCATTCCCAGAATGTCTTTTGCACAATTTTCATAAACTCTAGAGACTGTTGTGCGATCAGTCAGCAGATACTGATATACTTAAACTAGGCCATCTGGCAGCAACAGTTAAAGTTGATTTCTTTCCCCATGTGACCATTGAATGTTAAATTAAGCTTCCAACCTGTATCTGCATGATTCCCTGCACTGTGCTTCAGTCACATGATTAGCTGATTCTTTAACTGCAGAAATGTATTATATATAATTACTGTATAGTTATTACCAACTCTACATGTATAAGCTCACTAGTCAAAAGTAAATACACTTTATCAAAATATATTTTGAAGCATGTAACTTGATAGCAAGAATAAGATTAGCTATAAAATTAATAAAATGACAATTCAACTCGATTACACCGTTTATTTAATATTTAACTTTATACTCTGGATATATATACACAGTTAAAAAAAAAAAACAGGTAAAAGATGCATATTGTACATCATAATCTCAATATTACAACAATCCACCGGTTCTGTCTTTTGCATTAGTGTGTTATGTAAAACTGAGTACCCAAGGCACAAAATTCGAGACAGATAAAGTGACTCAAAATACAAAATGGCACTTTATTGCACATCTTTGGCAGGCATTTCAAAGCATGCACACAAAAGTTTCCATGCAGCCAAGGCACATTACCATGTATAAGGTATTAATAATTCAGCCTTATTAGATGCGTGTTAAAATCGTAACGTCTGTTAAAAGAGAATGTACTTTTTTTTGGCAGATGGATTTTCAAGATGTGTGAAAAAAAAGCATGAAATTGCATATCAAGTGCATTCTCTTAAAGACAACAAAGTAAACAGTGGAGTAAGTAAACAAAAGAGTAAACTAAAGACCTCAGTAAAATGGAACAGTTATGTACAGCCACCAAGTGGCCATTTTGGTCACCAAACATGTCATGGCATTGATTCTAAATCAGCATGTCGACTTTCCTTCTTGCAATCCAAAATTATAACAAATAAATCGTATACATACTCAGAATTGTAGATTTTTAATTAGATTAAAAAAGAAAAAAACATGGAAACAGTTGTGCTGTTTTGCAGCACAAAATATAAAACAAGCTTTGGTCATTACTTGTTTCTTAAACATAGAATAAGAAAAAAATATAGCATGTAAGACTGCATTGTCCAGTCAGTGACCTTCAGTACAACAAGCTCTACACCAATACATTGTGGTCCCCAGAAAATGAAGCTAAGAGTGCACTCGCAGCTGGTTCGAGGCTCTCTAAGCAAGGCGGTCTAGGGCCAGATGACACTCATTGAGCTGATAAAGCGATTTGTCTCTAAATTCACCCAACCTGATATGCTGTGTGCTTTGGGAAAACATTTTCATACAGATGTGAAGCAGAGCAGAGCTGCTAACTGAGTTCAGACATGAGAACTGAGCTAAAGGACATGGCTTGAGAAATGCAGCAAAGTTGCATGTGCTAAAGATTTGGACCAACAAACAAATAAACCACAAATAAAGTACCAGTTGATCCAATTCAGACTTAGCAACCAGATGAACACTAGTGAAAAGGCTTAAAAATTTGTGGAAAAGTTCCTGGTGAACTTTCTTATGGAAGAAAGGCACCTATAAAGTACATTAGTAAGAACACTGGTTTAAAAGCTATCCTGAGATAAGAATAAAAAAAAAATAGTTGAGGCACTACATCCCTACTAATGGTTGCATGACTGTAATATGAAGTCTTGGTTTAATAGGCCACTCAACAATGCAGCTTCCTGAGTGCTTATATTGTGTAAACGTGCTTAATTACTGTCCAACTCTTAACATTTAATGGCTGTTAAACAGATGATGATAACACTTAGGGAGATTAATTGGCCACAAACAGAGTGAAAGTACTACTTCACATACTCGTGAGGGAATACATAGGATCAAACAAAATTTTTTCATGGATGAACAGTGGTTCTGAGTGTTACCTATAGTAGAATCCCACATACATTAGAAGGAAATCAGATAACAGATTACACCACACAGATTTTGGTCCAAGAGATCATGTAAACTTATTAAGGCCATCATTATTAAACATGTAAAATCCCACTACAGTCTAAAGTGGTTAGAAAGCTCTAGTGAAGTATGCAATGTGTAAACTACATCCACGAAAAATCGCACAGCGGTAAAGTTTATCTTTCCGAACCTCTTGCTCTCCGGCTGACCTGGGTGTTCTCAGATATTGGTGAGAACATTGCTGGTGATGATGCTCACACTGATCACGCCTGGGACGTTGCTGTTCTGACGGCTGCCTTTGCCCTGCAGATGAAGAACGTGGTCCTTCTGCATGTCTGAAGCATCGGTGTTCACAGCCACCTGACCCAGGAACGAATCAGACAGGACGTTTCTATTGTAGATCTTTGGGGAGTAAGAAGGAAATGAGATAATCAGTATAATCTGTAGCAAGTGCTATCCATATATTATTTATACATGCATACATAAATACATTTGTGTGTTTTATATGTTTACAAGTACGCGTAACATTTTAAAGCCATAATGTACATATGTCTTATATATGTAAAGATATATAAGTAAATGCATAAAAACCATTTGGATCAATAAACCTAAAAGATAAACAAATAACTGCAGAAAGGCCACACTGCAGACAGCACAACATCGATGCACTAAAAAAACTGAAAATGAATTTGCAGAATGAAATTAGAACAGATTTTACTTTTACAGAATCCCCCAGATGTTGGTAAATATTTAAATCCCTGCTAAATCCTTGCTCAGTATCACAATAGTCTGTCTTCTTCTTCTTCTTTCAGCTTCTCCCATAAGGGGTCGCCACAGCGAATCATCTGTCCCCACAACCCCCTGTCTATCTGCCTCTGTCACACCAACTACCTGCATGTCTTCCTTCACCACATCCATAAACCTCCGCCTTGGCCTTCCTCTTTTCCTCCTTGCTGATAACTCCATCCTCAGCATTCTCCTACCGATATACCCCATATCTCTCCTCTGCACATGTCCAAACCATCTCAATCTCACCTCCCTCACCTTGTCTCCAAAACGTCCTACAGGCGCTGTCCCTCTAATAAACTCGTTTTTAATCCTGTCCATCCTCATCACTCCCAACAAAAACTTCAACATCTTCAGCTCTGCTACCTCCAGCTCCGCCTCCTGTCTTTTACTCAATGCCACTGTCTCTAAACCATACAACATCTCAGGTCTCACCACAGTCCTATAAACTTTCCCTTTCACTCTTGCAGATACTCTTCTATCCCAAATCAAGTATCACAACAGTCTGTATATTAACTTATTAAGAGAAAACCGGTAGTTCTATGTAAAATCAGACTTAGAGCACCCCCATATAACCAAAATGTCATTATCCTCACTCCTAATATATAGACCCAGACGAGCCTTGCAAGGAATAATCTCCAAAATGCCCAGATTACATTTATTTTGGTACCTAATACATGTAAACACAGCATCTGTTACCTGAATGAGTATCTTCTCTTTAGGATTCTTCCTGTAGAAGAGCCCCTTTACATCGAATTCAGGATTTAGTGTGTCCTTGTGCACTGGTGAACGCACCTTCTTCCCTCCACAGCTGATGATCACATATGGGTCAGATGCTGCAAAAAGAGCCATCGTGCCAAGTCAAACCTCAGTGTAGTTTTAAAACTATTATAAGCAGTACAGCAATAAAAACATACATCCGCCAGTGTCCTGGGCCTCCAGTCCTGCGGCCTTCAACACATGCACCTGTGTAACCAGCTGTGGATAACCACACAGGCCTGTCCAACAAGTCTGTGGAGGCTCATCCAGGGTCAGTTCCCTGAGACACACACACAAATCAGCAAATAATATGATGAGACAAAGGTGATCTGCATGGACTCAGTGTTTTTATTGTTTGCAAGCATAACCCAAAGCTAGGAGAGGAGAACTGGGTGAACTGTTACTTGCACTCTGAAGGCACATCTGTGAAGACTCGTAACAGGAAATCTCCTTGTAGACCAGGGTCAAAAGTTGTCGGAATGATAACGTAACGACCTTCTTTCAATTCCTTCCGCAAGAACACGCTGCGGGAGTTGATGTAAGCAGAGCTGCATATTTTCTGCTGCGGCCGGTGCATGCGGTAGATCCTGTTTAGCTCCACCTAGTGGATGAAAAGCAGAGTTGGACACGATAGCAAAAAAAAGTAGTACTGTATTTGCTATTATTAGTAGGTGCCATTGTGGGTCACTCATTTTATGTGATTATTAAATACTGTCAAGATCTTCCCTCGTTGTGTGTGTGTGTGTGTGTGTGTGTGTGTGTGTGTGTGTGTGTGTGTGTGTGTGTCCATGTTTAGTGGTCTGTGTGGGTTTGTTTTTTTATCCTCGTAGGGACCAAAATCCCATAATAAATAGAATATATAGAATATATATGATGGTCGCACTTAGGAAAACTTTTGAGTTACTGGGATTAGATTTAGGGGCACATGCTGATGCATTATGTCTGCAGAAGGTCCCAAAATATAAGTAAATTTAAGATAATGATAAAATGTGTGTATATACCCTTTGAAGGTCGAACCCGATTGCCAAGTTTTCTCCTTTGCCATCTTTAAGAGATCTTTTATCTTTCTGCTGTACGCAGATTAAAACTTCATCCTCTGGCTTTTTCACCTCAAACACATACTGTAAAAAAAGCACAATCAGACACATCAACACAACCACAAATAAAATAAAATAGTTACTCATTGGTAATCTAATTTAAACATATATCAGAAGATTATAAACTAAATTGAAAACTGGCTGACTAAGACATTACTCATGGACATTTAGGAAAGTAAGATGGTAACCATTAATCTAATGCAGCCATCTTTATGGCCAGTAACATTATACAAATGCGTGTTTAAACAATCTTCATCAAAATCTTGCAGGTAGAAAATTCTGCTACTGTCTGGTTGACTACGTAAACAAATCTATTTAAATTAAATAAGCATAAGCTCACACTTTCACATCCACACACCTGTGGGTTCTGGGGGTACGTAGCTTTGTTGTTAATGCAGCCGCCACTGCGGTTCTTTAGAGGGTCTTCATGGCGTGACCATGAGCCAAACTTGACATCCTCTTCCCAGGTCTTATGTATGCTCAGGTATGACGTGTTAATAAGGCGGCACAGGATCAAGTCTGTGAAGTGCTTAGTGAAATCCTCAAAGTTCATCCTGAAATGAAGGCAGAGGTCAAACAAGATGAATAGCCTCTGTGTTATTTAGCTACATTAGTCCCTAATCTATAACACATGCCAAATCCAATATGAGTTAAATCTCTTAACTGCAAGTTTTTCACCATGTGATATTCTTCTTTTTATTAGCTAGTAAAGAAATGATGGTTAATAGCTGATATAAGTGATAACAGCAATGAATGTGTAACAAGTGTGTTGTATTGCAAGTTTGCAATAAAACAGAGCCTTTGTAAAAAAAAATCCTGTATGTTGAAACTGTAACTGTTCCATTGCTACCTCTCTCTTACACACACATTTACATGTACAACCAGGGAGTTATCAATGAATGTTAAGTATAGCAATTTTTAAACATTTCCCTTTACATCTGGATCTAGGCTTGTAAATCTACACCAACCAGCCAGAACATTATGACATTCTTACATTTTGACTGGTGAAGTAAATAACACTGATTATCTCTTCATCATGGCACCTGTTAGTGGGAGGGATTTGAACAAGTGAACATTTTTTCAAAGTTGATGTGTTAGAAGCAGGAAAAATGGGCAAGAGTAAGGATTTGAGCAAATGTGACAACTGGGTCAGAGCATCTTCAAAACTGCAGCTCTTTTGGGCTGTTCCCAGTCTGCAGTGGTCAGTATCTATTAAAAGTGATCTAAGGAAACAACAGTGGTGAACCGGCGACAGGGTCATGTGCGGCCAAGGGTCATTGATGCACGTGGGGAGCGAAGTGTGGTCCAATCCAACAGACGAGCTTCTGTATGTCAAATAGCTGAAAAAGTTGTACGCAGGTCAGGACTGTTTGGGCAGCAAAAGGGGGACCAACACAATATTTGGCAGGTGGTCATAATGTTATGCCTGATCGGTGGTGGTAAGGTTATGCCTGGTCAGTGTTATAAATTATTATCTGTTATCATTAGACAGAAGTGATAATCGACTTATCTTCAGTGTGTTGTTTTTTTTTTAAGAAAAATTTAATCTTGTGAAATGTCTGCATTTAAAGGGGTCTCCTACCAGAATTCACCATCATCCTGTACAGTTACTCCCAGCTTCTCCCGCTCACTCTTACTGACTCTCTGCCATTCTTCTGAGCTACAAAAATAAGAAAGAAAGAAAGACTAAACATACTGGACAAACAATTAGATTCTAATTCTAATAGTCAATATACACAATATACACCTATTGCCAAAGCAAATGTGTTAATAGTGAAAATAGGTAAAAGAGGAGCTGTCCTCTGTCCTTTGTCCAGCAGGGGGCAGACTTGCACTAACCTGTCACTCCAAGCCCCGTTCCACTCTTTTTCACCCCACGGGTTCCTCATGCGGATCATGGTGAGCTTCTCAGACTTAAAGAAGGCGAGCAGACCGTGGCCCAGCCGTACCTTGTGCACATCAGTCACTGCATATGCATGACCTTTGACCAGACCGCAATCCAGTCGAGCCTCCATGTCGGACTGAGAGGTCGCCTGCAGGCACGCACACATTGTTATTAAGTATAATTTAAAATGTAAAAAATAATGATCAAACAAGCTACTCATTGTACTTCAGGTTTTCTTCGGTCATTATTCTTTAAACAAGTTCTACAATATTTTTTGAAATACTCATTTCAACATAAGTACTACAACATACTAATTCTAATTACTCAGACGGCATGAGTATAGTATTTACTTTACACACAAGCATATACATTAACACCAATGCGGTTAGTCTCTTCAGAACTGACACTGCTCACAATCATTAAAATTGCTCTCGGAAAGCTAAATCATACTCACCCTGATGGAGCAGCTGATGAGACCTCCTCTGTTGTGGACTTTGAGGACACGATCAAACAGCTTGTTTCGTTCTTCTTCGTCCTCTTTAAAGCGGCCCTCCAGCAGGTCAATGGGTTCTGAGACACCTCCGGTAAAATCCACCAGCGCATCGGCTGTGTTTCCGCCATCCAGAGCCTCGTAGCAGCCGTTAAGCCTGAAACGTCAAAGAGAGATATTGATAGAAAGTTATGCAAGTTAGGTTAATCTTGATTTGTTACCTCATCCATGTATACTACATGATGCCTTGATAATCAAAATATAATAGTGACCAGAATATTGAATAGTATTAGAAGTTAATCAAGTACATTTTATTAGCAGTGATTCAGGCTACATGAACGCTTCAGGCATGCTTTAAGAATCTCATGTGCTATGCCACATATATTACTACTGTCCTTTAATAAAACTTTCACTTGCTTGGCATAGGCTTTTTCCACCAGTGCGCTCCAGAACTCATTGCTGTCGTTAGAATGGCAGTAAACCAGATGGCCGTTGGTGGTGGGAAGCCGATCATCAATGACCACGTCTAGCCATTCTCCAAAACGCCAAAATCGAAAATGGAATATCCCAGCGTAAGCCTCTGGTTTGTCTTTCTCCCATTCCTGGTCCTTCCAGTCTGGAATCACCTAAACAAAAAAACATATTTTTATTAATAAGTTCTCACAGTGGTTTTAAGTAGAGTGACAGAAACAACAGATACATACTGCTGTTTTAAAAGAGGGTAAAAAATACTGCATTTATATAAATAATAACAGTAGAGCTCAATACATTTGATATTCTTTCTTCACACCTGACAGACTTCATTAAATTCACCTTTGCTCATTTACAAACACTGAAACCTCACTGGTAGGATAAATTATTGTTGTGGAAATCACATTTGTCAAGAAGTGCTTAAGGGAGAGCGAGTAAGCTGCTGCTTTGGACGTCATTAGGCTTCTGTTGCCTAGTGATGCAACACATTACACACCAGGCATGAATCCACTATTCGCTCCTGTATTCCACCCCTGCATATGAAATCGAATCAATGCAGTCCTTAGCAAAATTAGACTTATTGCCTTCTGGGTGCAGACAGACAGGGTAGGCGGGGTAGCCAAAGTGTGAGGTAGAAAGAGGAGAAAAAGTAGAGAGCGACCAGACAGACACATTCACACACACACTCTGCCACAGAGAAACTATTTCAGTCATGGCCTCAGAGACGGAGATAGAGCTGGAGTTCACCGAAGACCTGCAGCTGACTGAGGTGATGCGGCTAAGGGTTCAGTCTCTGCAGCAGCGCGGGCAGAAGAGGCAAGACGGTGAGCGGCTGCTTCTGCCCCATGAGGCAGTGTACCGGCTGGACTTCTCCGATCAGGAACTGACATTCTCTCACTGGAGCGTGACCCTGACTGGGCCGGGCCGCCTCTCAGTTACAGGTATCTCACAGCTGTGGACGCCTGACCTCACCAACCTGATGACGCGCCAGCTCCTGGAGCCCACGGGCCAGTTTTGGAGGACAGCCGGCGACCCAGAAGACGTGCCCATTAAATGTTTGGAGGCTGACATCCAGGAATTTGGAGAGCGGATCGCTGAGTTGGCCAAGGTCAGAAAGGTCATGTATTTCCTGTTCGCCTTCAAGGAGGGAGTGGAGAAAAGCGGCATCAAGTGCTCAGTGGTGTTCAAGAGTAACGCTCAAGCTGGCTCATGAGTTTGAAAGCAACGGAAAGCTTTTGATGTTATATTGTTATTAATATTCTGAAACTGAATACTGATGCTTATGCTGACTAACTAATCATTTGCCTCGTTTATACCCAACTGCCAAGTAGAGAATAATTTAATAGCAAACATGGGATTGTCATAAGAGTTTATCAGACTAATTTAGGGATAAATAAATGTATATAAATAAAATATATATATATATATAAGCACATACCTTGCCCAAAATGCTGCTTTAAGTATAATTATTTTTGTGAAACTTACATATATATTAACCTAACAGAGCATATATTAGATACAGAGCATTTTAACAAAATGTAAATGAAGTAATATTACACTTATATTAGAGACGGTGTTGATAGAAAAAATGTATTCGCTTACACCACCTCCAATGTTCTTCCTCAAATATTACAAATATATTATTTATAAATAAACGAAAAACATTTATTTGTGAAAAGCTCAAAATATAAACATATGTAAAACTATTAAAATCAAAGAGCTCTATCAATTAAATATTTTTAACATGTGTCAGCGTCTCTTCATTAATATCTGTGTGTGTGTGTGTGTGTGTGTGTGTGTGTGTGTGTGTGTGTGTGTGTGTACAGAAATCCAATCAGACATTCAGTTGTTCATTCTTCGCTGCAATGTCAGTCCTATCAGACATTAGGTCACTGTACACTTTAATCAATATTGCAGTTCATGATTATGTCCTACCTCAGGCAAACAGAGTGGTGGCAAACATTACAGCTTTCACTATCAGTCGATATATATGACATTCAAAAGCTTGTGGTGTCATTTGAACAGTCCCACATTATGCTCCTAATGAGTCCCAAGCTCTGTCTGTTTAAGACAATGCACCGTTCAGACATAACTTTATGACCACCTATCTAATATTGTTTTGGTCCCCCTTTTGCTGCAACAACAGTTCTGACCCGTCGAGCATCAACAGCATTGACCTGCTTCAGCAATTTGAGCTACAGAAGCTCATCTGTTGAATCAGACCACATCAGCCAGCCTTCACTCCCCACGTGCATTAATGACCCTGTCACTGGTTCATCACTGTTTCTTCCTTGGACCACTTTTGATATATACGGACCACTGCAGACCAGGAACAGCCTACAAGAGCTGCAGTTTTAGACATGCTCTGAACCAGTCATCTAGACATCACAATTTGGCCCTTGATAAACTCACACTTGCCCATTTTCCTGCTTCTAACACATCAAATTTTAGAACAAAATTTTTATTTGCTGCTTAATATATCCTATTAACAGGTGTCATGATGAAGAGCTAATCAGTGTTATTCATTCACCAGTCATAATGTTATAATGTCATAATTTTATCCCTGAGCGGTGTATATTACATATAACACACAATGTTTATACCAGGGGTATTCAATCTTTTCCTCAAACAGCCAGAGTGGGTGCAGGTATTTTTCCCCCAACCAAGCTGCACCAGCCATTTGTGGACAAGACTGGACACCACTGGTTTATACTAATGCTTTCATTCTAACTAGGGGTGTATTCTATGTATTCGTACCAAAACCTTTCAGTACAGGGCTTTTGAGTTGGTACACACGTGTACTGTGACTCAAAAGGGGTCAGAACATTCAAGCGCTTAAGCGCTTCCTTTCTAAACATAACATGTTCATGGAACTCACTTTATCTGAAGGTGTACCGTCATGCTGAAACAGGTTTTAACCTCTTTGTTCCACAGGGAAATTATTAATACATTAGCATACAAAGACATTCTTTGCAATTGTGTGTTTTAAATTTGGTGGCAATGTATGGGGTAAGAACCACATAAGTGTGTGAGAATCAGGAGCTTTATATAGTGCATGCATAAAAAAAAAACATATTAAAAGGAAACTTCATTCATTAGAACTATAGATTTACAGTAACCTTGCCTCCTTCACTGGGATGGACTGGTACAGAGACCACATCGCCTTCATCCGACTCACAAGCACTGAAAGCTACTGGACCATCCCAGACAGAAGCAGACCCAATGGAGATTTAGGTCATATACTGACTAAAAACATAAAAGGGAAGCATAACCAACAGAACAGAACAAGAACAGAAAACCCCAAAGACCACCAACAAAAGTGTGTGTGTGTGTGTGTGTGTGTGTGTGTTTATACGGGTGCATGTGCGTGCATGTGTACATATGTATGTGTGTAATCAGAGGAAAGCATAACAATAATGACTGGCTCCTCAGGGACAGAATGAGAAGAATGTGTACAGATGTGCTAGAGAGATACCAGTAATGAGACCACAGGAGGGAATGATGTACAAAGCAGGGAGAGAGAACCCCCAGAATGGAACTAGGAAGGAGCCTAGAGATTACAGTAGAAAAGGTAAAAAAAAATAATAAATAAAATCCACTACAGGTGAGAGACACAGCTCAGGCGTTAAACTCACTTACACTCTATAGTTACTTTCATCACATAAAGCTGCGTGAAACAAGAAAAGCAAGACAATACATATTAGATTTTGTGTTTACAGTCAAGTGAATTTCATAAGAATACATATTAACCTCAGCAACTCCGATGAAAGAGTCAGTGAGCAGAACACTCATTACCACACCTTTTTTTCTGTATATAAATAATGGTGCAATTCCCTAAAACAGTGCTTAACACTGAAGTACAGTGAGTGAATAAAAATATTTAGTAACACTGAATCCAAAGGTTCAGTACCTTCATAAACAATGACCAATAAACTGACAAAATTAAAGGAAGACAAACAATAAGAAAGCTAGCTCAATAAGAATACATAGCAAAAAGGAAACCTTCTGAATCAGTTTTCTACAGTAAATGAAAGGGCATGGAATGTAACCTGTTGCTGTGCCAAAACCGCTCTCACTCATAATTAGGGCAAGGTTAATAAAGAACGAAAAAAGGCAAAATGCGTTTTATACGACTTCCTACACACCATAAAACAGGAGTGAGGAACATCCCCTGGGTAAACAAGAAGCCCGAGGGTGGGCAGGTGTATCCCTCTAATTTTCAGCCACTGCCTTAGTTTCCATACTCCACATTACAGATACAAATCAAGTGTCTATTCAGATACGAACTAGAATCTGGTTATTTCTTCAGCATGCATCAGAGAATACAATGACAAGGTGTCATAACTCCTCTTAATGCACAACAAGATGCAAACTTGCTGGAGCTTGCAACAGGTACGTGGTTTAATTAAAATCACAGTTGTGCATTCTTAGTTGTACATAAATCTAATACTACTTAACAATACTGTGCTAATTCTGTATCTATAGTACATTTCACATACGGCGACACAATATTTAATGGATAAGAAATGTGTTGTTTAACAAAGAATAATGAATATTCACTCATGTGCTAGCATTTAAATTGACAGGCGTATTAGCGAAGCAAAGAAAAAAACTAAAGAAACAGCTCCTGAATAGCATGTTGCCATTATTTAGCCAACATCTCTCCCTTCCTCAGGTAAAGATTTCACAGATTAAAAAAAGAGAATTGAAAAGCATTTAGCAATCTATGAATCCAATTTTAATTAGTCTCCAATGACTACAGTATTTGTGGGGGAAAAAAAAGAAACAGGCTAGAAACATTTAATGATTATTACCCCTATGGTAGCAAACGTAGACAACTACATTACAAATAGCTCATATGTTTACCTCAGAATATCTCATATAATCATTCAAACATGCTTTGCAATGTCTCTGTAACAGAACAATGTACTTTTTTTCTTTGTCTAATCAACTTAAAGAGAGATGGACAAGCAGAGGCTTGGAATGATACTGTGTTTTTAACTAACATGCACCTCAGGGTATAAAAGTCATTAGGAAGTAGCACTGTAGCAAACATGTTGGCTTAAAAATAATATTTTTTTTAAAGCCACCCCAAAATGTTTTAAAGCCCAAAGCCAGGGCCTGGAAACAGACATGGTTGAGGCAGGGTTTATGATGTTTAGTAGAGGAAGGCCAAGGAGAAGGTTTATGGATGTGGTTAGGGAAGACATGAGGTAGTTGGTGTGAAAGAGGCAGATGTAGAGGCCAGGGGGGTATGGAGTCGGATGATCCGCTATGGCGACCCCTAATGGGAGAAGCCGAAAGAAGAAGAAGATTTCACATTACACTGAGCAGCCTGTGAGTATTAATGCATGGGAGCAGAGGGCAAATGAGGCCCCAAGAGGGGCAATGACACATAGTTTAGGAACAATTTATCTGCCTCATCAGTTATGCAGTAAAAACAAGGTAAGGAAAGCAACAGAACATGAACGCTTAATCGATGAAAAACTCAAACGAGCAAAACATTTGCTTAAAGAAAGCACAGGCTTACATTACATGCAGCAAATGAGATGTACAAGCCTATGAACATCATTAACTACTATTAAACATGTGCTTTTAATCAACTTTCTCATGATAACTGCTGAATATTTTTGCTTTAATTGATCTAGTTTGATCATACCATAATTCAGAAAATCGAACCTCAAGGAAGAGAAGCTACAAGAGTAAAAGACCATTACGCATACACTGACAAGAACAGGAATCTAAGTCTAAATTCTGCTCACTTAGGCTAAACATAAAGAAAAAAAAACAGCATAATAAAATCAATTGATATACTGGTATTAGTGTTATTATTTAATAAAGAATTTATACTTAGCCAAATCTGTGCAAAATAAATTATTTTGACCTGATTTCTGCTAAAAAATAAAATAAATGTAAAAATGCTTTTGAAAAAAAAAAAAAAAAATGTCACTGTTAAATACAATTAAAAACAAAAACAACAACAACAACAACAACAATGCAGTGGCATCTATCCAGATGGGATTTAAATGCTGATCCTGGATGCCTAAGCCCTGTCACTGTCTCACACATATATTGATATTGATGAAATTGGCATGCTTATACCGATGACTCAGTAGATCCTGGATTGGTATGTACTTTGTAACTTTACTTTGAACTCTACTAGGTACTGCCCAATATACACACGATCCACGCGCATTCCATCGAACAGCTCCTTACAGTTCCTCATTTGAAGACTTAACAAACAAAGGCAGGACATAAATACCAACATGAGGACACTCACTTTCTGCCACAGGGCCTCTCTGGAAGCCAGGCTAGAACAGGCTGCTACAAACCAGCAGTTTCCCAGTTGACCCTGTTGCAGGTCATGAGCGCTGATACCATTGACAAACAAGTGTGGGTCATCACAGATTTCCTGAAATAGAAGGACAGTGAATTCATTGGTTAGACATTTACAGCCCTCAATTTGGCTTACAGAATATGCAAAATGTTAATAATTACAATAAAAAATGTAACTAGAAACCACTCATTTTTATTTAGTACTGCAACGAATTTTGCATATCGTACACAAATCACAATAATATCCACATTTACATCAAATAACCAAGTTCGAAATTGATAATGATCACTGCTTTGATGTTTTCTTATAGTTCATGTTCATGAGTACCTTGTTTGTCCTGAGCAGTAAATTATCCACTTATATCCAAGAACTACACATTATATGGTTTTCTAGCATCATTTGTGTATTTAACACCTTATTCTACTGTCTTCTGGGAAACATAAATGGCTTCAGTTTAAACACACTATGACGAGTTGCTTAATCGATCTATATGCAAATGAAATAAAATTAGACTATAAAATTATTCATTATTTATTATAAACGCTAATGTTTAAAGTGTAGAGCAAAAATTAACCTTGCTGTTCCAATTCTTTCAGAGGAGGCTGTTTATGCACAGCAGCAATCAGACCAATATGATGCTTTTCTCTACTTTCTTTCCTGCTGTAAAAAAACATTCAGTGCTGCATTATCTGTCACCTCCACATGCCTATATTCTTTCTGGTATCCAGGAAGCGAAATAGTGAAAACTCCATGATAAATTTTGGTTAATCCTGTTTCTGACATTATTGGCTGGTAGGCAATACAATTATAAAAAAAAATCTATTGTACTATTTAGTTTAACTAAAGTCATTAAAAACTAAGGGGCAGGTTCAAACCTAAATCCACCTTCTAGCTACAATACAGCAAGATGTGTATATGTTTCAAAAAAAAAATAAAAAAAAAACGCAATGCAAAACAAAAACATGTGACCTCTTAGGGGAAGTGGTTTTTTTTTTTAATTATTATTTGGAGGCTCTCCTCCATTCTGTCTGGTAACCACTGAAAATTACCAGTTATTTGGTCTTTTTAGTGAGTTTGAAAAACAACAACCAAACCACAAACAAAAAGGGGAACTTCAGTACTAATAACACCACTTCTGCACTAGTAACATGGTTTCACAGTTAAAGTCTTTTTTGCTTCGAAATGAACAGCTAATTTGTTTATAATGTAAACTAATACATTACTTTGCTAACCACATGGAAACTGAAATTCAGTACATGCCTACAGACAACCATGAACTACAAACCTGGGACAATCCTACATGTCAGAAGTCAAACACTATGGGGCGTACTTCATGCTGCAATATCCTTGCACAAACACACCTCACCCACACTACACACTTAAAACCATCTCCACCCATAAGAACAATTCTAACTAACCAACCTGTCTGGATTTACAAACCTCAATGTGTTCCCTGCACACAGTCATGTTATAAAGCCCCACCCATTCAGCTAATGCCAAAAAACATCGAAACTATTACAATAAAAAACATCAAAATAAACACACAAAGAAAGGTCCACAAAGACTAATGCAAGGACATTAGGATAATGCTTATCTGCATTTTCAACTGTGAGCTTTATTAATATTTAAAGCCGGAATGTATTGGGAAATGTGCAATCGATTTGCCAGAGCCATGATAATAGTCTCAGCTGTATTTTATGTATAGTGTATCAGATGGTAAGCTCTTCGTGATCAACGTGATAAAAGATGAGAGAAATACCAACAAAAATGACTCTATTGTACAAAGATTTTAATATAAATCAAAATATATTAGATTATATTAGGCACCTGTCTCACATATGCCATCCATTGCCTTTGTTTTTGTATAGTTAAATAATTACAATAACAAAATTGTCACATTATTAAGATGATATTAGGAAAAGAACAGTAAATAATTTAATTATGGCTTTTACTTTTTTTAATCTTAATTTATATAACATTTATTTTGCCCACAGATCTGTTAAATTCTTGATTCTGACTGATCAGAATATGTAGATTTTCTTTTCTACATTTTTTTTTAAAGAAACTGTCCTTTCTAGAGGAAAAATCTACACAAGGTCTTGTATGGCAAACATTCTGCATATCCAAATTATAATAAAACCTGCAATGATTTTGAAGCATATTTAAAAAAGTTTTAAAGAATCAATGCTTTGCATTTTATGCAATGAGAAATGCTTTTTGAACAGTCGCATTAAGAGAGAAAGGGAAAAACTAAGAGAGGTTTATAGCAGTTTACAGCTTCTATAGCATAAGTAATAATAAGATGAACTGCTTCACAGACATCCTACAATATCACATGAATCTATATACAGATAAGCATAATTTTAAGAAGAAAAACATTAGCATTTCAAAATTATTGTTACGGATTACTGGCATTGTTTATTCTTTCTTTTTAGTATCTGCAATAATAAGCAAATCAGAAATAAACATCAGACTTACTTATAAAATGAAAATACTTTTTGCTTATTGTTTTTTTCTGCAGTAATAAATAACGAATCAAAATGGTCTGTTGTGTTCGTTGTTTGATCTTTGTGCCATGATGGAGAGTATGGTAACCTTTACATTATTTTAGCTAACAGTAAAAAAATTGACATTTAAATATAATGTGGTCAAGACCTGTATGTAAATAATTCAGCTGTCAACCAATTAGAATTAGGTATTAAACAGTGCTGAGGAACAAAATATTATTTATATTTTTATTTCTTAAAATTAAATTAACTAAAAGTGGTAGATCAGTGGTTAAATGTTTCCGATCGAAAGGTCATGAATTCAAATCTCAGCACAACCAAGTTGCAGCTATTGGTCCCTTGAGCAAGGACCCTAAATCTGGCTCTTACCCCTCAACTGCTCAGTTGTATAAATAAGACAATCGTAAGTCAATCAGGAGAAGGGCGTTTACCAAATGCTGTAAATGTAAATGGTTGGTTTGAAACACAGAGACTAAGGTTACTGCTCATGAGAAGCTCTTGAGTTCCTTTATCAATAAATATTTATTATAAATATATACAGTGGAACCTCCAAACTCGCGACCCTGATAGTTGGCGGCTTTTTATTTGGAACCGGACTAAGAGTAACTCCGAGAAGCCATGAGTGGCTAGAACGTTCGGAGTAACATTTCAAAACAGAGTTTGTACTAATAAATTACCTAACAATAGTTGAAAAACTATTTTATTATTGTATTATTCATTTAAAGTAGTAAATAAAGCATTCATGACAAATAATTCACAATTTTCATTAAATTTACAGTACAGTACATGTACACCCATTTAAATCGGTTTAATATTGCATTACTGGGTTAAAACCTCATGATTTTTTGTTACTCATGAAGGGTCATAGAACATTATCCCCGCGGGTATCAAGGTTACACTGTATATAAATATTTAGTTTTTTTATGGCTTGCTTTTTTTTTTTTTTTTTAACCAAACAAGGACCCATGCTCTATTTCCTTTTTCCAAATGTGTACACACTTGCACAGACACAGATGATCTAAATGGGCTAAGAAACCGATTACTGGAATAGAATCCAGGCATCATATTTCTTCAAATCAAATAATAAATCATTTCTAATAACAATTATACAGTATAATGTTTACAGGGACACTTGAATAATCTTATAACCGGAAGTATAATTGATGATCAAAACGAAATAATATATTGTGCAGTTCTAGATTGCGTTTGTTTTTAACATAAAGTAATAATATTTCAATACATAAAATAGAGGGGTGGAACTGGATATGATCCAGTCACTAATCCGACACCTAACCCACGAGATAAACAAAACACAACACAAATCATACACACTTTCCCATTCAAAAACACACCGTCATCTTCACCAACCATTAACTTTGGGTCTATCTTACTATCCTAAGAAAAATATTTGAAAAACCATCAATAAAATGGAATCTCCAGCATTTCTTTTTTCCTTTTTTTTCCTTTAGGAGAATGAAAGATCATAATGATTGGCAGCACTAGTCTCGACTTCATCTTTTATTTTCACGTTTGCTTCCAATATCCTCCTTAAATATAAACAAAATATAAGATCCGGTATAGTCGTGCTATTGTCCTGCTAGCTTTGTACTCTGTGTGCATAGGCTTTAGGTTTATCAGCTTCCAGTTCATGCCAAAGCTTTTTAATAGGGTTTGAGTCAGAGCTCTATGGCACGCCACTCGAAAGTCTCCACGCCAACCCATGTAAACTATATTTTAATGGAGCTCACCTTGTACACTTGTTTGGTCTCCTAGTTTAAGTGAACGTGAAAATTTTATGCTACCGTATTGAACAACATCTAATACAATTTTGTGGCATCGGTTTGTGGAAGAACCACATATTGGCTGAAAATCTCAGGTGCCCCAATAGTTTTGTCTATTTAGCATACATTAACAAATATTATTTTAGCTGCTTCAGGTTACATTTTTTAAACACATTATCCTTAAAAAAAAAAAAGAAAAAAAAAAAAAAGGCACAGATTTTATCATTATCCACAATTTTTTTTCTTTTTTTCTGCTTCTCCTTCTGTTGTAAAAATCTGGTTTTCACCAAAGTATCCCTTTTAAACAGCCCTCGTATCATCGCATCTTCAGTTCCTCACCTTGGGTCTCTTCCATGTGATTTTACCGATGCGGTTGCCTTGATAGAAAAGCGAACGGTCCTCTGCTGGAAAAAGCGGGTCCTCAAACAACGTCTTGTTGTGCTGGCATTGTTTAATCAGAGCGGCAAACTGCTGGCCCTCAAAGGGCTTGACTGAGAAGAACATAATGAGCCTGTAAAAACAACAGAGAGCAAAAAATGAAGAGGAGGAAGGTGATCAGACCACACAGAAAAGCCTTCGCTCCCCAAGTGCATTAGTGAGCCTCGGCCGCCCATGACCCTGTCCCCAGTTCACCACTGTTCCTTCCTTGGATGACTTTTGATAGATACTGACCACTGCAGACCAGGAACAACCCACAAGGGCTGCAGTTTTGGAGTTACTCTGACCTTGTCAAACTCATAAATCCATACGCTTGCCCATTTTTCCTGCTTCTAGCACATAATATAATGCCTAATATAGTCTACCCATTAACAGGTGACACGAGGAAGAGATAATGTAATAAAATCATAATTGTATGACTGGTCGGTGTATATTTTGTAGACTCAGAAAACCCAAGGTCAAAATCTTTTATTTTTACTTCAAAATATAATTTTATGCACTTTTGTGTTGGTAAACAAGATGCTGGGTAGCTACAATGCAATTAAAAATTACCATATTCCTGATCAGTCCAGTTTGTACCAGATGCTATCTTGTAAAAGGTTCTGTGGATTAGTGACATTGGACCAGATTTTTAAATGTTTTTGACTTCACCGTCACATCATTTCTGCTTGAGATACATGCAAAGAATGTTTGAATCCAGAAACAACTTATCAGTTTTTAACAGTATCAGTATCAGTTTTTTCCAGGCTGCACAGCATATGTTTTCATTCAGTTTCAGATTAAAAAAAAACTCCAAACACTGAGGCAAATAAATAAATAAATGATATTCCAACTACTTAATATTTTTTTATTTTGTTTGAGGACTGTAAAGAAATTTTTTTTTCTTTATTGTGATTCACATTAGATAAACACTAAATTGTTTACAGGGTCCTCATAATATTCTACAAAAATGGTTTCAGAATTCTTTGGTCAAATGCTGTAGGGCAACATTTTCCATGTGTTTTTGATCGAAGTGAAGTAGTGTTCAGTAGTGTAGTGCCAGCGCCAGTGTTTTCTCTATAGCATTTAAGCTCTCAAAAGGCTTGGGCGGGGAGAACATACTGTTGTCCATGATAAGTGATAACAGATATCAGAGGAGGAGCTCCAAATGGAAATGCTGTAGAAGGTTTTGCCAATCCTGAATGAAAAAAACTGTTGGTGGTCAAAGTTTTCCATATTGTTGGAGAAAGAGCAGGGCAGATTTTACTATCTTGAATTTGTTGCTGCCTTGTGACATAAGGAGATGTAAACCCCTTGAATGCATACTGCTCCAGCGTTTCTGGATAATTCAATGATGCAGACACCATTAGGAACTATTAAGGGTACCCCCCCAAAGAGAAACCAAACACACTGGTTATAGATTTATTACAAAAAATATATAATAATAATTGAGACTGGAGCTTGAAATTGAAACTTGTTTCCCTTTTGTTTCTTGTTTTTTAACTGCCCAAGTCCAAGGCCTTATAATTAGCAGGAATCCTGCGGTTTTCTGTTGTGTGTGTTTAATGTTATTCAGTTTATTTTTATGTTGCCGCTTGTTCCCACGTGTTCAGTCACCGTGAGTTAAGAATAGAGTCGCGAATAACTATTTAATCTGAATCTGAAAAATTTTTACATGATCCCACACAAGACACTTCCTGTGTTTTGAATATCAATGTGGGCTTTTGTATGATCCATACAAAAGGGATCATGTGGCGAAAAGTCATGACGATGACTCATTCACTTATTTCCTCAAAATGCCTGAATACTGGCAAATAAAATTACAATGGCTAAAAATTCAGCTCAGATGCTGGAAGCGAGAAAAACATTCACTTGTGATCATATAAGTGGAACGAACAGTGGGCCGCTCCTTTTTTTGTTTGCTCTGGCGTACTGCTTTTCGGTCCCCTCCTTTTGAAGTGGACTTGCAAAACCTGTATGAAGGGGAGGGATCTGCTCACAGCTACGGAAAAGCAAACACAAGCCTGTTGTCTGGGAGATTAGTCAGATGATGATAACTGCGAGAATCCCTCATCCAGCTAACCCTGCTTCTAGACTTGATAATCACACTGACAGAAAGCAGAGGCCGCCAGAGGTGCATTAAATATGTGGATGGTTTGTGGGAAATGATGTTACTGGTTGGTTTGAGACTTTCCCCAGCTGTACCACAACCAGGTAGAACACAAGATGAAGCATAATTGTTGCGTTAGTCAAAGAATGCAAGGTTTTACACAGAGGTGGGAAGTAACCAAGTACAAATATTTCGTTACTATACTATTTTTGTGGTATCAGCACTTTACTTCACTATTCATTTTTCAGACAACTTTTTACTTTTACTCATTAGGTTTTTACACAAATATCTGTCATTTCTACTTCTTACATTTTTAAACCAGGCTCATTTCTTTAGTTTTAATCTATTTGATGACTATACATATTTTGTCTTTTCACTGGATGCCGTTTTCAGCCCTTCAACTTATTTCCTGTCATTGCGTGACTTTTTCAACTTACCACTGGTTTATCATTTCCTGGCTCACACACACTACAGATGCAGGCTGGTTTATGATGCCAACAATGAGCAGGCAGAAGGCAAAAAATAGTCTGGTGTTAACGTGGATGAAACAGAGGGAGTCAGTGATGTAAATATAACTGATAACAGAGACAATCCTGATCATCATCATCTTTTCTCTGCTTGTGTTCTATATGGTGGTTGTTCATCCTGGATACATTCATTAGATAACTAAATTTGAAATTATTTTGTATTAATATATGTTAATTAGGGCTGTCAAAATTAACGCGTTAACGCAAATTAATTTCAACGGCACTCATTTTATTAACGTGCGATTAATGCAGAGTGCATTTCTGTTTGACCATTTTTATAAAAAAAATATAAATAAATAATATAGAAGATGAGATATTAAAACTTTCAGCGCAACGTTTATTCTTGACGTCTTTTCTTTACTCAGATATAAACAAATAAATAAACTCCACCGAAAACTAATTTTGAATCAATAAACATTTGTTTTACTGATGCACCAAGTCCCAAATCAGCATCAAAATCCGCCATGATGCACACAATGAACTCTCTGGGGTCGACGAAGGCACCAGTGCATTTTGTGGCATTTTTTTTCCTCATAACGCCGAAACGAACTTAAATTACTCTGTCTTGTTTGGTCGTACAAATAAGAGCAATACATCATTCGAATCTGTAATGGGATTACTTTTATTTATATTCACTCTTGATAACAACAAAACACTGTAAAATAAAGAAAAGGGAATGGGGGTGCACTCTGTCGTCTCTCCTCAAAACACAAATAAAACTGCCTGAATCTCTGAATACTTGCCTTACAAACATAATAATAATACCTTTAAATAAACCAATTCACATCAAAAACAAGTATTCTCTGATTAGGTCAACTGTATGAAAGTTATGAGATTTTTCCGGTATCACCTCATTAACCGTCCGTGTGGAAACAGCAAATGTTCCGTTTGGTGTCCTGATAATTTCTTTTATTTTAAAGCACCATGATTAAAACATTTTGCATAAAGCATCCA
Organism: Silurus meridionalis; assembly: GCF_014805685.1. NCBI lineage: Eukaryota > Metazoa > Chordata > Actinopteri > Siluriformes > Siluridae > Silurus > Silurus meridionalis. The sequence continues at coordinate 22,050,914 of NC_060896.1, forward strand.
TATTTGTCCATACCCATGTTGATTAGAATATTAAAATCTTGAAACGTTTTAACTTAAGGTACATTTACAACAGATAAAAATGTGCAATTAAGTTGCGATTAATCGTGAGTTAACTCATGACAATCATTCACTTAATCGCGATTAAACATTTTAATCGATTGACAGCCCTAATATTAATATGGCGTGAGGTCCAGTTTCCAGCGTGACACTAAAACAGGTAGTAGTAATGACTAATCTTTACTTAAATACATGTCAGAGCCCAAATTTCTTTACTGTAACTTGAGTAAAAAAGTATAGTCAGTACTTCAACTCATGAGTCTTTTAAAGCATGAGTATCTGTACTTCTACTTAAGTGGAGGATGTGTGTACATTTTTGCCACCTCTGGTTTTACATTTGCTGTAGGTGGACTCACTTTTTTATTTATTTACACTAAACATCTTTGCGTTTTCTCACCCTTGGGATGTTTGAGTGTACTTGTTTGCTCCTAATTTAGCTTTAATCAACATGTTTAAGCAGGAAATTACTTACAACAAGGTGGAGAAACACTGCAACAGATAATGTCAGTCACACCTGCCTAACCTGTTGTGTTACCTGGTGATCTGGCCCAATTCATGTGAATATGTGGAAGAAAACATATTTAGGAGTTCAGCTGACAAGGAAATAAATGTTCTCAAAGACACCCTTCCCAGGTGTGTTAGGAACAGGAAGTGTCTAAAATCCTTGAGTACAGAACCCCTAAACACCCTGCAGTGAAAATCTGGTTTAAAGAAACATTTAAAATGCATGCAAAAGGCATGCAAAAACAAGCACGAGCAAGCCCCAAAACCTAAACATTTTTATGCCACGAAAAAATAATATTAATAAACTTTAATCAAGGCCAGAGCTGCTTTTTGAATTGGAATAATCAAAACTTTGCAAACTTGTTAAATGAAAATTGTTTCACGCGCCAATTGCCAGCAATAAGAAGAAAAAATTGGCGCGTGCAAGCTGCAAAACCTGGTTCAATCAGACACAGGTAACATTTTGTTATGCAAAAAAAAAATCACTCTATTTTTGTTTACCTGTAAAGTGTCTTCCGGACCTAATGTGTCGCTTCTCCCCCTGGGGACTTCACGACACACTCTGCAGCCCTGCGGCTCGCCTGCTTTGGATTGTTTGTGATCCTCTGCTCTTCCGTGCTCTCCGAGGGGCGGCGCTGCGCAGTGGGGGAAGCCGCTCTGTATCCGAAAACAACGCCCCTCTCTGCCTCTAACTCTGATTGGTCACAACGCTCCCTGGCCGATATTTCCGCTGCTCTGATTGGTTAAAACTTTCAGCATTGTGAAACTAACTAGCTATGTTCTGAGATTGCAGGAAGGCTTTTTTTTCTTTTCTGGTTACTAACTGTTCAAGTGTACATTTTTTTGGTGGTGATCGTGGAATTAAAACCTGGAAACATTTAACCAAGTCGCTCTACACACTCTGGTCAAAAGTTTGTGGACACCTGACATCACAATTATATATATATATATATATATATATATATATATATATATATATATATATATATATATATATAAAGCTGTTGAACATCCCATAACTGATGTAGTGCATCATTTAGTGTTATAATAAACTCCACTCTTCTGGGAAGGTTTTACATTATATTCTAGAACATGGCTAAGGATTTGTGATCATTTCACAAGGACTGTTTTAATACTGCGTTCATCTGATTCTACTGAAAAGGTGAGAAATACTATTTAAAATTACAAATTAATGCACAGGTTTTACTGACTGTACCTGAGGGTAATCAAAGGTACTTTTTATGATAGATAGATAGATAGATAGATAGATAGATAGATAGATAGATAGATAGATAGATAGATAGATAGATAGATAGATAGATAGGTTAGACAATTACATAAAGCACTGCATTATTACAAAATATATATGAATTTACACTTATGAGGATAAAAAACTCAATCAGATGGCAGTGTCTAAATCTTTGTATTATTAGTAGTAGTAGTAATAGAAATCATTATCATCATTATATTTCTATTAGTTATTTATGTTTTGTAAAAATTAGGGCTGTCAAAATTAACGCGTCAATAACGCGCAAAAAATTAATTTTGAGGGCACCAATTTTATTAACGTGCGATTAACGCAGCTCGCGCTTCTGTTTGACCACTTTTATTAAATATATATATATATATATATATATATATATATATATATATATATATATATATATTCACTAAGTCTTAAATTAAACACCAAAACCCGCTATGATTCTTCTTCTTCTTCTCCTTTTTTATTGGTGGTTCACATTCTCACTTAATCTGAACTATTACATCAGCACATCCAGCAATTAAAACCGTCCGTGTGGAAACAGCAACATTTTCAATTGGTGTCCTGATAATTTACATAATTTAATACGCCATAATTAAAACATTTTCAAGAATATTTTGTCTTCATATTTTTTCTATGTTTGGTTTCACTAATAATAAACATACATTTGCATATAGCATTCATATCTGTCTCTGCCCAAACTTGAAAAGTATTAATTTGAGGTAGATTTCGAACAGATAAAAATGTGCAATTAAGTTGTGATTAATTATGATTAAATATTTGAATCGTATGACAGCCCTAATAAAAATTTAACATAAAATTGAACAGAAACTTTCAGCGGTCCTCCTGTTTCTGTTGAGTTGTTTTTTCCACCAAATTTTGACAAAAGTAATTAATAAATTGATTATTTAAAAACTTCCATACTGGTAATTTTTACTCAGAGATTTAATAAAATGCCTGAGGTCATAAACTACCTTCAATGAGCTTCTCTTGATTATAGAAAATAAATACATGTACTCTGTAATATAAATGTTGCGCTGTACAATTTGTCAGATTCCTATTTATTTGTACATTTGTCCAGTGTTTGCTAAGGTATTATTTTGGTGGATGACAATTCTCAGCACAGTATTGAATGTTAAGTTTGGTGTGTTAGTGTGTGTGTGTGTGTGTGTGTGTGTGTGTGTGTGTGTGTGTGTGTGTGTGTGTGTGTGTGTTGCTGTACATTTTACGCTTGCATCATTTGTAACATCTTTGCAACCATCATGTATTAAATGATTAAGACCCCTAAACAATTTTTTAAAACAATGAAAGCAAATTGTCATCCTTGAAAAATCAATCCACCCCCAAAAGCATTAATGAGGTCTAACAGTGATGCACTTCAGTGAGGTTGTGGTCATAACTCTGCAGGCACTCAATTGCAGCATAGCAATTATATTGCTCTATTTTGACTGGTTTATTACTGTGACCTTATAAAAAAATAGGACCTTTGCAGAAAACTGTTTGATATGCTGTCTTACTATCAGAAAATGCCCCTGAAGGAGGGTACATGTTTTGGTAGCTTATCTTATCACCAGAAAATGTCTACACTGTGAAACATGACAAAGCAGCAATTTATGGTTGTGTGTGAAACCAAAGTGTGCATGCAACGAAAAGTTAAGTATCAGGAAAATAAATCTCAGTACCAGTCAAGAGTAAATAGACAGACATTAGCTAATACTGAGTTCTTCAATCACCGTGTTAATTTAGCATGTTGGTAAATGCTACATTCACATTACGAGGTAAGTGTTTGACATGTAAAATTAGACCATTATGACAAGGTAAAAACAAACTACTGTTTGCTGATGAAATTGTGTAACTTTAGTATTTAGTGTTATCTGCAAAACAGCTAGTGTGACTGAAAGTTTTCATTCCAGCTACCCTTGAGCCACACCTGACTGGCTCCAGACTTTAGTGTAAACACTGGTGTAATGATTTGTTTGATTATCTAATCAAACTGTCCTTTCATAGCTCACTTCTTTACGTTTTTGTAAACCAGTATTTGACTAAAAGTAATTTTTTCATCATTTGTTTTCTTTCAATTCTACAATTCTGCAATTGTACTTTCTTGGTAACTCAATCGATCTGTTTTTCTGTTTTCCTCAATCATGCTAAATTTAAAGTCACACACACATATTGTTTGCGGAAGGGTTAAAGAGCAGTACAATAATGAGTGTCTGCAGGAAACAGTGAAGCATGGTGGAGGTTTCCTGCAAATTTGGGTTTTTGCATTTCTGCAAAATAGAGTTGGTTACAATGTATGGCCTCACCAATGCTAAGACATACAAACAGATACTGATCCATCCTGCAGTACCATCAGGGAGCCATCCGACTTGCCCCAAATTTAATCTGCAGCAGAACAATGATCTCAAACGTACATATTTCATCCAAGATTCAATTCCCCAATTTGCTATTATAATAAGATCTACACTTTTCCATGGTTGTGGGCATGGAGATCAGGTATATCATCAATTAGTTAATGTTACAATTAATCATTGTAATATCAATATTAATAATATTTGCATTAATATTAATAACTATGTGCCCGCATTCAAAGATATGGCTTATACTTTACATTACATTACAAAAATGTTTTCAAACGTTGAGAAGCTCAATAGCGACATCTTATGGCATGTAAATGTGAATGTAGGTGTAGATTTTTTAAAGCATGCACGTTGCTCATCTTTTTTATAGACTTTTTATAGACCTTTTTTATAGGGATTTTGTAGATGCAATAATTACACTAATGACATTTACACTATCTATTTATATTACTTTCTATATACAATGAATATAAAAGACAGACAGACAAAATAAGGTTTCATTATAGAAATTTAAATTTAATAGCAAATTAACGTGTGTGTGTGTGTGTGTGTGTGTGTGTGTGTGTGTGTGTGTGTGTGTGTTCACTAAAACCTGTTAACAACTACTTTAACAATAACTGCTGCTGTTTTTACTTTTTACTGGTATTAAACAGACATTAAAAACCATTTACAGAGAAATTAAAAAAGAATTTAGTCAAAAGTAAAATAAAATAAAAAAAACAGGTAAATAATGAAATAGTAAATAATTTAAAAGTATTATATAAAGTTTACTGTGCAAGTTTTAGGCAGGTCTGAAAATAACAAATTGAGAATGATTTTAAAATTAAAAGTGTAAATAATTCATTTTTTATCAATTAATAAAATGGAAAGTAAATAAACAGAAGAGAAATCCAAATCAAATGAATATTTGGTGTGACATCACTTTGGCTTTTAATTCTTACTTTTGCACATGTACGCTTGCATGAAGTTTAGGATTTTGTATAATGAGGGTCAGGTTTTTACCATTTTACCAAATTAACCAGATTTATACCAAGGTGCTAATGATCATCAATTGCATATGTAGGTTAAAACACAGTGATTAACTGAAACAGAAACAGCTGTGTAGGAGGCTAAACACTGGTGAGGAACAGCCACACTCCTGGATGAGGTTGTGGAAGAAAATTTCATGTCACAGGTCATACACCAGGCCATGGCAACAAGACACACGGTAGTTCTTCTGTACTGCATCAGGAAGGTCTATTTCAAAGCACACTGAGGTTTTCCACACCTGCCTAAAACTTCTACATGTTACTGTTCATATAAAAAGTTATACCACTTAAACAGCACAAAATGGCAAAACAAGCAGATAAAAATTATAATAATTATAAAAACAATAATAATTAAAAGATTATCTATTTGAGCATCCAAAATATATTTTCAGTTCAATGCTGCCTAATTTATTTCGAAAATTTCACGTATTTGTATTTGTTCAGCGCCAGTCTCAGGGAACGATTAGTCTCAGTGAAGTATTAATATTGTTCATCCAAACATTTTTACATCTGACATTTTTACTAATTAAACTATTGCATCAACCAGGATAGTAGCAGCAGCTGCTCACACACAGCTAACGTATTTACTCTAAGTAGCATTTCCGAGTCCTGTAGCATTTCCTTTTTATCTTTTATGAAATGTTAATATTTAAACATGGAGCACGGGATGGAAATTGAAGTGTCATGTGAAGGTTGTACTTTACTCCTCTTTCTAAAGCAACGCAATCTGTCAAACACAGCAGATTTAACGTTTTAGGCAAATGGACAATACTGTGTTCATCTGATTTCACTGAAGAGGTAGGAAATACTATTAAATTAGCGCATAGCTATTACTGACTGTAACTGACGATAATGTGACAGATAGATAGATAGATAGATAGATAGATAGATAGATAGATAGATAGATAGATAGATAGATAGATAGATAGATAGATAGAAATGATATAAAGAGCATGTAAAGTTAGATTAATACAGAACATTGATCAATTCAAACTTGTGAGAATAAATACACAATTAAATATCACCTTATAATAAATGATCTTGTAGAAGTGTCTAAATCTTTTTCTTCTTCTTCTTCTTCCTATTATTATTCAGAATTCTATTATTAATTACGATTTGTAATAAACATCAAATGCAACCAATACATTTTAACCAAACACCAAATTGTAACCAAAAGGTAACGAGTAATTTGTTAATGAATTGATGTTTTTCCTTAAAAAAAAAAAAAAAAACTTCCATAGCGCCAACTTTCATTTAAATTCTTTTCGAATTTTTTTATTAATCGTCTGAGATCATAAAAGAGCATTGATCTTTACCTTGGACTTGTCAAGTGCCAATCAAATGCATAATTTGCTACTTAATCTTACTATTTCAGTTGTTTGTAATATACATGTTGCTCTGTACAGTTTGTCATATTTGTCCATTTTTTGCTAAAGTATTATTTAGCTAGATTAACATTCTTAGGACACTATTGATAGTCAAGTGTTTTGTGGTAGTGTGTGTGTTATGGAGTCCATAAATGTTTGGCCATGTAATGTACCTGCAAATAACATGAAAGGTTTAAAGAAGTACATAATAAATAATGTTTTGCCATGACTAAGTAACTGTGCATCTACAAAGTGACCTTTAATATACATAAACCCATTAAACTAGACTAAAGTGTGGTGTGTCTATCAAACTGCCAGTTCAGTGAACAACTAACATAATTGTGTTGAATGTTTGTCTAGATTTAAAACAATGAACCTGAGACACCTAATGAGGCTACTTCTGTTCTGGAGTACACTTTATCTTCAAACACCTGATGGGTCTGCTGTTATAATGGCACAGGATTTAAGCAGGACAAACTTTAAAATGAGTCGAGGGGTTCTGAAGGAAAAACTGAGCACTTTACAAATCAAGCCTAAAATCACAGTCAGTGTCATTCTGGGAAACAGTACAGAGCTACAATGCAGAAATGAGTCTGGAGAAGGTAAACACTACATTCAAATAATTTGCCTTTATTTATTGTAAAGAATGTTATTTTTTCAGGTGTTTGAACTCTCTTTCTAAGATATTAAATCCATTTACATGTGTTCCTGTTCTTTGATTCTGTAGCATTGGTCGTGTGGTGGCAGACGCCATTTGGATCATTTGGAGAAAGACACAAGTTTAGCAATAAGGACCCATTAGAGATGAATCAGAGTAATTTGAGAATCCCAAAGGTCATGTTAAGTCACACCGGACTCTACAGTTGTCATCTTGTGGACAGTCGAGGCGGTCACACAGTCAAACCATACACAATAAACGTTTTGAACGGAAACACACCTAAGACGAGAACAAGGATAAGAACAGCCAGAGAGGCTGAGAATCTCGCTGTCGAATACACTCATTTTGCAGCAGCTGTAGCATCATCAGTACTGGTTACCTTTATTGGAGCGTTTACGCTCGGTGCCTTCAGCCAACCCTACGTCATCAAATGTCTCCAAAAAACGAGGGCCAGAATGTGTCCTAACAAACACCACCGAAAGACTACGAGAGTCAGTAGTCATAAGCTCAGCACTGTGTTTTTCCACCGAAATGCAAACTCTGAAGATGATACTGTAGACTTTGTGTCCATCAAGGCTCCTTCAGATGGAGCTCACCTGGAACATGACTCAATAAGCAAAGATGCTGAAAACAGCCTAAACTCCACATCAAACCGAGAAGCAGGTGATGAAGATGGAGCAGAACACAACACCAGACTGGGATCAGAGACGATCGAACGCAAACGAGTCAGTAGAGTTATTAAAGTCTACAACTACGATGAAGATGGAAACCGATTCAGCCACATCAATGAACCTGAAGACAACCCTACCCCCAGACAGAGAGTGATGTCACTCACTCGACTCCAGAGCATCATGAGCGAGGCAGAATCACCAAATTTCTCCACCAGCAAAGATTCAAATGAACCAGATGAGGGTCTAAGCATGACTTTAAACACCCAGTAAAGATTATTTGGTGCTAAATATGATATATTTTATTACTATAATGCCCTACAATACAATTTAACACAATACCTTCTTTATACAACTTTCCACCAATTGCCAATATGCGAAATATCAGTGGCATCCAGTGTTTGCTTTAGTAAAGTCTAGTTCATCCAATCATTTCCCCTAAATAGACACAGATCAAGAATAACATTATGACTGGTGGGTGAATAACACTGGTTATCTCTTCACCTGTTAGTAGGAGGGATTTATTAGGTAACAAGTGAACATTTTGTCCTCAAAGTTGATGCGATAGAAGCAGAAAAAATTTGCAAGCATAAGGATTTATGCGTTTGACAAGCGACAAATTGTGACGTCTAGACGACTGGGTCAGAGCGTCTCCAAAAGTGCAGCTTTTGTGGGATGTTCCTAGTCTGCAGTGGTCAGTATCTATAAAAAGTGGTCCAAGGAAGGAAGAGTAGTGAACCGGCGACAGGGTCATGGGTGGTCAAGTCTCATTGATGCACGTGGAGAGCGAAGGCCGGTCCATGTGGTCCGATTGAACAGACGAGCTTCTGTAGTTCAAATTGCTGAAAAAGTTAATGATCACATGTGGTTCTTACCCAAACTGTTACATGTAATGTTGTAGGCACACACACTTGTATAGGATGTCATTGGATGCTATAGCATTACATTTTCCCAAAACCATTTCCAGCAAGACGATGCTTCTGCACACAGAAGAATGGAGGTTATTAGAACAGCAAATGGGGACTAAATGTATAATGGGATGTTCAAAAATACACGTGAATTTTGGTCAGGGGTCCACAATTTTTCGTCCATATAATGTACATATAGTGTATATAGGAATAATGTGTTTTTTTAAACAACCTGTATTTAAATTTTTGGTTAACCCTCAAAAAATTATTTTAGATTTTAAGTTAAAAACTAGAATTTGAACCTTTAAGTAAGGAATTGGAACAAGTGCACTGAGAAAGGAAAAGTTATTTAAAAGACAAAATCTAAGCTTACATTCATGTAAAACCTTCCAGGAACTTTTAAACGAAAAACTGCACTCAACTTTCAATTACATTTTTTTAATGAAGTCTGAAATCTAAAAGCGTATAACTAATAAATACTTAAATACGAGGATTCAGCTATCCAGAAAAACACCTTCAATTAACATGTAAAATATAATAAATTGTACAGAAACAATTGAGTGTGCATCTGTTCTGATTATCTGTAAAGACAAACTGTGATCAAAGAATTATGAACTGAACTTCAGCTTGAATCAAGGACATACATTCTGGAACATTATGTAATTTACTTAAATAAAAAAATAAAGGAATATACTTTATAATTCAGCATACTAAATGAGTCAATAAAACGTATTCGCTATATAAGGCCTTTAACTGATGTACCATTTTCTAAAAAAATATAAATTAAAAACACATTCCCTGTATGTATTTAATCAATGAGGTTAATTTTCTAATAACGGCACATCCCAAAGTGTTTTATTTCTCGTATTACTGCAGTGATTTGCCTACTGTTACAAATTTCAATTTCTGAATATATTTTTATAGATATAAAACATCTGTGAAACATGTTCCTGTGATCACGTGTGTAAAATAAAAGATTTGCCCCTCCATTCACACGAACCTGTTTTATTCCGATCCGGAAGACTCCTTCTATTAATGTAAAAAAATCTCAATTATAAGATGTTTTTCTTTGTTAAAGATCCCATTTTCTTAACAAAAGATTATGCTTGATATATTAGACCAAGGATTTGCATTACTGACAAAGTGGCTGACCAATCAGAATGAACAGCATAATGAATAATTAATGATAATAGTATATCTGGATTTTTGAGCTTCAAACATATCACACACATCAACACATCATAGTCAAGTAAGAAAACCAGTGATTCCATACAGTTCCTTTATTTTCCTTTGAAAACACTATAAACAAAAATATTACATAAACAGATGACTTCCCTCCACCAGACCGAACAACACGGGCAATGAAACTGCTGTGAAAGATGCAACACGAGTAGAAGCAGTTCCCTCTGTTTTCAAACATTTCCCCCCCAAGTTAAATTAACACTGTAAGTCTCTGGGGAGTGATGGGTCCCACAAGAAGCATGATGGCTTTCCTGGGAAGGTGTGCGATTGGTTCTCTGGACTGTTTAAGGTGGAGGGATGGCGTCCATTGATGTGCTTCTGCCCTTAAATTTCTTTGCCCTTATATTTCACATGCATGACCATGTGATGCTATAAAGTCAGTCGGGCTTTATACCATTCCACAAACTCGTCCAGCATTACAGGCCCTGTGGAGAACATAGGAGACAGGGTTATCATGAGAGAGAAATCGAATATTATAATAAAAAACGCTGCATTGTTTCTGATGTTTCCTCAATAGTTCCTCTTTTTTTTCTAATAAAAAAAGTCTTAATTGATACCTACAAAAGAGCTTCACCATATCTATTATTCAAAAAAATAAGTCCACATTGTTCAACCCGTTTATTAGTCTTTTATTTGGAGCAAGTCTCTGAGAATAAGTGGTAGAAATTGTAACGCATTCTAACATAAACCTATGATTTACCTTGTCTGAGCTGCTGTAGAGAAACTTAACACCATCTGACCAATCAGATTCAAGTATTTAACAGTGCAGTGGTAATTTTTTTTAATACATATCAGCATCATGATACATATTTACACATCGTAATAGAATAACTTATGAGATACACTATATGGACCTGGGTATTGGGACACCTGACTTTTTCATCCATGTGCTTATTTCCCAAACTAAAAACACTTCCCAAGATATGCTTTATATGATTTGGAGTGGAATATTATGAGTGGCCTGCTATAGAGATTGAAGCTAAATCCTATTGAATACCTTTGGGATGAATCAGAATTTTGACTGCACCCCAGACCTCTTCAACCTACATCAGTACCTGACTTTACCAACATGTGCTCATGGGACAAGCACACTCCAAAATCTAGTGGAAGATCTGCCCAGAAGAGTGGAGGTTACCATAACAACAAATGGGGACTAAATGTGAAATGGGATGTTTAACAAAGCACATATGAATTATGGTCATGTGCCCACAAACCCTTATCTATATAGTGTAGTTGATTTGGTTGATATATAATTCTAAGAGTTGTTTGCATTGAAAAGTAATGCGATGTAATGAGTCTCCACTGCACTTTTTAAACCAGGGTTTAAAGGTTTCTTTTTGTTTTAGAAAGTTTTAGGACACTGAGCTTTTTAACTCCAAAAGAAAGTGAGGCAAAGTCTGTTTATAGCTTCTATAATGTAAGTGATATGTGAACGCTAACATTACTTTGATGTTCAGTAAAATGAAATATTACTATACATAAAAAAAAAGTCGTTATTTTAAAAATAATTTTGTTGTTGACGCCAAACTGATGTTTAAATGGAATCAAATACTAGGCTAGAATATTATAGATAAAATGTTTTTTTAAATACAGTACTGAATAAAAAAGCAGCAGGAAACTTGCTCGAAATTAATTTTTAAATAATTCTTTAAACATTTAAAATAAAAGACCTAGCTGTTTCATTTAATCTATGTATTTCATATAAAGTATTTAAATGAACATACTGTTTTTATCATTATTATTAATCAGCACAGAATAAATACTAATTTTTTTTTATCTAGGTATACTATATACTAATATATATATACTAATAACTATATTATAATAATTAATATTATAATAACTATAGCAAAATTTTATGGCACAAGTGATAAACACGTGAAGCCACACTGAAAGATCGTGAGTGACCGTAAAATCAACAAATGATTACAGCACACGACTTCAGACTTACAAGCTCCGTCCTCGTCATAGTTACTGAGGTCTGAGTTAACAGTGCGGCTGAACTCTAAGACGTTGTACCACTGGTCCTTGTTCATGACCTTATACTTAGATTGCTAAAAAGGAAAAAAAAAAGTAAAGAAAACATGAGTGTGATCGAACATATTAGGTCAACAAGTTCAATTATGCATGCTAGCAATAAATACTAACCACTGCACCAAAAACAGAAAAAGTAAAGCGTAATACAGTTTAAGAAAAAAATAATACAAGTATTAAGATCCGTGTCAATATTTACAAGTGGAATACCTCCAAAAACTGGTGAAACACAGGAAACAGGGGCCACGTCCTTCCGAGAATCAGCGCCAACATGGACTTTGCAGTGTCCATGTCTAGACTACGCTGATCTTTATCCTAGAGATCCAAAACATACATGATGATTAAATATATTATGCATGCATTATACAGTATCTGACAAATGTGAGTACACCCTTCAAATTTCAGCAACCATTTTAGTATCTTCACAAAGGACAATACTATAGAAACTTGGATATATTTTATAGTAGTCAATGTGCAGCTTGTAAAGCAGTGCAGATTTACTGTACTCTAAAAAGAACTTAACATACAACTATTATTGTGGCTAAAAAGCTGGCAACAAAAGTGAGTACACCCTACGTGAACAGGTCAAAACTGTGTCCAAAGTGTCAATATTTTGAGTGAGCACTTTGTTACCAAACACCAGAGCTACACAGGTTGTTGCTGGGATCCTCTTTCACTCCTCAATAATGACATGACAGAGCTGCTGGATGTTAGACACATGGTGCTTCTCCACCTTCCGCTTAAGGATGCCCCACAGGTGCTCAATAGGGTTCAGGTCTGGAGACATACTTGGCCACTCAATCACCTTTAACAAGGCAGTTGTCAACTTGGTGGTGCGTTTGTAGCCTTTTTCATGTAGGAAAACTGCCGTTCAGCCCAGTTTTCAAAGGAAGGGCATTGTGTTCTGCTTCAGTCAAAGTACATGTTGGAATCAATGTTTCTCTCAATGAACTGCAGTTCCCCAGGACCAGCACCACTCATGCAGCCCCACACCATGATGCTAACACCACCATGCTTGACTTTAGGCAAGACACAATTTTCTTGGTACTCCTCACCAGGGCATCTCCACACCATCTGAACCAAAACAAGTCTCAACAGACCACAGAACATGGTTCTAGTAATTCATGCTCGTTGTCTTCAATGGTTTGCAGGCTTTCTTGTGAGCCAGCTTTAGAAGGTTTCCTTCTGGGCTGACAGCCATGTAAAAACCGACTTGTTGCAGTGTATGGCGTGTGGTCTGAGCACTGACGAGCTCGACCCTTGTAAAGTCTGTTCCGAGTGGAACCCGTCTTAGAAAACCTCTGTATGACCCTGGCCACTGTACAGTAACTTAGTCTTAGGCTGTTACTAAATGTTTTATAGCCTCATCTATCTTTGTGGAGAGAAACAATTCTAATTCTCAAATCCTCAGAGAGTCTTTGCCATGAGGTACCGTGTTGAACATCCAGTGATCAGTATCAGAGAATTGTAATCAAAGCACCAAATTTCAACTGCTCTAATACAAGTTACACACACTTGTATGGTCCTGTGGAGCAGACAAAAACATAAACATGAGGACTAGGACATGTGGCTTTTCATAGTTAAGCAACAGCTGTTATCACTTAGAGTGTACTCACTTCTGTTGCCAGTTATTATGACAATGGCTGTATGCTGAGTTCTTTTTAGATGACAGTAAATCTGTACTGCTATACAAGCTGAAATTGTTCTACTCTGAAATATATCCAAGTTTCATTTCTATAGTATTGTCCATTGAAAAGATGTGCTGAAATGTAAACGGCGTACTAACTTTTGCGAGACACTGTGTTATAGTTATTGGTGTAACAGTACACGTATTCGTACCGATCTGTTTCGGTACAGGGCTTTTAGTTTGGTGCACCGAATGCAATCCTTTTTATGTGCTCGCACTTTGAGCGCACCTTTTTATTTATTAATGAACTTAAAAACATATACAACAATGCCAGGGGTATAAAATAAAAAAAAAATTTAAAAGACTGCTTTTGTTTATAACATGGTGCATTATCCTGCTGGAAGTAGCCATTAGAATGTACATTGTGATAAGCAGGAAAGTACTTGGTCAGCAACATTATTCAAATATTCTGTGCATTCTATTACTGATCATAAGAGTGACAGGAAAACATTCACAGCGTTACAACACCTCTACCGACCTGGAATTGTCACAAAACAGGCTGGATCCAGGAATTCTGACCCTATCTGTGTGCCTCGGTATCACAGTATAATCACACTATACAGTATATTAGACAAGGTTATGTGTTTTTACATCTTTGACTGTCAGGTTCAGACGAGTCTGAGAGCAATGCAGCCTCAGCGTTCTGTTCTTGTCCGACAGACTGTCTGGCTAAAGGTTCATAGTGTTCGGCATACTGATGGTTAGTGTGATGATCACTTGTAGCTGCGAGTCCAAATCACTGCACATGGCCGCTAAGTGAATTTCATGATAAATCAAGTTCCAAGTTTATTTCTATAGCGCGTTTTACAATTTACTAAATAAGAACTCCTAAGAAAGTACCCCGTTTGTATACACCGTTCAGGCATAACATTCTGACCACCTGACTAATATTGTATCTGTCCCCCTTTGCTGCTAAAACAGTCCAGAACAGTCGAGCATTAACAATAACTTCTTCAGCAGTTTCTTGATAGAGCTGCAGTTTTGGAGATGCTCTGACCCAGTCGTCTAGACATCACAATTTGGTGTTCGCTCAAATCCGTACGCTCATCCATTTATCCACTCTCATCCTTCTAACACATCAACTTTGAGGACAAAATGTTCATTTGCTGTCTAATAACAGGTGCAACAATGAAGAGATAATCAGTGTTATTCACTTCACTTCATTACAGTGTCATTATGTTATGCCTGATCAGTATATATTCTCTCTTTTAGGTATAGTTTAGTTTTACTTAGAACCAATTAGTCGCAAAACTAACAAAAAAAACAAAAACAAAACTTACCCTGGCAAAGTCAAAGGCGTATCTGTAAATGTTCCTGAACACGACTGCGTCGTTCAGCTGAGAGCGCAGGTAGTCGAGTTTGCCTTGCAACCGTTCTGTGCAATCACACCTAGTTCACAGGAAAGATAAGTTCATGTTAAAATGCTACAAAGAGCCAGGCGTATTGACAGCTTCAACAGAACAGCATGCAGCGAATCTCTTACTGCAGTGATGTCATTCCCTTCATCCACTCTTCTTTTGTGAAAAATCCCATATTTGGTGCTTCTAGTTTCCAGGCTAAGACTAACATGATAATCTAGAGGAGAGACACAAAAAGAACATTTTAGGATTCAAATATTACATGGTTAAATATCAGAGCAGAAGGCAAGGCAGAAGGTATGAGGGAAACCTCCAGCTCTCCAGGCTCTTCTCAACCGGCTCCCTACTCTCACCACAAATCACAATATCATCTGCAAACATCATAGTCTACGGAGTCTCCTGTCTGACTGCGTCCGTCGCCCTTTCCATCACCACTGCAAACAGAAAAGGGCTCAGAGCCGATCCTTGATGCAGTCCAACTTCCACCTTGAACCAGTCGTTCCTACTGCACACTGTTCTCATACATGTCCTGCACCACCCTCACATACTTTACACCTGACTTCCTCATACAATACCATAACTCCTCTCTTGGCACCCTGTTGTACACTTTCTCTAAATTCACAAACACACAATGCAACTCCTTCTGACCTTCTCTTTACTTCTCCATCAACATTCTCAAAGCAAATATTGCGTCTGTAGTGTCGGAACTCTCTCTGAGTGGACACACAACTGGTGGAATCTTGTAGGACATTCCCTATGTAACACACTTAATAGTAATAGAATTCAATAGAATAGCCCTCAAAAACCAATGACAGATCTTCAGCCTTGGATAAGGAGAAGCAAACTTCTTTATTGCAGTCGCATCCAGTCCAATGAGCTTATAAAAGATGGCCACTCAATTTCAAGTAAGATGATCAAGTGCCCAGAATCTCTCTGCCTTCTCATATGTATATGAGATGCCACATAGCATCTCCATTGTGTTCTTTGTGTTATCAATCTTTATCTTTTGGAAGTTCCCCTTATTTCTTAATATTTTACAAGATTTTCCTCTCCCCACCTACATTTTTCATTTCCCATTATCTTCTGACACCTAATTCTCCTCCCCTTGCTAAGATTCCATATTAGGGCTTCCTGTTCCCCTCTGTTTCCATTATTTACAGCCTGGCTCTGTTAGAAATAAAAATAAATTACATTTGTATAAAACCCTCTCTTCATATTTTCTCCCTCATTTTATTCTCATCCTCCGTGCTTGAACGATCACCTTGCGGCCTTTTTTTCTTCTTCTGCATCTGCAATGGGTAAGTTTCTGCTTTTATTCTAATTTTTATTGCTGTTTACATTCTACCATTATTCAGTTAAGCTAATATCCTCCTACATGGATTATATGTTCATATATGTTTGACTATTGTTCTACTTATTCATATTATTATTTATGTTATGTGTCTTAGAGCTGACTGTGTCGTATGGGCCTTAATACAGAATATATTGCCTTATGAGATAAGATTCACAGGTTTGCTATCTTGTCTCTTCTTCGGTTCTTGCACCTGCACACAATAGTTTAATGTCTTGTTATTGTGGTGTTAACCTTCACTAACTTCTCTTTATCTGTTTTTCATTTAGCTTCTTCTCAAAAACATTCCGGACCAGCTCCTAGGCACATTCTTCAAAGACAGTATCGCCAAGTTCAACTCCTGAGCAGCCGAGGTTGAACGATTAATTAAGCACCTATCTTCCCCAACAGTCTCCTTGCATAGCACTTTTACACAAGATGGGCACACAGACCTCGCCTGACCGCCCTGTTTTTTCCACCAGGAGTTTTGGATGGTTTTTGCACACCTGCATCAACTCCTCCTCCTCACTCTACCTTATATATCTTCTCCCTATCCTTCCTACTGACTATACTCCTACTAACTATTCTTCAACGTCCCCATTCTATCTCCCACTGCTGAGTCCCCCCCCCCGTGCATTCTTCCAACTCTCCTCCTCCTGTTGCTGTCCTCGATTACTCTCCCATGCCTTCTTCAGCCCCTTTTGTCATCGACTGAGCTCCATCCTGTTTTTTTTTTAATCCTAATAAACCCTCCCAGTCTGCCTCATACGTGGTTGTTTACTTTCATTACACACTCACAGCATCAGTCAAGCCCTATTCTATACTTTATATGTTAGTATCAGTTTACGTTTTGCTTGGAGGAAATAGGTTCAATGAGTTTGATTAAAATATAAGCTAAATAGGTTTGATTAATTTACATATGCTAAACTTATGGTATGTAATAAGTCCTATACTAGCTATAAGCTAAATATGTTAAATTAAACACACACTAAATAAGTTGGATTCAAATACAAGCTACATAAATATATTTTTCTCGACATCAAGTGCTCTTCCTCCGCATGAAACCATACTGTTGCTCACAGATGGTCACCTCTTCTCTCAGCCTGGCTTCCACTACTCTTTCCCATATCTTCATGGTGTGACTCAACATTTATTCCACCTGTAGTTCCTGCAAGTCTGCACATCTCTCTTATTCTTTATGTTCGTTACAGCACACTCCTTCTCCATTCCTCAGGCATCCTCTCACCTTCCAAAACCCTTTTAAACCATCTGGTTAAAAACTTCATTGCCATCTCTCCTAAACATCTGCATGCTCCAGATGACATACAAACCCGGTATGTCATCTGGTCCAACTGACATTTCACTCTTCATCCTCTTAATCGCTGCTCTCACTTTCTCCTTACTAATCCTATCCACTTTCTGCTTCACCAACTCCACACCATCTAACCTTCTCTCTCTCTCATTTTCCTCATTCATCAGCGGTTTAAAATACTCCCTCCATCTTCTCAACACACTCTCCTCACTAGTCAACACATTACCATCTCCATCCTTTATTGCTCTAACTTGCAGCACATCCTTCCCAGCTCGGTTTCTCTGTCTGTCCAGTCGGTACAAAGATTTTCTCCTTTCTTAGTGTCCAACTTCTCATACAGCTCCTCAAACCACTTTTCACCTGCTGCCACATCTCCTTGTACTCCTGCCTACTTTTATCATCTCTGTCGATTCCAATCCTGTTTCGCCAACCTCTTTCTCCTAATGCTCTCCTGCACTTTCTCGTTCCGAACTCATTTCTTCCTTTCAAAACAAACTAATGCAAACAATGGGCCTATTTTCTCTAGCTACATTATATAGAAAAACTATTAGGACGCCAAACTTTTTCAGCAATATGTGGTTCTATCCTGAACAGTTACCACAAAGCTGGAGAAACACAATTGTATAGAATGTCTTTGGATGTCGTAGCGTAAAATTTTCCCTTCACGTGCAACCCAAAAAATGTTCCAGCATCACAATGCCCCTGTGCACAAAGCCAACTCCATGAAGACCTACTGCTGTGAACATTGACTAATTGGAATTATTGAATATAATTGGTGATAAATTACTATAAGTTACAACAAGCCATTCAATTAGCTCTTATTCTATGCACTGGCAGAGATCTTTGAACCTTACAGGTGATTTTTGCAATAAATATTGGATTTATGCAGCTGGATTTCATTGGTGTGTTAAAAAATTGTCCATTGTTTTTACAAAGCAGTGGCCAAAGTTGGGACAACAACCCTAACCCTTTATAGTCATTATATGTGTGTGTATATTCTAAACAGATTTTGTTTAATAAGTCATGGTAGAATTTCGAGATGTATATATTTTCTTTTCTAGCTCATAATTCTACCATTGCTTAAAAAAAAAAAAAAAAAAGACAGATCAACAGAAACACTAACGTTCTCTGGTTCAACCCCTATATCCTCACAGAACTTCTCCATGCCTTCGGGTCCCACCACATCGTCTGTCCCTGATAAGAGCAAGTACAAAGCAAACTTCACAGTTAAAGGACACAATGAGCTCTTTGGTCATACGGTCAGCATCATCATCAAAGTCTTTAAAAGAACGTGGGGAAAATGGCGTACCTGCATACTCGTAAAACCACGCCAGGCACTTCTTGCTGGAGAACTGATCTTCAGGGTTTATCAATCTACCAGAAGTCTGTGTTCTACAGTAACTGGAAAGAGTGAATTATATCGGTTATTACAAGAAAGTTGAGAAATTCCACACCTACAGCCTAATCTACTAAACACAAACTAACAAAACGCTGACAAAAATACCAAGAAGAGCTTGAGATTTTACATGCAGGTCATCAGATCTAGAATTCTGCTTGCTCGAAACCATATGCTGAGAAAAAGCAGGGTTATAAGATCACGTGTTTTAGAATGAGTTTCAATAATTAATTATTTAAGACAGAAAGAGAGGTTTCGAGGGCACCCATTTATGCCATCTCATCTGGGAACATGTTCCACTAGATTTTGGAGTGTGCTTATGAACATTTATACCCAGTCAGTCACAAGCATGTTAGTAAAATCAGTTAATGATGTAGGTGAGGTGAGGAGGCCTGGAATGCAGTCAGCATTAAAATTCATCCCAAAGGTGTTGAATAAAGTTGAGGTCAGTGCTCTATAGCAGGCCACTCAAGATCTTCCAGTGCTACCAATTAAAACCATAAGTATTTAGACAGACCATGGGTAAAGGTGTACAATCTGATCCTAATCACATTACTAATCTTTAATCCTGAAGCATCCTGTGGATCTTTTATAAATAGTTCATCAGAATGTGAAAAAAACTATTTAACACATCAGCAGGTTGACAGAAGAACAGAGAAGATCTTTGGGGTGTCGATCTACCTGGTAATTTTGCACTTTCGGATGCTGGGGTCTTCAGAACCAGACGACTTTCTTTTCTTTTTTACAGGCATAATGGGGTTTCCAAACGGGTTATTTAGCCTTGCAGAATCTGGAGCAAAAAAAATAAATATATGCTACTGTTAAAAGTGGACATTAAGTATTAATTGATGGATCAACAACAAAAAAACAGAAGCCCCAGGTACACGCCACAGTTGCCCCCTTTCTCGCCTATTATTTCCTTTGACAATAGAACCACTGGAAATTTTGGCTGTGAAGTGAGGAAATGTTTGAAGGCATTATTTGTTTTGGAATCTCTTATAAACTGTCCCTCTATGCAGATGACCTTATCTATATATCTTCAAATGAGCGAGCTGTTCACAATCAATCCAGCACAGGAATATCCTTTTCCCTTTAAGTGGGCTCAGGACGGATCCGGATATTTAGGTGTATTCGTCGCTAAATTGGTTACGGTTATTCTCAGACAAAAATTGTTTAGAAAATTGTGCTAGATGCTTACGGGAAAGATAAACAGAGACGGTCCTCTCTTCCAACATCGCTAATTGGTCGTATTTGTTTGGTTAAAATGACAATTCTGCCCAAATTCTTATCCCTTTTCAAGCTTTTTTCATAACTTTGGATCGGACAACTCTCTTTTTTTTTTGTAGGGGCGGCAAATATGCTCGAATAAGAAGAAAGGTTCCAAAGTTCCAACTTCCAAAGTGAAAAGGGGGTCACGCCTTACCAAATTTTCAATAGTATTACTGTTCCTGTAATATTAATAAGCTTTTGTATTGGACTAACACTTCTAGACTTGCTGAATATTCTATCTGGGCCCAAACAGAATTGCCATACTCCAGATATTCCCTTCATTTACTGATTTGCTCTCAGCTTCCTATAAACAGTAAAAATGTCTGACAGGTGACCAATACTCTTAAAATATGGGTTAAATTTATAAAACAATTTTGGGTTAATCAACATTTTGTACAAATCAGTTTTCTAATTCTCCTCCTGATTCAAAAATTGGTTTCATTCTTTCTCTTAACCCAGATAGACGAGGGCTTATCTCGGTCATTTATGAAATCAATAGATCCTCTAAAATTCGGACCCCTCTGAATCACTCAAGAATACATGAGAGCAAGAGATTGGGATCACAATAAGTGAAAAAGAATAAGATTAAACACTTGATTTAGTACGCACTTCCTCTACATGTGCCCAACACAGTTTGATGCAATGCAAGATTCTCCACAGAGCAAACTACACCAATGCCAGATTAGCCAAAAATATACTCAGACAGAAGTAACAATTGGTAACAACACTCTGGTCCTGTCCAAGATTGACAGAGTTCTGGTCTAAACTAATTAATACTTTGGAAAAATCCTTAAACATATCAGCCACCTCAAACCCTTTTACAGCTCTGTTCGGAATTTCTTTTATGGCAAATTTGCCTTCAACAAATCAAGATGTTGTTGCTTTCAGCACACTATTGGCTAGGAGGCCTATTCTCCTCAAGTGGAAACATGCGTCCCCTCCTTCATATGATAGATGGATAAAAGTATTTTGTATTTAAAGCTGAAAAAAAATTGCTTTTCTTTGAAAGGGTCTTTAGAAATCTTTTATAAAACATGGTTTCCTATCCGGCTCGAAGGACCAAATGTTAGGAAGTTTCACTATCTGGTGTTCGCTGATCAGAAGATTGTACTCGCGCCAGCGTGTCAGTAAAAACACGGTACAGGTTTTAGAACATTTAAACTTTACTGGGTTTAAAATTGATCGTGTGTGATTCTTGCTGTCAGTTGCTAGCGGCTGTTTGGTAGGTTGCATCGTGTCGAATGACCACCGTTAAATGACGACTGCTCTGTTCTGGCCTTGATGGAGAACGGTGCACTGTGATATCTCTGGTAGGTTAATGAGACGGGTAACTGGCCATGTGTATAATCGACCCTTAATGTTGACCTCTGCAGAACTTACTTGTCCTTCCGTTCCAGGAAAGTGACACTCTCCCGATCAACCAAAGGGCTTGTGGTAGCTGGGGATCAACCATCATAACAACAGACCCAAATGCAATGGTTTTAGTCTCTGCATGCCATTTGTGTCATAGCTGGAGCTTGGGTAAGTAGTGTCTCACGAAATTTGGCCAAAAATGATCAGTGAAAACTTGTCTCCATCAACGACGTCCTAAGGATTCATCAGTAGAGTATATCACTTGAGGCAAGGAGCTGTCTGGCCGCCCCATGAGCAGAAGATTTGGGGTCAAATTCTGCTACATTGGAGGAGACATACCCTAGAGGTTTGCTATTAGGAATTCCCTTCATCTCAATAAGTACTGTTTGAAGAACTTCTTCTGTTACTGTTTGTGCACCTTCTACTGTACGGAGGGCATTTTTAAGAAATCGGAACTCCCTTTCCCAGCTGCCAACAAAGTGAGGGGCATGAGGCGGGTTGAACTGAAATTCAATCTTTTGTTTGGTGAGATGTCGTTGAAGTTCCTGGCTGCAATTCTTTAAGGCATCTAACTCGCTCTCTCCACCCTGAAGGTTAGTGCCCTGGTCAGATATCAGTTCTAAAGGGGGTGCCTCTGCCTCATATAAATCTCCTCAGAGCCATGAGAAAGGAATCGGTGTCTATAGCTGTGAGAAGCTCAATGTGTACACATCAAGTTGTGAGACACTTAAAGATCTTCCCGATCTTTTCTCCAGGCATCTGCCTATTTTGATTTGGAAACTCCCCAAAACAATCCATACCAGTACTGTAACAGGGTGGTTTGTGGTCTCAAGCATGCTGGAGAAAGATCAGCCATTTTAGGGGTCTTAGGTTTAGCCTTCCACTTACGACATTCCGTGCAGTTATGTAGGGATTTTTTAATTGCTTCACGACCTCTTAGTATCCAGACCTCCTCATTTCAGCAAATACTCGTTGCGGTCCTGGGTGACCCAGCTTACTATCATAGTCTTGAATGAGTAGTTTGGTGGCCTTCGGCATGATGTAGACGTCCTCCGACCCATATAAGCTGACTGGCTTTGAACTCTGGGGCTAAAGTAAGTAATCT
The DNA here is from genome assembly GCF_014805685.1 of Silurus meridionalis. NCBI lineage: Eukaryota > Metazoa > Chordata > Actinopteri > Siluriformes > Siluridae > Silurus > Silurus meridionalis. The sequence goes on from NC_060896.1 coordinate 22,073,814, forward strand.
ACTTGTAGTGGATACAGGCGTACCAGACATTAGTTGTTCGTATTCCTCTGGAAAGCTGTCTTGTTAGATGTTACAGAAGAGGAGATGTTCTGCTGTCACAAGAATTATTCACAATTTTTGTACATGTACAATAAAAAATTGTGAATAATAATTCTTTCGGCTTCTCCCATTAGGGGGCGCCACAGTGAATCATCCGTCTTCATACCCCCCCTGTCCTCTACATCTGTCGCTTTCAACCCAACTACCTGCATGTCTTCCCTCACAACATCCATAAACCTTATCCTTGGTCTTCCTCTTTTCCTCCTCCCTGATGGCTCCATCCTCAGCATTCTCCTACTGATATACCCCATGTCCCTCCTCTGCACATGTCCAAACCATCTCAATCTTGCCTCCCTCACCTTGTCTCCAAAACGTCCTACATGCGCTGTCCCTCTAATAAACTCGTTTCTAATCCTGCTTATCCTCGTCGCTCCCAAAGAAAATCTCAACATCTGTAGCTCTGCTACCTCCAGTCTTTTACTCAATGCCACTGTCTCTAAACCATACAACATCTCAGGTCTCACCACAGTCCTATAAACGTTTTATTTACTACTTTAAATAAATAATTTAATAGTAAAAAGGTTTTCCAAACATTATGTAATTTATTTGTACAAACTAGGTTTTGAAATGTTACTCCGAACTTTCAAGCCACTCACGGCTTCTCGCGAACTATCAGATTTTTCGCGAGTTACACTCAGTCCGGTTCCAAATGAAAAGTCGAACTACCGAGGATCCACTATATATATATATATATATATATATATATATATATATATATATATATATATATATATATATATATATATATATAACACACACACACACACACATATATACACACACACACACACACACACACCCGTATTTTTCGGACTATAAGCCACTACTTTTTTCCCACGTTTTGATCCCCGCAGCTTCAACAACGAAGCGGCTTATTTATGAATTTTTCCTGGGTTTTTCCCGGTTTCTTCAAGCCAAAAAACTAAGCGACATAACATAAACGAAACAAACAAAAAAAAAGCGCACCTAACCTGTGTTCTGAGCTGCATGGCATCGGGAGAAAAAACGTTTTTTTTTTAAACGCACGACGATGCCAAAAGATAAACTCCCGAGAGAAATACAGTAGTTGTGAAAGAAAGGAGGAAGACAGTGAACAATGACTTTCTTGGTCGGCTACTGTTTAGATATAAGCCGTTGTAGCACGTTAAATCAGGGTGAAGGAAAAGCTCGCTAACTCCATTTGCAACAGAAATCATAAGCACAGACAGATTTCCAAAACTTGTGCTTTTAAATTTTTTTTGCCAACAGCGTTACAGGTTAGTCAAACAAACTTAGAAATCAGCATCAGAAAATAATAAGGACATATTCCTCGGTCTTGCACACATGCAGTAATACCGGAAAAATGCGGCGGCAGCCTATTCCCAAAATGCCGCTCTGCTCTTAAAGGAGCCACAACATATTTCACCCATTACACCGTGTAACAGACACTGTCTTTCGTTAAAGCCTGTGTAATGTTCAATAGTTTTAGTGTAGGATAAAAGAGAGGCTTATAGACAGGTGCGGCTTATTTATGTTTAAAATAAAAATATTTGTCAAATTCAGTGGGTGCGGCTTATACATGGGTGCGCTTTAGAGTCCGGAAATTACGGTACACACACACACACACACACACACACACACACACACACACACACACACAACATATATAGACACACACACTATAATTTCATAACTATACTTAGAACACTAATGTTATGTATACTTGTTTATATTGTGTGTTGGGGTGTTAGGGTAGGAGGAGATGGGCGATTGGGAGTGGGCTGAAAAAGCAGATTTGTGGAGTACTGGTTTTTGTATGTGGAAGATGTTGTATTTGTGAAAAATAATAAATATATTTATGGGAAAAAAAGGAAGCCCGTTATACCTGTGGACACGCAGCCACTTTGTCCATTCAAGTCGACAATGTTCTAGATAGAGTTAAAGAGAGAGAGGAAAGAGAGAGTGTGTGAGGGAGAGAGAGAGAGGGAGAGAGAGAGAGAGAGAGAGAGAGAGAGAGAGCGAGAGAGAGAGAGAGAGAGAGAGGGAAAAAAAAAAAGGGAAAAAAATCAGAAATTCTGATATGTTCCAAATGGCAACAAAAAAAATGTATGACTTTTTCTAGTCTTCTCCTTTCGGTCGCCACAGCGGATCATCCGTCTCCGAATGACTTTTTTCTAGTAGTTGGCTAAATGAGTTTAGTAGTAGTAGTTTAGCTTTAATACAATACCATTAAAAGGAAAATTGTGGCTAAAATATCAATAACTACTTTTACCAAAACAATAACTACACTAACATTAATGTTTCATTTTCTTCCTGAAAGTCATCATATACAAATGTGTGCCTTAGACTTAGTAGTAACAGTATGGGGACAGACCACACACACATGGCTGTGAAGATCAGGTGTCACTTTGCAGAGGAAATCAAAATTCTGTAACTAAACCAGAGCTGGATGACAGCTAAAAATATTTACAATGAGTCATGATAACTGATTACATCACCTCATGCCCGCGGACACCACGTGCAAGACGTTTTACAGCAGGGTTGTCAAGGCAACCTGTTTCTCGCTGACCGTGCATGTTTCACATTGCTCTCAGCCTCGTGCCAGACATATCGCAAATGAGTTTAAAGCACTGTTAATAAAAAAACTTTACTGGGAGATCACCTCATCACTCATCATGCGTATGTGTGCGCAGGTGCACGGATAATCAATAGATGAGCTCAAGATTAACAAAGTGACTTACAAGTCTATCCAGTGTTTGAGAGACGTTCTTAATGTCCTCCAGGCCGCACCAAAGTTCTACAGAATAAAACAGAGGCTTTTGTAACACATTGACTTCTAATATTAAAATGAATCGGTTATGTTTGAAAAGGATTTGTATTGACAGCAAGTTCTTACTGCGTGGTACTGACCACAATACTTTTATACCAGAGAGATATCATCATCTTCTAGATCAGAGATCATGCAGACAAATTGCCTTACAAACAACTCCATTTGTTTTACAATTCATTACAAAACAATGCAATGCCTCAAACTCTCAAAGACTGATGACATGTTCCGCAGTGCTTAGAACAACGGGAACGGTGACATTACAAAACAAATCTATCATTGTGTCATCGGACACAGTTTCACAGCCAAATTTGGTCTAATCCTGTAGAGCAAAATCTAGTAGATACAGTAATCCCCCAACGCCCCGGTTCATCACGGAAATGCATTTGCCACATTAATTTGTTAGGCTGATTTTCCCAGTCTCTCACTGATAGCACCATAGACCAAAAAACTTATAGGGAATTGTTTTTATGTTTTTTGTTTTACATTGAAATAATGAAATTGTATTAATAGAAATATAATTATTAATTATAAAACGAAGTAAAATGTTTATACAGTACTGTATACAGAAAGCATTTTTTGGGGTGGCATCTGTTTATCAGTATCGTATCGCTACAGTATCACTACAATAGTACAATACTACAGTAAACAATCTGATTATACACACCACTTAAATATCTGTATGATAATTAAACAGAAATACATTATTACACGCTGATAAACCAGCTTAACATGATTTGTTTTGAGACTTCCCAGTATTAGAATGTAATACAGTAATCCTCCGTTTATCACGGTGGTTACGCTCCAAATCCGCCCGATGATGTTTGGCTACACTGTCCCTTGCCAACACCTTACAGTACCCAATCTATTTCAGGTTGCATCTTCTGTATAAAATGTAGTCCACCTGAATACACCCTCATCCACTCTTAAACGTCACCCTACGCACCTCCTTCCTTTTAAAATAAAGTATTCACCACTGTCATACTTTAGTACTGTTACTGTAGCTTCAAAAGGCCACTATAGGATTATGTGAGTGTTAGAGTTGCCATAGCGATAGAGTGTCACTGTAGTACTGTGCTATTACTGCGGCTCCATAAGACCACCATGGTACTGTTCAGTTACTGTAGCTTTATATGAACACTGCTGTAGTATTTTATTACTGTACAGTCAGTAAAGTATCCCTTTTAATATTGCATTGCACTGCAGCTGCAGTTTTGCTTGACTGCTTAGTTGCAGATGCATTCCTGCATACTCCTTTATCATGCAAATTCCCTGATCCCAGTTAAGTAGCACTATTAACCAGTGTCCAGCAGTGATAAGTCAGTCATAAATGATTAGTCAAATTTTAAACGAGTCTTTAAAGTGAATCAAAAGAACGAGTCGTCCCCAAGAGCTGAGAAAGCAAAATCTCGTGAGTCCTCAGGTCCGAGTCCTTTAGTCTTTTGTCATGTGACTCCCATAGACGCTACATTATGCAATAGATCAGTTTTTCTGTCTGAATCTTGACATTATTGTTAAGTGACTCCCATAATTATTGACACGGACCAAAAGATATAAGGCTACTTATTCTGCTTATCATAATCTGTCCTTAGCTGCATGGTCATATTTTATTATTTGAACTATCCCCTTAACTTTGGATTAGAAATGAGTTTATTAGAGGGACAGCGCATGTAGGAGGTTTTGAAGACAAGGTGAGGGAGGCAAGATTGAGATGGTTTGGACATGTGCAGAGAAGGGACATGGGGTATATCGTTAGGAGAATGCTGAGGATGAAGCCGCCAGGAAGGAGGAAAAGAGGAAGGCCAAGGAGGAGGTTTATGGATGTGGTGAGGGAAGACATGCAGGTAGTTGGGTTAAAAGAGGCAGATGTAGAGGACAGAGGGGTATGGAGGCGGTATGGGGGGCAAAGTGGGCGGGGTTAATTTACAGCGCCCCGCCCATTTCCAAATCATTTCAGTTTAAATAGAGTCGCTTCCAGAAGTGATTAAAAAAAGGCATAAAATAGAGTGAGCGTGTGAATGAGGCATTGTATGTTATTTTTACTTTTAAAATTACCACGTTTTTTTGTACATTTTTATTATTATTATTTTACAAAATACAGTAATACAAATATAATTCTCACCTCAGATTTTCAGGTTTGAGGACGAATCTCGGGTTGAGTTTTCGGCTGAAGTACTTTAGTGTCGTGCTTCTGGAGGAACCGAGAGAAATCTACAAAATAAATATAAAAAATAAATCAGCTCATATGTGTGTTTTAAATCCGTGGAAAATAAAACGCATTTTCGCGTTTGTCGAACCACAAGATAGAGTATTACTGCGTATTAAACAACAAATATAAATGTACAAATAATGACGAATAAACAAAGATAGAGCTAATGCTGAGGTGTTTTGCTAGCTAGCTGTAGCTCGCTAACCGAATCTGAAAGCCGGCTGGGCGATAAACGCAAACAACCGGCGACAAATAACACGCGGAATATTCAACTAAAAAAACTCAGATTTTTTCATTATTATATAGGAATGCTTTTTAAACCTGGAAAGTTCTTGTCAAGAGTTTTTTTGGTGTAAATGAAGAAAGCAGGAGGCGAGCTGCTCTCTCCCGACAGGAGGACAATCGCAGGCTGAGTGAAGAGAAATGTAAAACAAGCCCCCCTTCAGGAGAAGGACTTCCGGTCGCGTTCGAAATTAAAAGTCCAAATTCCAACAAAAGAGTCTTGGCCTAAATGTTCGCAAAATTTCACATTACTCTCACTAAATATCATATTAAATATTGGCGCAAACATTCCATTCATTTTCATTTTTACATTGGACATTGTCCCAAAGCAGCTTAAGTTGAAGCTCAAGAAGCTTTTAAAGAGATAAATAGGTTAGAAAATGTGAATTTATGTCTGTGTCTGTAAGTTTATCCCTAATGAGCAAGCCAGTGGTGACAGCAGCAAGTCGAGATTATATAAAGAAGAAACCTCAGGAGGAACCAGACTTAAAAGGAATCCCATCCTCAACACTTAAATGCAGAACTCTTTATGGAACCTGTGGTCCTGAGCCATTGTACTAGACGGTTTACACGACCAGGCATAACATTAAGACCAAATGCCTAATATTGTGTTGGTCCCCCTTTTGCTGTCAAAACAGTCCCATCTAGCATTAACAACATTACCTTCTTCAGTAATGAACTGTTAGATCGGACCCCACAGACCAGCCTTCGCTCCACACGTTTATCAGTGAGCCTTGACCGCCAATGACCCTGTCGTCGGTTCACCACTGTCCCTTCCTTGGACCACTTTTAATAGAACACTGACCACTGCAGACCAGGAACAACCCACAAAAGCTGCAGTTTTGGAGATACACTGACCCAGTCGTCTAGACATCACAATTTGGGCCTCGTCAAACTCACTCAAATCCTTACACTTGCCCATTTTTCCTGCTTCTAACACATCAACTTTGAGGACACAATGTTCACTTGCTGCCTAATAAATCCCACCCACTAACAGGTACCATGATGAAGAGATGATCAACACAAGAGTAAGGATACTTAATAATCCATATCTCTCTCTCCACATCACCCCTCCTCTCTTGCTGTTGAGATAAACATGATCCTGAGGCACCAGGGACCATTGTTCCTGCACTTCTCCTCTCCTCGGATCTGACCGCTTCGTCCCAGCCTACCTCTGGATGGTGTTATCTTTGATTGGAGGCCACTCGGTGCAGCTGGGGTTGGTTTTTCATTAACAGGTTGGGAATCCATGAAATTACAGAGTAAGACAGGAGCTCTGAGGATGGATTTGGACTGTAGTTCATTAGGGACAATCATGGAGTAAAAATTCGGCTCAGATACTGCAGCACATGAACCATGGACTGAGAAACATTTATTATCATTGCAGTCTGCAAGAAATGTGAAAAGAAAATGAGTGAATGAACATCACAGTGAACCTTCATCTCAGTATTTGGAGCCAAAACAGTAGTGTCTACACCAGTATAACAGTCCAAAGAACCATGTCAACACAGATCTTCTTTAACCGGCTGGTACTGGAATTTTCGTGCCAGGAAGTTTTGGCACATGGCGGAGATTCTGTACGGACAACCACTGGTATCTAGAGGTCCAAGTGCCTCTCAATAATTATTAAGAGAGTGTTGAATTGTTAGCACAGAATAAATCCTTTTCAGAGATTACATTTTCCGGATGTCATGAAAGCTGGTTGTGAGAAAAGATGCACAAATGGCCTACAAAAACCCAACGATGACCGAGGAGTTGGCAAACATGACAAAGAAGGCGTTTTATTTGGAAATTTACTAATGCATTTTAAATTCACTCTTATTCATATTAAACACAGTCAATAATTCACCAAAGTTACAGAAAAGAAGCCTTAATTAAACTATATTCTGTACTGAATTGTATGACTTTATTTTTACTAGGTATTTTAACCAGCAGATTAGTTTCATAGAACTAGTTTCATAGTTAAAGCAATAAAAATCAAACAAAAAAATCAACAAAATACTTCATAATACCAGTAGAAATGTAATATTAGTTCCTTCACAAAAATACTGCAAGCAAAATGAAAAAAAAAAAAAAAAAAATACAAATTATCTTGAAATGTGTTCTTTATTTACCGTTTATTTCACAACATATAATTGAGATTATGGAGAATACACTTTTTAACCAAAAAAAGTATGACCAGTATGACATCATATGAATGTATAATGTTTTCAGAATGTTGTGTGTGCACTACCATAATGTTAATTCCACTGATTTCACTGCGTGTGCAGAAAAGCAAAACTTCCCTCATTATCTGTACATAGAACGGATTGCATAGCAATAAAGCCTTTAGAAGTCCAGGCAATGATTCTTGATCACATTGTGCGCTAAGGGATTAAGAAAACGTGGCAGCACATCATTTTTAATAGATGTTTATCCTAGACTGAGTCCGACATCTGCTCTGGTTCAGCTCGTTATATGCATTATTCTATGGAACAGTAGTGCTGTGAAGGGTTCGGGGGGGGGAGGGGGGTATGGTTGGGGCATTATAGACCTAATTCAAGGGCCTCGATCTCTTTTAGCAGCTGTGCCTCCTTCTGCATCTTCTCCAGCTGTGAGAAAAACAAAATCATTTTAAAAAATCATGTTAGATACGGTCTTATGCATTTGCCATGATCATGATTCTCTGATTTCATATACACCATGACATATGATCAATACCGAAAGCATAATGTTTGAAGATGCTGTACATACAGTACATACATATGGATACAAACAAATCGAGTTTTATGTAACAAAATAATAGAGTGGAATAAATAAAATGCATAATTATGTACCTGATTTTTCTGCATTTGTTTGCCAGCTGCTTGTTGCTCCTTTAACTCTTCAATAGCCTTCAGTTTCTGAACCAGATATACAGAATAAGATTAGCTTCCTCCGAATTTACCATTTTAAAGAAAGTCTGAAGTAACAGCCCCAAAAAAATATATACAGTTTTCCTACTTGCAACCTACTTGACTACTTTCCTACTTGCAATGAAGCAGACAACAATGCTAGTTTAGCACCTCAAAAGACATTGCTTGTCTCAGTAAGATCACTAATATTCAAACAGATTTATAAAATAGCTGCAATGAATGTTCTGACCCTAACGTTTGGGTTACTCGTCAGCTTGGGTTGAGCAGACCGGGAACAGCCCACAAGAGCTGCTGTTTTGGAGATGCTCTTTTGGAGATGCTCTGACCCAGACGTCTAGTGACCCAGACATCACAATTTGGTCCTTGTTAAACTCGTTCAAATCCTTACACTTGCCCATTTTTCCTGCTTCTAACACATCAACTTTGATGACAAAATGTTCACCTGCTGAACATTTTGGCACGACTCGTCCAGAGAAAAAGCTGTTGTGTACTTAATCAACTGAGTCAGTGTCAGGGTAAAGTAACAGATAAGATAGGCCAATTGATGGAAGGTTTGTGAAGAAAATTTAATGCTCCCTGGTAAAAGTATTATTACTGTATTTTTTACATGAATGCAGTAGTTTCTTTGAATAAATGGTGTGGCTGCTGTATTTTGTAGTTTATTTTGATACACTTAAGGTATTTGGTATTTTATAGTCATTATTATAATTGTTTTATTATCTTATGCCTGGTCGGTGTAAATGGCCCCTTAATCCCAGACCTCAGAATGCCTAACCTACCTTTTTCAAGTTCTTAATCTTTTTGTCAGTTTCAGGGTCTCCATCTGTAGATGTTACAGGATTCTCCCTGGTGGGTGGAGGCTCTGAAGTTGGAGCAGGAACTTCAGATTTATTTTCCTGTAATGACAAAAACATCTAAATATGTCAAGAAGAATTTGTGAAAAATCTGAAAATCAGGCCTGCACAGTAGAGTTATACACAAAAAAAAAAAAAAAAATACTGGACCACCTGTCTTCCCCAGCCATGTGTGGTTCTTTCCCAAACTCTCAAGCATTACATTTTCCCGTCACTTGAAGTAGAACCAAAACCGTTTCAGCATGACAATACCGCTGTGTGGAGTGAAATATCTTGTGGCTGAATGAAAAATATCAACAACCACACTGTAAAATCTAGTGGAACATCTACCCAGAAGAGTGGAGGTTATTATAACTGCAAGTGGGGAATGGAATGTTCAAAAAGCACATACGAAACCTATGGTTAGGTGTCCACAAACGTTTGTCCACACAGTGTACACATGATATAAAGGAAACTAAAGGGCTTATTTCTAGCCTAATAGTATTTTCAAAACAAATATTATTTTAAGTCAAGTTTTTTGATCATTTCGTTTGTTAACTGGTCGACCGAGGTACATCAGTGGCTAAAGTTCATTAAGTAAAATTTTTAAAAACACAAATACAATTTTCAAATGATTACATTACAAAGGTCCAGAAACCATAGCACACCTGCTTAGCTGCTTTTTTTGCCTCTCGCTTCTTCTGGTTTTTCAGAGCTGCCTTGGACATCTGCTTGTCTCCAGCACCAGGCTTCATGTTCTGTGGTGGTTCCTCTTCATGCTAGCAGAACGAGAGACTTTGATTACACACTCACTCTCCTACTAATTTCATTTGCTAGCACCTCGTAACTATTCAACATCTTCAGACAGGGAGGTGTTTGAGGGAAGCGCTACTATGCTATACTGGTACAATGATCTCATTAAATATAGAGATACATACAGAGCACATATGAGCAAAATGGACTCTCAGTGACGATAAAATATATACATAATACATGTACATAGAGTATAGGGGACTCAAACAAGGATATGGACACAGTACAGATATACAGAGTATAACGGACTCTCAGAGGGATACATACAGAGCACAGAGAACTCTCAGGAGTTCATATAGAGAGTATAGCAAACTCTCACATGGATTCACAAATAGCATAGAGGAAAACACACTGTATTTACAAAGTATAGGGAGCTCTTACAAGCATATACACGCACAGTATAGTAGACTTTTGTGAGGATATATACAGAGTATAGTGGACTCATGAAAATATATACAAAGTTTTGTGGACTCTCAGCAAATCATCTAGAACAGTGGTTCCCAACCCCCGAGCCGCGGACCGGCACCGGTCCGTGGGTCAATTGGTACCGTGCCGCACAGAAAGAATACATTACTTACATTATTTCTGTTTTATTTATTATCTGATTCTGAACGATGTTTTATTTTGAAAAATTACCGGATTCTCTCCGCCACATCTGTCTATGACTCACTCTTGATGCATGTCATGATGCCTCGGTCACATGTCTTACCTCCATCCGCTACCTTCTTAAAGGGGCTGCTCCGGCCGCTAACACATAATACATTACTGCTAAATTCAAACCCCCAAGCGAGCAAAATAAACAAACACCACCACAGTGGATTTACGTTTATTACTAGATTTATAAAATACCAGTTTTTATGGGCGTATCATTTTATTTTGTTGTATTTATCCGCCACACCTTAAAGTCCGGTCTGTAAAAATATTGTCTGACATTAAACCGGTCCGTGGAGCAAACAATTTTGGGGACCACTGATATAGAGCATATCGCAGACTTTCCTGAGAATACACACAATAATGGATTCTAATGAATATAACACTGATAATACAGAGTATAATGGACTGTAATGAGGAGATTCAGTACATGGCATTCAGTTCAGTACACGTGTACCAAATGCAATCCTTTTTCCGTGTTATATAGTTAATATCCGAGTTTCCTCACGAACGTATTAAGTGGAAAACTGCAAGTTTGTGTCACAGTTTTTATTATTATAATTATTATTATTAAACTTGAAAGCATAAACAACAATGCCAGGGGTGTACTGAAGAAACTAGAGTTAGCGCAGTGTCACTTTAACTACTCACTCCGTACAGGAATTGCGATTTGAAACGAAAAAAAACCCGAAACCGCTGCCCCTTTCTGTCATCACCAACATTTTTACGATAATATCATAGAATTCCACGTATCGAGGGAGTGAATAAATAAAGACATTTGTTTAAAGGTATGCTGAAATAAGTAGAACAGTTTAGATCATATCTTTAAAATTATTTTATATTAAATGTAAAACACTAACATACACATCTTTATTACACAAATAGGGTGTAACAAATGTAAACTATTTTATAAAATTTTCATTTATTACTTTCTATCTAATCAATTGAATTTGTGCTAACAATAGAATTTTATATATAAAATATTATAAAAGTATTATTTGATACATTATTTAACCAAGCAGGCATTTTATTTAAAATAGTAAAAAAAAAAAAAAATGTAACTATTGAACAATATTAACACACAAATGTTGATAATAATAAACTGCTTCAATAAAAAATGACCAGCAATTTTAGGTTTTGAATTTCTTCCCCGTAACGTACCGAAATTGAACCCAAAAACGAGGTACGTACCGAACCGTGAATTTTGTGTACCGTTACACCCCTAACAAACACAGAATTGTGCACTCTAATGAGCAGATACTCCACCCACCATAATATTTCAACAACAACAGATAAAGTAAATAACCCTGACTTTTACATATTAGGACACTGGTTTTAAATTGATTAAATATTATAACAATCTGAACAGGTTTTGATTATAATTAGGATACAAACTCACCAGTTTGAGGCTGCTGCTCTCGGGTTTGTTGCGCAGGGCAGGAGGTCTGTAGGCCTGCGCAGGCTTGGCTTCAATGCTGCAGAGTTCACCTGAAGCTGCCTGGTACTTCACCGCCTTCTCTGGGAATGTTCCAGGTAAGAACGGTTGCCAGACCACTTCCCAGAGTTCTTTCCCTGCTGGTGTCTCCTGCTTGTACAGAACTGTGCCAGTGTAGTGCCAGATCTTAAATCCGTTACTGACCCTGAGCCTGGGTGAGCAAGTGGCTGTAACAATGTGCTCTCCATCAGGACACCAGGAGAAGAACGTGGTGTCTGCAGCCTGTGGTTTGGACACTTGCTTGTACTTCTTCACGTCCCACACCTCCATCTGACCCCTTAAGTTTCCGAAACCAGCCAGGACCAGGATGTGGCCTTGAGGGCTGTAAAAAGCAGCGTTACGTGGACCTGTGCCAAAGTCAAAAACCGGCTCGCACTTCAGGTTATACACTGTGACTTTGGCAGGCATGAAGCCATAAACGACACAAAATTCTGAAGAGTTGGGGTTCCAGGTCACATCGTAAATAGGGCCGTTCTTTGCTGTTCAGGAAAAAAGAAACAAAATTGGACATAATATCAGAAACAAAAAAGTACAAAGAACATTTCATCCATCAATAATACATTATTAATTGCACTGACTGTGATATTGTCCTAACAGAATAACATTTTTTAACATGAACATATGTATATTTATTATAGAATTTGTCTTTAATAAATGTACTTTACTTAATACTTTATTTCTTAAATATGCTGTGCATTATTTTGGTACAGAGGTCATCAAATTCTTTACTCAATTTCCTAACAAAAAAAATGTGAGGTTGAAACTGCACATTCGTAACTCTATTTAAAAAAGGGCAGCAACAACTAATTGATAAAATATTCGATAATGACATTAGTTGACAACGAACGCCGTTATTGATTAGTTGGGCTGCTCAAGTTACATGACACAAGACAACACAGCCGCTTGTGAATGGCGGAGAAAACAGGGTCAACCGGCAGCAGGAAAAAGTGTGCGCCCCAAGTCACGGATGAAGGCGAAACACGGAATAAAGTGCTATTGTGTAAACTGTTTGTAACTTGGGGAGGTCGCACTCGATCTGTTCTCTCGTGACCCGCGAGCATCAGGTTGCAAATAACAGCAGCAGTAAACGATTCAATTCTTACTCACTTTTGTTGTTTTCAGCGAATGATTATGCATTTATACACCAAAAGCTTTCTGCGTTTCTCCGTCAATTCTCTTTTTGTAGCATTTCTTTACTACAACAGTAGCATTAGAATAGTAGTAACAGTAGTAGACTTATTTATATATTCTAGATACTTATGTCTTCAAAACAAAACAAAATATCTGAATATTTTTTTAAACAAAAATTTTAAACAATGTTGTATTATATTTTATATAGATTTTTTAAGCATGGTTGTCAACTTGCCATTTGCATTTATCATTAAAAACAATACAAATGTTGATTTATACAAATTGCGTCAATTTGCATACAGAAATGCTGGGGTTGCATGGGGGAATTTGTTCAAGGAGAAATCCCTCATGCCCTCCTTAACAAGCAGCCACTATATGCTTTAAAATGTCCAAATTAAAGATAGTTAAACTCAATATGTGGCTTTAGCATTTTTTTTAGTACACTGTTATACCCAAATAGACAGAATTTGGGTTTTATATACTTATATAAATTATAAGCAAAACATCTCATTTTTCTTAGGGATAAATGTCAATGGTTTGATAAGAATTTAGACGAACTACTTGAAGCTGGTCTGATGCCAAGTAATCTTAAGACTTTACAAGCAACAGAAACATAATTTAATGTAGAAAGAACTTTTTTGATTTCAGTGTAATACAGTATAAAAGTAAAAAAACAAGTAATTTTTTTTGTCAGGAAAAGGGCTGAGAGAATCGTAAAAAAAAACGTTTTTATGGACACTGTACATTTGTACAGGACACTTACGAAGTTGGACCACTGCACTGTCCCCGTTTGTTGCGAGATAGTGTAAAGTCTGCTCTCCGTAGTATGACGCGCCGGTTTTATCCACCTCCGTGCTGGCTGTGACTAGAACCGCACTGGCTACGGGTGAGGGAATAAATCAGAGCATCACTAATAAACCTTGACACACAATTCAAACATATCAGCTTTAACCATTTTTTATATTTCTACGTTTCAAAGTCAATACACATTCAAATACCTTTTTTGTTCCATAACATGGTCACACGGTCAGCCTTGAAAAAGCTTTTGTTGGCCAGAGCCGATGTAGGGCCGCTGAAATTAGGGTACTGATAAAGCCGGACAAAAGAGGGGGCACCCTTGCTTCCAGGAACGTACACAGCAACCTTGTGTAAGGCAAAAAAACAAAACAATTTAAGCGGTAAGCTATACACAAAAATGGGCACATGACAATGAATGGGGCTTTTCTGAAGAAAAGGATTCCAAAAATCTGTTCAGAAGACAACCATATTATTAAAGTACATTTATAACATTTACTATTACAAATCTTCTAATCTTACAATTATCACATTTATGCAACTCAGAAGTTACAAGTTAAAGACTTTGATAAAGAGCCAAGTGTGAACTCATAACCTCACAATCTTAAGCACATTTTTTCTCCTTCATTTGGTCATCTGCAACCCAGCCATTAGGGAGGCACAAGCCAGTGCATTCTTAGTGCCGGTCCCAAGCCCGGGTAAATGGGGAGGGTTGCGTTAGGAAGGGCATCCAGCGTAAAACACGTGCCAAATCAAATATGCGGATCACAAATGAGAATTTCATACCGGATCGGTCGAGGCCCGGGTTAACAACGACCGCCACAGGTATCGTTAGCCGACAGGGTACCGGTGGAAATTGGGCTACTGTTGGCCGAAGGAGGAGAAGGAGAGGAGGAAGACGTCTACAGAGACGGCAGGGAAAGGAGCAGTGTAGGAGAGTGGAGGTTCGGGTTGGTACTTTAAATGTTGGTACTATGACGGGTAAAGGGAGAGAGGTAGCTGATATGATGGAGAGGAGAAAGGTAGATATGTTGTGTGTTCAGGAGACCAAGTGGAAAGGGAGTAAGGCCAGGAACATTGGAGGTGGGTTTAAACTGTTTTATCATGGTGTGGATGGAAAGAGAAATGGTGTAGGGGTGATTCTGAAGGAAGAGTACAGTAAGAGTGTAGTGGAGGTGAAGAGAGTTTCTGATAGGGTGATGATCGTGAAGGTGGAAGTTGAAGGATGATGATAAATGTCATCAGTGCCTATGCTCCACAAGTTGGCTGTGAGATGGAGGAGAAGGAAAGATTCTGGAGTGAATTAGATGAAGTGGTAGATGGTGTACCTAGGAAAGAACGGTTAGTGATTGGGGCGGACTTTAATGGGCATGTGGGTGAAGGGAACAGAGGTGATGAGGAGGTGATGGGTAGGTATGGTTTTAAGGAGAGGAATGTGGAAGGGCAGATGGTGGTAGATTTTGCTAAAAGGATGGAAATGGCAGTGGTGAACACTTATTTTAAAAAGAAGGAGGATCATAGGGTGACGATAAGAGTGGAGGAAGGTGCACACAGGTGGACTATGTGCTATGCAGGAGATGCAACCTGAAGGAGATTGGCGACTGTAAGGTGTTGGCAGGGGACAGTGTAGCTAGACAGCATAGGATGGTGGTCTGTAGGATGGTTTTGGAGGCGAGGATGAAGAGGAGGAGAGTGAGGACTGAAAGAAGAATAAGATGGTGGAAACTGAAGGAGGAAGAGTGTAGTGTGAGGTTCAGGGAAGAGGTCAGAGAGAGGCTCAGTGGTGTTAAGGAGGTGTTGGATGATTGGGCAACTACTGCAGGAGTGATGAGGGAGGCAGCTAGAAAAGTACTTGGTGTGACATCTGGAAATAGAAAGGAAGACAAGGAGACGTGGTGGTGGAATGAGGAAGTGCAGGAGAGCATAAGGAGAAAGAGGTTGGCAAAACAGAAGTGGGATAGACAGAGTGATGAGAAAAGTAGGCAGGAGTACAAGGAGATGCGGCAGCAGGTTAAGAGGATGTGGCGAAAGCCAAGGAAAAGGCATATGAGGAGCTGTATGAGAGGTTGGACACTAAGGAAGGAGAAAAGGATTTGTACCGATTGGCCAGGCAGAGGGACCGAGCTGGAAAGGATGTACTGCAAGTTAGAGCAGTAAAGGATGGAGAGGAAATGTGTTGACTAGTGAGGAGAGTGTGTTGAGAAGGTGGAGGGAGTATTTTGAGCAGCTGATGAATGAGGAAAATCAGAGAGAGAAGGTTGGATGATGTGGAGATGGTGAAGCAGGATGTAGATAAGATTAGTAAGGAGGAAGTGAGAGCAGCGATTAAGAGGATGAAGAGTGGAAAGTCGGTTGGACCAGATGACATACCGGTGGAAGCGTGGAGATGTTTAGGAGAGATGGCAGTGGGGTTTTGACCAGATTGTTTAACAGGATTTTGGAAGGTGAGAAGATGCCTGAGGAATGGAGAAAGAGTGTGCTGGTACCGATCTTTAAGCATAAAGGAGATGTGCAGACCTGCAGTAACTACAGGGGTATTAAGTTGATCAGTCACACCATGAAGTTATGGGAAAGAGTAGTGGAAGCCAGGCTGAGAGAAGAGGTGACCATCTGTGAGCAACAGTATGGTTTCATGCCGAGGAAGAGCACCACAGATGCCATATTTGCTTTGAGAATGTTGATGGAGAAGTATAGAGAAGGACAGAAGGAATTGCATTGTGTATTTGTGGATTTAGAGAAGGCGTCGACAGGGTGCCAAGAGAGGAGTTGTGGTACTGTATGAGGAAGTCAGGTGTGTCGGAGAAGTATGTAAGGGTGGTGCAGGACATGTATGAGGACAGTGTGACGGCAGTGAAGTGTGCAGTAGGTACGACAGACTGGTTTAGAGTGAAGGTTGGACTGCATCAAGGATCGGCCCTGAGCCCTTTCCTGTTTGCAGTGGTGATGGACAGGTTGACGGACGAGGTCAGACAGGAGTCTCCTGGACTATGATGTTTGCGGATGATATTGTGATTTGTTGTGAGAGTAGGGAGCAGGTTGAGAAGAGCCTGGAGAGGTGGAGATATGCACTGGAGAGAAGGGGAATGAAACTCAGTAGGAGTAAGACAGAGTACATGTGTGTGAATGAGAGGGAGGGCAGTGGAGTGGTGCGGTTGCAGGAGAAGAGCTTCAGAAGGTGGAGGAATTCAGGTACCTGGGTTCAACAGTGCAAAGTAATGGAGAGTGTGTTAGAGAAGTGAAGAAAAGAGTGCAGGCAGGGTGGAGTGGGTGGAGAAGAGTGACAGGAGTGATTTGTGATAGTAGGGTATCTGCAAAATTGAAAGGGAAAGTTTATAGGACTGTGGTGAGACCTGCGATGTTGTATGGTTTAGAGACAGTGGCATTGAGTAAAAGACAGGAGGTGGAGCTGGAGGTAGCAGAGCTAAAGATGTTGAGGTTTTCGTTGGGAGTGACGAGGATGGATAAGATTAGAAATGAGTTTATTAGAGGGACAGCGCATGTAGGATGTTTTGGTGACAAGGTGAGGGAGGCGAGATTGAGATGGTTTGGACATGTGCAGAGGAGGGACATAAATTATATTGGTAGAAGAATGCTGAGGATGGAGCCACCAGGTAGAAGGAAAAGAGGAAGGCCAAAAAGGAGGTTCATGGATGTGGTGAGGGAAGACATGCAGGTAGTTGGTGTAAAAGAGGCAGATGTAGAGGACAGGGTGGTGTGGAGACGGATGATCCGCTGTGGCAACCCCTAATGGGAGCAGCCGAAAGAAGAAGAAGAAGATTTGGTCATCTGCCATCACAAGGCAAAATAACACAAGCAGAGGATGGGCTCTCTACCCTCTTCTACATACATGAGCTCAGACACCTCCGAGACTTCCCACCGAAAATGAATCCGCACCTTCTTACCAAATCAAAATTTAGCATTTCAACCACGCTTAAAGAATAAAGGCTTTTTTGCAATACCTTGCTTGGCTGGTTTCCTGGTGACAGAGCAAAGTCCGATACCTTCTGAAGATGAAGTTTGTTAGCAATGGTTTCTGCACGCAAGCAAAACACAGTTGTTTACAGACACACCTCAATTTTATTCATATCATATTCCATTTTTATAGACCTGAAACAAATGTTCAGCTGCAGTATGTTTTTGTTGTAATAAAAAAAAAAAAAGCCTTACCGAAGTTATTATTCTCAAAGAAATGAAGCTCATTATTCACACATCTCACTGCGATGCTTTCATCATCCGACCAACTCGGACACCTTAAAAAACAGGAACACGGATTGTATCAATTCATAAAGGTATGCATGCTTTGGACTATATTGTTAGATTATATAGACTTACAGTTTGGAGTTTATAATATAACATCTGGCAGATTTCTTTATCTAGGGTGACTTACAAATATCTCATTTGAAAAGTTAAAAGAGGTAAGGGCTTAGCTCAAGGGCCCAGCAGAGCCAATATGCATTTATCGTATCAAGTCTGATTATATGCACCCAGATTTGTATTGTTTTTTATGCTAGTATGCTAGTGCAGAGGTCCCCAACCACCAAGTGTTGACCCAGGACTTGGCCATGAAAGAGTTGCTTCAAGGTTGTAAGAACGCTCTGAGTAAAATGTGTATAGGTATGACATTATATTATTAATTGTGCATTTTTGCCACTGTCCAAATTTACATATGGCATGATCTAAGGTTGGAGCGTACTTGCTGATAACCGATTAATCAACCTATAGTTTTTAAAATGGATACTGGATTTAAAAAAAAACGTAATACTCCCTGTAAAAAAAACTAAACTTTAATACAGAAATAAAATATACAAAAAAGTACTAAATCATGGAATAAAGGATATAATTTTCAATATTAATCAATAAATACAATTATATAATTATTAAATTATAAATAATTAATATGATATAGCGCTCTCCGTGCAGCACAAAGTCTCGTGTCAGTGACTCGCCTCTAGAGGCCGCTCTTGTAACGACAGCAAAAAAAAAAAAAACCATTGGTATGGATTTTTGGCGGCAGCCGATATTCAATCAATTACCCATTAATCAGCAAAACCGATTAATCAGTCGACCTCTAATATGCACATATACAATACACGCAACCCCCTCTGCCTTATTCCCACCCCCAAACAAACTCCCAATATTTTCAAAACAAAACTGGTCTGTGGTTTAAAAAATGTTGAGGAACCTTGTCCTAGTTAGGCAGGACATGTACTTGTTCTTCACATGTCTAAGCACAAGAAGGATTTTTAACACTGCATTTGTTAAAATAAAAAATAAAAAAATTCATGCTTTCCATGACATGTATTTGTTTGTTTTAAACTTCAGGGTCAATATACTACATGTCACAGATAGAAATATATTAATTGTATTTCATGCATGTGCACTGATGTATGCACACATTGCCAGAACTGATTCATTCACTAAAAATTCATGTAATAAATGTGACTTGCTGTTATTGTATTCGTAACTCACCATCCCTCTGCTTTTTTCTGGTAAAACGCTTTGATGCAGCCACCTGTTTGCAGATCCCACAGCTGAAGGTTAGCGTCACCCTGAGGATTATCTTGTGATTCTGAAACATTGCAGATATGCGGCGCATTCATACTAATTGTTATTTAAAGAAACAGAGAAACACGCAGCAAAATGTATTCTAAAAATATTTCCATCAATAATACTTCCATGATTCATCTATCACAGCATTGAGCAACAAAAGGGCATGAATTACATTCCTTATAAATAGGGATGCAAAACTCTGGGAATTTTCAAGACTGGAAACTTTCCATTGGAATGAATGGGAATAAAGAGGGAGTTTAATAAATTGCAGATTAGCCTAGAACAGGGAATTTAAATGTAGTTTTAAAAAAATCTTACAGGATAATCTTTGGTTAAAACAACCAGATTTGATGCAATTTTAGTTGAAATTCTTCCCTGCACATTCATCAATCACATGCACACAGCACACTTACTGCAGGGTTATTGAGGCCACACCCCCTACATGTACTGTACATTCCTCTATAATATAACAGATCATTTCTTTTATCCTGCACACAAAATAATAAAAATAATGGTCCATTTTTGGCGAGTATTCACGTAAATTATATAAATATCACATATATTTATGTTTAAAACTTGCTTGTGCTGTGTGGATGGTATTTTGCTACAAAATTATACTAACAATTAAATCAAGGCCAAAGAAGTAATTTTTTTAATCCATATTAGTTTGCATACATGTCATCTTATGACCAAACAAAATGTTTATATTTAATACAGTTTATATACATGTTCCCAAATTTCTAATATATTCCCATAAATACCTGGTAAATTTCCAACTTGGAATATTTTCAAAATAACCCAGATTATGTTCACATAAAAAGTATATAGTTTCATAATGTTTGGAAGGTTTAGAACTTATAAACCAAAGATGCAGCCCAAAACCTGATCCTATGTGTAGGTGATCTTTCTTCATGAAGCTCAGTAAATGTGTTAATAACATCATATTACACATATTCCATTACATGCCTCCAGTGCAGTCTTTAGCATACTTACTGGTGTACTGCTTCCATGTCACCAGGACTTTGTTAAGAGGAGAAAATTCCAGCATGGTGGTTTTCGGTAGATCAAAAGACTTCACCAATTCTCCATTTGCCACTTTAATCACGCTGACCCTGAAAAATAGTAATAACAATAATTAAAAAAACATTTCATGCAGCCAGAATCCTTTAGAAACCTTCTCATATAAGTGTGATTTGAGCGAATAAATATAATAATAATCTTAATTTTATATATTACATTAAAGAGTTACATCTCAAAGCGCTTTCCAAGCATAAAAGAAGACATTTGTAATAAAAAAGATTAATGATTAAATAATAATAATAAAACACAGATACATTAGAAAAAAAAATTAAATTAAATCACATGAAAGCTATCCTGAAAAAATAAGCAAGATCAATGCAAATTTAGATCTTTCATTCATTCATTTTGTTCTTTATATTGAAATAGATAACAGCTGGTGATTCCAGAATTGTGTAACAGTTCAAATTCTGGATTACTGATCAAAATTACTGGAGCTTTAAGACCACCTAAGGACCAAGATTCCTTTGTTGAACAATTAAGCAAGACATTTAACCAGATCTCCAGATGTGCTGTATCATGGCTGCCCCTATGGTTTGACACCAAAAAGATTTCAGCAGTCCAGATGTTTTAAGACAGCTGTTATATATTTTTTTAGCAGGTCCCAAGTTTCCATCCAGTGGGAGGTGCCTGAAAGAGCACATCTAGGATCTGATCAGGAGCCATCAACGTCATGTGTGTGTGTTTATAGAAATATTTATACTTACTTCTGTCCATTGCACCATCCAAACAAAGTGCCATCCCTGCTGAAGGTCACATATTTGCTCGGTCGTTCATCTCTGAAGCAAAGAAATGATCAAGAAAAGGTCAAACAGCGTTTGAGGCATCTTGTATAACTTTCTGCTCATAGAAATGGAAAAAGTCTCACCGCTGAAAAGTTGGATTTTCCTCAAAGTTCGGTGGTCCTCGGAAAAGAAGTGTTCCATCTGACCCACGAACTGTTATTACAACAGACACATCATTACAGTGTGTAATTCAGCAGTCAACGTGGGAGCAGAGCCCCGTGTCTGTGTTCCTCAGACAGAAATCCAGCTCCAGTTTATAGTTAACATATCATTCACCACCAATTCCTGACACGTTTCACTTCACTTGAGATGCGTGTGCGTGACAAACCCAAAACCGCACCTTCAGGATCCGTGTAATAATACCTTGAAATGAATTCTTACCTGCTAAGTGCGGTGTGAGAGGCGCCATGTTGAACCGGAAGTAGTCGCGGAAAGAAGTGCCCACGTGACCGTGTCGTGTAAAATGTACAAATATAATCCGATAATTTAATAATGTTAGAAATTGGATTTTGGTCCGTGTATCTTCTGCTCGTTCAATTTTCGTTTAAGAAAGATTATATGAAAAATAAAAAAGGACCGACTTTTATATTTTTCTAATAATCCAGAAGTAATTTTTCCGTTTCTTCGTGGATGCACTGAAAAAAAACCCCAAATGAAAACTACAACAAAAAAGATTATTGATTTTGTGTTTCTGATTGCAGAACTGCCAAGCAATACGTCACAACAGTTTCAGACAGGTGAAGTGGGCGGAGCTTATAGTCTACGTATCAATGTGTGTGTGTGTGTGTGTGTGTGTGTGTGTGTGTGTGTGTGTGTGTGTATATATATATATATATATATATATATATATATATATATATATATATATATATATATATATATATATATAGTACAGACCAGACCAAAAGTTTGGACACACCTTCTCATTCAAAGAGTTTTCTTTATTTTCATGAAAATTGTAGAGTCACACTGAAGGCATCAAAACTATGAATTAACACATGTGGAATTATATACATAACAAAAAAGTGAACTGAAAATATGTCATAGTGTAGGTTCTTCAAAGTAGGCATCAAGAGAATGCCAAGAGTGTGCAAAGCAGTAATCTAAGCAAAAGGTGGCTAATTTGAAGAACCTACAATATGACATATTTTCAGTTGTTTCACATTTTTTTGTTATGTATATAATTCCACATGTGTTAATTCATAGTTTTGATGCCTTCAGTGTGACTCTACAATTTTCATAGTCATGAAAATAAAGAAAACTCTTTGAATGAGAAGGTGTGTCCAAACTTTTGGTCTGTACTGTGTATATATATATATATCAGTGTTGGGCAGTCAGGGCCAGTAAATCCTTCTCTGCTGGCCTAAACACCAGAAGCACTGACCTACATTTACAAATAAATTCTAATATTTGTTCTATGAAATTGTATTAATTTATACCCAACAGTTTATTCTCCTTATTTCGTAGCATTTCTCTTGGCTGCACTGCTTCCAGTACGTGTATGTGGATGTTAGATTTTTTGTCCAATCAGATTTCAGCCTCTATGTGCTGCCATGTCAATCTAATCTGCCCAGGGCCTTCAAGGTCTGTTCTGCTGGCCTTTTTACCACAGTCTCCTTGAAAAAAAGCTCTGTTTTTATAACCAATCAGATTTCATTTTCGCCTCACAGGGCAGCTAGCTCCTCTGATTGGTTGGTCAGAGGGAAACTGTTACAGCCAATGTCGACTGGCAAAATGTGTCTGTAGCTCTGCACACATGAATACATCTGAGTTAGACTTTTTTTACACCTACGGAGGAAGAGAAATTGATTTGGTCTCGGACTATACTTAAAAATACATTTTCTAGAAAAGCTAGACATTGTGAGGAGAGCCAACCCCTGAAGCTAGCTAGCTTGTCTCAGCCCAGGAAAGGGTTTGTTCACCACTTCCAGAACAGTGAATACAAGCGGTACCATGGGATTACAGCCTCTTAACTGGGTTTCTTGTTTTAGTAAAATAGTCTTCACCCTCCATATGTGAAATGCCTCTCTCGCTCTCTGTAATGCCACGTGCTTTTATATTGCGTTTTTGTATAGTATTGATGGTTTCTATAATTGCAACATGATAGTGGTGGTATTAAGGGGTGGATTACATTGTGCGGTGTATGGTCTGAGCACTGACCAGTGGATCTTCCACTTCTCCAACCTCTACAACAATGCTGGCAGCACTTGTGCGTCTGTATTTTAAAGCAGCTTCTGCAACTGACACACAGCACGAAGACTCAACTCTTTGATCGACCCTTGCGAGGCCTGTTCCGAGTGAAACCCGTCTTGGAAAACCTTTGTATGACCCTGGCCACTGTACTGTAACTAATTTTTTCGCGGTGTTACTGATCTTCTAATAAACTAGGCCATCTTTACCATGAGGTGCCATGTTGAACATCCAGTGGTCAGTATGATAGAATTGTACTCAAATCACCACATTCTAACTGCTCTAATACAAGATACACACATATGATCCTGTCGAGCAGACGAAAACATAAACATGATTATTTGGACATGTGGCTTTGCATGGTTTAACAACGTACAGCTGTTATCACTTAGGGTGTACTCACTTTTTTGCCAGCTATTTTGACAATAATGGCAGTATGTTGAGTTATTTTCAGTGGACAGTAAATCTATCTATCTATCTATCTATCTATCTATCTATCTATCTATCTATCTATCTATCTATCTATCTATCTATCTATCTATCTATCTATCTATCTATCTATCTATCTATCTATCTATCTATCTATCTATCTATCTATCTATCTATCTATCTATCTATCTATCTATCTATCTATCTATCTATCTATCTATCTATCTATCTATCTATCTATGCCTCTCTGTCTGTCTGTCTGTCTGTCTCCAACACTGCAACCCTGGTCAAAATAGAGGTTGCTACAGATGAATGGATGCATGATTATTCTTTATTTTGTAATGTTACTGTCTTGATGAAATATGCCATTATATTATGATGTCCTCAAATATATTTTTAATTTATATATATATTTATATATATATATATATATATATATATATATATATATATATATATATATATATATATATATAAATTAAAAATGATAGCAACTATTCAGTGATCGTGTGTGAACTCGACCTCACGGTTCAGGGTTCAGATCAGGGTTCAGCTGAGGGGCGTCACCCCCGCCGCCGCCGCGTCAATCAGTCTGGATTCGCCACGACGGCGGAATCGAGGCGGGTGGGCGGAGTCACCCTTTTGCCTACGTTCCACATTTGAATCAGCAGGCGGTGTCATTAGTGTGCGTACGTGTCTCCGTACGGGTTAATGGGCGGAGTCTTTCCCTGTCTACGTTTGCGCGTATGGGTGCGTAAGCGTGGCGTTTCAGAGTGGACGTAAGCGCACAGAGGTTTCGAGGGCGGAGTCTGGGTTTGTGCGTACGTAGACATCTTTCGGAGTACGACCGAGAGCCAGCGACCCTTTTTCCTTTTCCCTCAAGTCTGAACGATTTGTTTTATGATTTTTCTTATTTAATTGTTCCACAAATTTATTTTAAATTACTGTAAACATGGTGGCGAAACAGAGGATACGCATGGCGAACGAGAAGCACAGCAAAAACATCACACAACGAGGGAATGTGGCCAAATCATCAGTAGGTTGAAGCTTCAGCATCTGATCATTCATTTTACTCGATGAAAAGCTGCTGGTTGATACCAATTATTAATCATAATTAATGATTTATTTGTTATATTTTGTGATGGTGTGTGTGTATCTTGATATGTACCTGATCAGTAAATTGTTGGCTCAAGCCAAAACACCATCACTTCTTATATGGATATTTTACAATGAAGTATTGCAGCTACACTCTGATCACTTCCGGTCATCAAGATAAACAACACTAATGTGTGTGTGTGTATATATATATTTATAAATAATTACATTTCTTTTTCCTCTTTCAGAGAGGCACACAAGACGAAAAAGCGGCAGTAGGACCCTGGCTCCTTGCGTTATTCGTCTTTGTAGTGTGTGGATCAGGTTAGTTTTCACATACACTCACATTTCTCAAAGTCTATACGACCCTTTATGTCCTAATAAGCACAGTTTGGCTTTCCTTTACAAATGAGAGTCGTGCTGTTGAGGGCCAAGTCCACTCAACCCCCCACACACACACACACACACACACACACAAATACTGACATACACACACACACACACACACACACACACCTTGTCAACATGGTCATCATGGTTGTCGTCTATCAACAAACCTTGATTTTTGTCAAATGTCTATAGAAATGTCAATCAAGAATTCAATAATCCGTTCCACTAAATGATCACACAAACAAAAAGCTTGCATTCGAGCATTTATCATCTGAAAAAAACAGAAAATCATTCTTCTGAATGTTAATGCTGATTCAGAATCCTACCACGGATCAGATCAGTCTTTGCATGTAAGCCGTAAAAAACACTGATGCAATCGGTAATAATAAAGCAACACCTCTAAGAAACACGCTCTGCATGGTAGTAAACGCCCAGCCAGAGTATTCAATTGTAGCATGGATACGATTTCTACTGAAACTTACTTTCTTGAAAATTGCTTGTATTACAAATCTATAATCAGTTGTATAAAACTCCAGATCTCATTGGAATCCTAGTACAGTTTGCACGTATATTGTATATTAAAGCTGCTACATTTGTTTCTAATGTACAATTAGATATGAGATTGAGCTCGAATTTAGAAATTCTTACGTTTAAGAAAAATTGCCAAAAAGTACAAAATTTTTGGTATGCTTTTCAACCATAGACAGTTCAGTTTGCACTGAAATGCTTTTAACACCTGGTCTGTGGTAAAAAAAATAAAATTAATAAAAATTCACAGTACAATTAGTGATGGGTAAAAGTTTCAGGATCTGATGTGGCTGAAATCTTTCACCTCAATCTATTAAAACAGTCTAAACTCTCACAACTGAAGTATGCAAATAAAAAACTTAACAATTTGCAAATTTTGCATGTACAGCATACACACTCATGAAACCTTTTATACTGTAGGTATACAAAATGAACAAATAGCTTAAAAATTGTATAAATGAATCTAAAGAATCTCAGTTCACTCTTTTATACCTTCTTTTTCCTTCCAGCCATTTTCCAGATCATTCAGAGCATCCGAATGGGGATGTAAGGAGACAAACGGACCACTGCCACCATCATTAAAATCAACATCTCTCAACAATCCTCTTTTCTCTTTTCCAACTCTGCTGGCAAGAATGAAGATTAACTCTCAGCTCTTCATGTCTTATTTAAAATCTCTATAGCCATTACCACAATACTGAGCTCATGTGCCTTACAGGAGTGGTGGAGGAATGAAAAATGTAAGAACAGCTAAGCCATATCTTACCAAACATTCCAGTGCGACGAACACTGCTGCTGGCACACCGTTATTATTACCGCAAACCTTTCTGCTGCTGATTGTTTCAACAGTGATTCCGCAGACAGCTGTTCTTTCTTCCCCTGAAGGACTGTTCTTATACACCATGACATGTTTTAACTCGGATGGGTGCCAAAATATCAGGTCTCAATTTAGGTCAGAGTAACTTGCTGTAAGTATAGAGATTTGTCCTGAACTGCAATACAGTGATGTTGGTTATGTGGCGTGATGCACCTTTTTATGCATTCCTGCAAGCGTTTTTTTGCTGTTTAGGACTAAATTTTTTTGTTGTTTTTTTTGTCAGCTGAAGTAAATGAAGGTCTTTGAGGTCAGGTTTATGCATTGGGCAGCAGCAATTTGTAAAATTATGTATTTTTCTTTTTTTTTTTTGCTTTCCACACGAATGATCTTTAACAATAAAACAGTTAAATAAATGAGCTTTGTTTATTTTTTTTCTTTCGCAAATTGATTTGTGCTCCTGTCAGTCAAACACAAATGACATGTACCACTTCACCACAGTGTCAGAGGTAACAAAACAGTCACAGTTCAGCCGTAACACACCGAAAACAATGAAAATGAATACGCAAATTAAAATCCTTCTGGCTGAAAAATCACTTAACAAGCAGCAGTCACCTGAGGGGAAAACGTAGTTACTTAAATAACATTACCATTAACTTCTCATTAGCATTTCTGCTATAATTAGCATCAAGCTGCTTCATCTACTAACATACACTAAGGTTTCTGAGGTAAAGTTTGGATTTTTCCTCAATGTTTCCTGACTAATTTTCCTGTCAGTAATGCTAGCATATCTGGGACATACAGGAACACCAGGAATTAAATCATACACTGTCAGTCAATTATTCAGTGAATCTTTTTGTAAGTAAACATTCACTAAACAATTTTTTTACACAAATTAGAGCGTCTGCCAAATGCCATAGATGTTTCAGACATTCCAAAACATAAAATATTATAAGCAGCATAATTTCACAAAGTGTTATTCAAAAGACTTCAACACTTCAATTTTTCTTTGGGCTACAGAATTTACTTATAAATTAAACTCCATTTTATTAGGAACACCTGTACCCCCTGCTTATTAATGCTGTTTTCGGACAGTCATGTGTCAGCAGGACAATGCAGATAAGTTAATGTTCATATCAAGCGTATGTGATCTCTGTGACTTTAATTGTGACATTTTAGAAATGGCTGATCTTGAATTGTGCACACACAACACACTATAGTTTACACTGAATGGAGCAAAAACAAAAAACATCTGGTATGTCACAGGCTTGCAGGCTAAAACACCTTGTTAATGAGAGAGATCAGAAGAGAATGACCAAAGTGGTCTGAGCTGACACAAAGTCAACAGTAACCAAAATTAAAAATCCTGTATGAGCATTAACTGAAGCTCTTGATCTGTATCTGTGTGATGTTTCACATTGTTCTGATGTTACATGATTGGCTAACTGCATACATTACCAGGGGCAAAGGCGATCCAAATAAAGTAAACAGTGAGTGTATATATACATTATACAGTGTATAAATTTTCCTATGAGGTAAATTTGAGCCAGTTTGTCAAAATAAGCCCAAAAATGAAGAGTTAATTAGCTTAATTTCATTGTTCAATATTATTTTTCATTTCAAGTATTTCTTAGTATAAATATGGTTAGATATATAGGAGTAATCTGTACCTGGTCTCGCCAGATAAAAGCTTGTTTTACTTACAAATCCTTTGGCAGAGAACAGAGCTCCTTATGGGACACAATCACTGCTGGTTACTGCTGATTACTAATTGCTTACTCGGCCATTAAAATAGCTGTTTTTGCCCTTAGAGATTTCTCTAGGCAAAATACTTGTTTACATACACAAGATTTTAAGATGCTAGCAATTAGCAAACTAGTGAAAAAACATAGGTAAATTATCTTGTATGAATGGACCTTTCTAAATCGATTGAAGGAAAATTTTGGCTTTTCTATATAAAGAATCCAAATTTCCATTTACACACAGGATTCTAAAATTTTCTAATTATTACACATAATAGCATTTTGTTTTTTATTTATTTTGTTTTCACATGACTTTTTAAAAATTTGTAATGAATAAATAAACCTCGACGAATTAGTATGCTACTTGACACCTTTTCCACTGGTTTTATACACATTTATTTTAAACATGGAATAAATTACAGAAATTGCCAGAAACATCCAAATTTGGACATAATACTCTGACAAAATAGATATTTTCAACACCACATGATGGTGATGTAACAGATTGATTGAGGTGAGCTGTTAAAACCCTGGATCCCAAGATATTTTCTGCTGTTTCTCCGTCTCCTCATAACAGATTATTTCATCTCCGACTTTAAAGTCAATAACCTTGTCCAAAGACAGACCGCACTCCATGCCAGTCTTAACAACTTGAACATCGTCTTTATGATGTTTTAGTGCAGTCAAAGCCCCTTCCCAAACAACCTCTTTTCCTCGAATGAGTCGAAATTTCAACTTCTTGTCCAGTTGACCCTTCTGGATTCGGCAGCCGGCCACTGGGACTTTCTTTTTCCCTATAGTCACATCAAAAGTGGCCAGAACAGAGGCTTCTCCTATTATATTCTCCTCAGTTGTCGGGTGCAATTTACTGCTAAGCTCTTCTTTCAGGTCGTCTATCAGGTGGTAGATGACACGATGCATCTTTAAGGGAATACCTTTTTTGGTAGCAATGTCTTGTATTGACTTATTAGCTCCAATGTTGAAACCATATATTGTTCCTGAGAAAGTCTCTGCCAGGTTAATGTCATTTTCTGAGATGTCCCCAACACCAAAGTGCACTATATTTAATGCACATTGTTCCTCTGCATCATAACTTTCAAGGATGTTTAAAAGGGCCTCCACTGAACCATCAACATCCCCTTTGACAATGAGATTCAGACTGACATTCTCAGCCTCTGTCTTCTCACTAGGCCTGTAGGCTACTTGGTGCTTGTTGGCCTTGTAGCGAGCGACTTTCTTCTGCCTCCAGTTGAGATGCGCCAGTCTCTCCCTCTCTTTCTGATAGCCCTCTTGGTGTTGCTTCTGTTTGGCCTCAATGGCTTGCTGATCCTCCTTTAGTTTGTTCTGTTCTTCCATGTATGCACGCCACTCCACAACCTCCCGAGCCCGCTGCTCAGACTCCACCTCCAGAATTTCTTCACCTGCGGAAGGTAGTTCCTTCCAGCCAACAATCTCCACAGGAATGCCAGGCCTAGCGGTTGTCAAAGTACAGCCGTTCTCATCAAACAGTAAGCGCACTTTAGCCCAGGTCTTGCCTGCCACAAGTATGCAACCCTTCTTTAGAGTGCCCCGTTTGATTATTGTCATGGTTACAGGTCCTTTGCCCTTGCTTGTATGGCTTTCGATGACGGTCCCTTCTACAAAACCTTTAGGGTCGGCTTTTAGTTCTAGCATCTCAGCAAGTGCAACTGTGGCTTCAGCCAGCTCCATTAGATTCTCCCCTTTTAAAGCAGATACATGGATAGCCTGGACATCTCCTCCAAACTCTTCACATACAACATCATGGGCCAGCAAAGCCTGTTTTACTTTCTGGGGCTCTGCATGAGGCTTATCACATTTATTTACTGCTAAGATGATTGGCACTTTGGCTTTCTTGGCATGCTGTATGGACTCAATGGTCTGCTTCATTACTCCATCATCAGCTGCAACCACCAGAATAATAATGTCAGTAACCGAGGCTCCACGAGCTCTCATAGCAGAAAATGCTGCATGTCCAGGGGTGTCCAGAAACGTAATCAGTTCACCAGAAGGAAGCTGGACTAGAAACGCTCCAGTGTGTTGAGTGATTCCTCCAGCCTCTTGTACAGCAATCTGGCTCTTCCTTAGGCTGTCTAGCAGTGTGGTCTTCCCATGATCCACATGCCCCATAATAGTTACTACTGGAGGTCTAGCCACTAAATGAGCAGGATCTGGTGGTGGTTGTCTCTGAATGTCTTTGTTTTCTCTCACTTCATTTGCCTCTATCTTGGCCCATTTATACTTCATCCCAGACCTCTTTATAGCCTCTTTTAGCCACTTCTCCTCTAATACAGTGTCTTCTTCCAGCTCATAGATATCTATAGCTGTGTTTAGTAGAGCCTCGTATACATGATCAATGTCTTTGTTCATAGCCTCGGCAAGTTGCGCCACAGTCATAGACTGTTTGATCTCCACTTCTTGCTTCTCCAGTTTCTCTAATTTCACTGGCTTCAGGATAAACTTCTTACCTTTGCCATGTACTCTATCCTAGACAAAAACAACACAATTTTAATTATAGATTAAATACATACTTTCT
The DNA here is from genome assembly GCF_014805685.1 of Silurus meridionalis. Lineage (NCBI taxonomy): Eukaryota > Metazoa > Chordata > Actinopteri > Siluriformes > Siluridae > Silurus > Silurus meridionalis. The sequence goes on from NC_060896.1 coordinate 22,104,976, forward strand.
AACTGTTTCCATTCCATAATAGTAATTGCAAAGTTGTCGCATTACCGGTTTAGCAGCCAGATATCGTACATGATGGGAAGTGTACAGTGGAACATCAAGACAATGGGCTGATACAGCCCTCCCAAACAGGACGGCACACCTCTTAATCATGGCACTGATGGAAAAAAAAATACTCAGTTACCTCAAGTAAAAATGTATGAAATAGGTTTATAAATTAGGATTAATCAGAATAATATGCTTTGTGACAAGATTTTGACATCTTAAGGATACAGAAACAAACCTTAGGTGACTAGGACACAGCATGCCAATTAATGTGATTGCTTCAATTTCTCATGACTTTCTGTTTTTACATTTGTAGTTATGATTATTGATCTATAAAACTAGACAGGAGTGCTATAAATATTTTGTGGTGCAAGCTCTTGCACTGAAAACATTGTAAAAATGCCTGACTCGTGTCAGCCTGCATAGATATTTTTTTATGTTAAAGTAAACCTGTAATTATGAGCACTTCCTCCATAATCGGGCTTGGGTGCAGACTTAGCTATTTGGGCCAATTGTGAGCCAACCTTTTTTTCCAGAATAGTACTAAACATTGCGCTGTGCTGAAACGGATTGATACATTTTGTATCAATACTAGGGGTGTAACATACACTTATTCGCACCAAACAGTTTCGGTACAGGGCTTTCGGTTGGGTACACATGTGCAATTCTTTTTACGTGCGAAATAATTAAAATTCCCTCACGAACATATTAAGTGGCAGACCGGAAAGATTTTGGTTTTTGCGCATGCCATCTCCTGTCATCGCCAATGTTTTTTTATGACAGTCTGGCAATATGGATTCTTTTGCGTTTTATGTACAGCTTCAAAAGTTTTTCTTAAAAGGAGAAACTATTCCACATATCGAGGAAGTGAATAAATGAAGGATGGAATGAATGAAGACTTTCGTTAAAGTATGCTGAAATAAGCAGAACAGTTGGGTAGACCATATCTGTTGAAAATAAAATATTAAATGTAAAACACACACAAACACAGATATATTTACACATCTGTGTTACCCAAATGGGGTCTAACAAATGTAAACTATTTTATTTAAATCTATTTAATAATTTACATTTTAATCGACTACTCAAATTAATCAATATAATAAATGTATTCCGTTAATTTTATTTATTCTATTTTATTTTTATATATATAATATATGCATTTTTTTTTATAAGCAGGCATTTTATTTAAAATTGTTTTAAAAAATATAAACTGTTGATGTTCACAAATGTTAATAATAAAAAAAAACTGCATTAATGAAAAACAACAAGCAATTTTATGTTTTGCATTTTTTCCCTTAACTGTACCGAAATTGAACCGAACCCTGAAATAAAAACTGAGGTACGTACCGAACTGTAAATTTGTGTACCGTTACACCCCAAATTTAATACTACTTCTCCCAAAATATGTTCTTAATTTTTATGTATATTTTTAGATACTTTAAACCTCCTAAGTGATCTAAGATTTCCAGACCTGTGCCAAACAGACATATGGATGTCACAGTGTCTCGATCCTAATGTCCAGTGTCAGATCAGTACACACTACACTGCTGTAAAGGTCTACAAGATGAAGTGGAATCCAAATAGTGCTGATATGAAATACTTATCAATGCTTCTGTCATTTAAAAATCCCAACACAATATCCTTAAACACGAACTCCAAAAGCAAGTTTGCTTTTACATGCACCAATCAGGCATAACATTATGACTGGTGAAGTTAATAACATTGATGATCTCCTTATCATGGTACCTGTTAGTGGGTGGGATTTATTAGTCAGCAGGTGAACATTTTCTTCTCAAAGTTGATGTGTTAGAAGCAGGAAAAATGGGCAAGTGTAATTATTTGAGCGAGTTTGACGAGGGCCAAATTGTGATGTCTAGACATCTGGGTCAGAGCATCTCCAAAACTGCAGCTCTTGTGGGATGTTCCTGGTCTGCAGTGGTCAGTGTCTATCAAAAGTGGTCCAAGAAAGGAACATTGGTGAATCTGTAACAGGGTCATGGGTGGTCAAGGTTTATTGATGCACGTGAGGAGAGAAGGCTGGTCCAACAGACGAGCTTCTGTAGATCAAACTGCTGAAGAAGTTAAAGTTGTTGATGTTCGACGGGTCAGAACTGTTTTGGCAGCAAAGGGGGACCAGCTCAGTATTAAGCAGGTGCTCATAATGTTATACCTCATCAGTGTATATCTGAAATGATTCTTATTTTAATTAAATGTTCTATCAGGATAGATACATAGATCACGTGCATTCCTTCTCAGTATCCAACACGTATAAAATGCACCACACATCAAATAACTCTATCAATCACTAATATATACACTACCACCCTTTAATACAGCAGATCGCAACGTGTAACAAATACAGCATATTCAAGCATAAACCAATTGACTTTGAATACGTACCGTGCAAAAGCTTCCGGCTTGCTTTAAGACTTCCTGTGACGCACATGACATCACTTCCGTTGAGAGCAGCCCGTTCCTGTAGAGCTGTCAAAGTAGAGGTGTGTGTTGTGTGTGTTGTGTGTGTGGTTTTGTGTGTGTGTGTGTGTGGTGTGTGTGTGTGTGTGTGTGTGTGTGTGTGTGTGTGTGTGTGTGTGTGTCAGAAAGGGGAGAAACAGCGGTTTAGTTTTTGAATGTCAAAAAGAAATGTAGTGGGTCATTTCACTAAGTCGTAGTTTGCGGCTACACACACACACACACACACACACACACACACACACATTGTGCAACGCTGAAGCGGCTTCACAGCGACTGAACTCCACTCAGGGTCAGTAATTCCACTTCTATCTCTTTCCCCATTTTTTTTTCAATATTTTCCCCTCCATTGCTCTGTACATGTTAATATTTGATAGCATATATTATATTATTATACATAATGTAGTATTAGAAATATTTTGTATAGTCTTCTGTTAGGTCTTCAGTTCTTTAGTATCCTAGTATGTTTGTTGACTTCATAAAAGTCATACAAACAGAACAGGAAAGTGTATTTATTCTATTATTTCCCTTTCCAGACCATTGAGGTAGTTTGTGATGAAGAGGAAGTGAAAAAGAAACACGGCTTCTTTTTTTTTTCAGGACGTGTTTAGTAGTTTTTCAAATATAATTCCACAATCACTTTTAATTAATCTGTCATCCAAAAAATATGTAACGCTGAAGAGTAGAGTCGCACCATTCTGCACATCGTCTTGCTGTCTTTGATTGGTTACATGATGAAGTATTAAATGACAAAGTTTTCCAACATTTAGGGCATGGAGGCGAACAGTTCAGGACTCATAAGAAAAAGACGACGAGAGGAACCAAATGGAGACACGGACAAAGACGTCCGAGGTGGAAAAACAGCAAGGACTTCGGTGAGGTTATTTGGGAACAATACTGATCAGGGATTGGTCATGGGAAACGGTGATGATCACGATTGGTCATGGGGAACAATAAGCCAAATCAAGTTTATTTCTTTAGCACTTTTTACAATGGACATTGTCTTAAAGCAGCTTTACAGGATTTAGGAATTAAGGTGAAGGATGTGTGTTTATCCCTGATGAGCAGCCTGGTTGAGTGTGGCAAGGAAAAAACTCCCTTAGATGTTATGAGGAAGAAACCTTGAGAGGAACCAGACTCAAAAGGGAAACCCATCCTGATTTGGTTGATATCAAAAGTGTGATTATAAATCATTAAACTAATACAAAACAGTGAAGAGTGAGAACTAACATGAGCACCGGAATGTGAGTAATATTCTTTCTACAGTCTTTTACAGTCATTTGAGGTTATGGAAGCTACTGAGGAGCTACTGAACAACTCATAAAATAGCTCAACATTTTAGATTATCATAGATAAAACACCAGCTTCTCCATGCCAGAGCCTTTAAACACTCAAAGAGGTCCAATGTCCAAACTCTACATGAAGTGGAATCCAAATAGTGCTGGTACGAATTACTGATGAGGGATTGGTCATGGGAAACAGTGATGATTGCGATTGGTCAATGGAAACAATACTGATCATGGATTGGTCATGGGGAACATAGATGGTCAACGATTGGTTACAGGAAACAGTAATGATCAAGAATTGGTTATAAAGAACAGTGGTGATCAGGGATTGGATTTAGGGAACAGTGGTGGTTAGTGATTAGTTTAAGGGAACAGTGGTGGTTAGTGATTGGTTTAAGGGAACAGTGGTGGTTAGTGATTAGTTTAAGGGAACAGTGGTGGTTAGTGATTGCTTAAGAGAAACAGTGGTTATCATAGTGATTGGTAATTGTTGGCAACATTGCTGCGACTGTCATGGGACAATGTTAAAGTAATTTAATTGTTTGTTTGTGTGTGTGTGTGCATGTGTGTGTGTGTTCCAGAACCTGACAGAACCTGCACCTTTTTCTGATCAGCTGGAGTCCACACCATACACTCGTGTTAACCTAAAGGAAGCCCGTGATGGCACACCAGGTGCTTGCATGCAGTACTTTTTTTTTTCTGTCTATTTTATCTTCAAACAGTTCCAAAATAAACATTCTTAGATAGACAGTTATTGACTATAGGTCATCTGTTATCCCCCTTCACTACAGACTTTGCACAGGACCACTTCAAACCAAATATGAATTAGGTACCAAATCCTTTTCAAAACAACCGTAACACTGAAATGGTGGTGTGTGTGATACAGGAATGATTATTATTTTTTTTTATATTTTTCAGTCCACCAAGCAAAAAATATCCATCAGACAGGAACATTAGCCATGTAGGCAGAGTAGAGAGTGGTGTGTGTGTGTGTGTGTGTGTGTGTGTGTGTGTGTGTGTGTGTGTGTGTGTGTGTGTGTGTGTGTGTGTGTCACCGTCATGCTAAAATGGACCACCATTAGCATGTCTCATTGTAGCTGGTGGATGAGGTTTCTCTAACTAGTAACAGATGGGCTACAGTATATTATACCTAGAAATTGAAGGTAAATCTAATTGAATTGGTTTGCTCTTTTTAAACTAATTTATTACTCGTTTGCTATTATAATAACCCCCACTCTTCTGGGAAGATGTTCCACTAGATGTTGAGGTGCGCTTGTTGATATTTTGCTCATTCAACCACAATGGCGTTATTAAAGTCAAATCAGGCGCTTCCACTCCAAAAAAATATTTTCATGGAGCTGGCTTTGTGTGCAGGGGTATTATCGTGCTGGAACAGGATTGGGTCTCCTAGTTCAAGTGAAGTCCATATACACATTAAACAATTGTGTGCCTCCAACTTTGGTGCAAGAACCACATATGGCTGGAAAAGTCAGTTGTCCCAATACTTTTGCTATATCGTATAAACTACATTGAGTAAAGAAATTGTCCTGCTTTTTTCTTTCTCGTGTTTAGTGCGTGTGTACGCTGACGGGATTTTTGACATGTTTCATTCTGGGCACGCTCGAGCCCTGATGCAGGCGAAATGTCTTTTTCCAAACACTCATCTCATTGTGGGCGGTAAGTAGCGTGAAACTCTTCTCTAAGTGATTAACTGACCTGTGATCAGTGAAGACAAAAGGGCAAAGGGTTTAAAAAGCAACTCCAGCAACCATTTTATTTATTTGCTGATTGAAGCTATAAAGTGGTGTGTTTTGATCATTTTTATGCTCAGCTCAAACACAAGACTGACAGATTGAACTAAGCCTTTAGTTTTAGAAATGTATGGCATCATTTACATGTACATCTATGAAAACGATATAACTAAAATAAAAACAGCCTTCAGGATCACAATGAGACCAATACATCAGTTGCCTTTGTAGTATTCTCTGGTTTAATGCCTATACTGCTCAACGTCCAACTATTCCACTAATGATTTATTTACATTTTGTTGATCACAAATGTCTGATTGTCAACCATGTTTAGGTCACACAGGCAAAGATGTGATTTGATTGAATAAAACAGGAATAGAAAAAAACCCTCAGTACAAGTGGATCTCATGGTGCTTCACTTGTATCAATGGACAACCCACAACAATTTATATAAACGCTCTCATGTCTGTTCCTTCGCTCTTTCTACAGTGTGCAGTGATGCTTTGACACACAAGCTGAAAGGCTTTACTGTAATGAACGAGGACGAGCGGTACGATGCAGTGAGTCACTGTCGCTATGTGGACGAGGTGGTCAGGGACGCCCCGTGGACCCTAACACCAGAGTTCCTGGCCGAACACAGAGTGAGTGACCGATCAGAGGATGTCTGACATACAGACATTCATGGCATTTAGTGGATATTTGACAAATTCAAAATGGCTGACTTTTTCCTGGCACGCAGATTGACTTTGTTGCCCATGACGACATCCCGTACGTTTCAGATGAGAGTGATGACGTTTACAAGCACATAAAGGAGGCTGGTCGGTGTCAAAAAAAAAAATAAATAAATGAGTACAATACATAGATATTGGCAAAAATGTGATTTCATTTTTTATTTTTATTTTTTATTCATTGGCTTAAGAATGATTCTTTCATTTTAAGGCATGTTTGCACCTACACAAAGGACAGAGGGCGTCTCTACCTCTGACATCATCACACGCATCGTCCGGGACTACGATGTTTACGTTCGACGCAATCTGCAGAGAGGCTACACTGCCAAGGAGCTTAACGTCAGCTTCATCAATGTGAGTTTAACCAGCATCTTGGGTAGACGATTCCAGATGATTCTGTGCTCCATTATTGAGTCACGGTATTAAATGTAATTAATTTGGAGATGCATGTTCCTGGATCTCGTTATTAAAGAAATAACATTCCTCATAACTTCACTTCTAAGCAATTTATTTACTACCAGTTACACTATTTTATATATAGCAAAAGTTTGCGGACACCTGGTCATAAGTATTGTATGTGACATTTGGTCCCAATTTGCTCATATACGTCCCTCCACTCTTCTGGGAAGATAGGGTTGAGATCAGGGCTTTACAGCAGGCCATTCATAATCTTCCTTTCCAAACCATATCTTCACAGAGCTGATTTTGTGCACAGGGGCATTGCCATGCTGGAACAGGTTTGGTTTACCAAGTTTAAGTGAACGCAAAATTTTATTATACCGCATCCAAAGACATAATTTACAAGTGTGTGCCTCCAGCTTTGTTGTAACAGTTTGGAAAGGGACCGCATACTGACACAATGGAAAGGTCAGGTGTGCCAATACTTTTGTTCATGTAGTGTATCTATTGTCTTCTCTCCTCCACCCATTCCTGAGTCTTTACTCAGAAAAATTCTTTCCATATGCACCGGTCAGTCTATTGTGTAGCTCTGCATTTTACTAACTTTTTCCACATTGCACTATTTAAGCAATATTCTTTATTTATTGTAGATTAAAAAAAAAATACTCAAATTAAGCTGCAGTTCCTTAAAATGAGCACATTTAGAAGTTTTTACGTGTAACTTTTTGTTTGTCGGCTAAAACCAAGGCATTAAAAAACCCTCTAAAATGCATTATTTTGCAAAGCATCATCTTGCTCTGCATTTTAGTTAAAAACATTTTTTTGAAAAAGATTCATTCATTGAATTATGTAACGTTTTGGAGACACAGTGAGAGAGGTGAGATTGAGATGGTTTGGTCATGTGCAGAGGAGGGACATGGGGTATATCAGTAGAAGAATGCTGAGGATGAAGAAGGATTGAGCTGCTAGGCAAAAAAAAAAGGAAGGCCATGAAGGAGTTTTATGGATGTGATGAGGGAAGACATGCAGGTAGTTGGTTTAAAAGAGGCAGATGTAGAGGACAGGGGGGTATGGAGACGGATGATCCGCTGTGGCGCCCCTAATGGGAGCAGTCGAAAGAAGATTTGAATATTTCAATCGAAAAATCCCTCAAAATGCTCCTTAAAACAAGCATCATGTCTATGATGTTGGCTGTCCTACTGTGCTATTTCATGCCCAGCACATCTGTGTTGACGTGCCCTAAAAATATATGCAGACTGTCTAGTTGAGGTATGCTGATGAACAAGTTTCAGCATTTTGAATTGCCAGTTTTGCAAGTATTTATCAATGCAGATTGATGATCCTATGGCAGGGACACAGGACGAGCAGTTAGAAAAGATGTGCCTGATTGGCTTTACGTATAATGAGGGAAGAATGTTAGACTTCTTCCTGCCTAGCCGGTATCTGTCTTTTGATCAGCGAGAGCCAGCCCATGTGTGAGAAATGTCTGATGATAAAACTAGGAGGAAAACAAATGTGGAGGTGCATTAGGTAGGATTTTAAAGCAGTTTTGACCAACGTAAAGCAAACTGGGTTTAGAAGGGGGGAGAGAAATCTAAAGTACAATACTATTACAATTGTAAATAATAGTGTACTAGTAATATTAGCAATGGATCAGTAACAGTCACCTCTCAAATTTGTACCCAAGATCACGGTCGGTGCCCCCTACAGCTCAGAAAAAAAGAGGTGCAAATACATGAAAAATACACTACATGCAATGGTTGCTCACTTATATACTGACAACACCGTGTTTGCACCAGAAACCCAGAGGAAAGCCGAATTAAGGCTGACTTTTAAGTAGATAAATTGAGTGATCTTTGCAGGAAAAGAAGTACCACCTTCAGGAGCATGTGGATAAGGTGAAGCAGAAGGTACGAGACGTGGAGGAGAAGAGTAAAGAGTTTGTGCAGAGGGTGGAGGAGAAAAGCATCGACCTTATCCAGAAGTGGGAGGAGAAATCGCGCGAGTTCATCGGCAACTTCCTGCAGATGTTTGGACCAGACGGGGCACTGGTGAGACAGCGGGGTGGATGTATGGGGCAGTTATGTGCTTCTGTATCACGATTTCAGTAAAAACAGAACATTGAAGATGACAGGCCTATTGAACCATTTACCTCTGCCCTTGGAGTAATGTTTTCTCTGGAATAGTTAATGTAATTAATTACTGTACTTTTATTTTAACTTCACTACATTTCAAAGTCAAATATTGCACTTTTTTAACTCAACTACATTTTGTGAAATTCTTTTTTATTAACGAGTGGATAAAAACTTAACTGGCCAATCACACAGAAAGCCACCAATCAGGGTACAGCGTGTGCTCACATTGTTTTGATTGACACTTGGTGGTGGTATCTACTTATCACGAACATACAGTTCAGCATCAGTTTAACAGCAAGCAGAACATTTTATAGAAACAAATGACGGAAAAAAATTCTGACTTTAACTTGCCACAACACCCATGTGCCTATTTGTGCGATTTATTTATTTATTTTTTGAATAATTAAAAAGAAGGTTTTGGGCTCATGATAATTTTAATAGATATCAATAAGTGTTTGACTCAATATCATTCATTCTTTTACTCAAGTGAAAGTTTAAAGAGAGCACTTTTACTATAGTAATATTATGTGTATCTCTACTTTAACTCAAGTACATGGTTTGTGTACTTCATCCACCACTGGTTTCTACACAGCTGATTATATAATGCAGGGGTCTTATCAATCAGCACAGATTTTCATAATGCCAGCAAAATGGCAACACAGCAATATTTCAAACTGACGATTAATTAGATGATTTGAGGAACTCACTGTTTGCATTTCGAACCAACCAGAGTTTATCTATTACATTTGTAAACAGCCAACTCATCCCGTATCTATCAGTCAGTCACACCCTGATCAATAATGTCTAATAATGTCCCTCAAAAACACGTATCTAAATAATCTGAGTGATTATTGATATCATCCCCGAGAAGTACTCAACTGTGAAGAAAAATACTCAAGTACATTTCTAGATCTATTCACCAATCTGGATGTTGTTGGGTTAGAAGTACCGTAGATAACCACTAGAGGGCATTTAAGGCATATTGGCTTCACTCAGCAGCAGTCTTGAGAGATGCTTTTGTGTTTGATCTGGATGCCTGAAAAACTACACAAACAAGATTACTCATCATCCCTGTATTATCTCGATCTAAAAGCCAGCTGTAATTATGGAGGGTAAACCCCATGGATGGTGTATGTCTGATTAGTGAAGCATTGATAAATTAGTCAGTGGAATCACTGAATCTAATGCATTACTATTCGTATTTTGCCTGCTATAACTGTTTTGTGACCGATGAAAGTCAGTAGGAGTAAGACAGAGTACATGTGTGTGAATGAGAGGGAGGGCAGTGGAGGGGTGCGGTTGCAGAAAGAAGAGGTGGAGAAGGTGGAGGAGTTCAGGTACCTGGGGTCAACAGTATAAAGTAATGGAGAGTGTGTTAGAGAAGTGAAAAAAAGAGTGCAGGCAGGGTGGAGTGGGTGGAGAAGAGTGATGGCAGGAGTGATTTGTGATAGAATAGTACCTGCAAGAGTGAAAGGGAAAGTTTATAGGACCATGGTGAGACCTGTGTTGTATGGATTAGAAACAGTGACATTGAGTAAAAGACAGGAGGTGGAGCTGGAGGTAGGAGAGCTGAAGATGTTGAGATTTTCATTGGGAGTGACGAGGATGGACAGGATTAGAAGGAAGTTTATTAGAGGGACAGCGCATATAGGATGTTCTGGAGACAAGGTGAGGGGGGTGAGATTGAGATGGTTTGGACATGTGCAGAGGAGGGACATGGGGTATATCGGTAGGAGAATGCTGAGGATGGAGCCACCAGGAAGGAGGAAAAAAGGAAGGCCAAAGAGGAGGTTTATGCATGTGCTGAATTTAAAAGAGGCAGATGTAGAGGACAGTGTGAAATGGAGACAGATGATCTGTTGTAGCGACCCCTAATGGGAGCAGCCAAAAGAACACTGATTATGTTCAGAATATGGGGTAGAGCAACTGCTGACAGCAAATCACCATACAAGCTTAAAAATGTGTTGTTTGCCCTAAAATCTTGTCCATCCTGTCTTTTTTAGAAGCACATGCTGAATGAAGGGAAAGGGCGCATGCTGCAGGCTATCAGCCCCAGACATAGCCCCAGCAGCAGCCCCACCTGGGAAGAGCGCTCTCCTTCTCCAACATTCCGTCTTCCGTTCTTCACCAAAACCCTCCCGTCCGACACACGCAACATCAGCGAGGACGACGAGGACTAGAGGGCTTAAGGACTGGTATTCCTGTTTTAACCTCAAGGCAAGAGTGTCTATTGAGAGTCCTAAACTGTAACACAGCTTTTAGGTTGATCTATTGTAGAAGTTTGATTAGGACCACAGGGCTGCATTAATTACAGGGTCAGTAAGACTTCCTGGACTGAAATGATTCTTAGATTTAATCAGTGTTCGCTTGCATCTTTTATACACTTTTGATTTGTGCACAAGTTCTTCAGTTCAGCATGACTCTCACTGCACACCACTGTGAAACTTACCGTTACCGTCAAAGCACATTAGACCATTGTTTGTTTGCTGGTAGTTTTTTTAACTTCTTAACGGTCCAACAAACAACAATCCACATCCACCTGGAAAAAGGAACAAGGGATAGTTCAGGTAAAATTGAAATGGACCACTTTGAGTCACATCGGGATTCGGTGTGTGGCTTTAGGTTTATCGAGGTGCTACAATGATCAATCAAGCGAACAGGTCTGGAAAACTTATAGCTACCAGTTTATCATATACCACGGAATCAAAAGTCTATATGAAATAACCGTTTATAAAAAGTGTCAATTTTCCGCATGTATTTTATACATTATCACTGGGCCCAGTAACGACTAATAATGACTTTAGCTATGTGACGTTTTCTAAATGCTAAACTGTTAGATATCTAATGCTTGTGAGTTTAAACTAAAACCTAAAGATGGCTTGCCTGATTAACTACATCTGAGGTTTTAGTTTTTTGGGGCCAAATTGTTCCTTTAAAGCTTAATACGTTCCTCTTTTTGTTCCAATGTAAACCACATGGAGGCTACAAACACTGGATCTGCTGCCATTCTGGAGAAACTGAACATAATCATTTCCCTGTGAGGGTGAAAAGTTATTGCATGTGTGTTCCGATGGCATGCGTGTGCAAAGTCAAATGACTATTTTTTTAAGTCTTAATTTTATGACTCTAATCATATTTGCTTCATAATCAGTGTCTTTCTAATCTGCCACAATAAATGTGTTATTCCTTTTGCGATTTTGCGTTCGTCCCAAACAATTTTGGCTCACTTTAGATTCACATCAGTCAACATGTATATGGTGTATGAGTATATACGTTTTGGACCAGAGCCACAGTGCTCAATTTTTGGCAGCCGTGTTTGACATCGGGAAAAATTGTACACGTTTGATTTTTGCACAAACGATTCCTTTAACGTTACTAGGCGCTAGTTTTTTAGCCTTCTGAATAAGAACAAAGACGTCTGAGCAAAGTGCTGCAATACGGCACAGATGCTGGAATTTTGGAAAGGATTGGTCTCCGAATTGTTTACATTAGTCTGAGTGAGTGAGACTGGGAGTGAGTGAGTGTGATGGATTTATACAGACACACGGAATGCAGGAGGAATGTAGCGAAGCCCACTTGTACGATCACTATACAGGCATGAATATAACCATTGGAATGCTTTTTCCTCTTAATATCCCTTCTATCAGACAACTGTGATGTTTATTATGTGATGCTCCAATCAGGCATAACATGACTGGTAAAGTGATGAACACTGATTATCTCTTCTGGTTTGGTCTTGAGTGGCCTGCTATAGAGCTCTGATCTCATCCCTACTGAACACCTTTGGGATGAATTGGAACAGCACCCCAGGCCTCCTCACCTACATCAGTACCCTTGTGTCTGATGAACACACATCTTCACAAGCACACTCCAAAATCTACTGGAACATGATTCCAGAAGAGTGGAGGGAATTATGAGGAAACTGAGACTAAATGTTGTGATGCTCAAAAAAGCACATCCTATACTTATGACCAGGTGTTCGTAAACTTTTGGCGGTATAGTGTATATGACAGACTGGTGTTCATAAACGAATCATCAGTAACTGCTTCATCTTATTTAGGCTTATTATATATCCAAAACCTATTCACATTTACACATGGGGCAAATTTAGCAGAGCTAAATATCCTATTGGAATGTTGAAGGAAACCAGAGAACCCAGAGGAAACCATGTGAAGCAGCAACACTATTAATACATTCAGATAAATGTTTATGATGCACTCATTTAATTACAAGTCGAGAAAAAAAGATGCAGTGGTGCTGGCTGATTCTTTAATTCCCCACAGTAGACAAGTGAACCTGTTTAAATATATATAGAATATGTTTATTACAAAAGGAAAATGTGGTGCTGGGATTTGAACTCATCAGAAAGCTAACATTTTAACCACTGAGCTACCACTTCCCCATTTATAGAGATGAGAGAAGAAAAGTCAGATTTGGTATTACCTCCTATCAGTGTATTATCAGTTTCTTTCCCTTTGTTCAGTTTTGCAGCATGGGTCTCTGGGTAATTCTATGAACTAAAAAGCTGAATAGTCGAATGCACTGAAGCATGTTTGAGACACCGGACCGAAGTGTTCTACAGCTTCCAATATAAAGAATGACGATACATTTCTATAGTATAATTCTGTCTCGGGTCACTAACCTTGAAGAAATTGGCTTGATGAGATAAAAAATACTTCTTGTAAAAAAAAAAAATTTAACACAAAAATACGCATACTTATAAAACAAAGCCCTAAACATTTATGTTTCTACGAGACAGCCCTTGTGTTTCAGCGTTTCTGAATGAATCTGGTCCGTGACGTCCTCCACCGAGAGACTCTGAATGTGAGGTAACGAGTCGCTCGGAGAGGATGAGAGCGCAGGAGGTAGTGGAAGAGATTCCCCGACACTTCGCCGCCATCAACTGTTGTTCGATGGCCGTTCCGGTTTCAGCCTGATGGCCCACGAGTTTGCCGAAATGACACTGCCTCGCCGGTGGATCTGGCAGGTGTAGGTTCCCTCGTTGAATTCGTTAGCGACGATGCGCAGATTGCGATCTTTGATGGCGATGTAGCCGGGGATGGAGGTCAACAGCTGTTCTCCGTCCTTATACCACCTGAGGAGTGGGAGACCGCAATGATATTAAAGAGGGTCTTTGCAGGTGCTTGCAGTCCGCAGTTAATTAATTATTTTTACCTTCAAACACTTTTTTTTAAATAATTGTATCAAAACTACTTTTAAAACAACTCATTCAATAGTGCACTGTCCAAATAATGTAGATCGGCAGCATTCCCCAGTGTGGCCTCTTGGCTTTTTTTTTTTTTTTTTTAGTAAACCAACACTCGGTAGCTTAGCGTAACTATGGTAGTGAGGGTAAGGCGCTAGAAAATGGAGGCGTTCCAAATTTGCATCTCATGAATATTCATTAATCATCAGTAGCAACAATATAGCTAGACAGCAGTATTAGGCAATGTTGATAAATACATTTCCTATTGTTACAATTGCAGCTTCCCCAAAACTAATAAAAGGTTTTCTTTCTACACTCAGAAATTCAGAAACAAAATATAAGGACAAATATTGGGACACCTGACTTTCCCAGCCATACATGTTTCTTCCCCAAACTGTCTTTAGATGCGCTAACATGAAATAATCCCGACTAACTAGGAGACCCACAAAGATATGTTGTTTGGAGTGCAAGATCTTAAATACCATTGTGTCTGAATGAGCACCAATCTCCACAAGTACACTCCAAAATCTAGTGAAACATCTTCCCAGAAGAGTGGAGGTTATTATTACAGAAAAAAAATAAAATATAAACTGCAGTTCTTGTGGGCTGTTCGAATGTGTTTCTTCCTCAGTCACGGGTTTAAAATCTGGCTTTCCACCTACGCATTTCTCACTTGGAGTATGTGCACTACCTGACTTTTGGAGGCACTTTCATGTTTTTGGTCCCGCAGCGGAAGCCCACTACTTTCCCCCGAGGCACCATCTTGATCTTGACGTTGGCAGGAGGAGGAGTTGGAGTAGACCCAGCTTCCGGGGGCTCTGAGGTGCAAACAACTGTCTTATACTCCAATATGCTGTTATACTCTATAAATACTCAAAAAAATGCTGTAACTTTTCACTTATACAAGCTCCCCCACAACATCTCACCGTAACACAGGTCACAGCGCTGAGGGCAGTGTTTCTTCATGAAACTCCGTCTACTCTCACAGAAGCCTAACCGTGCCCAGGGGTCACACACACGCTTCTTATCCAAGCAGCCTAAAAACACACGAAAGCATGTATTTATACTTATGTGAAACAGTCTCCATAGAAGAGTGGAAGACTGAGAATATGTAGAGAGCATTCACAGCATAAGGAAGAAGTAAGTAATGTCAGACATCAGACGAATCGGATGAAGAAACAAAGAGAATTAAGTCGGGATAACGAGGAGATATTATACAAAATATTATAATGCATGCCCTCTTAGGACTTCTGTAAAATCTAGATAATGAAACTTAGTTTTGAGCAGTTGTCAATGTTTTTACTCATTCATAAAATAATGTTGGATCTATCTATCTATCTATCTATCTATCTATCTATCTATCTATCTATCTATCTATCTATCTATCTATCTATCTATCATCTCCAAAGACATTTTGAGGAAACAATTTAAACCCAGAACAGCAGTGTAAATAATCCACCTCATTCATGTTTAATACCATGACTCTGTTTCACAGACAGAGAGGCTGTAAAATATTATCCCAAAAGGAGATGAAATTTCTGGAGATTTCACTGTAATCACCCGATATGACTATAACAGATGCTCTGTGCATTTTTCTGACAAGCAATGGTGGAACTTTTACACTTGGATCCAAGTGCTAAATTGATGTGGATGCCAAAAAATGTTGAGAGAGACAGGAGCTCTGCTCTCCCATTCATAACCGCTGCCTCTAGTGGTGGACGAAGTACATAAACTATGCACTTGAGTTAAATTAGAGATACATCAAACATTTCTCCAGTAAAAATGCTCCTTTAAACTTTTACTTGAGTAAACGTGCAAAAGTATTTGCCTTCAAATGTACGTAAGTATCCAAAGTACTATGATTTATTATGGCTATAATGTTCCTGTTATCATTTTTCTCACAAGACTGTTGCTTAATTAACTCAGTTTATGTGAAAAAAGTCTAATGTTACTCTTAGCACACTGATCTATTAATAGAATGATATTAATGAGTCAAACACTGATTGATGTCTATTAAAATTATCATGAGCCCAAAACCTTTTTTTCCACTACTGAAAAACAAATTGTGTAAATGAGGTCAAAAAAGGAATGACTGATTTCACAAAATGAAGTTGAGTAAAAAGTACGATATTTCACTTTGAAATGTAGAGAAGTTCAAATCTCCCCAAATGGAAATACAATACATTTGCAAAAAATGGCAAAAAAAAAAAAAAAAAAAGAGAGGGAGCTATCCCTTTTATCCCATTCATAACTGCTGCCACTACAATAAGCCCTTTCAGTCTGTGCTCATTTTTAGATACTTTGAAAATCTAACGCACTGTTGAATACATTTCAGTCATCAGTTTCAAATAAACCTTCCGTAAACGTGTTTCCTGTAGTAGTCTCTCCATATTACTTCACCGGCCCCCTCGGTAAACAGTGTTGAAGACACTGGCCTGTTGCCAAACTCAACTTCTCAGGCCTACTATAAAGACAACACAAGACCACACACACATTTCCTCTGTGTTTGTTTTTCTTGCTGTTGCTTAGTGGTTAATGTTTTGTGCTAATAACAAAAAGGTTACAGGTACAAATCCCAGGAAATCCAGTCACACTTTTGATCAAAGCTTTTCATCCTAAACTGCTTGCACTGGTGGCTCACGATGGTCTTCATAAAAAAAAAGAAGAAAAAAAAAGACATTCCGAACAAATCAAAGTCCTGGTTTACCATAAAGACGCTGAATGCCCCAGATATCATCCTGAGAAATGTCACGCTGCCCCGTGTACGTGGCGTTGGGGTGCATCAGAGCGCCGGGGTCACGTGAATGCCACAGGCCGAGAGCATGGCCGATCTCATGGGCTGCCACCTGAACCAGGTCGTTGAGCCATACACCTGTGCATGGAGATGTAAGGGAGTAGAAAGAACAGAAAGAGGGATAATAAAAAAAGCCTCAACCTTAACTTACTCAGCTTTGTTCTTGGTTTAAAAATAAAAGTGGAACTTCCTCGTAGTGTGTCTCAGGAGTGGACAAATCACATTTGTTCCTTTCCACTATACACCTACCAACAAGTACACCAGAAGATCAGTACTTACCCTGTTTCCAGCTGAAACGAGATTTGCCCAGGATCCAGAACTCATGATTGTCAAAGTGAATCTCCCCCCTCGGGGGCAGGAAGGCATGAGCCAGCTCTCCGTTTAGCCCGTCAAAGCAGGGGTGCAGTGGAGACCACCAGCAGTCTGTGTGATTAAATGTGTAGAAACCTGTGTAGGAACAGCTTTGGAGTTGGTCAGTGAGCAGATTATAGGACATTAAGAAAATGTCTCCTCCAATGTGTTCCAATGTGGCCACAAAATGTTTTTGTTGTTTTTTTCGGTTTTGATAGTCCATGAGTTCACATGTGTACCGTGGTGGACAGTGTCGAAGTAAAACTTTGTGTATCTGTTCTTTACTGAAGTATTTCTATTTGGGGAGATTTTTACTTTTAACTTCACTACATTTACAATGAAATACACAAGTCAAATATCTTTTTACTCAAATACATTTTGATAACAGTCGTACTTTTTATTTATGAGCGGATAAAAACCCGACAAGCACGCAGCAATCCACCAATCAGCGTAGAGCGCGCGCTCTGTTTTGATTGACGCTTGATGGTATCTACTTATCACCAACATCCAGTTCAGCAGCAAGCAGAATATTTTAAAAGTAATATATGACTGAAGAAACTCCTGACTCAAACTTGCCACAACACACATGGCCTCTATAATTGTAATAAATATCAATCAGTCTTGGACTAATTAATATCATACTATTAATAGATTGGTGTGGAAGTGATTAAACAATAATAATAATAATAAGCCACAATAAATCATAGTACTTTGGATACTTAAGTACATTTGAAGGCAAAGTAGTACAAAGTAATAGGAGTAATATTTTACCTACTTTATCTCCACTTCAACTCAAGTACATGGTTTGTGTACTTTATCCACCACTGATGTTTACTACTACTACTAAAATATCCAGTATCAGAAAACCCAAATTGTCAGCAAAAAAATACAACAAAAAAAATTCATACATTACAAAAAAAAACTGCCAATGTGAAACAACACGGTAAAATCAATTTCTTGATCATCCCTGATACATTGGTTCTGTGTGTGATGGACACTGCCCCATATGAAGAAATCTTCTTAAGGAGGAACCAGCAACAGTCCAAAATGAAAAATCCTACAGAGATAATATAGTTTACTCCCCAACCACACACCCCAGGACTCACCAATAATGATATCAGCACTCTTGTTAGGGTTGGTGACTTCGCTAAAAGTCAGAGGTGAGACATCACTCCATTTGGTGAAGGCAATGCTGATGGCCTTACGGGTGTCATCTTTATTCAGCGTGTTGGGGAACGCTGTGATCCTATATAACCAAAAAACAAAAAAAGCAATACGATGAACCTCAGTTTGGGTAGAACATAAGTGTGAAACAGTGCGCATGCACATACTTTTAATATCCCTCAGAACTGGATCACAGTGTGTGCTGGAGAAATGCAGGACCACATAATCTTTGGCATTTTCTGTACATTCCCAAGTAGAAACTGCATAAAATCCACATTTTACAAATCCCTTTTTCTATCCCTCTCCTTTTCTTCATCTGTGAAAATTGGTTGGTTGGTGGAAATTGGTTAAAACTAGCATATTATGCTGTTCATCATGATAATGGCAAATGATTAATGGCAAACTGATAAGTTGGTTTTGTGTCTACTGATTTAATCATAGCTATAATCGGAAGAGTGTGAAATCAAGCAAAACCATGGGGGATAATCCTGACGCCATACCTCTGGATGGAGTTCTCTTTAGTTGGAGATCACTCTGTGCAGCCAAGGATGGTTTGACATGGACAGTCTAAAGATCCAACTCAAGAACTACGGACTGCAATTAATATAAACTTCTGCTACAATGGCTTAGGACTAATACTAGCATGAACAGTTCTGCTTTTAAGCACCTCTCAGTGAACAATTCACTGCACGGCATACCTCAACAATGATAAAACTGAAATCTCGCTCACCGAGATGAAATCGGGATTCCCTTTTGAGGAGATTTCTTTGCTCATTAGGGATAAACTTATATAGGCACTTACATATCAATTCAAATGTTCATAACCTATTTATCTCTGTAAAGCTGCTTTGGGACAATTGTTAAATATAATCAATATAGTTTGTGAATTTTGGGTTGGTCACTTCCTCAGGCTCAGCTACATCGCACTTAAGCACTTAAATATCGGATTATAAAGTAAAACCCCACTGCTATATCGAGTCACATGATCTATAAATCTTTAATCTTTCTTGAAAAACGCTTTGAGTAAAATCTGCATTTGAATCAGTTTAGAAAACGTGCCCTGTTTATTCGGGGTAATGTATTCGCATTTGGTTGCACCTCTTCTCTCCAGGAGTTGAAGAAAAGCCTACGTAAGCAAATGGAAGCAACTTCCTCTATCTTTGGTTCTCTACTATTTTTTTTTTAAATAAACACCAGATGGCTGGGCTGTGCGCTCACTCAGTGTGAATCACATCGACAATCAATAATCAATGCCTCACATACTGACTGTGTGTCCACCCTGCGCTGTCACATGCTAAAAATAAGCATTAGAAGTTCATGTGTTGCTTTCTTAGAAACATTTCCATGAGCAGTACAGTGAGTGTTTACCTCAGGATTCTATTTATTGTTTTTTTACCTGGGAAAGAAAAGGCAGCTGTAGCGAGAAGAGAGAGGGTACCACAGGACACATTTATATGTTTACATCAAACTTGCCTCAGTGTGTGAATTCTTTCCCTACGGCTACACATCACCAAATCTTAAAACTTCCTCATCAAAGTTCATTCTCTCCTCTCCTCTGAATTTAGTCTTACTTGTAGGTGATGTTGAAGTGCTGCCACTTGTAGCCCAGCGGGTTGACGGCATAACGTTTGGCTCGAGCTGGCGTTTCTGTATGTCCTCCGTTCGCAGATGCACGACACTCCTGAAGGCCGAGACACAACAAAAATCACTGCTGAATCATTCGTTTAATTCAATACAATACTTGTGCTTGTTGGCTGAACTTTAGTTCTTTACTTTAGAACATTTGGAGTGCATGAAATGGTCTAGAAATGAATGCCAGTGATGCAAAAAAAAAAAAAAGAAACCAAAAAATAAATGATGTAACGTTTAAGTCTCCAGTGTCAGAGCGTTGTGACATTAATGGCATTTGGTGGACGCCTTTATCCAGAGCGACTTACACTTATTTCAATTATACACCTTGAGCAGTTGAGGTTTAAGGGCCTTGCTCCAGGGCCCCAGCAGTGGCAGCTGGGTGGTGCTGGGATTTGAAATCATGACCTTCTGATTATAAATCCACTGAACTTTAACCACTGAGCTACGACTTCCTCACGTCATCCCTCAATTTGAAAATACAATGTATAAAAATGGAATGAAGAGTTTTATTATTACAATAAGTATGCGCACCCCTGAACCAAATGTCTGTTAAAGCACCAGACATTTTATTATAGACATTTATAGATTTTATTACACCACTCAGTCTTTTTGGTTAAGAGTCAAATCAAAAGCATCAAGAGCCATTAAAGTATAAGTGCATCTCCTGTGCACAGATTTTTAGCAGGATTCAAGACGGGGATCTGGTTTGCTCATTCTAAAACTCTGATCTTCTCTTGCATAAGCTATTCCTTTGTGGATCCGGATGTATGTTTTGGCTCACTGTCATGCTGAAAGATGAGATTCAGGTTACAAGCAAATTCTTAAAGGTTTTGGGCCAAAATCAACTGCTGTTTTTCAGTATAAGCCCCAAGACTGGCTGAAGAAAAGCAGCACTAAAGAATGATGCTGCCACCAACATGTTTCACTGTTTGCTAGTCTTTTGGGTAATGCCACGATTTCTTACGAGGGTGTAGACTTTAATACACACTGGACATTTAATTTACATGAAACACAATTCTGTTTTCGGTAGGTGTTGCAAAAGGTGAGTTAATGATACGAAAACATAAAAGAAGTAAATTTTGTTTTATTAAGCTTTGCTTTTTTTTTTTTTTTTTTTTTTACAAAAACATGAATTATGTTTACGGATAATTATCAAAGCATGGCTTTCTTCAAACAAATTTGGATTTTGGATTATTATTTTTTATTTTTTTAGAACCAAAATCTGTGTTTTCTGCATTTTCTTTTAATCAAGTTTCAATTACACTCCAATTTATATACACTGCAAGCAAATATGAGTTTAAATTTCAAAGATTAAATAGATGGATAAGCAAATTGGGGCATTTACACTATAAGGAAAAAAATAATTGGGGCACCTGAATTTTATCAGCCATTTGAGGTTCTTCCACAAACTGTTGGAGGCACACAATTGTATAGGATGTCTGTGGAGGAAGTAGCATGAAATTTTCTCTTCACTTGAACTAGAAGACCCAAACCTGTTCCAGCATGACAATTCCCCTGTGCACAAAGCCAGCTCCATAAAGAAGAGCCGGATGACTTGATTAATACAAAAAAAAAACCACACTCCAAAAATCTAATGAAGAGTGGAGGTTATAATAACAGTCAATAAAATACATGTGGAATGAGATTTTCAAACAGCACATATGAACCTTATGGTTAGGTGTCCACAAACCTTTGTCCATATAGTGTATTTAACAGATTTAACCATGTTAAATAAATAGAGGCTGTTATAATGTAAGGCTTAAATGCATAATGTTCTAAAATCCTTGCTAATCTTCGAAATTTGATCTTTACGTGTCCATCAGCTGGACTGCAGCTGTATTCTCAGATGTATCAGTATATCTGACATTCCCAAGTTCAAACTGCAACAATTCCCTATTATTTCCATTCCTCTGTCCCCCTCATTCCCTTCAGTTCTTTGATCACTCAGCCGCTCAGTTGGCTCTTTTATTATCTTAGCATGAAACATTAGCCAATGGCAACTAACTGGTTGTAACCTACATAGCAATTCCCTAACTGTGTGCAGAGCTCTGTGATCTTACTGAAAATAAGCATAAAATCTACAAATACATTATGAACCTCTGGCAGGGGCGTGGTAGGATACAGAGCATAAAAAGTCATGACCATGAAAGAGGCTTACAGAACTGGAGAGCGCTACTGAAAGGAAGTCAGGCACTGAAATAATGCTGGCCAGATGTTTCAAGCCAAATCCCTAATGCAAGCCCCTGTCCAACATCTCCTTGTTTTCCCAGCAGCAGGGCTCTTTGCAAGAGCTGAAATATCTGTCACCCACATGTGAAGAGAAGCACATTCACTCCTTCTCCTCCAAATGACCTTTTCCTCACACTTTTCATGCCATTTTCTCACAGGACTTATAACTCAGTCCAGGCGAAGTAAGAAAGAAAGAATCAAATAAATCAATGTCTGTCTTCTCTGTCTGTCTATAGCATGAGACCTGCACCATGAAACACAAAGTACTACACATATCACACACATTATATTTCCTCCTCATCACACTTCTCTTTGGTTCTTCTTCAAACTAACATGCCAAATTTGTGAGCACACAATCGTGCACCATCTGTGTATGCTGGAACATTGCAATTTCCTTGACTGGAACTAAAAGATGCCCAAACATGTTCTAAAATTACAATGTCCCTGTGCATAAAGCCAGCTTTATGACCATATGGTGTACCAAGTCTGAAGTGGAAGATCTCCGACTGCACTGACTGAAACCCAACAGTACCTCAGCCCACTAATGCTTTTTTGGCTGAATGGCCCCAAATCCATAGTAACACTCTACACTAATTAAAAGCCTTCCTTGAAGAGTTAAATGCTGTTATATCTGTTAAAAAAAAGGGACTAAATATGGAATGGGATATTCAGTGAGCACATATAGGTGTGATAGTCAGGGGTCCTCAAACCTTTGGCCATGTAGTGTACTTGCCAACAAACTTATGTAAAGACCTCGAAGAGGGTAATGCAAAGACAAAACCACCTTGTCCGATTTCAGAATTTAGTGAACGTACAAACACCTGGGCATGGAAAATGTGAATATCTTTTTAAACGCTATGGTCACAAAGATGTTTTGTTCATTTTATTTGTGAGTGAAGATGGATTTGGTTTATTTGAATGCATGTAGGACAGCTAAGAAATGCATAAATGGTCAGAGGTAGAAAGAGTAATAAAATAATCTCCGCAAGTAAAAGTACTGTTACTTCAATGAAATTTTACATGTATCTTATCTACTCAAGTAAAAGTGAAAAGCAGCTTGTTTTAAAATGTACTGGAGAAGGAAAAGGAGATCTAAACCTCAAATTAGGGGGTTTTAATTGTAGGGACACCTTTACAAATTAAAGTGCAAGAACAAAAAAATGCTACAGTCCATCACTTGAGTCTAATGTGAGTTATGCACATATGTGAGTTTTGCAGCAAAAAAAAAAATCTCCTTTTTACCTTCATTTAGGATCAGGAGAAAAATTGCAAATGCAAATTCAGAATTCAGACAGTGAGACTTTCAATTCGATGGCATTTCGCTTTCAGCTGGGTCTGCAGCACTGGCGTCTCTCTTCTCTGTCACTATCTTTCTTAATTGTTGGTTTAGTGCATTTGTTCTCCCGCACATCAATCAGTGCAGTAGATTTTTTATCCCCTTGCATTATTTGTATTTGGTTTTTACTCAGTAGCGGATATGATTTAAAATTGTGTAAAGTACAATACAGTGGAACCTCGGGTTACGAACGCCCCGGCATACGTATAATTCAGGTTACGAATCGCAGTTCATCAAAATTTTTGCCCCTGGTTACGAACAAAATATCGGGATACGAACGTCGCTCACCAAAAAATCGCAGGCAAGTTGGTTGTTTTTGCTCTATCCATGCAGCTCGTCACATCAGTTAGCGTCCTGTGTCCCTAGCGAGAGCATCGTGTTACTTATCCGCTTGAACTTTTCCCGGCGGCAGCGTAACAACTCGTTAGTTGATGCTCGTGGAATGATGAGATGGACAACATTAGCCGATGCATAACCACTTTACTTGTTTTTATGAAGATAGATTAGCAGGGTTACAGTCTTTTCCGAAGTACAATACCCATAATGAATTTCACTCTGGACTTCAATACCAACTGATAGTAGCCTTAAAGAAACAGCTCTCATTTTCCTCTAATGCAACAATTGTCTCAGCGTTCGTGTTAATAACACTGTCTTTAATATTCTCTAATATAATATATAATAATATATAAATAATATAATATAATAAGATTCTCCTTCCAAACAATAACTCTCCCTCCTCCCCCTTCTACGAACGTCGTCTCCTGCAGCGAGTCTTCTCAAAGGGAAAGTACCCAGTAAAGATGTTTTCCTCTTTTGTATGTTTTTATGTGGTATGATTTTAATATAACATGTTAAAAGTAAATAATATTAGTGAATATTGGCTTTATTTTTATTTAAGTAATATTTTTGGTTGTCCAGAACGAATTACCGAAGTTTCTGTTCATTATTATAGGGAAATTTGTATCGGGATACAAACTTTTCAGGTTACGAATAAAGTACCGGAACCAATTAAATTCGTAACCCGAGGTTCCACTGTACTGCAAACAAAACATACGTAGTTAAAATTGCAGATTTTAAAATAAAAACGTCTCTAAAAACTCAATTACAGTAACGTGAGTAAATGTAATACGTTTATTTCCGCCTCTGTAAATGGTCAATGTAGGATCATATTGCTGTATTGAACTGAAATCAGAATTAGAATCCAAATAAAAATGGGTTTTATTACCATGTGTGATCACACTCAGGAATGTGTTTTAGCAACTGCAGCTTCTCGGTACAACAATATATTTAAATGACAAAAAACAATTTATACACAATGTGGAGGCAATGCATAACCATTCTATGACCACTGTCTCATATTTCTACACTATCCACTATATGGATAGTGTAAATCCAGATAAACTTCCTAGACTGGAAAACTGGTCGTGACTCACGTGTGACTGTGTTTCATCCATCAATGGATCATCCCCATTGAAATCAATGCCATGATGTGTGTTTTGATGGCCTTAATCAAAGCAACCCAACTTGAAATTATGAATAAAGGAGCCTGGAGAAATTTGCCATTCCTATTACATTATGGCAATTCAATTAAATCTTCCATCTGCTTCCTAAACTCTCCAGAACCAGCATTATGTTTCTGAATGTTTAACTTCTCTCGTCATTTATTATACTCGCAGCACATTTCTCTCAGGACAGCATGAAGCAGACCGGTACAACTGCATGCTATTGATTTTCTTTCCTAGGTTTTTTATGACACTAAATAATAAATCAACATATTCCTGCTGAGGTTTGGAGCAGAAGGTAATAATATGTTGATTTCATACAAGAGTTTATTGCTGTGCAAATCACCATCCATACTCAAAGCGCAGTAAAAAGATTACTGGGGTAATATTAGCTTGTTGACTCCTGAGTCCCAAATGAACACATAAAAAAACACCCTGAAGCAAATTAAAAACTCTATAAAGACAAAAGTTTGTGGACACCTGAGCATAAGTTTGATATGTGCTTTGTGAATACACGATTGAATCCCTATTTGCTGCTATAGCCTCCACTCTTTTGGGAAGATGTTCCACCAGATTTTGCAGTGTGCTTGTGCAGATTTGTGCTCATTCAGCCATAAAGGCTTTAGTAAAGTCAAGTACTGATGTTTGTGAGGTGAGGAGGCCTGGGGTGCAGTCAGTTCCGATTCATCTCAAAGGTGTTCAGTATGGTTGAGGTCAGAACTCTACAGCAGGAGATCTTCCACTTCAATTCATGTAAAGCATATCTTCCTGGAGCTGGCTTTGTGCACAGGGGCTGGAAGGGGTGTGGGTCTTCTAGATCAGTGGTCCCCAACCTTTTTTGCGGCATGGACCGGTTTAATGTTAGACAATATTTTTACGGACTGGACTTTAAGGTGTGGTGGATAAATACAACAAAATAAAATGATACGACCATAAAAACTGGTATTTTATAAATATAATAATAAACGTGAATCCACTGTGTTGTTTTTTGTTTTGATCGCTTGGGGATTTGAATTTAGCGGTAATGTATTATGTGTTAGCGGCCGGAGTAGCCCCTTTAAGAAGGTAGCGGATGGAGGTAAGACATGTGACCGAGGCATCATGACATGCATCAAGAGTGAGTCATAGACAGATGTGGCGGAGAGAATCTGCTAATTCTCCAATATAAAACAATCAGATAATAAATAAAACGGAAATAATGTAAGTTATGTATTCTTTCTGTGCGGCCCGGTACCAATTGACCCACTGGTGGGTTGGGGACCACTGTTCTTGATAAATTGAAGTAAAAATCTAATGCTACCACATCCAAACACATCTTATACAATTGTGTGTCTCCAACTTTGCGGTAAAATTCTGAAGAAGAACCACATATGGCTGGAAGGGTCAAGTGTCACAATAATTTTGTCCATATAGTGCAAGTATACATCAAAATATAGTCAAATATGTGATTTGTTAAGCAATTCCAGTACTAACGTTATTGATGAGCACTGCATTTTCCTTATTTCCAGCCAAAGTCAGTGGTTGTGGCAATACTATGAGACGTGTTTGACCCAGTGCTCGAATTACGGTGTGGCTGGGGGAATCCGGGACTCCCCCATAAGGCATTAGGGACCCCTGATGACAAGTTAAAAATAGACTTATGGGGGCCCCTAAGATTATTTTAGTACAAAATATATGAATTACACAACAACTAGGGACCCCCTATAAGACTTGACTCAATTCGAGCACTGGTTTAACCAATGCATTTCAGCAACCTTAAAGATAACGGATAAATGACGAGGGATTTGCTGTTCTTATAAAACAAAAGAGCAAGATCTTGTTTTCTCAACTTGCCATTATATTCAATTTCATAATGAGATCTTCAGTGTAGAAAGAGTGGAGATGGCACACATCAGACCCCAGGTTCCAAAATGCAGTTACGTCAGAGACGTTTAGCAAACTAGCAGCTAGTTTAGCAAACTACAGAATGTGATTCACGATGGCACTGACGGTGGAAGCTTTCAAACTTGGTCTATTTGAGGATACGAGAGAGCTGGATTCACTGAGGACTAAAGCACAGCTGCATCATTCTCTTTAGACAGAAAGGAATTACCAGTCTGAAGTAACCAAATAGCATTGTGGGTGATGTAGGAAAACATCTGCCGAACGATAACAAATACTGATTGATTTTCTATCATATGGGAAGTGGTTTTTTTTTTTTTTTTTACATCTTTGTTATGCTTGCTTCATATTCTGTCATTGAGTCAGGTCTTATTTCAAATTGTATGTGAGTCAACTAATGAATATTAATGAATGATGGGGCTCTGCTCATGAATATTAATGAGGGGTGGTATTCTGAACAGTATCTCAAGTGACTTTAAACTGAAGGAGACACTTTAAACAAACAGCAACATTTTAGAGATTTAGAAGTAAAACGAACTGCAATGTGCTTTATAGACCATAAAGAGGAACAAAAAATGACACAAGAGTGAATTACATGTGTATTGCTTTCTATGAGTGTGTGATACATTTTCTTAAATTGTGAAAATCCATACATATTCCTCATTTTACATGCATTTCATTGGGTAAACTAGTGCATTTCTGTTTAGCAAAATAATGTTACTATTGTGTAGACAAAAAACCTACACATTGTATAGAACCGTCTTAAATTGATGGTAATCGATTATCACTGATCTCGCCTAATATCGCGATATTTGGCGAGATTCTAACAGGTAAGTCTGTTCTATTATACAGGTGTAAGGTGATGCATCTCTGCTGATGAAATGGGAAACGTTTTTATTGTGGAAAAAAGTAGGCTGAGCTCCCATTCTCTGAAAAAACTATTCGATAAAGATAATTGTGAAATCAGAATAAAAATAAAACTACTTAAGTGCAACACTAAGTGATCCATTTAATGAATTTATTAGTTTTCTTACCTGTTCTCTCCTCCAGATGCCTGCAGAAATCAAAGACACCTGCATCGCAAGAGGAACAAATCCTATCCAGATCCACCTCATCTCCAAAAAAACTTATGATTTGTTTCAATCACAAAACAACAGATGTTTGACATGCGAGTTTATTCCGATGAACGCGCATGCGCCGTTTTTCATTCCCCCATCCAAAATCCTGCAGAATTAAAACCTGCAAAAAAAAAACTGTTTCCCTCGAAACACTAAAAGTCTTTTCCGACCTCCACACAAAACATTTCCCACCACCTTACTCCACACGCAGACGGCGTTATTCGCGTTTATTGTTGGTTTCTTTGCCCACGAACTTCAGCCATGTGTCCGGCGCACGAAGCTCTGGAGCTCTGGAGAAGAGCGACCCGCTAATGAACCGACTCTTCTGTGAGCGACTCTTTGCAGGTGAATCGATTCAAGGCGTCAAAACTTGTTCAAGAATGCAGTATAGGCTTTATTGGGAAATTTAGCAATACATTTCATGAGAAAACGAATTCCATGCGCTACTTCTCTTCTATACATTTGCCATACATATTTAGAAAAATCCTCCAGGTATTAGATAAGATAAACATGTATATCAAGAAACCCAACGAACGCAATTCAACAAGTCTCCTTTCACTGTAGTCACAGCTGCACCACCTCACATGCATCATCTCTAGCAAAAGCATCAGTATTTACTTCATGAAATGGCACATCCACCTCAGGTTTTCTGTGCATTTTTATAGTATTTTTTTAGTTCTTCCACCACAGAAACCCTGTGCATTATGGGTTTCCTGGGAATTTGAAATTAAGACAAATAGTGTTTTTGTGCAAATATTACAGGAAAGAATAAATGTTCATGAAAAAGCTTATTAACTGTTTTGGACTGTTTTGGCTGACCTTGCCTCACAATGTCTTGTAAATAACCTTGTGAGTATATCTGTGTCCAAATCCATTTCGATCTCCTCTGCCAGCCATTGCGGAATAAATAAAACTGGCCAAAAGCTATTAAATCCACACAAATATATTTTAGCTTGTGCAGTTTGCTATAGATGTGGTCTGCTAGCTCTGACTAATGCGCTCTCGGACCATCTATTTAAAGGACGTAAAAATGCAGACATTATTGTAAGCCTGCTAGATGGCTCTGCTGTTGCCAACTTGAAATCTGATTGGCTAAAGCAGCAGCATTATTCTCATGTATTTGAAGCTACAGGCGCCCACACTGTTTATTATGAATCTCTATGGAGATTTCTTTGACCCATGATGGATAAAAGATGACTCTAAGGGAAGAAAACTATGGAATGAAGAGAGTTAACAGTTGAAAATAATTTAATTAATATTCATGGAAAAAAATATTTAAACGTAAGTAGATTCTGATAGTGTTTAGGCCAGAAAAGAAGGCTTTGCATGATATCTATCCCCTTACAACCAGCACAAGTCAAGAAAAAAACAAACATTTTATATAAAAATTAAAAAAAGTTAAACCCCAAAACCTACTGAGCTTTTTTAGGGGAAGTTAGTTGTTAAGGCTCTGGGTTGCTGATCTCAATAGTCGAGGGTTCTAACCCCACTATTGTCAAGTCGACAGTTTTGGGCTCCTGAACAAGGCCCTTAACCTTCCTCTGCTCCAAAGGCACCGCATCATGAATGACCCCAGCTTAGACATAGCAGTTATCATGCAGTATAAACACACTTTCTCAAGTGAATTATATACATTTGACATTCATGCTTAAAATAGCGATCGATGAAAAATCAAACCAGTATAGTATTAGGTCATGTTACACATATCACTTCATAGGTTGCATTGCTGATATGACTTGAATGCTGTATATCCCCTTACAAAAAAGACCCAATTAAAGAGAAAAGCCAAACATTTGATAAAATATTAATGATGTGAGCAAAGCCTACAAATCCTTCTTCTTGAGCAAAGTTAGTGTTTTACAGGTCTGGGTCACTGATTAAAAAGTCAGGGGTTCAAGCCCCATTGTCATCAAGCTGCCACTGTTGGGCCCCTGGGCAAGGCCCTCAACTCCCTGTGCTCCATGCCTGCATCATGTCCAACCCCAGCTTCCTAACAGTGCTGGGGTATGCAAAAGAAATAATTTCACTGTGCTGTATTGCATATGTGACAAATAAAATGCTTCTTTCTTCTTGCTAATTCTCGCAATGGATTTTTGTGGCGTAAAGAATCTCCGAAATGTCAAATAACCGAAATATATTGTGCTTTGACACTAGTATGAGTTATAGTTATATAACTTTAAAGTTTAAGTTTCTACTCCTTTATCTTCCCTGTGTTTAAACAACACTATATAAATAGTATAAAGTGTAAAAAATAGTATGAGATGCTGGCTCTCAGACATTTCATACACATATCTAGAGGTTGAGGATTGAAGAATGTGTTTGTTTTTTCCCTTTTTCACTAACATCTACTTATTGTAAATGACATTCCATAGATACTGATGTAACACTTTCAGAAATACTGTAAAAACAGAAAGCAGATCCTCTGTATTCACTACAAACCAGGATAAATCTATTTACTGAAGATGAATGAATGAGGGCCATAACACATTTCACTACTTCACTCTTGGATTATGTGTTTAGTCCCAAACGTTCTATACTGTTTATCCTATACAGGGTCACAGGAACCTGAAGCTTGTCCCATAAGACAATAAGACAATAAGATCAGTGCACAATTTATGTTTTGGCCTGTGGAAGGACACTTGAATCGGGAGAACATGCGAACTCGGCACATAGAGGGTAAAGGCAGGATTCAAATCTTCAACCCTGGAGGCAAACATGGTAACTAAGCCACAGTGCCCTTCTAAAATAGTGAATGTAAGTAACTGTTTGGTCGTTAGTCTGCTCTAATCATGACAGTACACCCTTTAGTGAATCACAAATGTAGCCTAATGTCATTTTAACACCATGACCCAGGAATTTAGAACTTGGACTTGGAATACTAGACTCGACTTGAAAAGTACATAATACAATTTTGACTTGTGAAGATGTGGGAATAAGATGAGGCTTAACCCAGACATGCAGGTAAATGTATTTATGTATTGAGGAGTATATCCTGTAAGACTATTTCAGCAGTATAAATGTGATTATCTTTAAGGTTCTCTGGTGGTCTAGTGGTTAGGATGCGGCGCTCTCACCGCTGCGGCCCGGGTTCGATCCCCGGTCAGGGAACCAACCCCAGCCATTAGGGTTGCACAAGCCTTAGTGCTGGTCCCAAGCCCGGATAAATGGGGAGGGTTGCTTTAGAAAGGGCATCCAGCGTAAAAACGTGCCAAATCAAACATGCGGATGGTCCGCTGTGGCGACCCCTAATGGAAGGGATATTTAAAAGGCCACACAACTGAGCTTAAATCTCTTATTGTAGGTGTCTTGAACTACTTGTCATCCAAATAACAAGGCTTCAGATCCAAAAAGACAATAAATGATTCATGTAATGGTGGACAATTGAACTCGCACACATCGTCCTTCCTGATGTTTAAAACAGAAAGAGTTTGCAATACAATGACATTCTTTGGGGATACTTAAGAAGATTTTCATTAAAAGGATGTTTTGCCTTCTCTTCAAAACATGTGCTACCTGAAAGCGTGAGCTGTATAATGTCACTACGGTGCTTTGTTAACATTCAAAGCGAATCCACTAAAAGCACCTTGTCAACATTGTTGCCTTTTGGACGTCTTCTGTGTTTTGCAAGTCAGCTCCAGGCACAGCAGGCTGACACTGGCATTTTAAAAGCCTACACATTAGGCTTAAACACCACTTTGTTAAACAAGGTGAAAATCTGGCATGGCATGGCGTCTTTGGATAAATAGCCCCTGGTCTCGAACTAACCCTGTTAGACTATTTGACCTTTAAGGGGCTGAGGGAAAGCCTGTAGTTTTTCTCAGCATGCTACTGTTAAATAATTCTTGGGAGAATGCCAGTGGAAATCATTAGCTTATTATGGATTTACTTGGGATAAATGGTGCTTTGTCGAAGTGTCCTTGAATGACCTCCAACTCAAGTCGGAATGCGCAAGAGTTTCGAAAGCCTTTACTGTAACGGATGAGTCCTGAATATAAAACAATCGATGGGTTAATCAGTTATTCCAGTATAATGTGGACAGGAACATAAACAGACCTTTGTGTAAAGCGGAAAAAAACACCACCCACGGTTGGCTTTCAAACAACCTACTCAAAAATTGCTGTCACAGCACTGATTTAATGAATCCTACGGAATGTTGGAAAGACCAGACGAGCACGGTTTTAATGAAGGACACCTGAGCAGCGTACACATAACTTGTGGCCTGCGTTCTGGCCCGAGGCCGCGGCTTTGGCGACGCTCCAGGTGACTGCGGAACTGGGGGCTGTTTGACCCTGCGCTGTCACTCACTCTGGGAAAGAGCAGAGGAGAAAAGAGGGAGGTGGAAGAGGGAGGGAAGAGGGAGGTGGAAGAGAAAGAGCAGCAAGACAGCGGCTCCTCTTTCACCAGGCATGAGAGACGAGAGTTTAATTGGCCATCGATCCATCAGGCCGACCGTCCTTTGGCTCCCGTACCCGCTTTAACGATTGGCGATGACGTCAGCCTAAAACACACACATACACACACACATTTTCTTAACTCACTCTTCTCAGTCTAAATGATTACATTTAGACCAGGATTCTCAAAGTGGTGTCCGGGGACTTTAAAAGAAATTGGGAGGGGGGAAATCCCGGTCAATCATTCTCTCTCTCTCTCTCTCTCTCTCTCTATCTATCTATCGACAAATGTTTGTGGATACATCACCATATGATGTGTATGTGCTTTTAGGAACATTCCATTCTTCATTTGCTGTTCTAATGACCTCCAGTCTTTTGAGATGTTTCAATAGATGTGTATTTGGAGTGTGCTTGTGAAGATTTGTGCTCATTCATGGTTGTTAGTAAGAGGTTTGGGGTGCAGTCAGTGTTCCAATTCATCCCAAAGGTGAGCTCTAAAGAGATCTTCCACTCCAAATCATGTAAAAGGCATATCTTCGTGGAGTGGGTTTTGTCCACAGGGGCATTGTCATGCTGGGACAAGTTTATGTCTGCTAGTTCATAAAGGTTTATCCTACACAATTGTGTGCCTTCAATGTTGAGAAAGAACCTCAAATGCCTGGGGAAAGCAGGTATCCCAATACTCTTGTTCATATAGTGCAGTTATTAGTCTGGGCACGTTTAACAAAATGGGTTTAATCCAAACTTAAAACTAGCTCATTCACAAATCAATCAAATGACAGATGTTTTGTGTGTCACAATATCACGTTCCTACATGTCTTACTCAAAACGTTTAATTATGCCCATAAAATGTGGCGTGTGCCGAGAGGGTCTGGAAAATGTCTTCTTCTTTCGGCTTCTCCAAGTAGGGGTCGCCACAGCGGATCATCCGTCTCCATGGGGGTCTGGAAAATGTTTTCTAAAATACCCCCAAAAATATATCAAGATAACCAAAGATAAACCAAGGCCTATTACTAGCTTGGCAGTGAAAAGGTTATGATTAGGAAGTGTATTAAATGGCAGTGTCATTAAACAATGATTGAGAAGACCCATGTCTGGCAAACTGGCATGGAAACACAAACCTAATGAGTTCACAAGCCGCATACGTTCATTCTATTGTGCAATTTGTATTTATGCTGGACAACATGTGCCCTAATTACATTTTTGTTTCTTTTCCAAAGGCGTTTTGGAGAACTTTTTCCACTTCGTTCACATTCATTGCACATGCAACTTTCTGCGTTACAGATATATTACTGACATGCTGCAGAATATCGGCCCCAAACTAAATACGATCTTTTTTATTTTTTATTTTGAGCAATCACCGGGCACAGCGGTCACTGACAGCCTGCATGAATCTTCCGTCTGGGCAAGACAGAAATCCTGCCCTGTGATTTATTCCAGCCTCTGAGCACTGTAGAAAACAAAATTTCCCTCTAAGGAGACACAAATTAAGGGATTGGTTTAATATTCAAGAGTGACTCACTTTCCAGAAACTGGCACATACGCAAGAAAAGAAACCACTCAAGTCTTGAATGCATTTTCTTTTCTTTTCTTTATTAGGATTAACAGGACATTCACAAAGTTACCAAATGAAGAGCACACACTGAAGCTGAGGGCTCAAGCCCCCACAGGACCCTCATCATCTCTCAGAGAGGTGCAGAACATATGAAGAACATCTTTTCAGGAAAGTGTGTAGTGTCGTTTGGACCACTGCGGCTTGAAATTTCGCGGTTGCAGAATAAACTCGGGCGCTTTCTGGACCGAGGTGAAGTGGTCAAATCTCAAAAAGCCGTTTTTTATTAAAAATAGTGTATTTTTTCGTGGGACAGACTGATAGGACAGAGCGAGAAAAAATCTTTCCCTTGAAATCAGAGTTTTGATTTAGATCCAGAGAAATCCAATAGCCTGTTATTTTCTCTTTCAAAACTGCACTTTTCTACAATTTGCACCATAAAAATTAGGGAAAGGGATATGGGGAGATACATATCAGTGCACTGGAGGAATCCCACTGGCCTGTCGTAAACATCTGGTAAATAAACTAGTAAACACCCTGGCACACTAGAGGGAAGAAGATTCCTGAGAGATGTTGGGGGGCCTCTGCTTCCAGAGGCTCGTTCTCACTCTCTCTCTCTCTCTCTCTCACACACACACACACACACACACACACACACACACACACAGCCCCGGTCTGGATCGAACCCCCTCTGCTGACACGAAGCTGAAGCATCAGCCTGGCAGGTCACTTCTTACCCCTTTATGATGTAAAAGAGTTGGTATACACAGATACACAGCTGGATTTATTCTAGCAATAGTAATTCATAATTTCCTCATTTCTGAGAATTTTGGTCACACAGATTAAAAGTGAAACATCAGAGACCGAAGCAGACAACATTTCCTCATTATTATCCATATGAAAAACTATATCTGAGGCAAAGTACTGACGGAGAGGAATATGAAACAGGATAAGTGATAAGTTGGGGCAAGAGTATTGATGCATACAATAAAAACACTGCTTACAAAACATGGACAACAGCTAACTAATACACTTGGGGATTAGGATTTAAAAAAACAAAACAAAAAAACAATAAAAAAAGAAAAGAGAGAGGTATAAACTGATGAATAAAAATGAAAGAAAGGAAGGCGTACAGTTTAGCTGACTACACCAGAGTGGAAAGTACAACCACACAAGCGGAAAATGATCTAGTGAGAAAGAGGAAAAATGAAGCGCTGATGAGGCCTGAGAACAGAAGCACAGGTTCACTGCTTATCGCTAAACAGAGAGAATGAGCTGAAACCCTCCATTAATTGGTTGGTGAGGGGTCTGGAATGCTTAAAAAGAGGAAGAATGGGTGGGCCTGGTGGAAAGGAGGCCTCGTCTTAGAGCAGGTAAATATGCATAATTAAGCAAAATGCATCTTTCATATAATCAAAGATATCTAAACTTAACCTTGAACCTTTTTCTGTTTTCTCCACAAGACATTATTTGTGATTTTTTTATTTTTATTTTTTTTGTCATCAGTGTGAACACAGAAAAAGGGAAACAGGAGGGGAAGGGAGGGAAAGAGATGAAGAGAAGCCTCTTCCACACCTCCTCCAGTGAGACTTGTTTCTCCTTGACTGCCCCCCCGCCTCTCTCTCTCTCGCTGCCTGTCTGAGCCGGAGGGGCCGCCGTTAGCAGCGGGTCTCGTAGATGCCACTGCGGCCGATGTAGCGAACCCATTTGATCACGTCGTGATCGCTGTAATTCAGCTTCGGCTCGAAAACCTTTAAGTAGCGCACCTTGAGTCCGGACGGGGCGAACGGCACCTGAGCAACCAGAGGACATCATTAGAACTGCCACAAATTTAGGGAAAATGTACTAACAAGTACAAGCAGCAGTGATGTTCAGATTTTTCTCATTGTGCACATGTATAGATGTTGATAGACAGTTGACTGCTGGAACCGTTGGCTATCAATAAAAATCCATACCAATAATTTTTCTGGCTTGGGGTCAGCTTTCATTACGAGAGCGGCCTCTAGAGGCGATTCACTGACACCACGTGCTGTTTGTTTTTACACGCAGGACTGCTCGCTGCACGGAGAGCGCCATGATTTATTTATTATTGATCATTTATCAATTATAAAAATTATAATACTTGATATATTAATATTTATTACATTTAGAACATTTTCATAATTTAGAAGTTTTTTGTAATAAAGTTTAGTACTATTTAACATGGAGTAGTGTTTGTGTTTTTTTTTATTCAGTATCCATTTAAACATTTTTGATTAATCAGTTATTGGCAAGAACAATCCAACCTAGCTATCGGTAAAACCTTTCGACCACTACACGTGTGTATAATGTGTAAAATCTTACAGGAATCGTTTTCTTCATTGGTCAATTTACATAATTATTTGAAGGCCTTGCAATATTATACTAACATGATTAGGTACTCCCAAATATTCTACATGCTGTTTCACAATAAATTACTGATCAGGAAGAAAATAATAAAAGTCTTAAAGAACATCCTCATTACAACCCTGTTAACATGTACACAAACATTTCGCAATTGATTTATTTTTTTAAGTTTTTGCCTAGCAACCAAAGAAAACGAGATTAAAAGGTTTTTCAAATCTTTTTGAAAAGACCCTCCAAGTCAGAGATCATGGATTGGAAAAGCTTGCTTATGTTTGTGTCTGTTTTGAAAGCGCTAAGAATAGAATAGGACCTAAATCTTGCCTTCTCTTCCACAGGCACTGAAACAGCTTTACTGCAACAATGCTGCAGCAACGATTCTATGCTTTAAAAAAAAAAAAAAAAAAAAAAAAAAAAAAAATACTACGAAAAACCTTCCAAAAAGGTTGCACAACCCGAGAACTTTAACTGACCTCAAAATTCATGGAGATGGGTGGACGAGCCCACTTTTTCTTGTCATTGGTGGGCAGCAGCTCAATCTCAGCACTGATCTGTGACTCCTTCATACCAGCCATCCTCTTGATCCTATACACACACACACACACACACACACACACACACACACACACACACACACACACACACAGAGAGAGAGAGAGAGAGAGAGAGAGAAAAACCACTCTATCCAAACCTTGTGCTTGTTTAGATGTATACAGGCAGTGAGAAGGCTGCAGGTGCGACTTACTTCCACACGATGGCGTTTTCACTAGCCTTGTACTTGGCTTTTCCCTTCATGCAGATCACCTGCACGCCGCTAGTGTTGAGCGGGGTGGGAATGCGCACCTGAGGACGCAAAAATATAATAACCATATGATATGGTAACTGCTCACCATCAAACATCTTATATATTAATTAATTTCTCTCACTAATTGCTCTGACCCAGCCGTCTAGACATCACAGTATGGCCCCTTGTCAAACTCGCTCAAATCCTTACGCTTGCCCATTTTTCCTGCTTCTAACACATCGACGTTTAGAACAAAAAGTTTACTTGCTGCCCGAATAAATCCCACCCACTAACATCGTGGGTGCCACGATGAAGAGATCATTAGTGTCATTCACGTCACACGTCAAAGTTATAATGTCAATGTCATGCCTGATTGGTGTATATTAATAATAACAGTTTATCATAACACACAGTCTGGGCAAAAAAAAAAAAAAAAAAAACTTTTAAAACAATTTTTAAATATATTTTCATATTTATAGCA
The DNA here is from genome assembly GCF_014805685.1 of Silurus meridionalis. Lineage (NCBI taxonomy): Eukaryota > Metazoa > Chordata > Actinopteri > Siluriformes > Siluridae > Silurus > Silurus meridionalis. The sequence goes on from NC_060896.1 coordinate 22,142,592, forward strand.
TCTGACTAACAAGATTTGGTATACACAAAAAACAGGAGGTATAATAGATGCAACAGTGTAACACAATTGAGCAGATGATCACCTCGATCTTTTGAGCCAGCAGTGACGGTTTAAAGTTGGACTTGATGACCACCTTCACCTCCAGCTTGGTGCGTCCCACTTCTCTTACCAGAGGAATGACGCGGAACGGCAGGATGATGTCCTTAGTGGTGCGATACCTACAGCACAAGTACATACAGAAGACCACTTAGAAAAGTGAACACGATGACTTATGGTGTGTGTACTTAAAACATTATCGCACACAAACCTCATGAGCTCATACTCTCCATCCGGTGGGATAAAGCTGATGCTGCGCTCGGAGTCAAACTTGCTGAGTCGCACGCACTGGTGGAAGGTGCAGTCGTCGATGGCTATAGACTGCTTCCCGCTACTGCAGGGCATACACAGGACATTACTGCATCTCAGAACATACTGCTTAAGGCATATAGTGTGTGTATTGGGAAGAAAACTTGGAAAAATCCAATGATCTTTCAAACTCTTTTATAGCTAGAGTTTTTATTTATAGACAGGGTATATAGCCTGTAGTTTTTTTCCCCCTAGACACTATTTGTCAAAAGTATGCACCCAGAGGAGTGGAACAAATCCACACAAAATGCCCATGACTTCTAGAACTGGATGTTCTGAGGTGTGTGTGAATGTGTGATTGGTCAGATGCCCACATTCTTTTGCCCACAAATTGTATTTAGTTGTTTAAAAAAAAATACCAAAATGAACATGTGTGTGTGTGTGTGTGTGTGTGTGTGTGTGTGTGTGTGTCAGAGAGAGAGAGAGAATACATGGAAATCGAAGTGCTTTCCACCCCAATGCACAATGACTGTTACATCATTTGAGCATGCCACAACAATACGGCAACACAACACACACACTGAAGGGACTGGCTTTGTTTTGTAACTGATGCACTAAAACAATTAAACAGCTGCATATGGCAACTGGCTCAGATGCGATCTTCATGCAATATCGGCTTTATGCATACAGCATGCGCCTTACAGTATGCAGCAAAAAATATATAAATGAATAAATAAATAAATAGCGTATTCTCTACTAAATCCTATAGTGCTCTGAGGTAAGGGCTTGTGCAGATAGTTTTACAAAAGTGCAAGAGAGATGTTCAGTTTGTCCACATATAAATACCTAAATTAAGATTCTCACTAAATCAGAACTTCGTTTCAGAAAGTAGCACAAATACCTGCACTGCCTGAAATTAATAGAAATCTACATTTTTACAATAAACACACTGTGGAACTTTAAAGAAATGCATGCAGCACTTCATGTTGAAACACCGATCTGGAGTTTAGCAACGCTTTTGCTGCGCATTCATTGTTCTATATTAAGCCTGTCGAAACAAACAAACAAACGACTGGTGACATCACGCTCCTGATGGTTAACTGAACATTTTTGAGAATTTGTAAGCATTTATGAAAAAGATGAGCAGAGACTTGATGGTATGACACAAACACGTGAGCTTTTTAAAAACTAATACAGGAGAAATTGTGTTCATATGGATGACTGGGTGAGGAGTGAGAGTTACACTACCTTCCTCCCAACTCACTGCAGTCCAGCAGAGAAAAGAAAGAAATAAACAACAAAAACATGCAAATTACAAAAAAACAAAAAAAAGAAACCAATGTGAAAACTAAAAAAAAAAAAAAGAAACCCTCACTTACAGGAAAAACATTAGACATTACAGTGTTTATCATTAAACAAAGACAAAATTATGGTTGTTTGAGTCAAAATGTCTGAGTGCTTTGAAATAATTAATTATATCATATACGCGACAAGCCCACCATATAGACAAAGATTTGTGGACACCTAAACATGAGATTTGTTTGTGCCTATTGGATGTCCCATTCCACATTTAATTCCCTAGTTGCAGTAATAACCTCCACTCTTCTGGGAAGATGTTCTACTAGATTTTGGAGTGAGCTTGTAGAGATTTGTGCTCATTCATCCACAAGGGTTTTAGTAAAGTCAGGTACTGATGTAGGGTGAGGAGGCCTGGGGTGCAGTAAGCATTCTAATTTATCCCAGAGGTGTTTAATAAGTTTGTGATCTTCCAGTCCATCCCATATAAACCGTACCTTCATGGAGCTTATTTTGTGCACAGGAACATTGTCACGCTGAAATAGTTTTGGGTCTCCTAGTTCAAGTGAAGGGAAAATGTCATGCTACCGCAACCATAAACATCATACACAACTGCATGCCTTCAGCTTTGTGGTAACAGTTTGGTGAAGAAACACACTGTTTCAACCTTTCGTTACACTTATGGGAAATGATCTGGTGGCCCGTTTCAAAAACCAAAACAAACAAGTAGCCCCACGCTTATTTAAATCGCTTTCTAATTATCATCATTAATATAATTGGTAAAAATATCAGATTTCACAATTTATTGCTAATCTGTTTGGTCCAAAACCGTTCTCCTTCAGAAAAGGCTGGGTTTTTTTTTTGGTAATTTTCAATCATAGTCAATCGTGAATCATGTTTAACTTTCTGCCCCTTGGGGGTACCTTCCATATGTTCAGGGTTTCACAACAATAAATCAGAAGAGAGCGGTGCCCAACTGGTAGGATTTACATATCTCAGTTTTACTTCCAAAATAAAACCAAAATCTAAATTCATGGGCTAGTGAACTTAAAAAAAAGGACTGAAAGACTCAACGGATTCTGAGGTTATTACAGCATTTCTACACAAAATGTGTAAACAATGGCAGGTCTGATAAATAAACGTAATCGGTGATAAAACTCAGATATTACTGTCTAATTTCGCACAAGCCTAGACTCAGACATTAGGACGGAGCTGTAGGTTATATGTATATTTTAATGTACATTTTGTCTATATTGATTTCTTTGACAATAAGTAAAGAAGTTTAAAACAATCTGGATGAGCGCCTCACCTCTTGCCTGCATCGTCAGTGGTGCCCCCTTTGCCCTGCTTGTCGATGACAATTTTGTCATTCATGCCAAACTTGCACTCGGGCATTCCACTCAGGTAGCTCTTCATAACCACACGGCCCGAGACATGGGCGCTCAGCACCTGGCCTACACACACACACACACACACACACACACACACACACACACACACACACACACACACACACACACACACACACACACACACACACACACACACACACACACACACACACACAAATTACTAGGCATGCAAAGGGAACACAGTGTACAATATGCAATAATATCCAATGCCTCAAACATAGCATACACCCGGAATGCTAGTTCAGGAGTAGAATTGATTGTGACCTTGTGGCGACATGAGCAGGTTTACACTCTCCAGAACATCCAGGAAGAGCTCATTGCGACGGTACTTGATGCCCTCACGCCTCCATCCGATCTGCCCAGTTACTTGACTGGTGATCTGAGACTGCTCTTCTTTAGTCTGGAGGCAAATAGAGAAGTCAAATCCACTGTGTAACTGAAATAATTCAGATAAAAATTTTTTAGAGTGTTAGACAGAGAAACCAACACCATCACAGGTGTGCTTACATGATGCTGAAGGGCAGGTTGTCAGATCAGGCGATGGAGAATGGAGAGGTAAATAAGAAAAAAGAAAAAGTGAAGACAAAATCAAACTAAATTGCAGTGACTTTTTAAATAGATGTCTAGATCACAAGAAGAAAAACAGCAAAACATCATAAAATTTCAATATAGCCCACTTAATATGGACCGTGACCATTTGGTTACTAATAACACTGTAGTAATAAATCTATTTCAGTGAATAAAAACAGCAAAAAAAAAAAACTGCTGGCACTAACTTGGCTCTTGATACCCTGTTGAGTGATGAAGGTCTTCAGTGCTCCAGTCTCAGAGTTTTGTGGGTAACCAAAGTCCAGGATCTCTACAGTAGGAGGAAAGAACCAAGTGGACAGCACCAATTCACCATAAGAACAAAAACAAACATAATCTATAGAATTAGGATTTCTTCAGCTCTTCTCACACACCTAAATAAGTACTTTATGTCTTTGTACCTTAATGCAATGTTCAGGAATGAAGGATGCTAAAATACTTAACAAAATGTATTCATCTCTTTCATTTACTTCATCCTCAGTTTTATCATCTTTCCTGCTAGACCTTCATTTCTGCAAGTTTATTACATAACCAGCCTAATACCTGCTGAATTGTTGTACACAACAGGAACGAGAACATTGTGTTAACCATGTCAGTAACTCTATATGGAAATCATAACTCGATTACTTAGGTAATGTCCTTGCAGTATCCCAGAAGGTGTAAAGAAGCTGCTCTGCCTGCGCAGTATTTTCTTTAGGTTTTGATTTTCTTATATACAAGTCATAAAAATCAAAACCTAAAAAAACCACAGCACAACAGAAACTCCAGCTGCTGCTCATGGAAATGTGTGAACACCTGAGTGAACACCTATCGAGCAGTAAAGGGAACAGGCAAAAAGAGTGTCAGCAGTGGCAACCCACAATAATTAGAAAACAAATGGGCATATATTACACAATGAGACATGAAAATAGGTTGTAATACAAGTGGATAGTTCTGTTGCCTTATATCAGGGTCATAGAAATGTAACACATTAGTCAAGGAAAAAAACACTCAAGAATTATGGGGACACCATCATCAAAGTAAAACAAATTAGCTTCAGGGACATCAATCTGTCCAATCTGTCTTTGAGTGTAATAATGTTGATTCATTAATTCACTAAAGGTAAGAAGGTAGAGCACTGGTAAAAACTAGGGTGAAAAAAAGAAGTCAGTTTACCATCTAACAACTCATAGATCAACACAAAGTTGTTTTTGATGTTCTCCTCGCTGATCTTCCCGAAGTAGGCGGTCATGACGTCGCACATCTTGTAGAGAAACTCGAAAACCATGGCGGCGTTGACATTCTGCTTGGTGACGGCAGCCAGCCAGATGTTGGAGCGCTTGACGTGGAAGAAGCTGGTGCGTGCAATGTTGGTGACGGGCGAGCGGACCTGCTGCCGTGCGTGGATCACGTTGACTCGGAACGCATCCACCGCATTTCTCCTGCGGCAAACCAAAATATTCTGTCATGACATTGTAATAAAAAGCATGCAGCAAAATCCTAGCCTGAGTACAGAGCAATAAAACTGACAAAGGGTGAGAAGTTTCAAGAATATATTGCTTTTGAAAAAAACTCTAATCCTTTGTAGTACTTAAGTTGCAGTACGTTCATATTTAAAATAAACTGTCAATTTTACACAATGCTATTATTGGCACGCCGCATTCACAGAGTCCGAGTCACAGTATCCAAGACAGGTGCACACCAACACGTTTCTGTAACGCACATGAAGCCAGTCTTTGCATCTTTCTAAACTGCAGCTTATACAATATCGGAGCAATTATAAAAAAACAAAAACAAAACAAACAAACAAAAAAAAAACCCAATCTGTCCAATTTTATGTTTAATTTATAGCCTTTTTTAAAATCCCAGACAGTGAAGCCAATTACGCAGTCTTAACTATGCATTTAGAACAAAATGCATAGTTTGCATGAGGGGAAACTGAAAGCCTAAAACGATCAATATTGTTCCTCCACATTATGCCTGGAAAATTCCTGTAATTCTATAAAAGCACAAGTTAACAATTCAATTACATTTTAACAGTGTAAATTACAAAATCACACACAAAACCATTTGTATGATTCCACAGCATTATGAATACTTAAGAAGCATAGTGTTCAAACATGATCAAGCTGTCCAAATTATTCTTTTAAGTCTCAATTGTGTTTAATAAAAAAAAAAAAAAAAAAAGAAAAAAAAAGAAAGAAAAAAAGAAAAATTTGTACTAAAAAACATTAGCTAGGATATTATTACACCTCGTGTGGGCCACGTGAAAGTTCAAAGCTATATTTGAACCTTTAAAAAGAGCAATAAACTTTCAATCGTCAAAATGTTTTCCAGAGCTAGCAATGCTGAGGGGTTGGGAACTAATCGTGGTTTGTAGAGAAAATGACACTTTACAGTAGGAAACACAGTAGTATTTATTTAAATGCATTTGGCTGATGCCATGCTCCCAGAGATTTAAACAGCTGGGCAGTTAAGGGTTAAGAACCTTGCTCAAGATTCCAGCAGTGGCAGTTTTCCAATCACAAGTCCAACATCGTAACCACTAAGCTACCACTCCACAATGCTTTTTTTTGGGGGGGGTTGGGGATGGACAACGACGCCCTTTTCCAGCGCAACCTCGTTTATACAGCTGAGTCGTGACTAAAGGTCTTGCTCAAGAGCAGCTGAATTTGGCAATGCTGGGATTGAAACTCACGACTTTTCGTTCAGAAATCCAATGTCTTAAGCGCAGCTTCCATTTACGGCGTTTATACTTGCACGTTTTGTGCTACATATTTTTTTCCGTCAGACATTTATTCATCAGACTCGTGTTCACGCCACACTAATTGATTGCACAGACTTCACTGAACATCATCGCGTCCCCAACACCCAGATGTTTCATGCAGTTTTGAGGACTGTCTTGATATTTGATGCAACCCAGTGACTAAATATATTCCACAGAACATTTTTACCCAACTTTCACCAAACATCATTTAAGGTTTTTTTTTTTTTTTTTTAAATACAGCGAATGAAGCAGTTCTTCACAAAAACAGCAGCCCAGGTGTAGAACAGATGTGAAACATGATATGGATGAAAATCGCACTTTCATTTCTGTAACAGAAGAGACTCTGCCACTCCACTGAAGACAGAATGCTTGTGTAATCGACAAATTATTGATGTTCATCTTCAAATTAAACAAATCATTACAACACTTACTTCATACCCTCAAATATTTCTCAATGATTCACCGAACTGCGTGTCATTTTGAATTTACTATAATGTCGATTATATACACTTAAATCCCTTAAATGTTGAACTCACTAAAGAAATCCCAAGTCATCCTAAAATCTATCCTTCTCTTTTTATTACTGGCTTTCGCACATAACCATCACCCTTTTCCTCCTCCTCCTCTGTTCTGCCTTAAAAAAAATATTTTGATCCATTAACACTCCACTTTCCCCTGTATTAAGTAGAGGTTTTCAACTGTTACACACGGTCTACAGTGCACCATTAAATACTCAGTACTCAACACAATACGCACACAGTCTGCGACGGCCAAAAGCGATTTAGAGAGCTACCGTAGCCATAGCAACCCTGCATTGTTTTTTCTTTTCTTTTTTAAATTTCATATTTAAACCTTAATTCTGAGTGGTACAGGAACGATACCTGGGACTCTCTCTGATGCAAAATGAATTAAAGCTTTTACCAAAACAAACATCTTTTAAGCCTCTTTCTATATGAGTGGTGGAAGTGTGTTTATGTAGGTCTTTAAAAGTGTTCACTCGGGGGACATTTTGAACCCTGCAGGTCTTCAGGCTTTCAGACAAAGAGTTATCAGGAGTGCTGAATAGATACACATAGAAGCATGAGTGAGCCATCTCTCTCTCTCTCTCTCTCTCACTCACTCACACACTAATATTTTATATCAAAGGGTAGAAATATTAGTTAATAGCCCATATTATATGTACTACGATAGTCATGCTGAGAGACACAGAACCAAACCTTTAAATCATAGAAAGGGTAAATTCAAGTTTATAAACATTTTATCGTGACTAATAGTGTTTTCGGGTGTGGAACTTTCAGGTATAATAAGCTGGCTTTGAAAGGTCTTAGAGAAGAGCTCATCAGATACTGAATAAGACACAACCTCTAACTCGACACTGTGTTTTGAAGATCCTTAGAAACACTATGATTAGCAGCCTGTCCACTGCATTAAGGAAGAATAGAGCAGAAAATGAAAAATGTGCCCATTATCTAGGTCATATCTTTAGATAAAGCACAAGACCAGAACAATCTTGCATCTCTCATATATAGACCAGACAGATCTATAACGTGTGAAATACAGCATTTGAAATGAATGCTTTACGGTAAACCAGCTCAGATCATGTGACTAAAGGTGTTCTTACAGCCCACAGTGCTTAACAATATACAAATAAACCAATAAAACCGTGAGCAAAAAAAATCTGAATATGCAAACAGAGGTCGCTATTGGACCAGATTAGATTTGATGTGTCTAATCCGATTCACGCATGCTGTTCATAGGCTTTGCTGTATGTGAGTCACATGATGCACAAATAACAGAATCGCGTCTATAAACCATATGTTATTTAGATGAGAAGCTCTGAGGATCAGACTGTGTCCGAACCTAAAATATGAGAAGTGTCCGTAAAAAAAAGATTGACGAATGGAAAGTAATGTGACACGTGATAACCGAACAGAAATGTCTTCATATAGTGGAGCTCAAACCAAAAAGTCCATCGTCTCCCTGTTTACATCATCGCCTCCTCATTAATTAATTACGAGCGTGTGGATAGGCGCTCACCCGATGTCGTCGCGGTAGACGCGCGAGATCAGAACCTCGCCCTTGTGGTTGTAGATGAAAAGTCCTCCAATCATGGTGGCGTGTGTGTGCTCGTGCTCTCTCTCTCAATTTTCACATTCCATGGTGAGAAATCTAAAAGGAAACAAAATTAAATGACAAAATCAAGACCAAACAAACAAACAAACAAACAGAGGAGCATGAATAAGTGAGCTGCACTGTGATGCAGTTGTTTACTCTGCATGCTTATTTGTATAAATGGAATATTCAGGGCTCTGAAGTGAAACTCTCTAGAGACTGTGTACTTGTGTAATGCAAATACTGAAGGAAGATATGGCACATTAATACATTTTTATTCCAATATTTCCTTCACAATACAAGATGAGCTTTATTTAATTTTTTTCCTTATGCGTTTTGTTTAAACAGCTTTTAGAGAAACAGTTCCGTTAGCCGAAAATGTTCCTCGAGGCAGATAATGTGCTGCAAATAGATTTCTGTATTTTTTTGGGGGATAGATGATTGTCTGCATCGGGAAGGAAGTATCCCAGACAATAAAACTGTCTGTACAAAATACGACAGAAATGTTAATACCGTTTTTGCTAAGATCACCAGCACAAGCCTGGGCAGGTGGATACAAATGCTAGAAATGTATTTGGGGTGCGGTGGGGAGGTGAAGCTGGAATTTATAACATCGCAGTTATGAACGTAGTGTATGTTTCATAACAGCATAATCGTTTGGATCTATTGACAAGGAGCAAACGTAAACCTTAACATGAGAAGGATCTATAACAATATAAAAAAAAGTCGACAATTATCACGCATCACACATTTTCACATCAATTATTCCTCAAATCTTAAAGATGCCTTCATTTCCATGTATATTTGTGAAAAATAAAGAAATAAAAAAGTTTGCTGAAGGCTCATCACTGGTCAGGAGGACAACAATAAAAAATGCCAAATGGACTAAAATCCCAGCAAATGGTATTTATAAGGTTTTGAAAGGAAACAAATATGACAGCTTGCCAAATAGCAGTAAGCAAGCTGTACAGGGGGAGAGGTATGACGTCATAACCTGGTGAAATGGGCGGAGCTAAAAGTCTTGCACATAATTCCAGTATACAAACACAATAAATTATAATAATTAAAATAAAAGTTTTTCAGTTTTGACATTTCAATTTCTATTATTTGAAAGACGAGGCATTACAGATTTACACCAATCCTGGTACAAAAAGTGTCAATAATTGTGACGAAGATTCATTTTTGCACTCACATAAAGACGGCTGGGGGAAAAATAATATTATTAATAATAATAATAATAATAAACAATACAGGATTCCCTTGAGAGCTCTTAAACCAGAAGTTATGATACACTTAAAATTGTAAAACGGGGAGGAAAGACAACACACCTGACCGAAAAGTGTACAAAAACGAATAAATCCTGAAGTCTGAAGTGTTGTAAACATCCTGATGCAGCATTGCACTGTATTCAATTCTGCTACATTCCCTCCCTGACCTTGAACAGCTCTTAGTGAAATATATATATATTATATATTATATATATATATAAAATAAATGTGTCCTATTCTAATTGAAAAGGATTTTGCATGTATTTTACACAGAATTTAGTCCATGTTTCCCCCCTTTTTGGCAAATACATCTACACACGTCACAATCAGAAACATAATCACAAGCCCATCACATTATTAAACAAAATGAGTTTCAGGTTAAGGTCAAATCATACATAAGGACACACGACATTGTTACTTACATTGATCTTCAAGATTCGGCGATAAAATGTTTAATATACAAGGCATTTGACCTTGTTGAATAGAAAATAAGGATATTTACAAATGAAGGAGAAGAAAAATCTCTCATCACAGAACCGCAGCATCCAATATGTCTGCCGCTCACGCCGGCCTTTCAAAGGCTCGATCCCCAATATATATTTAGTGCCCTAGATAGTGTGCAGAAACGAACTATTTAGCAATATATGTACTGCACTCGTGTTCGAAACCGTGCACTATTTCGGACACAGCCCTCTTTATCTCTCAATATATCTATATATAATATTCATGCACTCCGACCGTACAACGTTTAAAATAATTCCTATTATATAACCAAACCAGAAATAAAAAATATTAAAAGAATTAAAATAAAATTGCTCAAATATCGGTCGAGACCGGGAAAAAAAATCTGACCACTGCAGGGCGACTAGCTAGCTCTCTAACGCCATCACGATTCACGTTTACTTAAAAAAACGCCTTAGTTAATAGATATTAATATAAAATAAAGGAATATAAAGAATTATTTATTGGTTTGTGCTACTCCATGTTCAAAACCGTCAAATCAAGCTGGCCAATATTACACCTTAATAGACTAGCTAAGGATATTAGCGGCAGCTCAACTCGGGTCAATTCAACTGCATTTCTGTCACGACACGATGGTCTTTTAAATCATGATAAAGTCACAAAAAAATTGGTAAAACCTACCTGGTGACTGGGTGACTGCCAGAGAAGCGAGCCCGAGACCCGTAGCTACCAAGCCGTGTTATTAAAAGAGCTCGGCTCGGGAACACTACTGCGGTCACTGATCAGTCATTCTATTCAAGATGGCCGACCGCTCCCTCCTTCCCAACAGGGGTGTCTTTTCATTTTTTTAACACACCCGTATTCTCGGGCAAGTACCATACTAATCAACGATTGGCTGAAAGGGCACGCGTACAAGCCGTCATGCTTCTATTGGAGGAGCAGGATAATAAATATCCAATCACAGAGTATGAGGTGGGATCAAGTCGGAATATAGATTGAAGGAAAACGCCTTTTGTCAGCTGACTGGAGCATGACGTCACGTCCAAGCCTGTGGGAACCCAAAAAAACCTCATGGAGTCATATTTGTCTAATGTTATAAATCTTCTAAGGGAAAATCTATAAAGAATAAAATATATCAAGTATAAAATTTGTTTCGTTTGCAGCGCTTGTGTCCATTTATAGGGTTATTTAAAAAGGAATTAAAAACAAGCAATAAAGTGTAGCTGGCCTGAACAACAAATTGTCCTTTTTACAATTGAGTATAATGGTTGGTGATAAGAAAATAGTTGTAAATATGTATATTATTAATTATATAGTTATCCTAATTATCCTAATATATTTGTTCAATCATCTTCAGTAACCACTTTACCATAGTCTGGGTTGGGATACATAGTTACAACGCTGGAAAATTCACCTTCTGTTTTGGGAAGGAAAAAGGAAACCAGAGAACCCTGAAGAAACCCATGCAGAACATGCAAAACTCCCCACAAATAAAAAACTGGGAAATGTGTGTATATATTATATATCGTCCATATATTACATTACAATATGTACCTACATTTTGGACAGAAAAAAATTAATTCACCAAACACTCAATATAGGCAATAAAACTATGTTTATAAATAAAAACAATTTGTTTTGGCATAAAACAGTGTACAGCGATTATTAAAATTAAACCATTTGATACTAAACAGCATCAGTTTCTAATCATTAAAACCTGTAATAAATGTATTTTGGAGGGAAAAAAAAAAGTTTACAGGAATACAAAGAATCATTAGACTGTAAAAATACAGGATGCTAATGTTATCGATAAAACAACAAGACATTTATGGGATGCACTGTTGATGGAAGAGTAAGAAAGAGAAGGACAAAGAAGGGGACAGTTTGCTGTACAGTGTGCGGTTCAGTCAGTTAAGGAAAAAAAACAACCCAAAACGTAACAAATAATTTCTGGTAAATTAAAGTCAGATTATTATTCAAATTCATTCAAATATTTTAAATAAAACAAAGTGCACAAAGTAGTCTGCATTTTTAAATAAGGATCACGTGTGTGTGTGCTTTCCGTTGTCTTTTCTGTTGTATAAACAATTGTGTATATTCATTTAGACACAATAACAGCGAGTGGTTTCTTTTTTGTGGATAAAATCCTTCTGAATAAGCAAACTTTAAACGTTTGAATTACTTCAATCAGGAATTTAGGTTTAAATTATTTCCATAATCAGGATAAAAAGTGAGTGAGAGAATGAACAAAGGATTATTCTGGATCCGAAACGATCTCTCTGGCAACCAAATAAATGTAGAAGTGCAGTCTGAATACCATTTTAGGTAACAACCCATAAAATACGTGGTTATTCTAATACACTGGCTCAGTCTCGGTCGAAACGTTTGCTATGGACACCAGTCTTTGTGGTGTAGGTCCAATGTACATATAATATCTAAAATATACATAATCTCCTACTGCTATTTGTCCATCATTATTACTGTCCAATAAACATGGTGTAGTGTAATAGTGTAATCAATCTCATACAGATATTACAGAAATTACAGTACAGTTGTAAGAGTAAAACATTGGATCGATTAATGTGTTAATACATGGACGTTTCCAATTTTTGGACTACGAAGTCAAAACTGCATTAACAAATAATTGGTACACAAGTACCAATGGTACACAAGGGCATGGCTTTTCTACATACAGTATGGGTTAACTCAGACATATTCTAATACATTAAACACCTTACACCCCCCCAACCCCAACCATAGTCTCGGCTGGATCTATGCACTAGCACCCTAGAGACCCCAGTGTAATGAAAACAATCCCCCCTCTTTCCCACTCTTCATATGATTACTGACAGAAAATGTACAAAGAGACAAGTAGAATATAAAAGCGTTGTCTATAGATTCTTGTGATAGGATCTCTTGTGATTTGAATTGTTATGAAATTATTTCACTTCAATAAAAACAAAAGTCACAGAGAGTGGTGCTAACTCCATCTTCCCTCTCCCTGGTCTCTTTTTTGTAGTCTTTGACTTTTGTAGTCGTTTCTTGACAAGGTCAGTCGCCACTGTCTTGTTCATGAAGGATAAACAATTATAAGGAACTACCTTATATGCAATAAACTTACACATTCTTTTGTATAACCTTATTACAGCTTTGTATAACCATATTATCGCTTTTTTGTATCTGAGTAAAGCTGCTTTGAGACGATGTCCTTTGTGAAAAGCGCTATGCAAATGAAATAAAATTGAATTGAGTCAGAAAACTGCAAAAAAAAAAAAGACAGAAATGTAGAATGTAAAAAAAAAAAAACCCAACAACAACAACAACAACAACAAAAAACACCACACAGAACGTATTCACGCCACTCCGAGCTTATCCGTCTATCCTTCCCAGGACACAGTGAAAACAAGTTCCATCCACACCAGTCTTCTTCACTGAAGAAAGTACAAGCCACAGGACAAAGGAGGGACAATGCAATGGAACACTCTGTACCCCTTTCGATTCACCACTTGCAAGGGTAACTAGGACATTTTCCAGAAATCTCTCTATCCGCAGAAAGGTCAGGTGTATATTAGTCACCAGAAGTGCATCACATGACGTCGACGAAGAACTCACTGGGGTTGCCCATGGCCATGCGGAAGGACTGGCGAGACGCCGTGAGTTCAGGAGGCACCGAGGCCAGGTCTCGGCCTTGTGGAGAACCCGGGACGGCAGCCGCAGGAAGTCCGTACGATGAGTTCTGACCTTGTGGGAGAGCGCTGTGGGTACTGTGGATGCTGTGCTCGCTAGGTGGGACTGTTGAACGCTCACTAGGTGCTTTCTCTCTTTTCTCAGTCTCGCTACCACTGCCGCCCGACTTTGTCTCCAACCCACCAGGCTTATTAGCGCTGCGGTTTGAACCGCTGCTGCGACTCCCTGTGAGAGGAAAACAAAGAAAAGAGATAAACACAAAAGAAGTTAGGCCATTTCTTGACGCAGTCAGTAAAGCTCAGACAGAAGTCTTGACCGGGATCATACACAGTTCACCCTGACAGCATTGCTCTCTGCACTGTCTGAATAATTATGACAAATTCTCCTTAAAGCAGCTGACATATCTTGCAGAGAACCAAGAGATGAAAACAGGCTGCACTCTCTGTTTGGTCAATCACAGTGACATTAGCCAATTATGGCTAATAAGCTCATGTATGCAGAAGTGGACAGTAGCACTTCCCTGTTCTAAAGCATTAGCAGCAGCTCCAATAACCGTGTTAGCTCACTTTGTGTCTTGGGGGAACCTCTACTGGACTACTACGAGAGCTGGTTGTTGTTTTTAATAACATTTTGGCAACATCTGGCATCATTATTATTAATAATAATTATATAATATTGCTCGGACACAATATTTTTATAAACCTTGTTAAGCATAAAAGGGCATTAGATGGGAAGAAAAAAATGTAATATTTTTATTGGTTTAACACCTGGCACATTAATACATAATTAAAAAATTGTGATCCAACACATGAAGGTATACTACAGTGAACAAACATGCTGCAACGAGTCGTTCGAGGTGTTTTGAGATCCGCATGTGCTTCAAAAGCGGAAAAACATCACTGATTAGGACAAGAGATTGGGAAGACATTCAACGAGCTTAACCAACTAATATGTGGAAACCATTCGCCAACTTGTGCATGATGATCGACGGAAAACGATCCACCTGATCTCACCTCCGCACTCTCCCTACACGGCAGATTTGGCTCCTGCAGACTTCACCCTCTTCCCCAACATTAAGATTTAGCTAATTTTGACACTATTGTGGAGATCCAGCGTGAATCGCAGAAGTTGCTTGACACGCTTCGAAAAGAAGACTTCCAGGACACATTCCAGAACGCTAGGAGTGCTGTATTGCTGTACAAGGAAACTATTTTGAAGGTGATGGTGTGTAAATGTAGATAAAGTACTTTCTTGTAAACAGAGCGAGTCTCTGAACTTTTTAATACCACCTAGTCTAAGACTGCTCCTTATAATTTTATCCCTAATGAGTGAGCCAGTGACAACTATGGGAAGAAAAAAAACCTCCTGAGATGGTATGAGAAAGAAACCTTGAGAGGAAACAGACTGAAAAGGTGGATCCCCTCCTCATCTGGATATCACTGAATGCCCATTATTTATATTTCCACTATTGTTGAGGTGTAGGATTCAGTGATGGGCGCTTAAATATAGAACTATTAATTCGACCTGCCTTCGACTTTGTATCTCTGTTAATTAACCTTACTATAGCAAGTTTTTGCATTTTTCCCTAGATTGCTAGATTGCAAAATACGAGTAGTTTTGTTCCATATTAGAATATATACAAATATCTCCTTATTATTTGATATTAACTCTGAGATTACAGATTAAATGGCCATTTTTATGAAAAAGCATAGCCAAGATTATAACCACACCATCTGAAAACTTGTAAGCTGTTATTTAGTCTCACCTTCACTATGTGGGCTTCCAGCGCTGCCTCCTCCTCCTCCTCCTCCTCCTGCTCCTGCAGAGCTGTAGGCTTGATCTTGCACTGGGTGGGGGCTGTAAGGTTGAGGAAGGGGGTACTGATAAGGGAACGCAAAGGGCCACGGAGCAGCTCCTGGGTGGGGCAGGGGGGCAAGAGTGTCCTGATCAGATGCGCTAGAGCCGTCATGATCGTGCAAGGAGAGATTAGCCATATCTGAAAGACAGAGAGAGAAAGAGAGAGAGAGAGAGAGAGAGAGAGAGAGAGAGAGAGAAATAGTGAATGATAAAATCATACTGAATCACACAAGAGCCGTCAAAAAAGGGGAAGGAAATGAAACTCACTGCCACAGAGGTCTCCAAAGATGTAATAGCACTGCTCGGAGAAGGTGATCTTATTGACAGTGTGGCGAATGTAGCCGGCCTTCAGCAAGTTGCTTGCGTACTTCCGCGCTTCACGGCGATCTGTGAAACCTTCCACGTGATGATAAAGCCAGTCCACCACATCCGAACCTGAGGAGGAGAAAATCAAAAAGCATAAACAGGATCAATTATGCTATCAATTTACAACACAGTCAGACTAGTGATAAACAATCATTAGGACAATATGGTAGATCGGGGGAGTGCGAGTCACAACAATATCAACATTTGGTCTACATTATAGCTTGTGTGTGTTTTTTCAGCTTATACCCATGTGGTTCTGAATTCTCAATTCTAATTGGTTTCATGACAAGCTGCAATATCTTTTGTCCTAATATGTAAAAAAAAAAAAGGGGTTCATGACAGAATATGGTGTTTATATCAATTACAGTGCAAGATACTGTAATGTTTTGGAGTCTGAAGCACTGAAGTTCTTTAATAAACAAAAGAATAAACTCAGTCATGTGGACAGCAGTAATTCTGCTTTAAATCACTGATCATTTTCTTATAACAAAGATATTTTGTATTTAGACACAGAATAATAACCATATATACAATATATTTTATTTCCTGAGCAAACAGAATTTAAAACGAAGCATCTTATACACCAAAGCACAGAAGTCAAGTAAAGGATAAGAAATAGCTAGGGCCTTAGGGATTTCTCACATGCTTCTTTAGAATGCCTAATATCAGCATGAGTATTTCTTCATTACATAATCCCTGAAGTGGAGCATGAGACTGTGTTACCTATAAAGGCATTTGGAATGGTTATTTTCAGCCACATCCTGTCCCGCACCTCCAGTCCCGATTCTGGAGATGCCATTGCTTTAGCGACAGTCGCCATATCGCTGTGAATGGACAAGTGAAATTCCTCAAAGCCTGTGAAAAAAGAAAAAAAAAGAGGTTTGAGTTTGATATATCCATCATAAAGTTTATAACTTTCTATGTAGTGCTATGTTTTAGGTTTTGAAGATCCGCCATGTACGTTTTTTTATGAACACTGAGGTAATTATGATCTGTCGCAATTCAAGGCAACTGGCTTTAGCACTAAACTAATTATGTGGTAAAATGGCCAAATTACTGATTACAGTGACTGTTGATTATCTACATCAAGGTCATTCATAATCCACAAACTTCAGCCTAATCCACTTTTGATTGCCAGACCTGCTCCTAATACATCATGACTTAATGCATTTTGTTTGTTCTTAAATCTAATCTTAACTATGTACAAGTAGCTTGAACAGGAGTCAATGCTTTTACAAAATCTTTGACTGGAAAAGTCTCACTTTCATGAAATGTATATGATTATTTATATTACTATCCAATCATTAATTCAGCACCATTTATTTAGTGGCAGCTCATGGCAGCCCAGCAGACAACCGTGATTTAAGCATAGCGCATTACAGTGCAGAACAGGAAACACTCACGTTCAGTCTCTGGAATAGAGCTGGTGATGGATGAGCTGGTGGAGGTGATGGTACTCATGGAAGGACTCAGTCCATACACCGGGTACGCCCCCGTCATCGCAGCAGTGTGAGACACCCAGGCAGCGGGGTCGATCGGGCGGATTGGCTCACCTGAACAGCAAATTAGTAACATCGAGGACATTCTACTTAGAATTATATTGGTGAAACCACGGTTCCATGCTCTACTGTAGTATCGAGTACATTGGGTTTTTTAACCACTCAGCTACTTTACCCACAAGTAGCACATTCGTAATTAGTAGAACCAGCAAGTAAGTAACTTTTACTCACTGCGAGGCAAGGTAAAACAGCTGCGAGGGTTTGGGTCCCAACATTTAGCCACAGTCAGTGTGATAGGGCTGAAAAAACACAAACACACACGTCCATTCAGTCAGCACACAGTCCCAGCACACACACACTAACAATGCTACAGTGCTAGTTTTTTTTTTTTTTGCAGTGCTGATGCATCATGCATCACTTACCCTGGTTTGTGCACAATTTCTCTCAAGACCCTCACAGCATCATCATTGCTCATGTTCTCAAAGTTAATATCGTTCACCTACAAACAAAGCAAAGACTAGAAATGACCACTTTATATATATTTAATATTGTTTTACAAAAAAACTTTTGCCCAGTCTAAGAACCATTAAATTCATAAATATCTACTATAAAATAGTAATAGAAAAATAATAGAACATACTAAATAAATCTTAAGAAGTATTATGCACAGAATATAAAGTGTACTGATGTGGGCCTTTCATTATATCAGGAATGGTAGTTTATTCTCTCTCTTTTTTTATTTTATTTGAATACATAACTGTCATGTCAACATATGGACATACAGCACTATAGCTAAGTAAAAATGTATACTATAGGTACCTTTGCAAGTAAATCATATACATTACAAAACATACAAAAGATACAAATCAAATCAAATCCAAATTTTATTTGTCACATACACATACATACAGAGTACGACATGCAGTGAAATGCTTATTGCGACGGTCCGGCATGAGGGAATAGGATGGGGAGAAAAATAATACAAAGAAAAAGAAGACTGATAAATAAAGTACAAAGATGTACTTGATGGTACCACCCCAGTCACCCTTTTTTTGTGACGAATAAATAAAAAAATTGCTTCTACATCAAATTAGTCTGTAATCCTGATGTACTCCCTCTTCATTGCTACAATAACCAAGATATTCCACAAGATTTTCGAACATAGCTGCGGATATGTTTTGATCATTCAGCCAGAAGAGCATTATTAAAGTCTCGTCCTGATGCTGAGCATTGCAGCTCATCCCAAAGGTGCTCACAGAGGTTGAGATCAGGGCTCTGGTAAGGAGACCAGAGTTTTCAACACCAACTTTGCTGGAACAGGTCTCGTAATTCCAGGAAAGGGAAAATGTAATATTGCAAAATAATATGGAATCCTTTACAATTGTGTCCTTCTGACTATCAGTGTTAATATGGATTTGTTCATATATAAAAGCTCCTGTTCTTGTTCCTGTCCTGTTCTTAATGTGCGATGATCAGGTTTCTGCATGTGTTTTGAAATTAAGGTGTGTAAAACATTTGCCAACACTGCTGCACCTTACACACTCATGCTAAATCCAGTCATACCATGTCTACTATGTCAGAGTCAATGGTGCTAGACATGAAAATAATGTCCGGTCAGCAGTAATCGTGTAGTGGTCAAAATGTGCAGTATGACAAATGAGCAGCAGTTAATGACCTGGTGACCGTAAGTTTAACAAGGTTTGCTGAGCAGATAAAAGGACCAGTGAGTGCAGGAACATGGCAGCTATAGTTAATAATTTGTCCACTAAGCATATAAACAAGTCAATAAAGTATGTAAATAAGACTGTAAGGTAGTTCATACAGACCTGGAGGAGCATATCTCCTGGCTCGATGCGTCCATCAGCTGCAACAGCTCCACCTTTCATGATGGAGCCGATGTAGATACCACCATCACCTCTCTCATTACTCTGACCCACGATGCTGATCCCCAGGAAGTTATACTTCTCTACAGGATGAAGAAGAAAAAGAACAGGACTCATTGGAAAAAAAAAAATATTTACCAGCTGAAAATATATAATAACGATTATGCAAATACATTAGCTAGTCTAAGAATAGTTCATCAATTCTGATTGATACAACAGACTAAAAACTCGAAAAATAATTTTTTACTTAAGTTCCATTTAATACAATTAGCAATTATTATCAGCAATTAGTACAGTTCATAATGAGAAATGATTCCTAATCTCACTATACCGAGTTACGTAGCCATAATCGGGTGTTGTCTCACAGAGTTTTTTCCTTGATAACATCCCTCCGGCGTGCTTATTAAGGATAAGTTCATATTAAAATGTTATATTTAAATATCCATTGTTGAAAGTGCCCCATCAATAATAATAATAATTATAATAATATTATGTTGGCTTGAATCAGTTTTTGGAATAAACAATGTCTGGCTTTTAGTACAGCAAGATATTATTTTGTTTTCTACATTGCTGTAAAATTAATGTTCCACATATATCTGTAGCGTTATAATTCTGATATTAAGACTAATATAATACATTTATATGACAGTATTATGATTATTATTATATATTTTTTTACATTCAAGGACATTACTCATAATAACACACTCCAGTGCTCATGAAATTAGTTCTCACTCTCCAGTGTTCTGTATTGTTTAAAGACTATAATCACATTCTTGATATCGCCCAAATGAGGATGGGTTTCCCTTTTGAGTCTGGTTCCTCTCAAGGTTTCTTCCTCATAACATCAAAGGGAGTTTTTCCTTGCCACAGTCGCCATGGCTGCTCATCAGGGGTAAACACACATCGTTCACTTCAACTGTTAAATTCTGTAAAGCTGCTTTGAGACAATGTCTGTTGTGAAAAGCTCAATACAAATAAACTTGACTTGACTTGACATTTACAGCATTTCCTAGACGTCCTTAAGTGTGCAGCAGTGGCAGCTTGGTCCAAAGTCCAACATCTTAACCAATGATCTACCATTTTCTCCTCTGTATCATATGATGATAACGCAATCGGAAATAGTTACACCATTATCACTAGTTTATTCACGATAAAAAAAGTGCTTCAGTCAAACAATTTTAGTCGTAAAACGTAGGCCAAGATGTAGGCGTGTCCAGTGATGCAATAAAGTGAAAAATATTGTACGTTTCTGTAAATATGGAGCAACTTTGTGCAATGCCTTCCAATTAGTGTGAAGACAGTGAAGTGCTCATCGTCTGGTCTGTTGATTTGTCATCAAAATGTAATGTTAGTCGTGAGCCACCGATAAATTACTATGGCAACCAGGGTGGGATCGCAGACTTCATAGTACAGTGACTGTAGACTTCAAGTGATAATAATGTAGCCTAACAATACCACCAAGACATTTTGTTGAAAACTATCTGTTTTATATTATTGGCATTAATTATAATAATTATAGGAATAGGGAGGGAAATGCGAGTTAAAACAAAAGCAAAAAACTAAACAAATGATACGAGTCGTTCCCTTGCTAACCTGTAGCAAGATTATCATTCCGTAACCTTGCTACAGATACTGAGGAACGTGGTACTCACCCATGTTTAATGTGACGGTGATGATGTTCAGAGACATGGTGGAGTCAGTTATACTGCTGAAGGAGGATGACTGTGAGAGACAGACAACAAGGAAAGATCAGAGAGAAATGGGCAACGAGACAAAGACAAATTTAAAAGACCTGTCCAACACTGCTTCTTGTGGTTTGTGTGTCAGCCATGTTACCCTCTCCATCCGCGGTGGTTTGGTTTTCCGCCGGCGCCGGCGATGTCGTCTCATGAGCCGTGATGAGGTGCTTTGCCCTGTAGAGCTGCTGAAGCTGCGGTGACATCACACTCGTCATGTAACACACATTCCACAGACGTATTATCCAGACATTGCTTTTAATTCTGACTGGTCCTATAAGTCATGTGACGCTTGCAGACAGTCATTAATTGAGAATTTATTGTGTATTAACAAAAGGAAAGCCATTTATTTTGCTGAGTATTTTTTTGTGTGCTGTACGCCTCAATGACTCCACACAGTAGAAACATGGTCAGATTTAAGCCTCAGGCAAATATCCATGAAATACAATTATTAGCGTTTCCTAAGGTTTTTGAGAGTCCTGCAGCCATATTATATGCAGTAAAAAATATTTTTTATTATATGCAGTAGGAAATTGTTTTTTAGACTTCTTCAGGAAGAGGGCGAAGTCTGCAGGTGCTGAATCTGGCCAGTAGGGTGGGTGCAGATATGAGATCATGTTGCTTCCGATAAGAAACCTTTGTGTGAGGAGAGCTTGGTGACAGGATGTTTGAACTTGCTGTCCACGATGAAATTGCAGAGATTAGATTAGCACCAGTTACACAACTCCCGATGTACACAGGATGAAGGTCAGTGCTCCCTGTGACTGTGCATGCAGCCTTGTGCTGCCATCTGTTGTCGTGTAACAAATCTTTTTGATACCAATTCGTATGCTGCCATCGGAAGTAGAAAGTCGAGACTCGGAATGACATCATTTCAACCGTTTGAGCTACAAAATGCTCATCTGATTTAACACACTATTTACACTACAAAACAACACTGAATAGTGCACAAGACGCACCTATAGTGTTATGTGGTGATGGATCTTGATACCATAGACTGCCTTCGTTTTAATATGTTACATCAAGTTTGCTCAGATTAAAATTCTTTATACGAGTATTTACGTTGCTTTTGTGTTTCAGAAAGTTGATTTGTGTGAAATCTCTCACCGGCTGGTCGCGTCGTCCTCCTCAGAGTCGAAGAAGCTGGTGGTGTCCAGCTCGCTGCTCATGAGAGTGGAGGAGGTCTCATAACCCGCAATCTCAGGCCTGCGTTCGGCCCGAGAGTGACCATTCAGCCTGCCTCCTACACCACAAACACAAACGCACAAAAACATAGACACACTCTTAAGTGAAGAACAGGAACACTACACCTAAAGGATACTGAAAGAGCATTTCCATTTCTACCAGATATTGACACATTTTTGCATTTCACTCCATAATTTTGTTTCATGTGCAGGTTTAAATTACAGCACAAGGACAACTAACTTCTATAATTAATAGATTTTTGGCCAAATCTAAAAAAACTTCATAAGAGACCCATGAGTAATTTACATCGATTAAGATCTACACTATATTTACAAAGATTTGTGGACACCTGACCATAAGATTGGTATGTGCTTTTAGAACACTTGATTTCACATTTCTCCACGTGCTCCACTAGATGTTCCACTAGATTTTGGAAAATGGTTGTGGACATTTATGCTCATTGAGCCACAAGAGCCACATCCAAAAGGTGTTCAATATTGTTGAGGTCAGAGCTCTATAGCAGGCTGCTCCAGATCTTCCAGTCCAACCCATGTAAAGTATATGTTCATGGAGTTTGGGCACAGGGGCACTGTAATACTGGAACAGGTTTGGGTCTCTTCTTTGGGTTCAAATTAAGGAAAAAAACTCATGGTACTGCATCCAGAGACACAAGTGTGTGACTCCAACTTACCTGGTTACATTTTACAATAGATTCATTTACCCTGTCTATCAATCAGCATCCAATATCTTTGAGAAACTTTATCCTCTTTAGCAAATTAAATGAAAACACACACACACACACACACACACACACACACACACACACACACAAATATATCTGATATACCCTCCTCTCTTTGCATATATGACATTTAAAGGGTCCTTCTACAGCCAAAGACAAGAAAACAATCTCACCATGCTCATGTGTGTCTTTTCTTCGTGGTCTCTCTCTTTCTCTCTCCCGCTCTCGGTCTCTCCGCACTGACGTCCCGACGTCGACCTCTGTCTCCTTGTCCAGGTTGTCCTGACTACCTGCTGCATTTGCACTGTAAAGCCAGAGTTGAAGAAATGGCAGTTAAACTGATGGAACATGCTACAGCAGAGCCAGTAAGGTTGTACTACCACACTCATTCTCTCTCTCTCTCACACACACACACACACACACACACACACACACACACACACACACACACTAACTTCAGACCTTTCAGAAGAGTCCTGCTGTGTAAATGTCAACTGCTGTTATCAAGAGTTTTTAATGTCAGACTTGACAGAATAACAGAAAGTGCAACAATTTATGTGTGTGTGTGTGTGTGTGTGTGTGTGTGTGTGTGTGTGTGTGTGTGTGTGTATACACAATGCCACAAAGCCACCAACAGAGGGCACTCTGGAAATGTTGTATTTTTCCAAAATACTCCCAGCTGCATTTCCACTGATTTAATTATTAAACTGGGAACACAGGGGGTCAGGCAGACACAGAGACAAGAGCCGGAAAACACACACACACACACACACACACACACACACACACACACACACACACACACACACACAGGAAACACCAGCAGGACAAACAGCCATTTACACACATGTTCACACAAAGATATGGGGAGTGGCCAGTAAAGCAACAGACCTAGAAGGGGGTAAAGTATAAACTTTTGTGAGTGCAAAACAAATCCATTTGAACAGCTGTTGGTTTTTATGTTCAGTACTATAAGAACTCTGGATGCTGTACCCCAACCAGTGGTCCAACATAAGTGAGATAACAGTGGCTACATCTTTATTGCATTTGCTCAATGCACATGAAATAAAACCACTATATGGACATACGTTTGAGGACACCTGACCATAAGACTGTGCTCTTTGAGCATTCCATTTCACATTTAGTGCACATTTGCTGTTTTAATAACCTTCTGGGAAGATGTTCCACTAACACACACACACACATACACACATATTCATCATCCAGACAATGATCCAATCGATGCATTTAGAGTGTAATATTGAGCCATATTGATGAGGATGAGTATGTGTGCGTGTGTGTGCTGGTGATGCTCTCTGAGGTACTCTTTATTCATGACATACACACAGCATGCTTAAGTCATTTCCAACACACATATCGACTTCCCAGAATTCTGTCAGGCAGGAGGAGGAGATAAGTCTTATTAGTTTAATTTGAGGACATCTGAGACTATTGGGTGGACGTGTGTGTGTGTGTGTGTGTGTGTGTGTGTGTGTGATGTGTGATGTGTGTGTGTGTGTGTGTGTGTGTGTGTGTGTGTGTGTGTGTGTCAGTGTCAGATCCAGCTCATGTGCTTGTGTCCTGCTTTATTTTTAATATCTTCAGATGAAAATGACTGATCTGATCAGACATTGGATCATTAATGTAACTCAAGGCTTTTTTGTTTTACACACACACACACACACACACACACACACACACACACACACACATTAATATTACTCACTGGAAGGAGGGTGGTCTGGAGTCACCAATGACGCCGGTCCTCTCGACTGGAGGAAGGTCAGCCTGAGTCTCTGCACACACTGAACCTCCATCTGAACCGTGAGAGCCATCGGCTGAGACCAACTGCAGAGTGAGAGAGAGAGAGAGACAGGATAGGATGACAGAGAAGGGCAGATAGAGAAAAAGGAGAGGGAGAAAGACAGAGACAATAACAGAGAGTCAGAAAGTGACAACGGTGTGATGATCAAAGGGATAAACAGAAAAAGAGAGAGCAATGCAGGGAAAGAGATAGAGAGACAGATAGACATGTATGTAGAAAGGTGAAAAGACAGAAAGAGACAGAAATACAGATACAGAGAGACATAAATAAGAATGGAGGGCAAGAAAAAGACAATAGAAGGAAAATGAAGAGAGTTAATGGATAGAAAGAAGAGATAGGTGAATAATAAAAACTACACGCAGGGTAATATGCAAAAGTAATAAATCTAAACACACACACACACACACACACACACACACACACACACACAGTCATAAGACACTATCAGGTGTCTCAGGAGTTACATAAATGGATCAGAGAGTAATAAAGAGAGGAGTGTGGATAATTATAGTGCCTCCATTCAACACTGTTGAGAAATACAGCATTCCAGACACAACACACACACACACACACACACACACACACACACAATAACAATGCATGACCAGTTTGCTGATTTGATCTTCTTGTTATGGACATTTCCAGCTGCGTTATTTTAGCTCACCCCGTGACTTCACTTAGCTAATGGAATATAATACACGGCCTCGTAAGAAGGCACTACTTTACTTTAAGAACAAAGCCAAACCTCAACCATAGGGATGTTATAAAAAAAAAAAGCCAAGCTGATAAAACCTTTGGAGCTGTTTGTCTGCACTGTGATTCCATTTAATTCATTTTCAGGAGACGCTTTTATCACAGCACACCACAATTCTATACGAACACAGAGCTGTTACAGGATGCTGATAAACCCGAAATCCCCCGCACAGGGACACTGTTCCAGCAATTTCCTGGTGTAAGGAGGCTTGCTCGTCGAAATGCTGGAAAAAGCTTTCAGGATAATACAGTCAAAAATAGTGATTGTCACTGAGTACAGCTGAAAGTGTGAAAGAAAAGAAATCCAGGTCACACATTTGTGTATGCATTGACATTGCAAACCAGGACTCTGTGACATGGATATAATCAGTGCTTCTTCATCTTGTATTTTCTAAAAAGGTCATATCATGGCGTATCGTCAAGTCACTCGTCTTCACATAAAGAATGAGTAATGGCTCCTAAAAACAATGGAGATGTGTTCCAATTACCCCATTGTAGCATGAAAATATCTTAAGACAGCTTACCCGGAGGTCTTAAAGAATAGTGAGCAGTATAGGGTAGTATATTGCACTTTGTTAACAATTTTGTCGTATCCCTATCGTCACTGTAAGATCGTAAAATCGTATGTCGACCATCGTAACTCAGGGACCAACTGTATCGGATAGATTTTCCTACATTCTCTACACTGTATAGCCAAACGTGTGTGGACACCTGACCATAAGATTCAAATGAACTTTTTGAACATCCCATTCCACATTTAGTCCTATTTTGCTCTAATAATAACCTCCACTAGATCCACAACATTTTGGATTGTATTTGTGAACATTTGTGCTGATTCAGCCACAGGGGCTTTAGTAAAGTCAGGCATTGATGTAGGGTGAGGAGGCCTGGGATGCTGTCAGCATTCCAATTCATCCAGAGTTCTATTGCAGGCAACTCAAGATCTTCCAGTCCAAACCATATTTTCACTACCACATATCTTCAGAACTAATACAAATGGAAAAGTCAGGTGTCTCAGCACTTTTGTCCACATAGTGCATATATTTACTTGATACAATTATCAAGTATTTTTTTAAATTATTAAATGAATGAAATATGAACATGTTTTTCATCAAATCTAAAGTTTAGTTTAATGTCTAATGTACTTTCAATCAACAGTCTAAATCTAAAACTGAAAAAGTGCATAAGTAGCATTGAGCACACAAGTATTGAGTAAAGGCTGTGAATACTTATGTACATGTGATTTTTGTTTAGTTTTTCCATTTTTATTCAAACTGCAAAGATTTCATACACACTTCTTTCGTGTTATCGTTATTGGTCAGTGTTTGTAGAATTTTAAGAGGAAATAATTAATTTAATAAATTTTGGAATAAGGCTGTAACATAATATGTGGAAGAAGTGAAGCGCTTGTGAATACATTTCAGATGCACTGTAGTAGTAATAATAGTAATTAATAATAATAATTATTATAATAACAATAATAATAATTTATCATTCAAGTATCACGTAATTTATCATTCCTCCTGATCAGGGTTGTGTTGTAGTCCACCTTTTGTTTACACCTGAAAACATTTAGACTCCCCCTTTCCCCATACCAACATGTTTAAAAGATGTGGGAGGAAACCGGAAAACATTGAAGCCTTGATAAATATTACAACTCTCTCAAACAGCAGTGTACAGATACTGGAGCACGTTCCTTCTCTCTCCATCTCCACTTGCCAAAAAACAGTGAAGTGATCCACTGCAGAACCCTCAACTTTAACAAGTCTTCCTTCAGCCCAGAGCTTTAAGAGAAACTTCCTGGTGTAAATGTCAGGTAAAAGCACAAAGAGGACACAGGCATACACAGGAGTACAGCAAAAATCAGACGTTAATCAGACTGTTTCTCTGCAGTGTGTGGATTAAGGCAAGCAGGAGATCTGACAATGTGGGTGTGTTCCAGAGTGGATGCATTCCTCCCGTGTGTCTTGGCCAAAAAAATATGTTTTGGGAAAAGAGAAAATAACAAAGCACTGGGTGTACCCTCCTGTGTAGAAATCACTATGCATAATGGAATTTACAGGCTAAATCGTGTGTGTGTGTGTGTGTGTGTGTGTGTGTGTGTGTGTGTGTGTGTGTGTGTGTTTTCACAGTGAACAAAGAGAAATGTGTTCTTGCCCTCATCATAATGTCTGAACTACAAGAAATGTTTATATGTGACCTTCATTGTTACACTCATACACAGTGCTTCTGCTACTCTGACTGTTAAGGGAAGGTCATAGGAAGGTCACGAGTGTTATTTTGACATTAACAGAATGTAACAGATTAATGTTACTGGTAACAATATAGTAACAAGATCACAACATGAACCAAACAAAAGAGCATTACACGTTCTCATTTACTAAACCATACACAGTATGTGTGTGTTTCAAAGTCTGAAGGGCCTTGTTTAAAGTTCCATCATTGGTCTTCTTTGTTATATCAAGTCATAGAGCCAGGGACACACACACACACACACACACACACACACACACACACACACACGTATTTGACACCTACAGAATGCTACTAGTAAAGTTTGCCCAAAGAAAGTTTTTTTTTCCCAAGATTTATATGTGCTTTTAGAGCATTTTACATTTAGTCCCCATTTGCAGGTACAATAACCTCCAATCTTCAGATGTTCTGCTAGATTTTGGAGTGTGTTTGTGGAGGTTTGTGCTCATTCAGACACAAGTGTGTTAGTAAAGTCAGGAGCTGATGTAGGGTGACGAGGCCTGGGGAGCAATCAGTGTTCCAATTCATCCCAAAGATAATCAGTAGGGTTGAGGTTAGAGAGCAATAATAGCAGACCAGAATTAAGAAGCTCCAACTTTGGGATACAGTCTGGGGAACAACCATATATGGCTGAAAGTCGGGTATCCCAATACTTTTGTGCATAGAGTGTATATTTACTGACTATTTTTTGATATTTTAGTACAATAATGACAAGCATTGGATTGATGCACTGAAATGCTTCAAACTTAAAACATGTTAAAGCATGTCCATTTTAAATGATTAACAGCTTTTCACACTAAGCTCTGAACACACTTCACAAATCAATAAGCTCCATTGCCCCAAAAAACCCAAAATCACTGGCCTTAATGATCATAGACCTGTTGCTCTCATGTCTGTGATCATGATGTCATTTGAAAGACTGGTCCTGGCCTACCTGAAGGACATCACTAGACATTTTGCTGGATCAGAGCAAACGGGTCTGCAGATGATGCAATCAACATGGACCTGCATTATATTCTCCAACATCTTCTACACTGCAACGTCTTCAACACCTTCGCAAGGATCTTGTTTGTAGACTTCAGTTCGACATTTAATACCATCATTCCTGTCCCAGATTCAGATCTCTGTGCCCATCCCAATCTGTCAGTGGATGACCAGCTTCCTGACAGACAGGCAGCAGACAGTGAGCTCACATCCAGGTATCTCACTATCAGCACTGGTGCTCCCCAGGGTTGCATTCTCTCCCCACTGCTTTTCTCCCTGTACACAAATGACTGCACCTCCAAAAACCCTCTCTGTCATCAGCCTCATCCAGGACAGAGACGAGTCTGCTTACAGACAGGAGGTTAAAGAGCTGGCTGTCTGGTGCAATCACAACAACCTGGAGCTCAACATGCTCAAAACAGTGGAGATGATCGTGGACTTCAGTAGAAATCCCCCAGCACTCCCCCCACTCACCATAATAAAGAGCACCTTAACAACAGTGGATTCATTCAAGTTTTTGGGTACCACCATCTCTCAGGACCTGAAGTGGGACAATAATATTGGCTCCATTGCTAAAAAGACCAAGAAGAGGTTGTACTTCCTTCGCCAACTGAGGAAATTCAACCTGCCACATGAGCTGCTGAAACAGTTCTACTTAGCTATCATTGAGTCTGTCCTGTGTACATATATAACTGTCTGGATTGGTTCAGGTACCAAATCAGACATCCGGAGGCTACAGCAGACGGTCAGGACTGCTGAAAGGATTATTGGTGCCCCACTGCCCAACCTCCAAGATATTTACTCCTCCAGAGTGAAGAAAGGTCTAAGAAAATCTCTTTGGACCCCACACACCCCGCCCACTCTCTCTTCGATCAGTTGCCTTCTGGTTGGCGCTACAGAGCCTCATCCACCAGAACAGAAAAACAAAAACGTTTTTTTTCCCGCAGGCTATACCCAGCCTGAACAATTAAAATATTCATAACTACACATTGTCCATCATAACTGACACATTTATACATAGAATCTAAAATGGTACATTTGTAAACTGCACACTTGTACAATATTTCTACTTCTGTATATAGTGTATTATTTTATTGTCTGTTTTACTTACATTTTATTATATTATGTCTGTACGTTCTCCTGCACTGGAAGCTCCTGTCGCCAAAGTCAAATTCTTTGTGTGTGTATACACATACTTGGTAATAAAGCTATTTCTGATTCTGAAAAACTTGACCCTAAAGGGTTTTTCTGAAAACTTGCTTACTTGCTGCTTATGTTCTGAAAACAACTAAATTAAAAATACAACTTCGACAAGGACATTAACTTCATTATTTAACCCTAAGCCTTTCACAATAACTTTAGGGCACTTAGAAAATATGTATTCAATTCATAGATTTGTGTATACTTTTTAATTAAAATTTTGTATTTGTATTAGTTAAGAGGTGTAACTGATCTCTTGTGCTCACACTTTATGTGGCTTATGAAGGGCAAAACGCACAATAAATAATAGTAATAGTAAATAATAATAGTGTTCTATTGATAGACATTTTTTTCCAGAACGTTTATGCAACCTAGTGTAACTCTTCTTCAACCTGGGACTGTTGGGGTGGTTGGGGGGTCCACTGGTCTAACATGTTTAAAGAATCACTTGATAAAATGTTAAGTTAGATTCCTAACATCGCTGGGATATGCAAAGAAACAGTTCCACTGTGCTGTTATGTAAATGTGACAAGTGAAAAGTCTTTAAATTTCCTCCCCACCAATAAACACACAGTCATACATCTGCATTTGTTTTACTGATGGTGAAGTCCTTCTACTGAGGTAATAATAAATGCAAATAATTAATATTATGCCACCCCTAAATCTAACCCTAACCATAATAACCAACACCCCTAAAAACAAAAAACCCTCAGACACACACAGCTGTATGTCTGTTAATGTATATCCAATACTAAAGTAGACACAATCAGCAGCTGTATGTCTGATTAACAAGCACCAACAATTTAACCCCTTAGCCTTCACCGCAGCGCCGGCACGACGATATCCCATTGTTCTCAGGTGTTAATGTTTAGCAATAGATTCAATAAAAAGAGGCAAGAGTAACCACCTAGATCTGAAGTGTTAGTGTTAAGGGGAGTCAAATCCACACTCTGCTCAGTTACGTTCACACTACATATCTTGTCTTCAGCCTGATTAACCACACTGAGAATAGAACGTGTGACCTGTGGCAGGGTGGTGTTGCATGTTGCAGATACGTCGCTCGTTGTAGCTTCATCTCGCTGCAGCCTGGAGATGTCCTGATTAAAGTCCTGACGTTACACTCATGAGTGACGCAAACAGCTGCAACCATGATGACACTGACAAGCTTACAATTAGTTTTTCTCTCTCACCGCCCCACACAAAAATATGCACAAATGATGACATGGTTACGCAAGAAATCTAAACGAAAAAGTCAAGGAAACTGAATGAATAATACAAGTAAAAATCAGTCTCGAAACCGACACTGGATTTCAAACTAGCAAAACACACAAACCTCTATTCAAAAAACACATGAATGTTGTGGATAGATTGATAGACTGATAGAGAGATGGAGAAAGAGAGAGAGTGGCTGTGGTTTTTTTGGGGGTTTTTTTGGGATTTTTTGTAACCTGGTCTCCCATCCCATTCCCCACTGAGCATAAAGCTCCATGTGCTCCATCTGAGACATGTGAAAACAACTGACTGCATTTTTTAAAAGAAAAACAGCGACGCGCAACACACTTGCGCTTTAACCTCTTCCGCACAAATGCTCACAAACGCCCATGACTTTTCTAGATTCTTTGATTGGTAGGAGAGAGAGAGAACGTTACCATCCATCAAAGCTACACATCCTGCCCACACAAATACTCATCAGAATCTGATGATCTGATTTCTGCAGTCCGATGTACTCGAACTGCACACAGGCTTATTACAGAGCGCAGACAAAACCCTGCTAGTGTACAGGAAGATGAGTGTGGACACATTTATTTGAGTCTAAAGTTGATAACTAGACAAAGTTTT
The DNA here is from genome assembly GCF_014805685.1 of Silurus meridionalis. Classification (NCBI taxonomy): domain Eukaryota; kingdom Metazoa; phylum Chordata; class Actinopteri; order Siluriformes; family Siluridae; genus Silurus; species Silurus meridionalis. Next base: position 22,174,633 of record NC_060896.1, read on the forward strand.
TTTGTCATGGGGTCCAGCTGATTGGTGCACAGAACAACCTAAGCATTTTTAAGCTCTCTGCAAAAGCAAATAAATATTTTACTTCGGTTGGTAAAATATCTTCTTAAAGCTAGAAGTATCATTTGTCTAATCCTTTACAGTTGTTATTTATGCTGTGCATTTCACACCGAATTACTTAATGAGTCAGCTCTTAAACCAGCGGAAATGCAGCGCAGTTAGTGAAGGAGGTCTGCTGGTTCTATCTAAAACAGAAAGATAGAGCTACATCGAAACCTAGACAGATAGATTGATTGACTGACAGAGAGAGAGAGAAATAAAGACAGAAAATGTCAGTGTGTGTTTGGGTGTGATTACATGAAAGAAATCACTCACCCATGACACTACACGGCCGTTGAAACATGGCAACTTGGTGTTATCATCTGATATCTCTTCCTTCACGACCCTGTAATGATAAGAGGAGAAAAAGAGAAGAGAAATAAAAAAGAAGAAAGACAAAGGTAGAAGAAGGGCAAGAAAAAAACAGAGAAAAAAGATTCAGAAGATTTTCAGAAGAAAATCGAGTAATAGAGAAAAAAAAGAGGAAATGGGAGAAAAGAGAGAGCAATTCAGAAAAATAGCAGTAAGGAAAAGCAAAGAGAAAGAAAAGAATAGAAATAGGAGAGAAAGAAAAGAAGAAAATAGAATAGCGAAGAATAGAAAAAAGTACATAAGGATTAGAAAGAGAAGGAAAAGAGAAAGAAAAGGAAGAGAATGAAATAGAAAAGAGAAGAGAAGAAAAAATCCAAAAGAGAAAGAGTAGAGAAAGAGAAGGACAAGATAAAAAGAAGAGAAAGAGAAGAGAGGAGAATTTATTATTAGGAAAAACTTGAAAACACCAAAAATCAAATGTTTAATATGATGCTTCATGTCGAAGAGACTGCAATTTAGTTTAGGGCTGCAGATATCTATTATTTGAGTAATCGAACCTTCTACCGATTATTCCATCGATCAATCAAGTAATCAGGTAAGAAGTATCTTCTTTATTAAAGAGCAACATTAAATATACAAAAAAAAATAAGACGGGTCTCTTAAAATGAACAAGTCATTTGTTTCCTTTTTAGAAAAATGTACATTTTTATTGCTGAAATTGCAATCTGTGTAAACTAACCCCATTTAGTGTATTTAATTGCCATATTACATCAAAATGCAAATATAAATATATAAAAAAAAATCATTCATAAAAATATAAAAAATCTATTTCAAATTAGTTTAAAAATTGTAATCGCACTGTACAGTGTTATCTTTATGTTTTAGTTGGAAATTCAATTTTCAACTATAATTGAATTAAAACAAAATTTGGAAACTTTCTGTCAATTTCAATGGACTGAATTTTCTCCCAGTTCCTCCATTTTCCATTCTGCAGCATCTTCTGTGTTTACCTGTCCAGGGCGCTCCAGAGTTTAGTTGGTGGTGCGTCAGTAATAATGGTCCGTGGGGAAACACAATGCTCCACAATGTGTAGTTAAATGGATTAAAGAAGCATCAAGGCAAATAATTTGCCTCAAACATTTTTTTGTATTCAAATTATTTGAGGAATCGTTTCAGCCCTAATTTAGTAATCATGAATTAAACAAACAAACAAACAAACAAACAAACAACCAAAAACAGATGACCAAATGACATTGTTATTTGAATTACACACGAGTTACACAAATCCACTACAGCAGAGCAAATGGAGCAGCATCACACAGGTCAATTTATACACACAACCCAATTTAACTTTAACTAAACAATCACTTACACACAAACACACACACACACACACACACACACTTGCCCCCTCCCCCTTTCCCCCTCTTTAAAAAGGTGTTGACCTTGAATGACCCGTGTTGTCATGGAAACCAATGTGAAAGAAGACAATCTAAACCAAGGCGCATGATGTATTAATAATAGAACTGTTTATAGCGATCATGGTGATTTCATACATTATAAATCTAAACTTTAATCACATCCTCGCTCACACAATCACACACACAGACACACATTTAAACGGCAGCACACGTTTGTGAAGGAAGATGAATAGAATGGTTCCCTCTATCTTTCTTTGGACCGCACCTGTTCCTTTGCAGACCCCATAAAATTAAATTGCTTTTTTCGTTTTGTGTGTGTGTGTGTGTGTGTGTGTGTGTGTGTGTGTGTGTGTGTGTGGACAGAGATGAAGACATGTATCCAGGTGCAAAGAAAGAATCATATAAATCAAATCATAACTCGTCCGTTGGTTTGGTAAATTGTGTGAAATGAAACACTGTCCTCTAGACATCACAGACTGATGATTCAATATGGTGGTGTGGGGAGAGAAGGGGTGGGCAGGTTGGGGTGAGATGCAGGTTTCAGACATATAGACCATTTTAGTGTATGTGAACAAGATATGTATATAATCATATATATATATATATATATATATATATATATAGATAGATAGATATATATAGATAGATAGATAGATAGATATATAGATATATATATAATCATATATATATATATATATATATATATATATATATATATATATATATATATATATATATATATATACATTTTGCTAAAACGTTATCCACGTATTATTATGTTATTATGTATTTTCCATTCATAGGCACTACTCAGCTAATTTGGAAGAGTTTAACTCTAGACCCATATGGATCATGGCTAAATCTTGTGAAAGAAATTAGTTAGTCTGCAACGGCATGCAGGATACGATATAAACATATACAGATTCTTTGTGCCTTGTCCACATCCCAGTCAACATTTAGTCCCCATTTGCTGGTGTAACAACCTCCACTCTTCTGGGAAGAGGTTCCACTAGATTTTAGAGTGTGCTTGTAGAGATTAGTGCTCATTCAGCTAAAGTGTGGTAGTAAAGTCAGGTACTGATGTAGGGTGAGGTCAGTCAGTGCTCCATTTTTTTCCAAAGGTGTTCAATAGGGTTGAGGTCTGAGCTCAAAATCCTCCACTGTATCCTCATGGAGCTGGCTTTGTACACAGGTGCATTGTCATGCTACAACAGATCTGGGTTTGCTAGTTCAAGTGAAGGGAATAATATATTCTGCAGAGACATCCTACACAATCATATGCCTTTGTGTTTTAACATCTTCCTTACAAGCAACTCCTCAGTGAGCACACTGCATAGCAAACTAGCATTAGATTAGCTAGATGACTGATATTGATTTTAAATTCTAGGTTATAAATGAGGCATGGTAGCTAACTAGCAAGCTAAAACTTTTACTGATTTGACAGTTAGCAATTTAGCTCCTTTTTACATATTATCCTTTCTATGATCCATAAATAGAAACACCTTAAGTAGTAGTGTACAGAACAATTAAACAGTGACTTTTGTGCTACAGATGTATTTCTGCAATGTGTCAATGTCCAGTGAGTAGTAACTACCAATATGAAATACATTTACACACATTTATATTATACATACATATTCACATTTTCATTTACAAATACACAAATACATTTTTATGTGTGAATGCTTGTAATATATTAGTTTAATCGTTTCACATTAAACATAATCACTGAGTTGATTCCTGACAAACTATGGGGTAAGTCTAAGTTTTAGGTTTATGAGCTGTGGCTATTTTTAAACTGTCATTTTTAACAACTTTTTATTTGATCAAGTCATTTACATTTTACAGTTATGACATTTAGCAGACATGCTTATCCAGAACGACTTACAGCAAACAGTTGAGGGTTAAGGGCCCAGCAGTGGCAGCTTGATACATAGATCGATAATTTTGCCAAACTCTAAACACAAAAGCTACGTTCACAAATACAGAGGCTTGCAGCGAAAAGCGACCAAAGATCACTTTCCCAGCAAAGTGAGTGACAAAATGTGGGCGTACCCAGCATCCTTTATGCAAATATGAAACAATATGATACAACAGCTACAAATGGTAGTGAAGAAAGTAGAGCCCTGGTGATCCGTCTCCCGATTTGTGGAACATTATATGCATCACTTACTAATTAAAATAGTAACACCTACCGGTGATGCCATAATACAATAACAGTTAAATATCAAATAAAATTTTGGAAACACTTGAAGAGACTTAACAAGACACAGGTTAAGCCGAGCATGTGAAGATTTATTGAACGTCAACTGTGGCATGTCAACTATTCATGCATGAACATGTGCACAGCACCTCTGTTCTCCATTTAGGGCTAAAACGTTTCCACTTCATCGCGCTGTATTTGGCGACACAAGCTAAAACCTTTTTGCATCACAGCTGTCATAACTAAAATTACCGAAATACATCTGCATCTGATGAAGTTAATTGGTTGGACAGGTAGTCACATGACTGTATTGTACCACATCACATTACGCAATAATTCTCACATTCTGCCTAAAACAACATTATGTCGTACACCATATGCCATATATATACTGTATATATATGGCAAGAACATATTATACAGTATACACTTTCCACAGAGCATTAATTTCTGGCATTAGATGAAATGTCCTGCAACAGCAACATGATGTCCCTGACTCAGGCAGCCACTCAATCCACCCCACCCCCATCCCATTCACCGAAACTGGGACAGACAGAGGAAAGAACATGATCCTTCGACAGCCCGTCTAGCAGTTTCCAAACTCTAAATGTCTGTCTAAGAGATTACAGTCGACTATAATAATGCACTGCTAACAGCCCGACTTCCTCTCATATCTCCACATCTTTCACCTCCCTCTTTTACACCCTGCTATTACAACTACTACATCTTTTAAGACTGTGCTACTTGATGTAGCACTAGACAGCTATTAATCACAGTCTACTGCAATTACTTTTAACACACTGTGCTTTCTGCAACCTGCCAATACTTTTTTAATGCAGAGACAGAATATGCTCTACTCTTGAAAGAGAATTTCCTACCTATGTTTCTAAACTGTTTTTCAAAACAGACTCCATTTTTAAAGATACGTTTTACTGCTTGAATTATTGTAAACGTTTTCATACTCTCTCATATAAAGTGGCGGTCAACCCCAGATAATTCACGGTTCGAAAAATTTGCGGGTTATTATATGGAACCTAACCAACAGCAAGTTGCGGATTATCTTACAATTCGCGGGAATCCGCAGCGGGACCGAATGTTCAGGAACGTTAGGAATAACATTTTAAACTATGTTTTAACTAACAAATTTCCTAAACATTTTTGTTTTCCTAAACATCATTGTATTAATCATTTTAGGTGATAAAGCAATTATGTCCATTACTTTAAAAAGTAACCAACTTACTGGCATAATGTCCAGATGATTTCACTAAGGTACCATAGGGGCTGCGTGGGTGCGACCAAAATTTGCGGATTTGCGGAATTCGCAGGAGGTCTTAAAACGTAACCCCCCGCGAGTTCCGGGGATCGCTGTACAAATAGACATATACAAGACGAGTACAGGGTGAGTCAAATGGCTGCAATTAGTCAAATGAGTATTTATTGTCCCTCTATGCAGCCTGTATACACTAGAAAGAAATGTTGTATTTTTTTACAGGACCATAATATAACAAAAAATTCTGAACATTTGAAATAATCCTAGGCCTCCTTTCCCTAATCCTACCTGTAAGTATTTCTTTGTAAACAATGAAATTCAATTTTAAACCACATCTCTAAAACCTAGTCTCTAAAACACTAAGCTATAAAAGGCTAGTTTATATTTTTACATTAATGTTTTCTACTACATACACCCCAAAATTCTTTACAGATACCGGCCAATTATTTAGATCTCCCATATTGCACGATCAGTAATATACTTATGCAGCGGTCCCCAACCTTTTTTGCGCCACTGACCGGTTTAATGTGAGACAATATTTTCACGGACCGGCCTTTAAGGTATGGCGGAAAATACAACAAAATAAAATGATACGGGTGGCATAAAAACTGGTATTTTATAAATATAATAATAAACTCGAATCCACTGTGTTGTTGTTTGTTCATTTTGCTAGCTTGGGGGTTTGAATTTAGAGGTAATGTATTATGTGTTAGCGACTGGAGCAGCCCCTTTAAGAAGGTAGCGGATGGAGGTAAGACATGTGACCGAGGCATCATGACATGCATCAAGAGTGAGTCATAGACAGATGTGGCGGAGAGAATCTGGTAATTCTCCAAAATAAACTATCGTTCAGAATCAGATAATAAATAAAACGGAAATAATGTAAGTTATGTCTTTCTGTGCGGCCCGGTACCAATTGACCCACGGACCGGTGCCAGACTCATGTCTGAGGCGTTGTCTGAAGTGAAACTGCCTTACAATGTCCTGATGATGGAGCAGAGCCTCAGACAGATATGCTAGTCTGGAGACCATTAAACTTTTTATATCCTGAGCAACTGCCAAGTTAAAATTCCTTGTAAGTGAGGCTTGTTGGCTAATAAAACTGATCTTGTATTAAATCCATGCACACGCCCATCAATCATCTTTGTCCTTCGCGTTTGGACGTCACTGCACACGCTTCCTAATGTGCAAGATCGTTTACATTACAGTAAATAGAGAAAGACACGTATGAGTTCAATCCAGCCATTTCTTCACTATGATGACTCACTCTCGCTCACACACACACACACACACACACACACACACACACACACACACACAAAGGGTGGTATGGTTTAAAATGTTTCATAATATAAGCTGTAATAAGATAAATTCAGTGTCACAGGATTAGTTATCCATTTTGAAAAACAAATAATGTGGTACTTAGCATCTTTGCATGTCTTTGTACGTACAATAAAAACCTTTCTTAAAAAGAAAAAATATATGGGGCTTAGGAAGCTTGTTCCAGAAGCTGTGGACGGACTTCTCCCCCCCCCAAAAAAAGGGCGTGGCCAGCTCTGAATGCCTTTTTAAAATCCACATCCACGTATCTACATTTTCACGGGGTGTTAAATAAAAATGCATTTCTCAAAAGTTTTAAGTGGCAATGCATTAAATGCATTTAAAAAGACATTTAAATATCACCATTGTGCTACCGATATTTTCTATACCTTTGGCTCGGAATGCATTTTGAAATACACAATAAATTTTGCTACGAATATCACGGTGTTATGATGAAAATACAATCCTAAGTGTCCTAAACGTCAGTCTAATTTTACGGCAATTTACATTTAATTGATTTTTTTGCTACCATTTATGCTTTTGACATGTTACACATCAAATCAGATAAATTAAGTAATACATTTTCATTTTAATTTGTACATATGCTAATGGGAAATGAATATTTAAATATTAAATACATTTAAAGGTCTCTGCCTGTAAAAATTTTATTTTTTCACATTTCTTCTGTAACCTCTATTCTGACTGGCTTGCTAATACATCCATTATATTTTTTCATCATGTAAATGAGAAGACCCAAATCTTATCCAGCCAGACAATACCCCTGTGCACAAAGCAGAACTATGAATATATGGTTTACATGGGCTGGAGTGGAAAATCTTAAGCGATCTGCGATAGAGCTCTGACCTCATTCCCATTAAACAACCTTGAAATGAAATGAAACATTGAGTGCACCCCAGGCCACCATTCCTTACATCAGTACCTGACTTTACACCCTTGTGCACGAATGAGCACAAATCTCCACACAAACACTCAAAAATCTTGTGAAACACCAGAGGAGTGGCAGTTACTACAACAGCAAATAGGGACAAAATGTGAAATAGGATTTTCAAAAAGCACAAAGAATCTTATGGTCAGGTGTCCACAAACGAACGTGTGTCCATATAGCATTTTAAAATACATTACATTGTAGAAAAAGTGCAAATACTTTCCAACTCCACTTCCTCTAGTTATCTGTACACGACTCTTACTATTAACCTAGGGGTTAAAAGTAATATAATAGGAAATTATAATTTTATAATATTTTCATTATGATCCCTATATTCTTATTTCATTACTTTTTAACCCCTAAAGAGGCAGTGACAATAAAAACTAAGACACATTATTAAGGGGACACATATGAAATCTTTTAGTTTTCTCACCTCATTTGGTTTCACCTAATTAACCAGCCCCTCAAGTGTATTTGAGGAAATGAGGTTCCCTGAGAAAACTGCTTCATATTAATGAAATGAAGATCCTCTTCTTTCAGGCGCTGTTTTTGGGTTATTGTCTTGTGTCCTTTGTTTGGACTTCATTTGCCTCTTGTATCTATAAAATGTATAAACACGCTATGCACACATAGTGAAGGACTTTCTGAGACCTTGAACCATAGTCAATGATAGAATGGTGTGTTTTCCTGATTTGATTTCAATATATATTTTTAATACATTGGACTTTTTAAAAATAAACAGTAAAAAATAAATGAAGTTTGAAGAGATTAAATACATTATATGTAAGGGATAATCCACAGCTACGTGAGCATTACTGTCACATCTCTACTAATAATAAAGCCATTGCATGTTAATTCATTCGTGCAGTTTTAATGTTAGTTTTTTCAGTTCATTAAATTTATCCTGTTCCTCGGCCCATGTATCAAAATTGCCATTTACAGTATACATTACGTGAGATGAAATAATTGACTTTTTAGCTCAGTGAGGTAATTAGAAAATGTCCACAATAGCTGCCTTAAGCTGAATGCAATTGTGATTATATGTTACTATGATTACAGTTGTTTATAGTGCAGCACGTTCACTTAGAATGTGCTCAATCTGACCAAAATGTATTCCGACAGACCACACACTATATGGACAAAAATTTGTGGACACCTGAACACAAGATTCGTATGTGCATTTTGAACATCCCATTCTACATTTAGTGTCCATTTGCTGTTATAATAACCTCCACTCTTCTGGGAATAAGTCCCAATAAAACTTTGGAGCGTACCTGTGGTGATTTGTTCTCATTCAGACACAAGGGCATTAAAGAAGGTCAGGAACTGATGTAGAATGGGGAGGCCTGAGGTGCAGTCAGCGTTCCGAATCATCCCCAAGTTGTTTAATAGGGTTGAGGTCAGATTCAGAGCTCCAAACTGCGAATAAATTTGCGACCAAAAGTATCAATTTGCTATGGTATGATCACAAAAATGTTTTGCGACTTCTGCTCTAAAGCGGGCAGAGAAATTGCGGGGAAAATTGATTTCATTGACGGAACAAATCACTGAAAAAAAAGAGACAGTAAGAAAACGGCGATAGCCAAAAGCATAAAAATGCTTGCGATCACATAATCGCGGAAAGCGCTCCAGAGAAAATGCCGTTAGCGCTCGCAGTGTCTCGTGCATGCGGACTGCGTGACAAAAAAAGAATGGAGAGAGCTAAAAAAATTTAATTTAACAGCGCCGATATGATCGCTTCAGTTTCCAGGCCATAATGTAAAAAGATGGCAGATGTACACATGACAGGATGACCGGAATAAGTGTTTTTTAATGTTTTAAAAGTGCATTCTTGTGTGACACTTACAAATATAATTTGGCAGCTGTTGTTTTACTCATATGAGCAAAATGGCTTCTTAATTGATTAGGCCAGAGCTCAATAGCAGACCACTCAATATCTGCTCTAACATATATATTCTATACACTGATCAGGTATAACATTATGACATTATAACATTATGACTGTTGAAGTGAATAACACTGATTATCTCCTCATCATGGCACCTGATAGTGGGTGGGATTTATTAAGCAGCAAGTGAACATTTTGTCCTCAAAGTTGATGTGTTGGAAGCAAGAAAAATGGGCAAGTGTAGGGATTTGAGCAAATTTGACGAGGGCCAAAATGTAATGTCTAGACGACTGGGTCGGAGGATCTCCAAACTTGCAGCTCTTGTAGGCTGTTCCCGGTCTGCAGTGGTCAGTGTCTATCAAAAGTGGTCCAAAAAAGGAACAGTGGTGAACCGGCGACAGGGTCATGAGTGGCCGAGGCTCATTGATGCATGTTGGGAGTGAAGGCTGGTTGGTGTGGTCCGATCCATTGGACGAGCTTCTGTAGCTCAAATTGCTGAAGAAGTTAATGCTGTTGATGCTTGACCGTTCAGGACTGTTTTAGCAGCAAAAGAGAGACCAACACAATATTAGGTAGGTAGCCATAATATTATGCCTGATCGGTGGGCATAAAGTTATGCCTGGTGTATCATCATGAAGCTGGCTTTGTGCACAGAGGCAGTGTCATGCCGAAACAAGTTTGGGTCTTATAGTTCTAATGAAGGGAAAATTTCATGCTAGGGTATCCAAAGACATCTGAAACAATCGTGTACCTCGAACACTGTGGTAAAAGTTTTGAGAAGAACCATATATATATATATATATATATATATATATATATATATATATATATATATATAAAATGATTCCTACCATGTATCGTAACATCTTTGAAAAACACAATATGGTATTTTTGACATATTGGCCACTGCTACTCTATTTTTTGGAAATGCATTTGGAACATTCACATGTGCCATGGGTTCCTCTGAGTTTGCAGTAACCGAGTGGATTTCACAGTGTTCCAGTGTGGCTTTATATCTGCTAAGGCTAGGAAATAACAGCTTTACAGTTTTCCCTCCACTAAAAGCTCTTTTCTAGTATACTCTCATTTTCGCTGCTGCTTTTGGCCCTCGTATTTCTCCTCAAGTTCTTTCAACATCTCCACAGCCTCTTGTCCATAAAATCACCATAGTAGTATTTTTAACTGTTGCAATAATATTGGAAATATTGGCTGCTAAGATATGTGAAATCCTGCTGCATGTTAGGGGGATTTTGTCTGAATTCAGCCCGAACCTCCACACATGTGAAAGAATGCTTACACCTGGCAATAAAATAGATCCCTACAGCCAAACCTAATTGTGGGGATTTCTGGTCGATAGGGTCATTTGAGGATGCAATGAACTTTTGTGCTGAAAGTATCAGCTGATGCCAAATTCATCTTGTGTGAAATCGCATGCTGTACCACAGTTCACCAAGTGGACATTGCCATGAGTCAGATTACTTTTCCCTCAAGATTTAACTGGGATTTAACTGGAATTTGCACGCCTTAAAATAGAACCCACCCAAAAAAAAAAACCCCTGACAACAGCTAGATTTGGGGGAAAAAAAGGCAGGAAAAAAAGGTCAGCTACAAAATTCTTGGCATCCTAGGATAAATGGAAAAGAAAAATGCTATGCAAATGTTTTTCATGGTTAGACATCTTTGGGGTGGATCTCGGTAGCACTGACTATGGAATGCTTAATGTTAAGCGGGCTAGTTTGAGTATTTAGAAAGCATCCAAAAAAAGAAAAGATTAGAAAAGTATACGGAAAAATGGCAAAAAGGGCAAAATATTAAACTTTTAATTTTATTTAAAACATATCTATAAAATAAATGTTAGTATAAGATTTAATTCCCTGTTGGTTTCTTGGTTCGTGTGCAGGGTTGCCAGGTCTAAAAGAAATTTCGACCTAACTTACAACCTCCAACAACCTTACATGAAGCAATCAAAAAAAACAAAAAACAAATTGTATCTTCTTTCTTTCTACTTTTTTGTGTCTGAATCAACTTCTCAACCACAACCTTTGTCAAATATATAAATTTTGCAACTTGTGAGTAATTAACACAACGTTGAGCTTCGAGCAGGTAAAAATGTTGTAAAAATAGACGTGTTATTTTTTACATCCAGCAGTTTAATTATATCATGATTTCACCTTTGTATAGAAAAAGACTATACAAGTGAATTTTTCTTTGTTTCTAGTTTTTCCTTCAACCAGTTCCTTACAGCAAAAGTATACAGGTGAATGATGACACAGGAGAGTCCAAGGTGTGCATTTGTTTTGTTCTTGATCATTTCCTGGCCACTAATTTGTCATGACTAAAGGCACCAAGAGTTGATTGCTGGAACCATTGTCTATCAGCAAAAATCCATCTGGATAGTTTTTCCGGCTTTCAGTCCGCTGTCATTTCAAGAGCACCATCTAGAGGTGAATCACTGATGCTATGAGCTGTTTGCTTTTACAAGTGAGACTGTGTGCTGCACAGAGTGTGCTATATTATATGTATTATTCATTAATTATATAACTATATTTATTAATAAATATATTAATATTTATTTCATTTGGCAAACATTTCATGATTCAGTACTGTTATTTTTAATAAAATCCAGTTCTATTTTTTCATGGAGTGCTGTTTTTTTTTAAAATACAGTATACATCTAAATAACGAATTGGTTGATTATTCAATTATCGGCAAGTACGGTTCAACCTAGCAATCGGTATCGATATAATCCAGTCTACCTCTAATCATGACCATTATAAGATTCATGTTTAACATTTTGGGCTTAGTTTTCTTTTTACGCAGGAGTAAATATGCACAAAACAAATAACCTGGAATACTTTATGTACAATATGTGGCAGCGGTTTTTACCTAATATTAGTTAGAGCTACACTGTATGGACAAAAGTATTGGGACACCTGATGGTTCCAGGCATATGTGCTTCTTCCACAAACTGTTAAAAGCCTTACAATTGTATATGATGTCTTTGGATGGGGTAGCATTACATTTTCCCTTCACTTGAACTAGGAGACCCAAACTCACTTAACAAAGTGAGCTCCACGTATGGTTTACATGAGTTGGAGTGGAACATCATTAATTGCCTGCTATAAATCTTCAACCTCAACCCTATCAAACACCTTCAGTATGAATTAGAACGCTGAATCTTAGGCCTCATCAACCTTCATCAGGCTCATTTCTAACACCCTTGTAAATGAATGAGCACAACCACACTCTGTAAATGTTTTTTTTAACCAGTCTAAATCGTTCAAATGATGCCTATGATTTATACGTTGATAATAACATGAATGCACAATATTTACCAAATGGACACCTGAGTGTCAAACATCACTATGGACTATGAATTTGTGCTTAATTTGAAACCACATGTTTATAAGCTTCATTTTCTGCACATTAGGAATATGTATTGGGAATTCTGAGTAGTCTGAATCTCCAGATCCTCTGAATGATGTAATCGAAATAGAAAACTAAATTGATATTTTGCAATTACAAAATATATTTAGATATTTATATTATGCACACTCTTTTGGTTTGGCGCATCAACTGTTTTACTTTTTTCTTTTTTTTTAATAATTTAGAATATTATGGTTTTAGAGCCAATATATTTTCAATTCGACCTTGTTGTTGTAACGATACACAAAATTAAAATTTGATATGCTACTATACTGAATGGTCTTAATATAATTTAGTTAAAAACAAGAATTGCTTTTGAAACAAAGTTCATTAAAATAAAACATTAACTCTCTGGCAAAGTGTTTACCCAACAACCTTACCTGAAACTATCAGGGAAAAAATGGAAAACAGTAGTAACTTTTTTCTACATTTGTGCTTGAATCGACTTTCCAACCATAATCTTGATTTAATCCTAACTCAATTCTGTGTCAAAAATCTCTATTTGGGTCAGAATCGACGTTAAGTTAACGCAAAAAATAGTAAAAAATATATTTTGTTCAACATCATGGCAGATAAAATAACAATATTTCAAACTGCTAGTAGATGATCTTCATTGTGTTTTACTTCTATAATAAAAGCTTGCTAGTGGTCTGATATTGACCTTGAAGGACACACACACACACACACCATCCAGGGCGTGCATTCCCAGTGGAACCGGGCCACTGTATCCGGTCCGTGTGTGTGTGTGTATATATATATATATATATATATATATATATATATATATATATATATATATATATATATGTGTGTGTGTGTGTGTGAGTGGGTGTGTGGAAAGGCTGCATTGATTTGTAGGCAGAGTTGACCGCTAATAAAGAGGAATTTTGTCTTCACAGGCAGCTTTGATTAAATTTGCTCCAGACAAGAGCAGACAAATAGGAACCCTGAACCCCCACGAAAAGGGAGTGAAGGAAGAGAATGAGACGAGGGAGAGAGAGAGGAATAAGGTTGATGGATAGCTAGAAGTCAAATAAAGAGCCTGCTATCACTGTCAAACACACCACAAAACACACTAAAAAGACAACTTCTGGATTAATAAACCACACTGCTTAAACACTCACACACACACACACACACACACACACACACACACACACACACACACACACACACAATGCCAATAAGCATCAAAATGCACACAAACTCCAAAGGTAAATATTCCCAAATGCACACAGGCTCATAGTTTCAAACCCCAGCAGGCACTAAACACGGCTGGAAAATAAAGCAGGGAAAGTAGGTCAGCCTCATGAAGAAACACTAATTCAGGCTGAGACAAAGTAACAGAATGCACACGGAAAGAACCTCGACTGTTAAAACGAGCCAGGGCCACAGTGACCTCTCTCACACACTATTTCTCATATGCAAACCTCTTGCAGGATTATGCAGTGATGCTGCCAGATATAGTTTAAAAAAAATACCAGTCATTTTACCCGCCCATCATCTGCAGATCTGCAAAACAGCTAAAAGTTACTAAAGAAAAAGAGAGGACAAAATAAGTAGTTAAAAAAAGAGTCCAGATTGCAAAATTGATGCAAGAAGATGGAAAGATGGAAAGACAGAGTAAGACAGAGAGAAAGATGGAGAACATGCTGAATGGATCAGCTCCGCAATCCGAATCCGGCAGCAAAATTACAGTGAAGTCAATATTTATGACTCACGCTCGCCACAATCCAGGAAAACATGCGATTTCCGAATATGTCAATGACGCACTAATGCGGTGGTTCTTTTTCAGTTTCCTGGTCGGACAGTAAAAACTCCCATCGGCATGAACGAAGCTTCATGTCAGACTAATGTGATTATGGGGTGGGCTAAGATTTAGTAGCAGTGGGCAGCAGTGTGTGTTCCAGACCTCACAAAACTGGGTTCTCATGTGTAACAGCTATTGGCTCTCAGTGTCACGTAAGTTTCAACTTTTGTGTTGTAACGATTTTCTGATCACAGGAAATGAAAAGTGCCATCAATATATGAACCAGAACTGTTAACAAACTGGAGTACGTTCATTTGTTCACCTTTCTTGTACGAGTGTTGCATCGAGAAAAAACATCTCATGCTCTAATCGATTCAAAAGATTCTTCTATGTGACAGCTAATCGATAAATAGGCCCAATCATGGCGTCCGATCATAGCCTGGTGCTCCATCTGTCCATGCTGTGCATATATTGGGATGATCATCATGATGCTAATGACTGAACAGTCCAGGCAGCTGCTGTATGAGAGTCCTGAGGGAGAATGACAGCCCACCACACACGCACACACGCACACACACACACGCACACACACACACACAAAACCCATCAGGAAAATGAAGCCAGGTGCTATAAACTCCTTTGCTGTTAAGACCAAAAACCTATTTCAACACTGATTTCTGTCACAATCAGTTCTCCATCTCTTCGCCTATATTATAAAAAGAATCCCTCTGAGAAACCTGCTACCTCCTTCTGAAGCTTCTAAAACTTAATCGGCGGCTTATTCTATAAATATCGGCCACATTTTTGTATTCCAGCGGTGTGGCTATTTTTGTACGTAGTAACTTTTTGACTTTAGACACCAGAAGTCCCATTTATTACTAGTGGTCGTCTTAATTGTAGAGCGACAGAATGTGTGGTATTTGTGGATATGTGCAAAGAAAACATTCCATTTCCATGTTGGCACACCTTTCCTGCTATAAAAGTCCCCACTCTCCTAGGAAAGCTTACCTCTGCGGTGGATTTGTGTTGATTCAGCCACAAAAATATGTGTGAGGCCAGGTACTGAAGGAGACCTGGGTTGCAGTCAGGCTTCCAGTTCATCTCAAAGCTGTTCACTCAAATCAACGGAGGTCTAAAACTATTTCATGTACTCTGAGTTCTTTACACTGTTAAAGAGTTGGTCATGCTAAACACAGACAAAGTCAATGAACTGAACGTATGACAGAGTATTTATGTGCCAAACACACTCCTTCCCGGTTCGTATACATTATTTTTTTTTTTAACTATGGCCCTTCATGACATCACGAAGGACAGGCACTTTCCCAGCCCAGAACCAGAGCAAGAGCAAGAGCACGCCCATCAACATGCTTCATTCGATTATGGAAGTCATTGGCAGCATTGCACAGGACTTGCATGAGAGGATGTTGGTTAAGATGTTGAGCTTTGGTTAAGATGTTGGGCTTCTGATCGAAAGGTCATGAGTTGAAATCCCAGCACAACCAAGCCGCCACTGTTGGGCCCTCAAACAAGGCCCTTAAAACTAAAAAAGTGGTTGTATTAATAAGATAATTGTTAAGTCGGTCTAAATAAGAGCATCTGCACAAATGCAAAAAATATAAATGCAGAACGTCTCCATACATGTCCCCTGTAGTCGTTGTTCCGATTCTGGATCAAATATGCACGAATGGATCTGATTGTTACCCATAATTAATTGAAGACTATAAGGTTTTTGGTCCTGCATTATTTATAGCAATGTCACAGCTCGCAGACAATCGCTACGCAAAAGCTGAACGCCTACGCGACACTTTAGCGCCGCCCACAGCTCGGCTGTTTTCGGAAAGAAGCGTTAAAAAGCTGTATCTTTCGTTTATAAAACTGATCAAACTTAAGACTGTTCTGAGATATAAAGGTTGCAATAACACTCTATAGGTACTCAGGATTAAGAAGATTGGCTGAAACTGTGTTATGTCCCATTTAAGGTCAAAACTCTGTGCAGGACATGGGTTCTTCTACTCCGACTTTAGAAAAGAAAAAAACCTGCGATCATGGATCACCGCTTACATCCAAAATTCCAAAATTGTATTTTCAGCTTTGAAGCAGGAATATCAACATATGGGTGTGGCAATCAGATGTCCATAAACTTTTGACCATATACAGTACAGTATTTTTTTTTCCACAAACAGCTAAATTAGATTGATTGCTCTGCTTGCTGATTCCTCCAACACCAACACGTCTATTCTTGCCCTTCTTGATACTAATAGGTTTTCCAGAAACACCCTTCAGTCATGAATTGAAACTATTTCAGACATTCAACCTTGCTGTGACCTTGACCCCGTTTGGATTCAATCCAAACTCGAATCTGCTGGTTACAACCATAATTTAACTGCAAGCCTACAAACGTTTAACAGCTCATCTTTAGGTAACATATAAAAGACTGATGCATGGATAACCTAAAAAAAAAAAAAACATAAGATCCAGCATAAAAAAATATTACATGAGACTTTTGCTTTACTCAGCATCTTTTTTTTCGTGTTTTTTTCTTAGAGGTTTTATGATAAATTTCTATGCAACCACTCGAACACGTAAGGTACAATCCAGGGCGAGGTGTGCATTGCATGATTTTAATGCATCATGTGAAGGCAAAGAACCACCTGACACATCTCCACTGATAATAATCGTGTTTGTGTTTACTGTATTTTCCGGACTATAAGCTGCTACTTTTCCCCCACGTTTTAAACCCCGCGGCTTAAACAATGAAGCGGCTAATTTATGGATTTTTCCGGGTGTTTTCCCGATTTTACAAGCTTCAAGCCAAAAAACTGAGCCGCATAACATTAGACCAATGAAATTGCCGAACGGATTTAGGTGAACCAATAAAATTCTTTATATTAAATCGAGTGCGCTACCACTGAATCGGGCCGCACCACATCATAAATATGGATGAGGTTCCTCTGACGTTTGACCTGCCGCTCACTCGGACTGTCAACAGGAAATGCGAATCATTCGTCACGCTGAAAACAACCGGGGATGAAAAAACGCACTTCACCTGTGTTCTGAGCTGCACGGCATCGGGAGAAAAGCTTCACCAATGGTGATTTTTAAATGCACGACGATGCCAAATGAAAAACTCCCGAGAGAAATTGTTGTGAAAGGAAGGAGGAAGACAGTGAACAATGACTTTCTTGGTAGGCTACTGTTTAGATACAAGTCGTGTTACAGACACTGTCTTTCATTAAAGCCTGTGTAAAGTTCATTAGTTTCAATGTAGACATGCGGCTTATAGACAGGTGCGGAGTATTTATGTTCAAAATAAAAATCTTTGTCAAATTCAGTGGGTGTGGCTTATATCTGGGTGCACTTAATAGTCCGGAAATTACAGTAAATAGGTCAAAATACACTATATGGACAAAAGTTTGTGGACACCTGACCATAAAATTACTGTGTTTTCTGAACATCCTATTGCACATTCAGTCCATATTTCCTGTCATAATATCCTCCAGTCTACTGTAGTGTTGTTTTGGAGTGTGCTTGTGTAAATCTGTGGTTATTTAACCACAAGAGTTTTTGTGAAGTCAGATACTGTTTATTCAGCGTTCCAATTCATCCCACAGGTGTTTAGTATGGTTGAGGTTAGAACTTTGCAGCAGACCACTCCAGATCTTCCACTCCAAATTATGGAAATTATGGAAATAACTTTGTGCACAGCGGCATTGTCATGCTGGAACAAGTTTGGGTCTCCTAGTTCAATTGAAGACTAAATGTAATGCTATGGCATTAATAAACATTATATACAATTGTGTGCCTCCAACTGCATCAATCTGGTAACAATTCGGGGAAAGAACCACATGTGCCTGGAAAAGTGTCCCAATACTTTTGTCCACACAGTAAATTAATTCTCCCGATTCAAAACCAAATGCAGGGATAAAATTGTGATGATGAATTACATTTAACTGAATACTTAAAAAAACAAATAAAAATCCCTTAGCAAAGAAGAGGATATTTAATGTGTTTATCATTTAGTTACACGCAACTCATATCTCACACTCATGTTTGAGGCAAGTTTATGGTCAAAGAAATACTGCTACATATTTGTACTAAACTGGTTCACTGTTTAATACGTCACACGCAAGAATCACAGTTTAGGGCTGCCTAAGAAAAGTCAAAACCATGGTCATGCTAATCAGAGTTGTTCTGCCAATGTCGCAACAAAATCACTCTTTCAAATCAAAATCATTCTTCCTTATGTCTTATATCCTAAGCTACTTTGTATTAGCGAAGACTCTTTCGATCAGCTGAGCGAGGAGCTTAATCAAAAAACAAAGACTCAAAGGCATTCATAGTTTTGTTGCCCTTGTTGGAAAATAGCTGGATGGAAGATTAGTGCTGGAAAATAGCTTTGGGTTGAGCAACACCTAAACAATAAACGCAAAGTGACGCTGTCTGCTTACACTGATTTGCAGGGAAAAATAGGGGGGAGGAAAAAAAAGGAAAAGACAAGAAAATACAATGCCTTCCTTGTCTTTCTAGCTAAACAAAAACAGGAGAAAGTGTAATCATACAAAAATAAAGACTCTCACAGCTACAAATCCTAGGAGTAACAGTCATTACAGTTATCAGGTATCTACAAAGTACAGGGGGTTTAAATCAGTGGTCCCCAACACCTGGGCCACACAGAAAGAATACATAACTTACATCATTTCTGGGTTTTTTTTGTTGTTTTTTTATACACATCTGTCTATGGCTCACTCTTGATGCATGTCATGATGCTTGGCTTGGTCACGTCTTGCCTACAGCCACTACCTTCTTTAAGGGGCTGCTCTGTCCGCTAACACATAATACATTACAGCTAAATTCAAACCCATACTCATGTTTATTATTATATTTAAAAATACCAGTTTTTATTCGTTCGTATCATTTTATTTTGTTGTATTTATCCACCACACCTTAAAGGCCGGTCTGTGAAAATATTGTCTGACATTAATCCAGTCCGTGGCATGTGCAACATGTGCAACTGAAGAAAAGACTGCAAAAGAATCTGATGAAGAATTTAGCAGTATTTCGAAATATTTTATAAAAAAAATAAAATTAAGTTTGGATAAGATATACCTTTATTCATCCCACAGTGGGGAAATGCAGCAAAGAAAAATAAATGTGCAAATATAAAAAAAAAAAAATGTAGAAACATAACAGTATATACAACACAATGCACAAATACAAAGGAAGAAAAAGAGACCACGAATAGGTAGACACTATCAGACATATTGCACATAGGTAATATTGCACGGTTTTAAATGATTGTTATTGCACATAAAAAACTGTAATTATTGCACAGTTAAACAGTAATAACAGTGTATGTGATGGTGACTGGTTCACTGGGAGCAGCTCTGAGTGTAAAGTCTTGTAAAGGGAGAAAAGACCGTCTGTATCGCTCCTTCATACACTTAGGATGTAACAGTGTGTCACTGAAGGAGCTGCTCAAAGCTGAAACTGTCCCATACAGAAGGTGAGAGTCTGCTTTGTAAAAAATGACTGACTCACCTCATATAATTATGATAATTCCATTCTTATACAATTGAGGCTTTATGATGTACATTTTTATAATAAAGCTCCAAAATCGGCTAAAGTGCTTGCATTCTTTTTTTCTCGGGCACTATACAGGTAGTCTTGTACTTACGATGGAGATACGTAAGTCGAAGATGGTGCTATGACAGTGACAGGATTTATAATTTTTATTATCTGCTCTAAAATGATGGCTTTTTTCTTCTTTTTTTTTACTACCAGCAGGACATACACTTGGCGCTTGGAAGACTTGCTTTTATCACCAAAAATTGTTGTTTGAAACCGTTTAAAACAGAAAAAAATACACACTGAGACAACTTCACTTCATCGACCGCTAGCTAGAGTGGGGCATCTCACAGGGATACGCTCATGCCAGCTGCGCGGTAAACGTATCGTACATAGTTACAATTTTGTCGTATCGCTCTCATCATCGTAAGATCGAAAAATGGTGAGTCGAAGCATCGTAACTCGGGGTAACCATCTGTAGTTTGCAATGGAGCAGAGCTGGTGTCTTGAAAACTATCAAAAAGCTCTTTTCGAATGTTATAATGTAGTTGTGTGACAATATTACCTACAATGTGTGTCATTTGTCACAGAACCACACTATAGCAGTTGAAAAGTATCCTTCAAAAGACACGGGCCCTGCTTAACTGCAATATTGCCCGAGAAAGTGGAATGACTTTAGCACAGCTACAGAACTTATGTCCCAGTAAGTCATTTTGTATTAGTAATGTTGTTCAAATAAAGCTTTTGTATATAGTTTTTGCTATTTAAAAAAAAAAAAAACAACTAGGTCTCTCTGAAGCTCATTCAATAAGCTTTAGATTTGCTAAATTCTTCATTCAGTTGAACTTAGTTGAACTCCAACTCCAGTTGCTTAAACTTATAGTTTGCACCTGACTTACAACTGAGGCAGCCTCTAACACACGCATGTAGCTTCATGTAGTTGAAGCAGTTGAGTTAAAAGCTTGAGGGCTCGACATTCCCAGCTTTGACTTTCTGTGAACTCGACTAGGAATAGCTCAGGGTAAAAACTAAATGTATACAATTTTTATCTTACCCCAAATGTCGGCAGTCAGCCAAAAAACACAATATAGACAAAGAATTGAAACACCTGTCCTTTACTGCCATATGGAGTTCTTCCACAAACTGTTCGCACTGCATGCACAAAGTTGTATCAGGTGTATTTGAATACGATAGCATGACATTTTCTCTTCACTTGAACTAGGAGACCCAAGCCTGTTCCAGCATGACAATGTCTCTGTGCACAAAGCCAGTTTCATGAACATATGGTTTACATGGGTTTTAGTAAAAGATCTTGGTTACGCTGTTATAAAACTCTGACCTCAACCCTACTGAACCCCTTTGGGTTGAATTTGACTGCTAAATGAATCTCAGGCCTCCTCACCTTAAATCAGTACTTGAATTTGCTAAAACTCTTGTGGCTGAATGAGCACAAATCTCCACAAGCACACTTCAAAATCTACTGAAACATCCTCCCAGAAGAGTGGAGGCTATTATAACAGCAAATAGGAACTGTGGAAGAGGATGTTTAATAGCCACAAAAAAAAAAACCTAATGGTTAGGAGAACCGCTTTGATTCTATATTTGCACCTGAGCAACAAGTAGCTAACAAGTTACGCAAGTTTCTCTCAACCAAAACCGAAAATTAAAAATACAAGGAATTGCAGTAATCTAATATTCAATAAATAACATTGTAAAATAATTACTATTATAGCAGAGCATATTTGCATGCTTAAATATAACAAAAGGCATGCATTTAAAAAAAATGTTGCATTATATAATAGATCAGGAAGTACTGTAGTTCTGAACAGGGCTGAAACGACTTCCCAAGTAACGCGAATAATTATAATAAAAAAAATGCATCAAGGCAAATTATTTGCTCTGTTTAATCCTTTTAACTACACACGGAGCACTGTGTTTCCCCCAGGACCATTATTACAGACGCACCTCCCGCTAATCTCTGGAGCGCTCTGGACAGGTAAACACTATAGAAGCCCGTTTCCTCCACATAAAAAAAGTGCCTAATTTTAATTTTGGAATTGCGAGAAACAAAGTCGGAATCGTGAGAAATACGTTTGGAATTGTGAGGAAAAAAAAGACGGAATTGCGAGAAAAGATTCAGAATTGCAAGAAAAAAAAATCTAATTCAGGCAAACTTTCTTTTGTTGTTGTATGAAAGTGTTAATGGGCTTTCATTACTGGCCAACAAAAGAAAGTTTGCCTGATTTCTGAAGAGATGCTGACAGAAGATGCTGCAGAATGAAAAATGGAGGAACGGGGAGAAAACAGTGATGGGTGAGGAAAATATTTGTATATTTAGTATTGCTCTTTAATAAAGAAAAGCTTCTTATCCGATTAATTGATGGAATAATCGGAAGAAAAATCGATTACTTAAATAATCGATAAATGCATTCCCAGTTCCGAACAAGTTAACATTAATGCGCTCTTTCTATTGCATCATAACAGTTCATGCACAAGGCTTGTATGAACATCAGACATCAATTTGCACAAACAAATTTACAAGTTGTCCCCGTGGTACTATGGCTCGATTTTTTTTTTCAATCTTGCAAATGTCGATGGTGCTACAAATTTATTTATGATTATTATTTTCATAATTTTTTTACTTTTTATGTACGATAAGTTGGGACGCTTCCAGGATGTACAAATGTCCTGCCTCGTGAGATGTCTTAATCTCACAAGGGGTCAACAGAGTTCAGACGTCTCTGTGTCAGTACGTGTATTTTTTCTGTTATTGCCGTTTCAAGCCAAGTCCAGCTCCGCCTTCCACTCGCAAACCGCTGCTCATGTATAACCGCCCGTTGCCACATACATACTGTAAATACTGTAAAAGTTATACATTACGGTAATATAAATTGCTGTGTTTTGCCTAATGATGTACTGTGATTTGTTAAATTATTAACAATTTACAGTATACTACCCCACACTGGTCAGCGTTTTTTGAGACTCGTGGGTACGCTAGCCATGCCTTGACTTTCAAGTTATGATGGGTCCATGTAACGCATCTCCGGGACTTTTTACTATGTGGGCCATACACACACACACACACACACACACACACACACACACACACACACACACATAGAAAAGCGGTTGTGCCACTGCGCTTGAGCATCTTGACGCATCAAACCCTCTGGCATTGCTTTTATATTTTCTTTTATCGAGGTCTTAAATCACACACACACACACACACGCATGCAGTTCCGGACACTTTAATAAAGCTCTATATTAACACACTCCCAGTCCCAGTCACATGCAGACTGAGGCTGCTGTTGTAAACATTTCTAACAACACTGCTGATCTAAATGGATGATTTCTGCATTTAAATTAACATATACAGTGAATATGGTCATTTTGATAAATGGTCCAAAACACAAGATGAATTTGACAAACTTGAGAAAACGTTAAAAATATCACGGAAAAATGGCGCAAGGAAGTAACGCCAACAACCTCATAATGTTCAGTCTTCAAAATGTACATGTAAATGTAATATTTATAATCTATAGACGGAAATCATTTGATACCATTAAAACATTCAGTGCAAGAAACATTATTTGGCATCTACATCCTCTTCAGTGCTACACCAAAACCAGACCACTTTTGGGCTGAGGGAAAGTTTTTTTAGCTGCACCATTCCTTTACACCCCTGATCATCCATTTTCCAAACAAAACTCTTAGAAGACATAGCAAGCAGCGAACCAGCACAGCAAAGGCACGCCAGCTGGCTGCCGAACACTGAGTCCTGAATAAATATGCGAAGTTTGTTTGAGCATGTTACTGGAAAGTGAGATGCTGATGTGGAAGAAAGCTGAAATTGTAACAACGAGCGCATGTGTGAAATGAACCTACATCAGGACAATGGAATTTAGAAACCTAAAAAACGAAAATGTTATTAATTAACATCGTGCCTTCATGTAGTTCATTTCAATAAGATCAATTCATTCGATTGTGCTTCATGAGCACCAGAAGTATGTTGGGTTCAGTTTCCACAGATATCCTTGTATGCAATTTCAGCAATAAAAGAAAATTTTTGTAAAAAGGAACCAAATTACTACACACATTTATTAGTTCATTATTACAGAGCACAGCGGCGTTGAATCCTCGATCGTGATTGGTCAGAAGGTGTCGGCTAATTAACGCCACCGCTCACAGTTTACAGTTGATGCGTTCGTTCTAAAACGTTAGCGTTTCTATAGTAACAATGAATTCACAGCGTCCCGTATGGGTATAGCAGAAAATACCAGGTAACATAATTGTGAATGTGGAAGAACGTGCTGTTATAGGAAAAATGGTTTGCTTTAGGAATCGCATCAAACCAACCTTCAGTGGATGATTTCCTATGGAAACAACCTATAACAGCTTGAATATGCTGAGATGATTGTTAGCAAATATATCCAGATAAGGCGGGGCGTAGTGTACAAGCGTATGAGAAAAAACGTAATTCACTCTGAAAAATGCAGGAGAGGTAATAATGTTTTAAAGAGTCATCAATATTAGTTATGTGCAAGTTGGATATTTTCCAAAAACAATAACCAGAAAACATGTCCATGCAGAACATCTTGTAAATGAGCTAATCTGACCTACGACCACAGAGTATCCAAAGCAGACCACATGTCTGGCTCTGTTTAATCGTATAAGCTGGAGTGAGCGGCTGCTTGCTGTTTACTTACCTGAACTGGGTGCAGACAATGTGTGTGTGTGTGTGTGTGTGTGTGTGAGAGGCCTAGCCGCAATATACAGTGGATACATGTGAAAGTGCCTCACCATGCCAAGAAAAGCAACTCTCCATGGATACAAACGTGGCAGTGGGTCTTCAAAAAAACAATCTATCATAAAATGCATATCTGTTATATAAGGAAACGTGCTAGAGGTTCAGCGCATTAGACACAAAAGGGACAAAATTTTGTAGAAGCCCGACCATAAGTTTCTGTGCTTTTCGCACACCCCATTCCACATTTAACCTCCACTCTTCTGGGAAGATGTTCCACTAGATGTTGTGGTGGAGATTTGTACTCATGCAGCCACAAGAATTGTAGTAAATTCAGGTACTAATTTAAGGTAAAAGGGTGCAGTCTGGGTTCCAATTAATCTCTGATCTCTGGTGTTTAACAGGGTTGAGGTCAGAGCTCTGTAGTAGATCACTCAAAACCAATCTAATACATCCAAAGACATCCTATACACTTATGTCCTTCCTACTATGTGGTAACAATTGAGATGGAAATCAGGTCAGGTGTCCCAATACGTTTGTCCATATAATGCATGTTTAAAGTGCACTCTCAGAAAAAGGTGCCTGGATGGATGGATGGATGGATGGATGGATGGATGGATGGATGGATGGATGGATGGATGGATGGATGGATGGATGGATGGATGGATGGATGGATGGATAGATAGATAGATAGATAGATAGATAGAACTTTATTGTAATTGCATTGTACAGGTACACAGCAACGAAATGCAATTTCACATCTACCAGAAGTGCAAAAAGTAGCAATTGTGCAAAGTGACAAGTTTAGATAAATATGTAAGTATATGTAATGCATGTACACGCATATATAAATGTACAGTGAATAAATATAAATGCTATGGCAGTGATGTGTTGTAAAGGTACCACAAGTAAAAGGTTATAAGTCTAAGAAGCTAGCAGGAACAAAAGCTATTGCCTCCAGAGAGAGAGAGAAAAAAAGAAAAATTATTACAGCAATATGCTGCCTATTTGCTACTATAGTTCTTTGTAAAGTTCATGACCTGTCAGTAGGTCTCAAAGTTATCCCAAGAAACAATCAGGCTAATAAAACTAATCTTGCAGGGTGAGGGACAAAAAAAAAATTGCCTCAAATACCCTAATACATGTCTGTGTAGAGGAGGACTCGATGCTAACAGCATAAATGACTAATGCAGCCTTGATGACTCAATTTTGTAGGTAAAATTATGTTCGCTGCAGCTCGCGTGGGAACAGTCAGGTTTAGAAAGAATGGTGCGAAACACAAAAAACATTCAGAAAGCAGCAGTTGAGAATGCGAATGGCCTGATTAGTTTAAGCAGACGAGAAAGTAATGGTACCTCAAACAACCAGCAGAAAAGTGGATGAGCACAAGACCATATCCATGTTTGACTCTTTTCAACCAAAAACAAGAGACAAGCCGACAGCAACAAGGAAGTCGAAGACAGGAAAAAGGACGGGTGATCTTTTTGTGGTGACCAGGTGTCCAGAGATGCTTTTCTGCACACCACGTTTGTAGAGTGGTTGTTTTAGTTCCTGTATAAATTATCCTATTTTTGAATTCCTTTATAATATAATGCTCAATATAATCATGTTTATATTACTGAGAAAAAAAACAAAACAATTCTTTTAATCATTGTCTTCTGCCAGAAGATCAATTGCACCAATGCACTTAATCTTTCATTATGTCCACAATTCACCCGTATACACTTTCACCATGTTTTGGCTTTCTTACCTCATTTAGACAGCATTTTTGACAAGCGATAACCAAAGTTTTCCCTCCAAGAAGGATACATTTTTGAAAATGTCGCTTTCAAGTTGTCATGCAGACTAAGAAAATGGAACAAAAACATGACATTTTTATCGTCATGCAACTCATACAACTTGCAACAAACAAGATGCTGATGACATTTTTTTCTGACTTTGCAACCTTACAGTGTAACCAACGGCAACTACTTTTGTCAGCAATTGTCATGTTCATTCAAAGCAAACCAAATAGAATAGCAAACCAAAGTTCTGTACGTTTTGTATGCAATGTAGCGATATATAAGCTATATACAGTATTTTCAGATATTTCAGTGTGAACGATTCGTTTTTGGAAAACGCTTGAAAGTGTTGTCACGGATAAAACAGATCATGTGGGGGTTTTTCTGGGTGAGTGCCGTACAAAACAACTTAAATGGGATTTAAAAATTTCAGAAAAAAAAAACCGGAATCTCGAAATAAAAAAAGGAACGTGTTTCTTATCGTTCACGTCACATCTGCAATTTATGCGTTCTTTTATCTTTTCCTTATGTGGCCTCATTTTCCCAGTAGGGATTAACATAGCTGTGTTATTTCATTATATCGTACTTCAATTTCATCCAAAATAAATTATAAATGAAGGATCGCTAAAACTAGCCCAATCTGACTAGTCCTGATTAGCCCAACCTCTCTCTCTCTGTCTTTCTGTCTGTCTGTCTTTCTGTCTAGTTAAACATGCTCCTGAGGTGCCAGTGATCCTGTTCCTTTCTTTTCAGATCTGCCTGATTCCTTCTAACTCCCTACTTCTGGATGGAGTTCTCTTCAATTGGAGACCACAAGGTGCAGCTGTTGATGGTTCCACAATATCTTAGGACTGCAATTTAAGATCACTGAGTACACCTCAACAATGATGAAGCTATGATGAATAAATGTCTGTGCCACCTAGATGAGGATGGGTTCCCTTTAGAAGAGGTCTGGTTTCGCTCATGGTTTCTTTCTCATACCATCTCAGGGAGTTTTTCCTTGCTGTTGTCGCCACTGGCTCGCTCTTTAGGGATGAACTGATAAGGGATAAACTTATAGGTTGTAACATATAAATTCGTATTTTATAACCTATTTATTGCCGTGAAGCCACTTTGGGACAATGTCCATTGTTAAAAGCGCTCTACAAATAAATGTAAATTGAATAAAAAAAAAAAAAGACCTGCCAAAATAAACACATTTAGGTCGGATATCATTCACAGACCTGTCATATGATTACATTTTCACTCCATCCATCCATCCATCCATCCAGATGCATAACATTAAATCCAAGCTGAGGATCATTTCTCCCTAAATGACTTTCACCAATTTCCCCTCCTGTCCTACAGAGTAAGTGCCAAGCCTGGCTCATTCCTCACTCTTTCACCAACAGGGCTCTTATTCTTCTCTGCTTTCCCGCAAAGAGTCTGTCTGTCTGGTTGACCTGAGAAACCCTGCAGACCTCCTCAGAGAGAAAGAAAAAAAGAAACAGCAAAAGAAAAACACTTCAGATTTGCACATGCCAACCCTACACCCAATCCTATCCATATATAGCAAAGATCTTTCCCATTTCCATCATGTGTTTAGCATTTGAAAGGGATTCAGATTTATTTCATCTCAAGCTATAGAGTGTAAACATCCTTTATTTTATTTCCATTTAATCCAAACCGGTTTCCTAAACAATAAACCAGGCTGTGTGAATGGAAAAAATGTGACAGATGAGATTTAAAGACTAATAATAATAATAATGATAACGTGTCCCCCCCCCCCCCAAACAAGTGTCTTCTAAGGACAGAGAATGAAAATCTTACCCAAAATCATCGTCCATTGACTTGAAGAAAAATTTATAGTTGGGTTTATTGAGGACTTGTTTAAAGTGTGCCAGAGTGACTTCTTCGGCCGGGACTGACACTTTGACCAGGTACGGAGTCTCCTGGTCGTCCAGGTGGTAGATAATTTTCGTCTCCCCCATTGCGGCCCGCTGGGGTGGAGAAGGCCGGGAGCATCGGGACTCGCGTACCTCCCGAAGCCGCTCCTGGGCGCCGGGACGCCGGTGAAGGCTGGTCCGGTAAACCGCTGAGCTCTTTTCGGTGGAATTCTGCGCTGCAACACTTTTTTGTTGTTTTTTTTTTTTTTTAGAATATTACAGTTGAAATATCCACGGAATAAACTTCAGTCTTTAGGGTAAAATAATATTTTTTTTAATATTCCTACAAATGTTTGATATTGTCAGCCGTTTTTGTTGATAAATCGGTTTACTTTATATAACAATACACCGTAATAAACTACAAGCAATTCCTAATAGCCTGTAAACTTGTACTGGAATTCTTATACTATCTAACTGATATAAAAACGTATATGTTTAATAAAAACTGCGAACGAAACGAACATGCTAAATCATCTGGTATTGTAATAATCTTTTGCTTTGGTATTGTCCGGAGAAGCAGCAGCGATAGCAGCAGCAACAACAGCGGTCCGCTTCACAACGGACTCTGCGTGAACAAGACCGCGTTCCCTCTGTCCCTATGGAACAGCTGTCGGGTTGCCAGATTGCACAGTGTTCAACAAGAAGAAAAATCACTACAGGAAAAAGAGTTTTACATGTTCATGTCAATCGTTTATGATAAAAAAAAAAAAAATGAACTGAATAATGTATTCTTTTACACTATAATTATGAAAAAAATCAACAGAAATGTGTTTTTCCCTCATGCTATTTTAATGGTTTACCTGAAATAAATGTCACTAATTAAGGCTCCGCCCACTTTTGCTTGTTTCCATTTGTCATTATAATAAACATGTACATTTTTAATTTTTCAGTTAAATAAATAAATATTGGACATGCCTTCTTCTTTGTTGTTTTTTTCCTTCTTTATTTCTGTTGTATTAAACATTGTAAACTAAAAGTGAAGCCACTAAAATGATTACAGAACATATATATAATTATGTAGTCAATTAAAGTTGTAATAACACTAACAGGGTTATTGACTTTATTCTCACCCTTTCATCTGCACAAGACAACTGATGGTCTAAAGCACAATAAGAAGGCAAGAAAAGTCACAAATAAAAAACACACATGTGAACTGAAAACCATTCCAGGTGACTACCTTGTGAATCTGCTAAGAGAAAGGCAGGGTTCGTTTGGTTTACTACATAATTTCATATAAATTCTTTCTTTTTAGTCTTAAGTATTAATGTATAATTTATAATTGTAACAATTAAGAATAACCACTGAAGGTGTATTAACAATCACATTTATATTCAGAAATAAAAGAAATTACAAAGGTTTCCTTATTCCTGGATCTAATTAGAACAATATTTTTTGAATGAAACACAAAAATCTTTATACCATGGTCATTTCTTAATGAAGCAATAATCTTTTTCTTTTTTAATTAAGCATGCAAATACATGCATACATTATATATATATATATATATATATATATATATATATATATATATATATATATATATATATATATATATACTTGACTTCTTTCCCAGACCAATGTCTTGACAATATGATGTTTCTTTTCTTTATTAAATCTGGCAACCCTGGCCAGATGTGTATGGAAGTACCATTGCGCCCCCTGTCTGGTTTTACATGCGTGATCAAATTCTCAGTAAATTGACCACAATAAATCCTTATCAATATTTTACAGAGCAGTCTCTAGACAAAACAGAAGAATATTTCTGCCCAAAATTAATTGCACTTTATATTAAATAAAATCAGCTGCTTTGGAGCATTTCTCGAATCATCCTTAAGTAACCAGTAAGTGCATTTCTCAAAACAATTTGTACAAACAGCACAAAAAATACACTGCACTACAATATATGAAAAATGATTGTGACAAATTAAAAACCCTGAAACTACTGACATATAACCAAAAGCATAATTAGGAGAATAAAACAACTACAGTGGGGGGAATATTTATTGAATCCACAGTGGATTTTGTAAATGTACCCCATTAAAAAGAAATGTACAGTCTAGAATTTTTATGGTAGGTTTATTTTAACAAAGAGACAGAATTCTTTAAAAAATCCATTAAAGAAAGGTTATAAATCAATTTGTATTTGATCTAGTGAAATAAGTATCTGTTCCCCCTACAGACCGAAATTAGTCCTGTAGCTTTAGGAAAGTTCTCCTAATATCAACTCGTTATGTGTATAAAAGACACCAGTCACAAAATCAACCTCTTCCACTGAAACCTCTCCACCACCATGGGAAAGACCAAAGAGCTGTCAAAGGACATCAGGGACAGGATTGTAGACCTGCACAAGGCTGGAATAGGCTACAAGACCATCAGATCGTTGCCTTGGACGTATGGGTCAATGTCATGCTGGAAGACCCGTCCACAACTCATCTTCAGAGGCCAGGAGGTTCTCATCCAAGATTCTACAGCGCATGGCCCCTTTCATGTGGTGAAAATCAGCAGAGAGAATCCCACAAATCTTCTAAAAACAGCTGTCATGTTTTATTCATTACTTAATAATAGAAAAAAAAGATTTGTAGTAATTAAACACGTTTTTATAACAAACACACAACGGTATACAGTGAAGATCATTTTCATGTTTATTTTCTGTAAAACAGAAACCAAACATTTATGCGCTGGGATTATTAAGGCCACTCATGTTTGATATTTGATATACACACACACACACACACACACACACACACACACACACACACACACACACATACACATATACATATACATACACCCAGCCAGTTTAACACCATCCACTTATCAAATAGCATCCATCCATTAACATTTCCTTGGCTAACTCTAACTCCGCCCACCTCATTTGCATTTACTGTGTTGCATTTATTCCACATTTTTATCTCAAATACATTCGAGCTCCGATAAACAAATCAATTACAATATGGGGGTCAAGGAAATAAAAGCGGAGACATGAAAAATTGATTCATCACCATAAAGTTTAAACAAACACATCTGGAAACCAGTATAACCATCTCATTTCTTTCAAAAGTATTTCATTAACACACTTTTAACACACACAAAAAGAAGAAAGAAAGAAAGAAGAAAGAAACAGAATGAAGAAGAATGTGCAGGGTATACAGGAAACCTGAAGGGAATTCTTCTCCAACACTGACGTCACAACAACTACGTCTCATTGACTCGAGCTGAAAGCTTTCTTTCAGAAGGCACGACGTGTCTCGGTCTCTTCAGCACTGACACACCTGAGAGTCCAATCCAGAGAAGATGAAAAACCAAGGGTCCAGGTTTGGATAATCAAATTTATTTTCAATCCGGTTGCATATGAGGTATCATCCTTCACAGATACATATTATGTGGACAAAAGTATTGGAACACCTGGTTTTTCCATTTTGTGTTGCCTTTTCTTAAATATTGATGACAGTTTTATAGGATGTCTTTGGATTCCATATAAAGGTTTATGTAAAAGATCAAATTTTTGCTTCACTTGAACTAGGAGACCCAAACTTGACCCAAGTGAGCTCCATGAAGATATGCTTTACGTGAGTCATAGTGGAAGATCTTGAGTGACCTGTTAGAAAGCTCTGACCTCAAACCTAATAAACACCTTTGGAATGAATTCGAACGCTGACTGCACCCCAGGCCTCCTCACCTCACCTACATCAGAACCAGACTAATGAGCTCAAATCTCCCCAAGCAAACTCTAAAAATCGAGTGGAACATCCTCCCAGAAGAGTGGAGGTTATTATAACAGCAAAAGGAGACAATGTAAAATGGGATGTTTTTTAAAAAAAAAAAAAAAAAAAGAAAAAAAAAAAAAAGGACAAACGACTCTTATGGTTGTGTGTCACACAAACGTTTGTCCATATACTGTATATCAGAACGAAAATACTTTCATGTGACTCTTCAGTTTAAAATCCATCGTTTGGCTAAAAACGAATTCGAATTTATTTCATTTCCAGTTGCTTTATTGATTTCTTTGCACTTTCCCATCAAGACGTAGAGAAACAGAGATCTTTCAAATCGTGTCTCTCGCGCACTTCAAAATAACTCGTGTCAGCGTTTTTAACTAGCGTTTGAGTCGTCCGACGACAAATTATTTGCCGAGTACGAAAGCGTTTCTGGATTCGAAAATAGTCATACTGAGGACTTGCATAATAACCTGTATGTGAGAATGTGATCTTCCGTTGCATCAGGGATTTATTTGATAAAGAAATTTGCAGTTTTTCATTGGCATACTGGTATAATTTGTATTTCCTACACAATGCTGTTCGACTCTGCTGTGATAATGGAGTCGAAAGTATTTTTCCACTCGGACAGAGAAGATGCAGCGGCGCTTTACTACTTAAGACAGTCCGCCACACCTGCACGTTCCGTTCAAACAGATCGGGTTCAAAACTATTCGAAGTCCCGTGCTATTCGAGCTGTGCTAACTGTAAAAGCTGCATTGCATTCTGGGACTCCGAGACCTCGATGTCTCCAATAATCCATCGTTACTATATGCTTGAAAATAACAAGGGAGGAAAAAAATGAACAGAAAGCTGATTGTTGTCCTTCTGGCTGAGATACATTGTGATGTGATGCCAGTGCTCATACAGCACCAACCAGGAAACTAGCACCGGGATGACTGATATTTCAATAGAAATATTTATTTCACGTGTGTTACAAGGTGGAGCGTTGCAGTAAGTGCTCGCTGCACATTAGATGCTGGTGTGATTTCGGAATGTATTTTCATTTTCCTTTCAAAACTGCAGGCCAAAAGCTTTTATTGCTTTTTGTGGGGCTCTAAATAAAAAAAAAAAAAAAAAAAGAAGAAGCAGCAGCGAAGAAGAGGAAGTAGAACACTTGGAAAGAAGAAGCTTGGAAGCAGATCTTCTGCATGTGCATCAAAGGGAAAAATGGTGTACATTTCATTTTTGGCCAGAATATATGTTGAATCCATGAGCAGCTTTTTTTTCTTTTTTTTTTTCCTCTCCATCACCTGGCTTTTAATTACAGTCTCTGATACTGAGTCCATTACTGGTCACATGGTGTGATCTGAGGTCAGAGGCATATAGAAGTATTCAAGGGTGCAAAACACATTCAGACTGGTGCATAGGCAGAGTGGAAACACACACTATCTCCATCACACACACGTCTTATTACGCGTACACACACACTAACATGGAATTGACAAATGGCAATCTTTAACTGATGCATCCATACGCACCCTCATCTCTCTCTCTCTCTCACACACACACACACACACACACACACACACACACACACACACACACACACACACACACACACACAAACCATCTTTGAACACATCATGTCTGTCCTCCACTTCATTCCACAAAACCTGAGCAGCTTGAACGTGAATATTGAAGGTGCATGTAAAAATCCCAGTGTTGGAGATAACGCACACACGTGCGCACGCACGCACACAAGTGCACACACAGGCCGATCTCCTGCGACAATCTTCTCCGTTCCTTCCTCAGTTCACTTACACTGCAGCGCTCTATAGTGTCACGCAGACACGTTGACGTCCAGCAAGGCCATGGTCCCATTAGTGGGTGGGTCTGGAGGTGGTGACGGAGTGGACTGAGGTGGGCCGACCAGGGCCGGGGTGCTGGAGTTGTTGGCTGTGCTGGTTTGGAACAGAATCTGCTGCAGCGCCTTGCGAAGGTTGGGGTGCAAGCGGTCCTGTGTTTGGTAAAACACCTCGACAGCGAAACACTTCAGGACTCCTCCACACAGGTCCTCGTACAAAGGCACTGTGTACATGCGTGAGGTCTGTGGAGACGAACAGGAAACAGAAGGAAGGAGGTTAAAGTAGAAATTTGCCGGCATAGATGACGTAGACTTTTTGTGAAAACTGGTACCGTAGTATTAATAAAGGCTACAAAGCAGAAGTATACAGTTAGAGGTTTAGTTTAAAGGAGAAAGTGCCAGAAACTTCCACTAGTCAATGTACACCAGTGGTGAGGTAATTAAGTAACTGTAATTCGTTACTGTGCTTAAGTAGCTTTTTCCACGTATTTGTACTTTACTGCAGTATTTCAATTTGGGGACAATTTTACTTCACTACATTTCAAAGTGAAATATCTTTTTACTCAACTACATTTAGTAATATCAGTTGTTTCGTTTTATTTATGAGTGGATAAGAACTTAAAAAAGTGGATTAAAGCCACCAATCAGGGTCGAGCATGTGCTCCGTTTTGAGCTTGTTTTGATCAGGGGTATCTACTTAACACCAACAGTTCAGAATCAGTTCAACAGCAAGCAGAACATTTAGAGAGAGATAAATAATGGACGCAACTCCTGACTCGAACTCACCAAAACACCCGTGAACTTATTTGCACGATTCTATTGAAGTAGTTGAAAAAAAGAGTTTGGGCGCATGATAACTGTAATATATATATATCAGTGTTTGACTCATTATGATCATTCATACCACAGTTTTTCTCAGCTGCTTTGGAGCATTTCTCAAATCATCCTTAATATTTGCAAACTAGTAAGTGCATTTCTCCAAACAATGTGCACAAACAGCACAATAGATTGGATTTCTAGCAAAAGCCTGTACTTTTCTCAGAATCCTTATTTCATCTCTCAAAAGTAAGTATGTGTGTCAATAAACAACTCATTGCCTTTAGAATGAAAAGTCGCTTTGTCATTGTTCACAATCAAGATCATCAAAATGTTTAGTCATGTTGTCAGTATAATGGTGCACAGTTTCAGGATTTCTTGATATAAACTACGGTTTGGATCACAGTGACTGAAAAAGTCAAATTTGATTTCCTTCTGTTTGGCATCTATGAACCACAGCAGCACAAATGTATATTGATTGAAAGAGACCGGACAGGATTCACACTTTTACTGTACTGTACAAGTGTTCTGTTGTTTCTTAGTTCATCCATTGTCATAATGTATAATTCTGTGTTTTGCTCTGTATATACTCCAATTGAAGGTTCACGAGATTCACCTTTGACCTTTTTTAGATAACTAGTTGATTATTGGTTGATCGGATGCCATTCACTCTTCTTCATTAGTGACATTCAAGATTCATCTGCAAATTCATCAATTCAACACATTTACAAATAAAAAGTTTAATAGAAATTTAAGATGACAGATGATGACAACTGGTTTAACCATTTTGCATTCAATGACAAGCAATGAACTGATGCTGAGATGTTTTGGGAGTTAAAACTATTCAGGTGAAACCAGTATAAAATATTTTGAACAACTGATAATGTAGGAAACAGCAGACACTTGTACACAGTTGATTACATGAAAGCGTTTTTTATCAATTTATTGAAAGCAACAAGAAATGTTCATAATATGAGCACAAATTACTAAATGAATTGAACAAGTAGTTTTGGGAATTTAAATTCTGATCTGAGAAACGCTCCAAAGCAACTGAGAAAAACTGTAATAGATCGGCGTGTTCAGAGTAACAGAGTCTTTTCACATAAACCCCAGTTGATTAAGCAAAAGGTCTTAGGAACATTATAGCTGTAATAAATCATAGTATGGATACGTTTAAAGGCGAATACTTTGTATTTAAGTTTAAAGGGAGCCTTTTTACTTTTACTGGAGTAATATTTTATCTACTGTATCTATATTTTAATCTAAAGTACATGGTTTATGTATTTAATCCACCACTGATGTACAAAAACCTGCAAAAAAAGATTTTTATCTCACAAGCATCTGAAACTGAAACTTAACTAATTGAGTAAATCATAAGGTTAAATGCAAAAACATACTGAATAAATAAATAAATAAATAAATAAATAAATAAATAAATAAATAAATAAGAAGTAGTAACTGTGCAGTGATGATATAATGATGGATTATAACAGCTCTAAGAAAAAAAATGTTTCAATTGATCATCAAGAATCAGAGAAAAAGAAATAACGACAACCACAAAGTTCATCTACCTGAGAGCTGTGTGTATCGCTATGCTAGGCTTTTTATCCTACATACTCACATGTTTGTGCAGGAAACTGCGAACGCGATGCAGGTCAGGATAGAAGCTGTTTCTCACAACGACCTGCAGCCAGCGAATCTGCACCTCTGCATTCATGCCATCCAGCAGAACCGAGTAGCAGCTCGATAGGAGACTCATCACTTCTGCAGAGCCATGAGAACAAAACGATATTTGTATATTAAAGCCCTGAGCACAGCGAT
This sequence comes from Silurus meridionalis, assembly GCF_014805685.1. Lineage (NCBI taxonomy): Eukaryota > Metazoa > Chordata > Actinopteri > Siluriformes > Siluridae > Silurus > Silurus meridionalis. Next base: position 22,211,479 of record NC_060896.1, read on the forward strand.
TCAACGTTCTCGAAATGGAACTAAGTGTTCACCTTGTGGCAGAGGTGAGCGGTCCAGCAGCCGGTCCAGAAAGAGAACGGTCTGGAAGGTGCTCCATGTAGAGATGTCAAAGTTCGCAATGGCTTGACGGTCAAGAGGCTCTGTGCCCCAGAGTTCACACAGCTGCTGGACGGGCCCCGTCAATATGCCCCCGGCGGAGAGATCCGGCTCACATAAAGGAGGACCGCACTCGTTTAGCCAGCGCTCGAACTCCAGTCCTGAGACAAAGATGAGAAAACAAGAACAGATCGTTTCAATGACACGACTCTAGATGTTAGGAATAGTAGTTTCCTACTGGATAATTCTTCACTGCTCGGAGTGTCATATTTGATGTACACAGATCAGGCATAACATTATGACCACCTGCCTAATATTGCATATGTCCCCCTTTTGCTGCCAAAACAGTTCTGACCCATCGAGCATCAACAGCATTAACTTCTTCAGGAATGTGATCTACAGAAGCTCGTCTGTTGGATCGGACCACACAGACCAGCCTTCACTCCTCACGTGCATCAATGAGCTTCGGCAGTCCATGACCCTGTCACTGTTTCACCACTGTTCCTTCTTCTGACCACTTTTGATAGATACTGATGACTGCAGACCAAAAACAGTCTACAAGATGCTCTGACCCAGACGTCTAGACATCACAATTTGTTTCTCGTCAAATTGTTCACTTGCTGCCTAATAAATCCCACCCACTAACAAGTGCCATGATGAAGAGATAATCAGTGTTATTCACTTTACATGTCATAATGTTATACCTGGTCGGTGTATCTGTGTGTGTGTGTGTGTGTGTGTGTGTGTGTGTTTTTGCGCGCGCACACACAAACACACACAAACACACACACACAAATATTATCAATCTGAATTTATATGTAAATGGAATAAGCAAATAATTAAGTACACTGTGTACTGAGTAAAAAAAATAAATAAATAAAAGAGGTATAAAATCTACAGGTTAAAATATAGACAAAGAAGAAGCGCAGGTATTTTTTAAAAGTGTGTGTGATTGCACCTCACCTTCCCGCTGTGCCACGCAACTCTCCTTCAGCTCAGGAAAGAAGCCCAGAAAGAAATCTAACAGGTCCTGAGCAACCACACTGCTGAACCTGAACTGTTCAATGTATGCCTACATAAAGAAGAGGATTACTGTGTGTGTATATTCATTTGATTAAATTCAGTGGTACAACATTTATAATCTTCACAGAATTCTTTTCTGTGTAACCCTACCTTAAAAATACTATTCAAATATGCACCATTTTATTTATTTACAGCTTTTTATCCTTTTAATCTTACACCAGAACATCTGAAACACCTCTGTTCATGTTCACTCTGCCTCTTTGAGCATGGATGCGAGAAAAACGGCATCTAGTTAGACATTTTTTGTGGGGGGAAAATTCTTTAGGCTTTCTTTGGATGCGGAAGCATGAAATGTTCTCTTCGCTTGAAATACGAAACCCAAAACTTTTGCACCAAGATCTCCTCAACCTACACCAGAACATGTCTCTACAACCTACACCAAATCTCCACAAATCTAGAGGAACATCTTAACAGTAGAGTAAAGAATTAAATAGGAAATTATTTTAAAAAAGCACATATGAAACTTATGGTCAGGTGTCCACGAACATTCATACATAAAGTGTGAATATACAATCAGATAGAATAAAGCATTAAGAATCAAACAGCACTGCAGGCATGATTTAAACCCCCAGAACTTGTATTTAAAAAAAAAAAAAAAAAAAAAAAAAAAAAAAAGACAAAAGGTTAACAAAAAGGAACTTTTTGCTATCTAATTAACATATTCTTCATAGTTTTCATAGTTCATAGTTTTTCATAGTTTTCCATTATAAAAGAAAAAATATGGTAATCTGATTCTTCTACAATTATAGTAAGTGCTCACTTACCAAAGTTGAATAAAAAGCCATTAAAGCTCATGTTAATAAACCAGTGATTTGGTAATTGATGCTGTTGCATGCTGTGCTGCTCTACTCCGCAGATCTGCATAGCTTTTTTTTACTTTAAAAACCTAGTACACACTACACCAGGACTCACAAGCGGCCGTAAGCGACGTTCTGTACTTCCTAAATAAACTATTAAACTGCTGATGAGACACGGTTCTGATCAGGAAGTGTTTAGTTAGATTCCAGGTACTACCGGTAAATGTTTAGACTGTTATAGATCTTATATAGAAGAGACTTTTCTGAATATTTAAAAGCTCATTAGAGTCAGAGGAACGGCACTATAGTCTTCTCACGGCACTGACCTTGAGGAAAGTGTCAAATCTTTTGATGTCACCGCATAGTTGTGAGAGGTACGAGACAAAGCAAAAGCCTTTCTCATAGGTGAACAGGTTCATCAGACTGCTGGGGTTAACCCCTGAGGTAAAAATAGAGAGGCAATGATGGATTGACAATTAGAGATAGAATACACTTAATTATGTACATTGGAATGGACTGTGAACACAAACTAGTGCTCTTTCTGTAAACAGAATGTTTGAGGTGTGTTACCTGGCTCAAACTTGGCTTGCAGCTTGCTCACTGGATTGTTGTCTCCGAGAAGACGCATTTGTCTGTGCAGCGCGTCCAAACGAAAGACCGTCTCCAGACAGGTGAGGGCTTCGCCTGCAAAAAAACAAACAAACCCTGAATTAATGAAAAAAAGACACACCTCTGTTTACTGTGTGGAAATTTACTGAAGCTACTTCACTGAAACAGCTGGGGGGGACAAAAAACCACCTGCTCGGTTTTCTTTGGTTGCCACCTGTAAGCAGCTGTGATCCTTTCTGAACAGAGAAACATAACACCTGAACGTTTTGGAAACATAGAGTTCAGGGAAAATGAAAATTTTGTGCAAATGCTCCTTTAGCCCCGAATGTGTTTATTTGCATACATGTATACACAATGTATGCCGCCCACAGACCTAAATGTATTGCAGAATGGGAGCTTTTGTGGTTTCTTTCAACAGAGTGGATATAATGGTACTCATTTATCAGGATTAAAATAGTAAATCAAACCTGGGAAACTGCACACAAATGCCAGGATTAAACCTGAAATCCTGGCCCTAAAATTCAGCAATTCTACTGTAACTAATCACTGTATTATACAGTGTAATTTATATATTTGTAAAATATAAGATGTACCAGATGACATCAAAACATTGCAGTTAAAACAAATAAAATTAAGCCATTCGATTAGAAAAAAAAAAAAAAAAAAAAGAAAAGTGTTTCTGTGGAAGGTGCAGTGGCTAAGCTGCATTATTAGAAAACTGACACACTTCCAACACTTAGATGTCCTTTTGTTGTTTGCAGCTGGCTATAAGCTTTGGCTTTTATAGATTTTGTGGGTGTTGCTAAATATAAATCAACTGCAGTTGTAGACTAAGTACATGTACTATGTACTTGAGTTAAAGTAAAGGTAAAATATTACTCCAGTAAAAGTAAAAATGCTACCTTTAAAATTTCACTTGAGTATAAGCACATATGTATCCAAAGTACTATGATTTATTACAGCTATAACGTTCCTATTTTATTTTTAGCCACAAGACTCTTTGCCTAATGAACTGGGTTTGTGTGAAAAGACTCTAATGTTACTTTTAACACACTGATCTATTATTAGAATGATATTAATGAGTCAACTGAGTTTCAACTTCTTCAGAAAAATCGTGCAAATAAGTTCACGTGTGTTGTGGCGAGTTCGAGTCAGGAGTTTCTTCCATCATTTATTCCTTTCAAATGTTCTGCTTGCTGTTGAACTGATGCTGAACTGTATATTGGTGATAAGTAGATATCACCAAGCGTCAATCAAAACAAATGCAATACAGACCACGTGCTCTACCCTGATTGGTGGATTGATGCGTGTTTGACCAGTTAAGTTTTTATCCTCATAAATAAAAACGAACGACTGATTTTGCAAAATGTAGTTGAGTAAAAAGTACGAAATTTGGCTTTGAATGTAGTAAAGTTAAGGCTAAAAATCTCCCCGAATGGAAATACTTCAATAAAGTACAGATACGTGAAAAAGCTACTTACGTACAGTAACGAATTACATTGACTTTGTTACTGTTCACCACTGATCAGCTGTGATCATTTACGAGTGAGTCCAATTTATACATATTTATGTATACAAATTCACCACTACTAAAACATTTGAAAATCTGGAGAAAATTTACATACAACTTCACAAAGAAAAAAAAAAAAAAGTTAAGGCCCAATACTAGACCATGTACATAGTTTCTGGAAACTAAAGCGATGAGATTGTGGGTGTGTGTGGGGGTGTGTGGGTGGGTGTGTTTGTATGCGTGTACCATAAACCTCTGTAGTGATGCGCCTCTGTGCGTATGTGGCCAGCCCTTCGCTGAGCCACATCTCCTCCCAGGTGGCGTTTGTGACGGCGTTTCCGAACCAGCCATGAGCGATTTCGTGAATGACGTCAATCAAGAGGAACTCCTGACTTTCCAGGATGGAGGAGATGATGAAGGTGAGACATGGGTTCTCCATGGCCACGATAGGAAATGAAGGAGGGAGGAAAACAATGTCATACCTATGGAGGGAAGATATTCAGGAATGGGTCATATCCTGTGCATAACATAATCCCAAAATCCTAAAATGCAATCCTACAATGATGTTGCTCATTTTTGATTAGGGCTGCAACAGTCAGTTAGTAACGTCAGGTAGTGAGATGTAGGGTGAGGAGGCCTGGGTACAGCCAGCATTCCAATTCATCCCCAAGGGTGTTCAATAGGGTTGAGGTCAGAGACCTATAGCACCAAGATTTTCCACTCCAACCCATATAAACCATATTTTCATGGAGCTGGCTTTGTGCACAGGGGCATTGTCATGCTGAAAGAGGTTTGGGGTCTCCTAGCTAAAGTTAAGGGAAATTTCATGCTACTGCATCTTAAGACATCCCTCACAATTGTGTGCCTCGAATTTTGTGGTAACAAAAACAAACAAACAAACATTTAACTGTACAATACATATGGCTTGTGTCCCTAGATGTCAATTTAACATATATGTATTTATATATAATTTTTTTTTTTTTTTACTTGTCTTGTAAGAATTCAAGCAAATCAAGGCTTGAATTGCTGTCATTGTACTTAAATTGTGCACAAATAAATAAATAAATAAAACACAGTTCATTTGCTTTCGTGTGACTAAATATCTTTACGGTGTATAGAATAAAACACAACAAAAAATGTGCTTGATATTGTTAAAAAACATTTCAATAATTTTTTTTTAATATTGACTAAAAAATTAATTTAAAAAAGAATTTTTTTTTTTACTTAATTCACTGATAATTAAAACTACCTACAGCAAGTTTGATGTGTCTTTGGTACACGAGTGTATGAAATGCAACAGTGCATTGTTTCATAGCTAATAATAGCCTCTTGTTCCTAACAACATATTAAAAGGGATTAATATGCACACAGCAGTCGAGTTCAGATGGACAGACACTCACCTGCCCCACACATAAGAGCCAAAGAGCTGCTCGGCCACGTCCAGGCAGCGCTCCACGCTGCCTCCCAGCTTACTGACAGCAGAAGTCAGGAGACAGGGCTCAGCCCACACACGGCTCCTACGTGCAGACACACACACACACACACACACATGCACTCAAAATTTTTATGATCATATTTAACACGAATATGACGAGACACGGCACATTGTTAGTCGACAGTCCATGAAAAATAAAACTATAGTTACTGTCAGTCATTTAGACAAAAAACTAGAGAATAAAACCAAATGCTGCTCAACACTGCTTGGCACATAGTAAAGCATGGTGGTGGTAGCATAATGATGGGAGTCCTTTTGGTTACCATGGGTTTTTTTTGTGTTTAATACTTATGCATGCAATTCAGTTCATCTAAATCTCCTCCTCCTTTATGCTTAATGACAGTTTGATACAAGTTGTCCTATAAATTAATAACTATAAATAACTAAAAATGATATTTAATAAAGGCTGCACATCTCTTAGTCTTTAATCCATTTGATTTTTTTACATCCACATATAATGTCTGTCTGAGGAAGCTTTTTAATCCTCCATGGAAATCTGACCATGTGACCACAAGGCTACCGGGCCTGCACTGAATGGACTTTGAAACTTAAAAAAAAAAAACCTCACCACTGAGCCACATGACCACACTGTTTGCAATTTTGTTGACAACTTCTGGGTCCATTTACTCTCACTTTGTATCTGAGCTTAAATACGTGGTGCCCTGAAAGGTATCTGGCTGATAAAAAATTATCAGGAATGTTCTAAAAGCCTGTTGTAAACGCTCTAATTCCCAGTGTGTTTTTGTATTAAGCTATAAAGAAGGAGCCTGGAGGACATCATCTCACTTTTCCAGCCATATGTGGTTCTTCCCCAAACTGGTCAACAAGTCTTTGGATAAAGTAGCTTGAAATTTTCTCTTCACTTACACTAGGAGACCCAAATAATGCCCCTGTGGCACAAGCCAGCTTCATGAAGATATGGTCGACATGGTTGGAGTAAAAGATCATGAGTGGCCTTTTATAAAGCTCTTACTTCAACCCTATTGAACACCTTTAGGATGAATTGAAACACTGATTGCACCCCAGGCCTCCTCACCCGGTACCTTTGCAAAATCCCATTAAGCACACTCCAAAATTTTGTGGGACATCTTTCCAGAAGAGTGGAACAGAGAACTGAATGGGAAATGGGATGTTCAAAAAGGTACATATGAATCTAATGGTGAGGTGCATTTGACTAGTCATTAATGAACAACTTTAAAATTGTAATTGTTGCAGTAAGATATTAGGAACGATATACGAGATGTACCATGAACTTTAGAGCCATTGAATTTGCTTTAAATGTGGCAGCAGTGTTGAATTTTTTTTTAAATACCAAAAAAATAAAATAAAAAACATCTTTTAATAATCTCGTCGCACGCACCTGGGTCCGATGTCAGCGTGCTGTAGATTTCCAGCCACAAGTGCCACCAAGTAGGCAGGAACAGGGTACTCCATAGAGAACTGGAACAGCCGGTCCTGCTTAGAGTACACACTCCTGGAGGCACTCATTAGCACCGTCACTCCATCTGGAACCTGCCAGACCACACAAAGAAGAAAAGCTAAGAAACTGAACGTGCCTTCACTGAAAGTGAGAAAAGGGAGGCGTGTGAAAACCGAAGTTGAATCGAAAAAAAAAAGAAAAAAAAAGAAGAAAGCAAGATCAAAAAGAAGACACGCTGTATCAAGATTGTGAAACTCGCAGTGTTATTTCACAGATTATTCCCGAGATTACGGAACATGACATATCAGGAAGTGCCATTACAGGAAAACAGTCAGCAATGAGGTCATGTGATGTGAGAATCAGCTCTCTTTAACAGTGTTTTATTCATCTTACACTACAGCAATTTTTGTTTATTAAAGAACATATACTGTTGTCGTTTTGTTGCGTATTGTTCATTAATGCCATGCCATCATCTGAGCCCATTTCAATGGCAAGATCAAGACCTTCCATATAATGTTCCATTATTATCTTAGGTAATGCATTTTGGAAGATTTATATATGTACTTTTTGAGTAGAAAAGCTGTCTTTTGGTTTTTAAGTGTATTGCAGTTCATTAATGTGTGTTTTATGGTCATGTTTGTTTTATATTGATGACATGTTCAGGGTTCTTCTCTATTTAGCAGTAGATGCTAAATTTAATATTGCACATAATACCAGCTACAAATGGCCAATCCCTCATCTGCCGTTCCATCTTGTGAACTTGGGTATAGGAGAGACGAGTTCCATAAATGTTAAATACAGAGTGAGTACACCCCTCATATTTCAGCAACTATTTTAGTTTATCTTCTCAATGAACAATACTAAAGAAATGAAACTTGGATTAATTTTACAGTAGTTAATGTGCAGCTTGTATAGCAGAGCAGATTTACTGTCATCAAAAAATAACTCAACAGTCATTATTCTCTAAATAACTGGCAACAAAAATGAGCCAGTTATTTTTGTCTGCTTGACAGGACCATACAAATTTGTGTATCTTGTATTAGAGCAGTTAAATTTTGCTCTTAATTTGGTGCTTTGAGTACAATTCTCTCATACTGACCACTGGATGTTTAACATGGTACCTCATGGCAAATAACTGAGGATTTGCGAATTAGAATTTTTTTCTCTCCACAAAGATGGACGAGGCAATAAGAAGATCAGTAACAGCCTGAAACTCAGTTACAGTACAGTAGGCAGGGTCATAAAGATGTTTTCCAAGATGGATTCCACTCAGAACAGGCCTCGCATGGGTCTATCAAAGACGTTGAGTCCTCGTGCAGTGTGTCAGCTGCTTTAAAAAATAGACACGAGTGCTGCAGCATTGCTGCAGAGGTTGCAGAAGTGGAAGGTCCACTCGTCACACTGCAACAAGTCGGTTTGCAGAAGGAAACCTCATCTGAAACTGGCTCAAAAGAAAGCTTGCAAACAGTTTGCTGAAGACGACCTGTCCAAGAGCATGAATTACTGGAACCATGTCCTGTGTTCTGGTAAGAGTAAGATAGACTTGTTTCGGCTCAGATGGTATCCAGCATGTGCGGCGACGCTCTGGTGAGGAAGACCAAGAAAATTGTTTCTTGCCTACAGTCAAGCATGGTGGTGGTAGCATCATGGTCTGGGGCTGCATGAGTGCTGATGGTACTGGTGAGCTGCGGTTCATGGAGAGAAAAACATTGATTCTGACATGTTCTGTGACATGCTAAAGCAGAACATGATGCCTTCCTTTAGAAACTGGGCCGATCAGCAGTTTTCCAACATCATAACAGACCAAACACACTGCCAAGATAAAAACTGCCTTGCCGAGAAAGCTGAAGGTGAAGGTGATAGAGTGGCCAAGTATGTCTCCAGACCTGAACCCTATTGAGCACCTTTGGGGCATCCTCAAGCGGAAAGTGGAGAAGCGCCACAAGGCTAACATCCAGCAGCACCGTGATGTCATTATGAAGGAGTGGAAGAGGATCCCAACAACAACCTGTGCAGCTCTGATGAATTCCATGTCCAGGAGGATTAGGGCAGTAATGGATAACAATGGTGCTCACACAAAACATTGACACTTTCGACACAATAATGTTGTTATTGAAATCTATACTGTTATACAAGCTGCATGTTGGATACTCAAAGTATATCCAAGTTTAATTTTTATAGTATTGTCCCTTGAGAAGATATAGTAAAATGGTTGCTGAAATGTAAGGGGTATACTCACTTTTTTTGAGATACTTTAAATATACAGTACAGACCAAAAGTTTGGACACACCTTCTCATTCAAAGAGTTTTCTTTATTTTCATGACTATGAAAATTGTAGAGTCACACTGAAGGCATCAAGGGCTATTTGACCAAGAAGGAGAGTTATGGGGTGCTGCGCCAGATGACCTGGCCTCCACAGTCACCGGACCTGAACCCAAATCGAGATGGTTTAGGGGTGAGCTGGACCGCAGAGTGAAGGCAAAAGGGCCAACAAGTGCCAAGCATCTCTCGGGGAACTCCTTCAAGACCATTTCAGGTGACTACCTCTTGAAGCTCATCAAGAGAATGCCAAGAGTGTGCAAAGCAGTAATCAAAGCAAAAGGTGGCTACTTTGAAGAACCTACAATATGAAATTTTTCTGTTGTTTCACACTTTTTTGTTATGTATATAATTCCATATATAATTCCACGTGTTAATTAATAGTTTTGATGCCTTTAGTCTGAATCTACAATTTTCATAGTCATGAAAATAAAGAAAACTCTTTGAATGAGAAGGTGTGTCCAAACTTTTGGTCTGTACTGTACATCACAAAGGTTCACCATATCATTAAAAAATATATTGTTAAATATCTTTTTAATTATATTTGCTTTCATTTGTTTATTATTGATTTGATTAGCTGTTACTATGGAATCGATAAATGAGATCCTTGAATATAAATGGGCTGCTGTGTAAATATCTCCAGTGGTCTTTCTTTTTTTCCACTTTGCTTCCGATCTATGCATTAGATTTACCTCAGAACTTTGCTGATTAGTGTAGCTAAATGCTAGATGTACATACAGAGCATAAGCCCTTAATTCTGTGCATGCTGATCTGGTAGTTAAATGTAAATCCCACTCACCCTGATGGTAGCTGAGTAGGTGCTTTTGACAGCTGGAGTGTCAAAGCAGGGGAAAAAAGAACGATTGCACACTGAGTGACCCTGAGTGAAGACCAACGGCCGCGTTTGACCACACGTTAGCTCAGTGTCCAACCACCAGATCTGAGAGAGAACAAGACAAAATCACACAATCAAAAAAATAATACAGACATTTCAATGGATCACTTCCACTTTAACTGAATTCAAGTTATAACATGTTTGGTGTGTTTTATTTTGCTTTAGGGCTATGCCATAAGGGAAGCTATCGGTTTAGCACTTTGCCTCATTAATAACATTTGCAATATCAGAAACAGCTTCAGAAAAAAACCTGAATGGGTTTAAAACCTGAATGAGCTTTTCTCAATGAATGTTGTCCCAAAGCAGCTTTACAGAACTTAAGAATTAAAGTGAATGATGTGTGTTTACCCCTGAGCAGCCTGGGGTGACTGTAGCAAGGAAAAACTCCATTAGATGAATGAGGAAGAAACCTTGAGAGGAACCACACTCAAAAGGGGAACCCATTCTCATTTGGGTGACATCAAGAGTGTGATTATAAATCTTTAAAACAATACAGAACAACTACTGTATGGGTAACTACAGTGCCAGTCTAGGAAACACAGTCTTTATTGAGACACGTGCACGTTAATTTGGTTTATATTCAACAAACTAGGTCATTTAACAGCATGAAGATATACTTTGACCAAAGAAATAAAAAATGTTACAATTAAACTTTAATTAAAAATCCTCCCTTGAATATCAATTCTACACACTCAGGACCTTTGGTTTCTCCAAACATTCAACTGAAATTCTTTGCCATGCATCTTTCTGTAGTTGGATATTTCAATTGTGATCCAATTCATCCCAGAACAATTCAATAGGATTTAGAAATGGAGATTGGCTTATTCCATGATAGAGAACACACCAGCTGTTTGTGATCTAAATAAACGCTTACAGAGCTTGGATATATGCTTTGGATCATTGTCTTGTTGTATGGTGAAGTTGGTTCCAATTAGCCCCAGTGCAGACTTGACATGCCTGTTATTGAATTCAACATCAAACCATTAGGCTTCAACCTATATGTCAGACTGTGAGTCTGTGGCAATCTGCTAACATCCTGTTCTCTGTTTTAGACAAGTTCTTCTGTTAGAGACAAAAATGTCAAATTTGTAGCTCCTGTGCAAAAGGACTTTTAGACGTCAAACATGTCTTGGCTGTTTGACTACATTTGGGTTAGGCAAGGAATTGAGCTGAAGTTTCATGTTTACCATATTCAGGTATGTCATAGGAAAGATAACCCACTTTATTTTTGCTTAGCCAACTCTTATCCAGAATAACTATGGGACTGACCCGGAAAGCAGCCCAACTCCTCAGGAATGCACTTGAATCATCAAAATATCTGACTTGGAAAACTTCACTGAAAGGAAGGCATCATTTCAGGCATTTGGGTGAAACCATTAAAGCGAAGCAGCACAACAAATGACAACCACCTATCAATTGACAATGCTTTATAAATGAAACTAGGATATATTTTAGAGTAGTAAATGTGCAGCTTGTACAGCAGTAGATTTACTGTCCTCTAAAAATAACTCAACATACAGCCATTACTGTCAAAATAGCAGCACTGTGTGAGCACCATTGTTTTCTAATAGCCTTAATCCTCCTGGTCATGGTATTCACCAGAGCTGCACAGGTTGTTGATGGGATCCACTTCCACTCCTCCATAATGACATCGGGAAGCTGCTGGATGTTAGACACATGGTGCTTCTCTCCATAGGGTCTGGAGACATACTTGGCCACTCCATCACCTTCACCTTCAATGAACCAGTTGTCATCTTAGCGATGTGTTTGGGGTCGTTATCACGTTGGAAAACTGCTGCTCGTCCCAGGTTCTGAAGGATGGCATCATGTTCTGCTTCAGAATGTCACAGTACATTTTGGAATCCATGTTTCCTTCAATGAACTGCAGCTCCCAAGTACCAGCAGCACTCAGATACTCCTCACCAGGGTGTCACCACACATGCTGGACACCATCTGAGCCAAATAAGTTTATCTTAGTCTCAACAGACCACTAAGCATGGTTGAACTAATAATTCATGCTCTTGAAAAGGTCTTCTTCAGCAAACTGTTTGCAGGCTTTCTTGTGAGCCAGTTTCAGAAAAGGTTACCTTCTGAGACGACCATGCAAACCGTGTGTTTTTTTAAACCAGCTTCTCCACCTGACGCACTGCACATAGACTCAACTTCTTCGATAGACTCATGTGAGGTCTGTTCCGAGTGGAACAAGTCTTGGAAAACCTCTGTATGACCCTGAACACTGTACTGTAACTCAGTTTCAGGGTGTTACAGATCTTCTTTTAGCCTCAGCCATCTATGTTGAGAGAAACAATTCTAATTCTCAAATCCTCAGAGTTTTTTGCCATGAGGTGCCATGTTGAACATCCAGTGGTCAGTATGAGAGAATTGTACACCAAGCAAAGATTTTAACTGCTCTAATACAAGATACACACATTTGTATGTCAAGCAGACAAAAACATGAACATGATGAATTTGATTTTCCATGGTGCGGTGACTTTGCATTTTGACAAAAATGGCTGTATGTTGAGTTACTTTCAGAGGACAGTTAATCATTGTTATAATATTGTCCCTATATATATATATATATATATTTATTTTCATGACTATGAAAATTGTAGAGTCACACTGAAGGCATCAAAACTATGAATTAACACATGTGGAATTATATACATAACAAAAAATGTGAAACAACTGAAAATATGTCATATTGTAGGTTCTTCAAAGTAGCCACCTTTTGCTTAGATTACTGCTTTGCACACTCTTGGCATTCTCTTGATGCCTACTTTGAAGAACCTACAATATGACATATTTTCAGTTCACTTTTTTGTTATGTATATAATTCCACATGTGTTAATTCATAGTTTTGATGCCTTCAGTGTGACTCTTCAATTTTCATGAAAATAAAGAAAACTCTTTGAATGAGCAGGTGTGTTCAAACTTTTGGTCTGTACTGTATATATAATATATATATACACACATACACATACATATATTATATATATATATATATATATATATATATATATATATATATATATATATATATATATATACACACACACACACACACACACACACACACACACATACATACACGTATGTATGTATATACACATGTACATTTATATTATATATACACATATATACATACATATATATACACATATATATATATATATATATATATATATATATATATATATATATATATATAAAACTAGAAATCAAGTGGAATATTAGATAGCACAGAGTCACTCTTCCGGTTAAGAGTCTCTGTTCGCTGCTATATTTAGTGCAGGGATGAAATTCTGCCTTCACCGATACGCTCTGTAAACAATAGTCATTGTGCCACGTGGTGACTGCAAGCCTGAATGCCATTTTATCAAGCAAACAGCTGTCTAACTGTAGTTCAGTCCAGCAAAAATGTTCCTGCTCTTATACATGTGCTGATGAACAGATGAGACATTCCTGCTTTTGTTTACTGAATATTCATACCGTTAAATCAGGTTCCAATTCGCTCATTAATTCAATGACAAGGTTAAGCCGGGGCTGCTTTATATGCATCGCTGAGCGAGAAGACGTTTCCAATCATCAACAAGGGCGTTCTAAATTTATGAACCATGTGCAAATGCAGTCTCTTTGGGCTCAGTGCCCATCTCTTAAAAATTCCACATCTTTAATCCTCTTGACAGTCCTCTCCATACAATCCAAGAAGACTTCGCTAATCAGATCTACAATCACCCCCAATAGAACATAACAAGCATAATAGGAATTACAATTAAACTAACAATGAATAAAGCTATTTTTTAGGGAATTGCTGACATGCAAATCTGCAGGCATCTCATCCCCTATCTTTCAGCACCATATCCAGATAACCCAGGAAATTACACAGTTTAAAACAGGGTTGGAGCTATAAAGTACAGAAAGATAGAGTCCCAGAAACACTGTAATTAAGCAATATCATATCACACTGTTGGGCTGAATCTTTGCATGGCTATAGATAAGCCTCGTTGTCAATAGGATCTTGCTTTACGTTTTCAACAGACCTTTTAATGCAAAAACAATATTGTGTGAATTATATTTCAGGCACAATATGGCAAAATCATTTAGCTTTTCAGGAAGCCACAGCTAGATAATGTGGATGGCGCCACACAAAACCTGACAACCGTAGTCTGTAGTAAGCGCAGTAAAGGTTTCAATGCAAAAAACTAGAAGCGAGAAATGGAAATGTATGTAGTAAACACAGACGAGCAGAGTAATATAAAACAGTCTAATATACAAGCCTTATGAAACGAAATACCAGCTCTCGTGAAATGCAACTCGCCCAATCAAATTAGTGAACTGGAGTATGATTATGTTATAACAATGATTCTCAGCTTCAGCCTTGCCAAACCCATATTGGCTGAGGTCAGGAGGATCAGCGAAACGTAAAATTCCTCTAGCTATTGTGTCCCAACGGCTGGAGCTGGGACTCACTGTATTGTTTATATTCAGTCCCTGGTTTATTAGATACATCAACTTTATAGCCACACACACTATGTAATTTTATAGATATTAAATTACTGATTGCATCCCTTTTTTTGCTACTGCACCTGATACTCGTGTAGAAGCACCAGAGACTAGAACATAAGTTTTAGATGTTTGCAGAATGGTCCACCACTCAACATTATATCTGCTCAGATGTGGTCATATGGCCAAGTCGTGCCTTTTCATTGATTGTGGGTGTAAAAGCGGGTCGACAAGCTTCAAACCTACTTCAAGTCAAGTAGAAGTGGTTCTCAGTAGAGTAATCTCCATCTTACACTTTTCGATTGGTTTTCCTTTTTCACCTCATCAGGTGATAAAGTGGGTATGTTAGAGAAAGTAAAGACACAGAAACAGGGACCAGAACCTAATAAAAATAGCCAGGACAGAAAACTAAGTGTATTCTTAACAGTCCCTCATGGACATTTTGGTTTGATAGGACACTTGAAATCACCCAATTAATCAATCATGTCTGTTAATCATGAATAATATCTGGAGGTCCTCAGGTTTCCATACATGCTCCTGAAGGAGAACCCCCTTGTCCTTCCTTTTTAATATTCCCAATTAAAAACCACTAAATGTGTAGGACACCTGAGACTCCAGGGTCAGATTTGGAAACGTGTGACCTACGTTTCAGTAGGTATACACTGCATTTTGTCAACCGCTTTTACTTCTTTTATCAGTAAAGACCTACCACTGAATATACGACCAAAGTTTAATAGATATTATTTGGATAATGAAGCATTGATGATGATCAAACACATTTCACCTTCTCAGGTGATTTAAAGTTGAAGTGCGAATGTTAGAAGATAAAAATAACCAAGAATGAAATAGTGAAATAACCAACACAGGAAAGTGAGTGTACTCTTAACAGTCCCTCATGGACATTCAATGGCAATGGGACAATTGAAATGAGCTTTAGCAAAGGTCAACCACCCAAATACTACCATCTGCTGTGGTCGTATATAATATAGTAGTCTGTCTTTACTGATGGAAAGAGTAAAATCCTCTGACAAATGAGTGTATACCTACTGGTTCCCTGACCCTGGAATCCCCTGGGTTTTACACATTCAGTGTTTAATGTTGAAATGGGAATACTAAAGGAACCTGGACAGGGGGTGGACCAGGAATGGAAACCTGGTGAAATGAACATGTGTTTCATCAGTGTTATCAGTCTAATACACCCTCATAGAGACATTCAGGGTTTTTGGGGACGCTTGAAGTGGTGTCTCTAGGAGGCGGAATGTGTTGGTGGATTACCGCAGGTCCGTCCGTGGTGGTGTAGCGGACGGTGACCCGGAAGGGCCGGTGCGGCCGGATGGAGGCGGCGGGGAGCGCGATTCGGAGCGAGGACCCGTAGTCGGTGAACGGCACGAGGTTGTAGGAGAGAGAGAAGACGGTATCGGGGGACCCGGATGTCCCCGGGACCTTGCAGTCGACAGAATGGATGAGTAAAGACGGGTGGACGTCTAGCACAAGTGCCTGGACCCCGGGTTGCAGGATCGCCAGCTCCAGGACCTGCCAGCCTGTGATCCGCTTTAAGTCGAAGTTCAGCCGCAGGTCGAGGTGAAAGTGGCGCAGCGAGAAGCTGTGGAAGTTGGACGCCGACGCGACGTCTACCAGCCGGCAGCGGCCGAGCGACCGAGGTCCGTCCCGAGCTTTACCCGGCACCGGCAGCGCCTTCCGGCAGCAGCAGCACAGCGCCGCGTTCAGCTCGGCCATGGCAGCGCTCAGCACCGCGTCGAGTTATAAAAGGCAAAGACAAAAAAAAAAAGTAACAAAAGAACACAAAAAAAGTTTGCGTGATCCCGCGGTACACAAACTTTACAGCTGCGGCATGGCACCTTATTTTTCTCCTGGAACAAAAGCTGTAAAGTTTTCTACTGGATCCAGAGTCATTCCAGCAAAAACGGGAGCAAGAACCAATACTACACAACATCTACGTGAAATCCATCGGGGCCGCAGAGATCAACCAGTCGATCAATCCATCCTCCATCAACAGCACAATTATTCTGGCTTTCAGTGAAGCGCCTGGGTGAAAAACCTGGGGGGGGGAAAGCACCACCGTGGAGCTGAAATGAACGAATGTATGTTGAGTGACTCCCTTTACAAAACAGGAAGTGAAAACAAGGAGGAGGAGGAAATCGCACGGAGCTCAGAAAGTTTTGGAAAAGCCAGAGGGCGCTGTTGAGTCCTTAGAGAGAACCAGCACACCAGGGATGTCCAACTCAATTATAGAGGGGACCAAAATAAAATAATTTGTCTAAGTAAAAAGACAAACACTATCAACATGAATATAAAGAACAAGATAGATAGGATACATAATAATTGATTTTCTTACAGATCACCCATCACTATATCACTCTGTTCTCTTCATCTGCCTCATTGAAACCAACCACCTGCATGTCTTCCCTCACTACATCCATAAACCTCCTCCTTGGGCTTCCTATTTTCCTTCTCCTAGTTTTACCTTTACAACAGATCATTTACATCAATCAGCCATATCTTTAGAAACACCTGCTTTATATTGTCTACATCTCTCTTGTGACACAAAAACAGCTCTGACTCACCAAGGCATGGACTCCATAAAACATCTGAAGGTGTGCTGTGATATCTGGTACCAAGACATTGCCAACAGATCCTATAAGTCCTGTATATTGCAAGGCTGTCGCTCACATCGCTCTACGCATCCCCATTTATGCTTTCAACACATCGACTTCAAGAACCGATACCACATTGAGGTTGAATTCTGGAAACGATCGGAAGGCGTGCATTACATTTTGTATTACAGCATACATTTTACATGAAGAATAAATCTATATTAATGCTATATTTCTTGGCTATGCTTTTATCCACATGCCATCCCACAAAGAATGCTTACTATTTAATATGTCAAGTAACAAGTACCATTTTATCCATAATATGGATATTTATATGGATCCTGCTGCTTTAAAAGTGTCTTAAAATACACAGTAGCAACAAGTATGATGCCATGTAGAGATGTTTAACAAACACAACTGATTAGCAGAGATTCTTCTCGGAGTCCACTGCTATAAACCAAGACCTGCATACACACTGTGATATATTTAGGCAGTTTGTTTTCCTGTTGCTCTGGGAACTGTCCCTGCCTGTATACAAAACAGACCTTATTCATTAAATTTGCGTACAGTCGGATCTAATTATAAAAACATGCGTCGACAAGTTCCTCTGATGATTTCCCTGTCCATCAGTTTCATCTTTGTGCATCTGTATGATCAAATTTAACTGTGTTTGGAGTGCATGTGAACTTTCAATACAATACTTCAACAAAAAAATGCAGTCATATAATAACAAACTAAATAATAACCATATTAGAATATGCAAAATGATTATATTATGTATATAGAAGCATCAACATTAATAAAGAATACATTTGCTAAATAAAAAATGACAATTGCTCATATAATTAAATGTAAATGTGAATCAATTGTGCAGATATACATTTTTATTAACTGTATTAAAGGCCTTTATTGTTTCCTGCTTAATCATCACTTTAAACCTTTCCACATGTCTTACATCCTGAAGCTGAAATGTAATTTTAGTCTTAATTTTTTGATGTATTAACATTTGAATACCAAACATTTCCATGCTGTCACATTGTAAATATTTCAATGCTCAGAGTTGTTGTCTTTTGCTGTTATAAAAACAAAATTTTTCTGGGAAGATGTTCCACTAGAGTGTGGAGTGTAGAAATGTGTTAGTAAAGTTAGGTACTGATGTGGCGCGAGGAGGCCTGGGGTGCAGTCAGGGTTCAGTTCATCTCTGTGGTGTTTAGTAGGGTTAAGGTCAGAGCTCTATACAGGCAACTCAAGATCTTCCAACTAATGTAACTAAGCATATCCTCATGAAGTTTGCTTTGTGCACAGGGGCATTGTCATTCTGGAACAGGTTTGGGTCTTCAAGTTAAGGGGTTAAAGGGAAAATATCATGCTACAGCATCTAAAGACATCCAACTCTGTACCTTCAACTTTGTGCTAATAGTTTGGGAAAGAAAAACATATGGCTGGAAAAATCAGGTGGCACAATACTTGGACTGCATCATCATTCTGTCCCTTGTTGTGACAAAAAACTATTTGTATTGATTGTTCCCATATTAGCTTCAATTTATCTTTTTTAAATTATTCCCCCTCTACTTTTCCTTCTTTCCAAATTTGAAGTTCTTTTTGGAAAACTGGGATGCCATGTCATCTGTACTAAAGAGGATAAGGACAACCCAACCCAGCGCTCAGTTCAGAAGGTATGGGTTTGCATGAGTGCGTGTGGCATGGGCAGCTTACACATCTGGAAAGGCACCATCAATGCTGAAAGGTATATCCAAGTTCTACAACATATGCTCCCACCCAGACGTCGTCTCTTTCAGGGAAGACTTGCATTTTCCAACATGACAATGCCAGACCACATACTGCATCAATTACAACATCATGGCCTTGGATTCTTGCTCATCGCTTTCCTTCTACAGGCTCGCTCTCAAAACACGCACAAAAATAGTTTCATGATGGACATCGCATTAAGAAAGTATTCACCCCTTTAGTGATTATTACTGTTTTTGGAAATAAGTTACTTAACTAATACTTTTCTTATTTTTTTTCAAAAGCAGCAAAAAAGCAAACAAATTCCCATTAACATTGACTTGCATTTGGTACTGTGATACAGCAAACAGAGAAATAGGGGTGAGTGGTGGGGTTGAATACTTTCCAGAGGCACTGTATATGAACGTAAATTAGGGTGTTCCACATGTGTATTATGTGTAAATAAAGGACAAGTGGGTGGAGTTTGTTTCCATGTAATTGAAGACTCTACTGTATGATATTTGCATGTGGGTATGTGCTTATTCACCACAGAGTACATGTAAAACAGTTTCCTTTGATAAAGATATAAAACATTAAACCCACTAGGAAAAGTTTAATTAATACACAATGAACAATGTATTAATTAATAATATATGCATTGCATATCATCAAGTATTACACTGTAAATAATGTACTGTATGACTGACCATCAACGTTCACGCCTTCATTCTTGAAGCTTGTTTTTGTAAGTGTGGAATCAACTATAAATCGATTTATTAGACTAAAAGTAGGTTTTTACATTTTATACTGCTACTTTATAAACTATTAATTGATTCCAACTGTTGTACTGGAATATAGTTGCTATATGTCTATAGACCTTATACACTAATGTATATATAAGTTTGTGGACACCTGATTATAAGATTTATAAGTGTTCACTGAGCATCCAATTCCACATTGGATCCCAAATTGCAGTTATAATAAGAAGTTCCACTAGATTTTGGAGTGTACTTGTGGAGATACTTATGTACATGTGACGTACATGCGTTTAAAAAAAAAAATCAACACTTCTTTTACATGGTCATTATGTGGTGTTTGTTGAATTTTGAGAAAAATAATGAATTTAATAATGAATTTTGGAATAAGGCTGTAACAACAAATACTTTCCGAATGCGCGGTATGGTGCATGTCTACTCCATTCTGTTTCACAAAACACAGACACAGCGGGCAGGTTCTTCCTAATTTTTGTTTTTTGCCAGATTCGATATTAACACCAGGTACCCTTAGTGACACAACCCTCCCATTTTATCCGAAATTCTTAAGTATCTTTTTTATGTATCTGTTCATTAATGAAACATTTCCATTTAAGGAGACTTTAACTATATATATAGTTCAAACCCTGGTATCGCTAAGCTGCCACACTTGGGCTCTTGAGCAAGGCCCTTATCCCTCTGTTGTCCAGGGCACTATCTATCTATCTATCTATCTATCTATCTATCTATCTATCTATCTATCTATCTATCTATCTATCTAATCTTCTTACTCAACTAGATTTTTTATTTTTTTTTAATCAGTCGTTCCTGTTTATTAATGAGTGGATAAAAACGCTACTGGTCAATCACACAGCAAGCCACAAATCATGGTAGGGTTATGTAACTTTTTGATTTGCGCTTAGTGCGATCTGCTTAGCACGAACATACAGTTCAGCATCAGTTCAACAGCAAGCAGAACATTGTACAACGCCCGTGGTCTTTGTGTTTTTTTTTGAAGCAGTTGAAAAGAAGATTTTGAGCTCATGATAATTGTAATAGACATCAATCAGTGTTTGACTCATTAATATTATTCTATTAATAGATCAGTGTGTTAAGAATAATCATTTCACATAAACCGAGTTGATTAAGTGAAGAGTCTTGTGACAAAAATGCTAACAGGAACATTACAGCCGTAATAAAATCATAGTACTTTGAGTACTTAAGTACATTTGTCTACTTCGTCCACCACTGTTGAAAGTGCACTGGCTTGTGTAACCTTGCCTAGGTGGCTGGATTGGTTCCCTGGCCGGTAATCAACCCCAAGCCAGAAGAGTGAAGGACACAGACGCAGACGGCATACACCTAAAATAATTTTATTCACAAGACAGAGAGTTCATTCTCCCTGCTGAACATCTCCGGCCCATTACAAGGCAATTAAAACATGCTAAGGCTGTGGAAAGTAAAGAAAGTAACAGATGACTAGACGTTGTGCGTGTCCTACCGAGGAGGTAGGTATGCAAATGAGCTTAATCAAGATCGAAATTGACCTTTACCTGATCCAAGTGTCTTAAACAAAAGCTTTGCTATGACAGACAGACTGTTTTATAAAAAAATAAAAATAAAACCATATAATGCGCACCAGCCGTGCTTAACAAGCTATGATAAAACAGGAAAGAAAAAATAAATTAATATGTGTAACAGTGCAGAGTTCTTCTGACTGCGAATGTGGAAAGACAAGAAAAGAAAAAAATAAAAAATAAAAATTTATTGATAGATCAGCAGACTAAAACTAAATGTTGACGCAACAGCAAAACTGTGGAAGCGAATCCAAGGCCTCTTAGCACAAACGTAACTGTCCTTGTTGCATGGAACAATTATTCTCAGAAGCAGCACTGTTTCTATAAAAGTCAGACTAACTCAGTGCCATCAAAAACCTCCCGCGAAACAGAATCACCAGCATCAGGAGTTCAGGTTACGAGACGTCACACAGTCACACGAGTTGAAAATAAAAAATAAAAAAAAATCAGCAAGTTATTAAGACTCAAGGTTATGGTACAGTGATTTGTGCATGTGACATATGTGAACAGAGCGAACGCAGAAAAAAAAAAAGCTCTGGACACACACACATACACACACACACACACACACCCTTTCCCCAGTGTAAATAAGATCATCTTAGAATAGATATAGATAAACAATCTATGAAACACACCAGTTTGCATGGATGGAACTACATGAAAACCGATGTCGGCTTGTATAACGCGAAACATTGTTACAGTATCAGTATTTGGTGACCTGACCATTGCAGCTAACATTAAGTAAATCCGAACAGGCAATGTTCAAGATTTGGTCTCCATAGAGACACAGCATTCTCGCTCTCCAGACACGGCAAAGCCCCAGACGACCCGCAGGAGCAGGTGACGCATAAGCACCGCTGACTGCTTTATTCAGTCAAGGATGTTTGGATATCCTCTAACCTAATAAGTGCATGCTTGTTTTAATTGTTTTTTTCTTCTTCTCTTTCCTTTTATCCTCTAACGGAAATCTTGTTCTCCACCGCAGCCAGCATGGCGCAAAACCGAGAGTTCTCGTTGGCCAGAAGTCTGGAGGGCTCGTCGAATTCCACCACCTGGATCGTAAAAAGACAGTTCAATGTTAAGATTTAAAATGTGTATAGATTGGGTTTTATTCTTCATTCCTGCTAAAGTTACAAATAAAAGGGAGTGAAGGTTACCTGGCCCTGGTTGAGCACCATGACGCGGTCGCAGCTGAGAACAGTGTGCAGTCTATGCGCGATGGTTAAGGTTGTGCAGTCTTGGAATGAGTTACGGATGGTTTCCTGTATCAGGGAATCGGTCTCTGTGTCCATAGCAGCGGTGGCCTCATCCAAGATCAAGATCTATACAGAAGTGGATGGAAAAAAATAATCACACTGGGGTTTTAATATTGTTTTCCAACATGACTTCCTGATTTCTCCACGGGGAATGACTTGTCACCAGGCAAAAAGCAAGCGCTGCAATACAATACATGGGGATTCGATCTTGTGAAGGTTTTTTCGTTTATATACACAGACGAGGCATAACTTTAAGACCACCCACCCAATATTGTGTTGGGGACCAACTCGTCTGTTGGCTCCAGGGTTCCCACTCTAATCCAAAGGTCAAATTCCCTGTTTTTTCCGACTTTCACTGACAAAAAAGCTGAATTTCTGTGACCATTAATTAAGGGAAAAACAGGCCACTGTTATGCTGAGCAGAAAAAGTCACAGACAGTATTTGAAATGCATCAATTTGCATGGATGGATTTAAAAGTTGATGAATTTGTCAAGTGTTAATAGTAATTAGCTACATTTTCAATTGCATTAGTGCTTCCTAACATAAGCTACACTTAAAAAATATTTTTTTATTATAACTATAACGATATACCTACATACTACTTTGTTTGATGGCCTGGATGACCAGTGGGACTCAGTGAACTTCAGGTACCACAAGATTTTAGCCAGGCTCTTTGCTAGTGTTAAGCCGAGATGTGCTCCACCGCATCTCACGGTACTGTCACTGCTGGAAGTGCGAGCGGCTTCATTAGCTGACTGCTGTTCTCTTTGGAGCTATGTGTGGAGGCTGCAGTTGAGCAGTGATGGGGAACTGGGATGAACATGATGCTCCTGATGATGCTTTTCTATCATATACCTTTAAAACCCAGTCTTGTGGTCATTAGATTAGCCTGGTTTGCATTTGACTTAAGTGATTGCCAGTCGATGAGCATTAAGAGAATGAAATAGCGCTGAATAATAGCTATAGAACTATAACAAATGGAAAAAACAACACGATAAAAACACAACAAAAATAAAACACAGTATAGAAATAGACATTTTGTTAAAACAAACATTCAAAGTTACAAACCAAAAATACCTGATATTCCATGACTTGGACAAACAAAATATCCACATTCCCTGACTTTTAATGACCTTTTAAAATATCATGATATTCCAGACCCGTGGGAACCCTGTTGGATCGGACCACACGGACCAGCCTTCGCTCTGCATGTGCATCAATGAGACTTGACCACCCATGACCCTGTCACCAGTTCACTACTGTTACTTCCTTGGACAACTTTTGATAGAACACTGACCACTGCAGACCGGGAACAACCCACAGTAGCTGCAGTTTTGGAGATGCTTTGACCCAGTCGTCTAGACATCACAAACCTGTCAAACTCGCTCAAATCCTTACGCTTGCCAATTTTTCCTGCTTCTAACACATCAACTTTGAGAACCAAATGTTTACTAACTGCCGAATAAATCCCACCCACTAACAGGTGCCATGATGAAGAGAATCAGTGTTATTTACTTCACCGGTCATAATGTTATAGTGTCTTTATATTATACCTGGTCGGTGTAAATCTGAGAAATTCTAAATTGCAGTATTGGCCGCTTATTGAATTTTGCTCAGGATGCAGAAGTGAACGCCCGGTTGCCAAACCCTTATTTAAGCAGAAAGACATTTGAAAAAGCTCACCTTGCACTGTCTCAGCAATGCTCTAGCCACACACAACAGCTGCCTCTCCCCCACTGAAAAGTTCTCGCCGTTCTCTACGACTTCAGACTCTAGCTTTAATGGCAGCTGAGATACCTGTATGTATGAAAAGGCAGGAGAAAAGGATGTAAGTGTGCAATCGAGGAGAGAAGATAATGACTGATTTTGGGCGGTCTGCTGTCAGCATGGTGACTTACACATTCCTTCATGTGCGTCCTCTCCAAAGCATACCAGATCTGCACCTCTGAATACTGGTTAAATGGATCGAGGTTTGATCTGTTTGAAAGGAAATATGGAAATATTTATAATGACACATGTGAAGTGAATGATCGAGAAGTCAAGACACCCTGTGTGTATTGGCCTTATATCAGACAAATGTGTACTATTTTTCTCAGACTGCACATCCTGAAGTGCTTGATGATGCTTATTCCATAGCAGTATTCCAGCGATGACTTTTTATGAAATAAAAATTAACAGCTTATACTAGAGGTCGACCAAAAATGTATTCAATTGATAGCTAGGTGGGATCGTACCTGCCGATAACCAATTAACCAAACGAAAGTTTTTAAAATGGATACTGGATAAAAACAAACATAACACTATGTAAAATAGTACTGAACTTTATTACAAAAAAACAAAAAACAAAACAGTACTGAATCATGGAAATGTGCTCATTTCAATAAATATGATTATAATAATGAATAAATATAATGATATAATTAATACATTATAAATAATAAATATAATATAGCGCTCTCCGTGCAGCGAGCGGTCTCGCGTGTAAAAACAAACAGCATGTGGCGTCACTGATTCGCCTCTAGAGGCCGCTCTCTTAATGACAGGGGACCGAAAGCCGGAAAGCTGATAGTTTCAGCAATCAACCATCGGAGTTGATAAATATGCAAAAATGATTTACGGTCATACCTGTAAATGAGCAGGTACTTAAAAAAAAAAAAAAAAAATCATTTTCAATAAAATTTTATTTCTAACAAATATTTTCTTTATAACAAATTAGGTCAAACACACAACCTGACTTTTTTTTTTTTTTTTTTTTTTAATGTAACCATGAATTACTGCCAGAACAAAAAAACACCTGATCAATCAGCTTCCAGAATTCTCCAGCGCTGTGGTATAAATACAAATGTTTACTACTTGTGTAGTTAAATTTCATAGTTTAAAGTGTATTAATCCCTGGTAGAACAGAAAACCGTGCACTGACCTGACAGTCCCGCTAAAAAGCACAGGTTCCTGTGGGATAATGGAGAGCTTGCTGCGTAAATCAGCAAGGCCGATGTCGCAGATATTAACACCGTCGATCTTAATGCTTCCACCGCAAGGCTCCACCAGCCGGAAGAGAACCACGCCTAAAGAGGACTTCCCTGATACAGAGAAGGTATTTAAAAAATAAATAAATAAAAATCAAACTCAATCAATCTGTAAGCTTTGGAAGATTCTTGCATTAATTATATAGTAAAACCTTGTGCTTTATTTAGTGTACATTAAAACATCCAGTGGTTAAAAGCCATTTGTGAAACTTCTTTTTGCGCAGGTCAAATATTTACAATTGATATGCATGAGTAGGATATTAAAACCCTTATTTTATGACAGAGTACAATTTTATATCAGATTGAACAGAATTTTAGAGCTAAGCATATAAAGATCTAACTGCCTAATGTGTATCTGAGCACTGACCTGAACCTGTCCGGCCCACAATCCCCACCTTCTCCTTAGGCCGGATTGTGCATGAGAGCTTCTTCAATACCAAAGGAAGTTCCTCTCTGTACTTCATCTCTACATTGTCAAACACAACCTCCCCTTCTTGGGGCCAGTCTGAAGGAGGGGCTTTGTTCTTCACCCGTGCTGGAGCCTCCAGTGACAGAGACTGGAGAAAAGAGAGATAAGAATTGATTGAGTTTTGGAGACGATATACCAGGAATTTCCACATTTTATCATTAGGAATTATATTATTTGTAAAAAAAAAAAAATAATAATAATAATAATTTTGGTCAAAAGATTTTTCTGGGTAAATTCTGTCAACATTCTTGGCCTTTTTCAAAACCTAAATGTGAGTGAAGTATGAAGAACTTATGTTACATATGAATGTAGACACAATAACGTATTGGAACTTGTGATTTAATGTACCGAAGAAACGACTGTAAAAACCACTGTTAGAAAATGATTCAGTACCTTCTCATCTATCGGATTTTAGAATCAGCACATTAATGAATTCCGAACATTGCTGGTAGTAAATGTCACATTCAAAGGAAGCTTTAAGTGTAAAAATAGAGTTGAATTGTGAACATTGCAGTGTTAATATAGGGTAATATTAAAGTGTCAATTAGACCATAAACACTGCAGTCCAATAAAAATTGACAGAGAAATGATTGAAAACACGAACCACTGTCATTATTATTACACATAAATAAATATGGAACTTTAAGCCATAAATGAAGAGTGTCATAACTCTAATAACATAATAACTGTAAAATAATTTACTTTCTGTTTTATACCTCAATGTAGTGATGGATTCTCTCTACCGATGTGAAGCGAGCTTCGGTCTCAGAAGCAAGGCGGACAGTGAACTGGAACAGACCGGTCAGCTAAGGAAGACAGACACGATCACTTTGCATTGTGCTGCATTTTAAAACCAAAAATGGGTTTTTAAAACATTGTTAGTTCTTCTGGACCAAAGGAAACCCATGGCACATTACTAAATGCTGTACCACTACACATGAACAAATTAAAATCTATTCAATAAACAACACTTTGACCCACCTCAATGTTTGCTTTTTGTACTCACCTGAACAGCGTAGGATATTGCCAGGCCTGCATATGCAGGGGGGATCTGCCCATGCATGAGAACAATCATCAGTGCTGTGATGCTGATAAGTGCGACACTGATCACGTCCAGACGTACAGCAAGCCAGCGCATTGCACAGCTGAACAGGTAAAACGGAGCCTGGTTCTGATCCAGCAGCTCCCGATACCTGAGGAGTAGAAATGGAACCCATCAGTGCGGTGAAGGTTCTGTGGTAGTGATCAAATATTTATTGAGTTATTCATCTTCAGTAATCAAACAGTGAACCCAGAACCTATCTTGGGAACAATGAATTGAGGAACGAATGCAACCTTGATTGGACCCAATGTTCTCATATACATACATTCTGATCTATGGACAATTCAAGTTTATTGCCATTAGCACATTGCAGTTCATGTACATTGGAATTCTTGTGCTTTTGTAACAAATAACAATACATAATTGAGCAAAACAGAGCGATTTACAGACTGTAATATATAAAATGTAGTGTATATGTAGGTGGCAGAGGGCACGTGGATGGTGCAGGGACGTGGACGAGCGCCGGGTTCGTGTGTTAAATCGTGACTCGGGGACTACCGTTGAAAACCTTGATCAGGCATAACATTATAACATTATAACATTCTGACTGGTGAGGTGAATAACGCTGATTATCTCTTCATCATGGTACCTGTTAGTGGGTGGTATATATGGAAGTTGATGTATTAGAAGCAGGAAAAATGGGCAAGCATAAGGATTTGAGCCAGTTTGACAAAATGTGATGGGTCAGAGCGTCTCCAAAACTGCAGCGGTCCGTATGTATCAAAAGTGGTCCAAGGAAGGGACAGTGGTGAACCTTCGACAGGGTCATGGGCGGCCGAGGCTCACTGATTCACGTGGAGAGCGATACAACAGAGCAACATATTGCTCATGTTCGACGAGTCAGAACTGTTTTGGTTGATGATAACACAAACAGTCCCAAAGCGAAAACATTTTACATGGAAAACATTCTATATATTTTCCATGTATAATGAATTTTTAATGTATAAATATATTTATGTTTTAGATAGTGGAGGAAACTGGATAAATCTACATGGACATGAGGAATAGAAATGAAACTACATCCTGACAGACGGAAATCAAGCTTGACCTGAGAACCCTGGAGCTGTGTGGTGGCTGCAATCTAAACCTGCTCCAGCACAATGCCCTTTAGTATGTCTATGAACACATGATTTGTCAAGAGAAGAAGTGGAAGAAGTTCAGTGGCAGAATCCTGACCTCGA
The DNA here is from genome assembly GCF_014805685.1 of Silurus meridionalis. Taxonomy (NCBI): domain Eukaryota; kingdom Metazoa; phylum Chordata; class Actinopteri; order Siluriformes; family Siluridae; genus Silurus; species Silurus meridionalis. The sequence goes on from NC_060896.1 coordinate 22,239,917, forward strand.
ACCCATTTAAAACCTTTGGGATAATTAGTTATTGGCATCAAACTCGATTAATCTCGAGTCAAACAGAATATGATGAAAGAGGAAAACAACTATTTAGGTCATAAGAACCAGTAAAAACACCACATTTCAAACTGAACCTTACCTGCGGAGGAACTCGTCTTCTTTGCTGTAGGCCTGCACCGTGCTCAGGCCCTGGATGCTGGAGGCGATGTGGGAGAGGAAAGGTGACTGCGTGACATTGTCTAGCCGTTTCAGCTCGCGTATGAAGACCCGAGAGACAGCGTGCAACACAGTGAAGAGGATCACCAATGGGCCGACAGCCACCAGGAACCATGGGAAGATGCTGCATATGACACCCAGGCAAAACACTACCAGGATCACGTTCTGGATGAACATCTCTGCCTGGAAAGGCAGACGTGTGTCCACTGGGAACAGGAAAAGAGGTGACCACAGTCAAAAACCTCAGATGATAAAAGTGCAAGATTTTCAGTCCATAAACCTATGAGGTGGTATCAAAAAGTTTTGAGACTCGCTCTGTTTACAAGAAAGTACTTTTTTTCATCACCTTCAAAATAATCCCCTTGCACAGTAATACAGCGCTCCCTGTGTTCCTGCCACTTCTGGAATGTGTCCTTGAAATGTATTTTTCTAAGCGTTTCAAGCATCTTCTACGATTTGTGCCGGATCTTTGCAGTGGTGTCGAAATCTGGCGAGTATGGTGGGTGTGGCTTGTGGCTTGTTCTCCGATAATCATCATGCACAAGTTGCTGAATGGTTTTGACATTTTTGGGATTGAGCTCAACAAAGGTCCTTGTCCTAATCAGTGATGTTCTTCCGCTCTTGAAGCGCATGTGCCACTCGAAACACCTCGAACGACTCGTTGCAGCATCGACGTATGTCAAACTTCTGTCGAGTCAAACGTCTCCGCGGCAGATTTGCAGAGATTCATGTAGAATTTCACGTTTGCTCTTTGTTCTAACTTGCTGTCCACGATGAAATCGCAGACGCGGAAACGCATGTGGTCAGAAAAGCGCCAGAATGTCTATCATTAGTCTCGAAACCTTTTTGATACTATCTTGTAAGTCATCTGATTCATTTCTTTAGAAAAAAGTTCTTTGCAGCAAACATGGATTGAACCTTTGTTTTTTCTCTATTCTGGTGACAACCACTCAGTTCATATTTTTCTATTAATCTCATAACATTGCCCAACCACCAGGGTGATTAGGGAATTAAAAGAAAATTGGTTTTCCAGCAGGCCTGGGGTTTAAACTAACAAACATTTTACCAACAAACTGACAAAAGCGCATTGTAGTTCATATAACTCAAAATATGCCATACCTTCATCCATGTCTTTGGAGAATCGGTTGAGGATCCGTGCTGCAGGTGTGGTGTCAAAGAACTTCATAGGGCTGCGAAGAATCTTCTGCAAAAGTGCCTCATGGAGCCGGGACGAGGCACGCAGAGTTCCCTGTAAAAAAAACAAAACAAAAAAAATGCCAGAATTGAACACTGGTAATCAGAGAAGGCAGGATTAAAAAAAAGACATGCTCTTTAAATCACACGTTCTGCGTGTAACCTAACGCGAGCTCACCTTCACGAAGATGATGCCTCTGAGGAGTTTAAGTAAGAGCATAATGCCCATGGACATGGTGTAAACTGCAGCATAGTAATGCATCAGTGGGTTGTCCTTCATGCTGTCGCTCACCACAGAGTTGTTTCCAACAAACACAGTGGTGTTCTGCAAAAGATTCAAAAGACAAGATTGAGTCAAATAAAGGCTCTGCGTCGTTCCTAATGACACCCAGTGGCGATTACATTATGGAACATTGGAGTCGTTCGTTAATAAGCACATGCCCAGATCGCATGTCCTCTTAAAATAAAAATAAAAAACTAACAAAAAATAAAACTAAACAATGACGTTACAACTTTAGCAGATGAAAGAGATCACATACAATCTGAAACCCTGGCAATCTTTCTGCGGCATTTCCTCTTGTAATGAGGATACTCCCACAGTGTCACGTAAATCAGGGCCAACAGCCAATCAAATATTTATATGGCCTTCTCCTGTTTCACCTGCTTTTGTATCTCAGCAGCATTACTCTTTCACATGCTGATGCAAACACAGTGCTCAGAATAGCTGTACCTAAAAGTGGCTAACAAGACCTTTAAAGCCACAGTGCATAGCAGTCTTTGTTGAAAATGGAAAAGAAATAATTATGCGATTATCCTATTACTTAATCAACCAATCATATGGCAGTAGTTTCCTCAGGCGGCAGTTTGGAGGGGAGATTTGCCTTGTTGATGAGAGGAGTCAGGAAAATGGTAATGGTATCAATAAAATGTGCTAAATAAAATGAATATAAAATTATTATATTAATAAATATTAATGAAAAAAAAAAATGCATTCAAACTGAAACAAAAAGTATCACTACATATAAATAACATTTACATCCTAAATGAATAATAATAATTAAAAAAAAAAGGCATGTGGTGTCAGTGATTCACCTCTAGAGGCCGCTCTCATACTGCATAATGCAACCCGTAAAAACTATCGGTATGGATTTTTTCCTTATGGCCGATGATTCCAGCAATTAACTATCGATGCTTATTATTCGGCAAAACCGATGAATCGGTCGACCTCTATAACACTCTATACAACCTTGGTGAGAAGAAAATCATATCAAACAAGGACAGTATCTGATTCTACTCCTGTCAGCCAAAAACAAGAATCTGAGTCTACCAAAATGGGAAGGCTGATGATTGTCAGCAGATTGCATACTGGAAAAACTGTCACGCTGTCAAATTTGGCATTAAAGCATGAATCCTTGGGCCTAAGCTATATAGTGTCTACATTTCAGACTCCTGCTGCTGGTGGTGTAATCATGTTGGGGGTACAAACAAAGCAACAGGAACCGTTCCTATGAAAGCACAACAATGCAAAACTGAATGATCTTAACATTCACATTAATTCAGGGACATTTTAAGAAACCGCTTCCCACCCATGACTCCACCAACAAGATGTTCTCTTACCCCGCTGCCCTGCTTGATCCAGTAGCTGAGCCACCAGTTACTGAAGGCAGTGCTGCCCATGTTGAAGACAAAGAGGACCAGAACAAAAAGGAAGACAGGCCAGCCCCCTAAAGCTTGAATATACACTCTGTACACCGCACAGGGGACCGAACCTTTCCCGTGCTCTTCAGCTTGCATCAGCTGACCTGCAGGAACATTAAGACAGTGAGATATATTAGTCTTTTCCATTTTAAGTGATTTAGGAGTGTAACGCAACAAAACTCTGAATCTATACAGTGATCAGAATATTCGAATCAGGTTTCAGATTTGAAACGAGTGCAGTGTTGATCGGATTTGTATTTTTTTAATACACCAAACCACTTTTTGCCCACAAAAAAACCCCCAGAAAATGAAAGGTAAAAACAGCAGCATAATCTTGGACATAAATTCTAGCTCTAATAATTCTTTATTTTATAGTACAGGTTAAATTGTGTATCTCCTGTTTACAGTGCGGTGAAAAAAGTATTTGCCCCTTCATGATGGGGGAAAAAAGGTTTTTATTTATTTTTTGCATATTACTCACACTTGATTGATTCAGATCGACCAGTTAATTTTAATATTACACAAAGATTTCTTTGGCCATGGTTCATTCACTTAAAACAAGCGATCGGAATAAATAATATTAGTCCCAAGTGTGATTCCTGAGCATTTTTACTGGGCAACCTTAAAAATAGTTATTACAGCCAAAATAAAGCCTTAAAAGATACAAGGCCTGGAATGAGGTCTCTGACGGTAACTTGGTAAATAACTAAATCAGGTAAAATAACAAACAAAAGTTTTACCAAGTATATACATAATCTTCAAACAATTATAATCTGCTCTTGCATAGTATGTTATTTTTAAAAAAACAAGATCAATATGATTTTTATGGCTAGAAATAAAAGTGTAAGTCTTGACTAAATGAGAAGTTTTTGCAGTGCGAATCATTCAAGTGTGACAACTAATAATAAAAAAAAAGTAGAACTCGTTATCAGTTCGTTACGAAAAGCCGAATAATAAAATAATCAAAAGTGCTTGGAAACTGTGGTAAGAAAATTCAATAATCAGGAGTTTTTCCAGAGCACTGCACAATCTCCTGAGATTATCTAAAGTTAATAGTATCAAAAAAGACATTAGAACATGTCTTCTGTAAAGACAGATGTGCTTCCGCTAATTAGAAAATGTTCTTTGTGAGGTAAATAGCAGCAATAGCAGCCTGGCAACAAAATGACTTGAGGACATATGGAGCTAAAATACCTGATGATAGTGATGATGGTTGTGTGCAGTGTTTTAGTGACTCGTACATTCACAGTACTGTGCTTACCACCAGTGTTCTTGATGGGAGCTTTCTCCTTCTTTACAGATCCTGCCTTGGCTTTTTCGCCGCGTTTCTTCAGAGAACTCCCGGCAGTCTTGTTTGACAACTATTAAAAACATTTAAATGAACCTTAGTTAATAATCATCATTGATTGTTTTACAGACATTCCTGAAATCTATCCGGAAGCCCGAGGTGCCTTTTCACTTTTCAGCCCTGAGCTGAAAGTAAATGTTGCATTACACTAAACTGCATTGTATTCAAATTAAAGCTGAAAACATCATGTAAGTGAATATGTAGAATACAACTTGCAAATTGTATACTGCATATAACTGTTTGGGACCCAAAAAAATATATAAACTTAAATCTTCTTGAAAATCTATTCATGCGAATGAAACAAATAGTACACATAACTTTGTAATCTGCTTTACTTATAGTTTAACTTTCAAAAGTACACATTTTAATGTGTTACAGTAAAAGTACCAGACAAACACAACAAATTTTCCTTTTATAGTAAAATAGAATACAATCGTATGCTTGTAATATCAATGACCACTAATGAGAATCATTAAGCTGCTCCTTATTTTGTATGTTTTTTCCAAATTGGACTCAAATTGGATTGTTTAAATTCATCTCTTTTTAGTTGACATTTTTTGCAATAAAAACAAAATGTCATATTAAATTAAACAAAAACAAAAAAAAAGATATATATATCACTGGCAATTTTTTTCAGTTTAGTAAAACAGATGAAATTAGTGTGAAAAAATTATACGGAAAATGGAATAAAAATAAATAAATAAATAAACTCCGAGGATCAGACAATACCTAGTGACATTTAGCAGGAAAATTGCCTGCGAAGCTAATTACATAAATAACATGGCTAATAGTTAACAACAAGGTTTCTGGTCGTTATGGTATATTTTAACAGTTTGTGTTAAACCTGTTGAATATGAGTTAATTCACTACCTGATGGCAGGAGGATATGTTTCTGATTTTTGCACTGCCATAGGTCTTAGGATGTTTCTAATGAGCTTAAATGTGAATAGATGTTTTTGGGACTTTAAGGAAAATTAATACATTATTTCAGCCCAAAGTAATAGTTTTAACATTCCCCAGAACAAGCACAAATTAACATATTCCTGAAATAGAAACAGTTATGGCAATTTTTCTTTGCTATCCAATGCATATATTATGAATATGAGAAATTAGGAAAAGTTATTTGTCTCTCGGGTACATCAACAGATCGGCGGGTCTTACCTCGATAAAAGGGGCGTCTCCGAGCTGCAGGTTGTTAAACATGGCAGCGTAATCTCCGTTCAGATTCATCAGGTCTTCGTGGCTTCCCTTCTCGGTGATGTTCCCCTCACGCATAAAGATCAGTTCATCGCAGTCCACTAAGTACTGTTTCAAAAGATCATAAACGTGTGATTTGAATGCTACATCTTAATTCATATTAAATCAAACTGAAAAGGTTGTGAATTTACAAATCAAATTAGGGGAGTTATTACGTAGTACAGGGGTCACCAACATTCTTTTTTTAAATCACACTTGCACTTGCATATATATTCACTTGCAAATATAGATGACTATAGATCAGGGGTGGCCAACCAGTCAGAGACCGAGAGCCACATTTTTTACTGTGTTACCGCAAAGAGCCACATCATACACATGGGCACACATGAACATTACCCATACCGTCCTCTTACACACACACACACACACACACACACACACACACACACACACACACACACACACACACACACACACACACACACACCTCTGCTCAGCCAGATTTATTGTAAATGTCACACACCAACATAATGACAGAAATTGACTCCTACAGTTCTAAGACCACAGGACAGTCATTTTCAACAATGAACACTGCACTGCCTCACACACACAAACTCTGTTTAACCAAGTCCACAAACAAAAATATAATAATTTACAATAGCGTTTTTCTTTTAAGATGCATGTTACTTAGTGGGACTTTTGGCATTCCTTGCCTTGAACAATCCCCTTTCAAATCTGCCTCGTATTCCGTTGTTGCTTCTCGAAGCAAAATCTTTCACGTGTGTCAGTCAGAACAGATCGATGCTTTGATGTCACGTGTTTCAGGGTAGAAAACACAGACTTTGTGTGTGTTTTTTTTATGTGCGTGTTCACTTCGCTTAAGTTCAATACGATATTTTCGTCAAATGCGCATGTGCGTGAGATGAATATAACGCAGGGGTGGGCAATTAATTATTACAAGGGGCCACATGAGAAACCTGATTTGTGTCAGAGGGCCACACCAACGATAATATTTTAGGGATGCACCGAAATGAAAATTCAATTCAAAAGTCAATGAAATCCATAATTTTTTGTGTTATGCCTTTTGCCTTGGCACCATCACTGGAAAACTTTCCTGCCTTTTCAAAAACGTCCACTACAGACGGAGTGCACATGCTCGGATTGACTACTTTTCTGCGTCGCGTTCTTCTCATATTTAGAAGGCAATCAGGATGTTTGGATTTTAGGTGATAAATTAAACCCGACTTGGAGAAACTCTTTGCAGATACACCCCCTCTTGAAATTTCAGCATTGCATGTTTTGCAAATCGCTCTCCGCACACCGCAGACATGTTGCTCTTATCCAGATAACTGTGTGCTGGCTGCGCTTTTTTATTGCGTCATTACAATTGTGTTTCGTCTGATATACCGCAAAGTTTCCCAGTAGGGGCAAGCTCATTCAAGTCTTAAAATACCGTATTGAACTCAAGTGAAGCGAACCCGCACATTAAAAAAACAAACAAACACAAACTTCGATATGAACGTAAGAGCTGCATAAAACCAGCCAAAGAGCCGCATGCGGCTCGCGAGCCACGGGTTGGCCACCCCTGCTATAGATGAATATCATTAATTATTAATAATAACATATAACTAAAGATATATTGAGCAAATTTATTATTTCAGAAGTGTGTTTCAAACTGGTAGCTCTTCACATTAATCGGTAGCCACGAAGTAGCTCTCAGTTTCAAAAAGTTTGGTGACCCCTGACAGAGTACATTTCCGACACCATGAATCAAATAAGAGTGGACGGTTTCTACGTCTGAACCGTGTCCCTACCTGTAGCTGGTGGGTGACGAAGATGATGGTCTTGCCACGCAGCTGCTTCTTAATAACGTTGTTAAAGATGTGGTTGCTCACATGGGCATCTAGAGCACTGAGAGGGTCGTCCAGGATGTAGATGTCCCTGTCGCTGTAAAGCGCCCGAGCTAGACTGACCCTTTGCCGCTGACCACCGCTCAGACTTGCCCCTCGTTCACCAATCTAGCGATCAAGATAGGAAATGTATACACGGGCTACTTCATACACGGAGAAGTAGCTTTGCTCTATAAAATTTCTTGAATCTGATTGGTCAGAAACACTGACTAATTTGCAGATGACTCCCATCTTTACGGCTTACCTCAGTTAGGTCAGAGTTAGGAAGTAGGGACAAGTCCAGTTTCAGACAGCAGGCACTCAGGACTGCCTGATACCTATGACAACCCAAAACAGAGGACGTATTAAGAGATGGAGAAGTGGTGACCCATAAATGACCTCATGGGACAACATGCTTTGTTAATCTCCATATATTACATGGTGATCTAGCAATTAAGAAACTTATCATATGAAGTTACAAAAAAAACCCTGGCCTTTTCTAGGGGTCATGCGTACTAGAATCGGACTTGTCCAGCAGTTTATCTGCTTAGACAAATCTAAAAACTAATTACTGTTATTTGTTATATATGGCAATTACATGACCTGCAGCAACCAAAAAGTACTACTAAAAAATCCTTTCATCAACACCATGAGACTTTTCATCTTTGACTCTACAACTCACCTTTCTTCCTCATAATCCTTCCCGAAAAGGATATTGTCACGAAAAGTCGCATTAAGAATCCAGGCTTGCTGGGCCACGTACGCAAAGTTGCCATCGACTGCCACCGTTCCCTCAAGTAGAGTCATCTAATTAATGGACAAAACAGTGTCTCACCCATGTCCCAGAACAGCCTTATTCTTGTATGGATCAAATGGTTATGAGCGATCATTTAGAAGCATTGTTACCTGGCCAAGAATAGCAGAGATGAGTGAAGTCTTTCCACTGCCAACACCACCACAGATACCCACCAGCTTCCCCTGTAGATAGGTGGAAAATAAAAGACATGATTAGCACATCACACCAAAGAGTTGCTCCTGCATGCGATTCCTAAAACTATAAAATGATGATACACTGCGAAACACATGGTCATAAGTACGCTATGTGCTTTTTGAGCATTGCATTCCACATTTAAACCCAGTTTGCTTTTCTAATTCCTTTGGGAAGATGTTCCACTTAATTTTGGAGTGTGCTTGTGTAGGTTTGTGCTCATTCAGCTACAAAGTGTTAGTAAATTCAGGTACTGATGTAGGGGACGTGAGTAGGCCTGGGGTGCAGTCAGCGTTCCAGTTCATCCCAGTATAGTGTTTAATAGGGTTGAGGTCAAAGCTTCTTCCAGCATCTTCGTTCGAGTTTGATTCGTGCGCAGGGAACATGCTTCTCAATTTTATTGAGAAAATTTCATGCTACTGCATTCAAAGACCCTGTACAATTGTGTGCCATCAGCTTTGCAACAACAGTTTGGGAAAGAACCACATACAGCTGGGAGAGTCAGGTGTCCCAATACTTTTGACCCTATAGTGTACCTTAAACCCTTAAAATGTTCTGTCAAAACATATAACAGTGTTTCACTATGCAAAAGTGTTCCAGATGTACTTGTTGTATGTAGCTAGGAACCCCTTAATCATAGAGTCGACCAATACAGTGTTACCATAGTAACAGTAATTATTACTTCACGATTGAGGACGCATGTGTTTTATTGTATGCATGTATAACATCCTATGAAGGAGAATCGAGATCTGATTTCACAAGTCTAATCACTAGGAACTTGCATGATATAATCTGAATTCTAGAATCCGAACCTTTTGTATGGTGAGGTCGATACAGTGCAAGGTCCTCTGCAGCCGTTGGCTAATGGTTGGCACAGGCAGGGTGTGGTCTTCTGCCCCAGAGGGTATTTCAGTCAAGAGACGTCCATGATGCTCCTCCTCCGCTATCCCGCAATGACTCGGATCCTCTTTCTGGTATCGTTTCTTGCGCGCCGCTCTCTGACCCAGTCCAACGTAGGGAGTGCCGCGTGGCGTAGGCTGGGCGCTGTGCCCGCCTGTCTCCCAGGCCAGACTCGCCCCGCTCAGTTCCACAGATATGTCTGTGTTCTGTGGTTGCTCGCGGATAGTCTTAATCTCGGCCATCAAGAGAACGCTCTGGAATATCACACGAGCAAATAACGAGCCAGAAGGTAAAAACAAAACCACAAATTGATAATAATAAGAAATTCCAGCTAAGAGAACAAAAAAAAAAAGAAAGGAAACCGCTCACCTTGAACCTCTCCATCGCGACAGATGCTTCAGAAAGGGACTTGACTGAGAAGGGGGTGACTTTCAGGGCAAAGGTCATAGCATTGAAGATGGTCACAACTGTAAATGCCTGTAGAACGGCATATGTTCAGATAAAATACTCAAGACAATATGAAGTGCAGTGTCCTGGCAGCTACAAAAGAGGGTTAAAAAACCCTACCTGAGCAGCAGTGAGGTCATAACCTAGCAGCATATGGGTGGAGAAGGTAGCCACGCTCGCGATCACCACGACAATTGGAGCCACACCAACAGTAATACTCTGGAAATATCCTGTTCGCTCCAGGATCTGACGTTCTTCATCTCTTATTCCTGGAGATAACATTCAGAGTGTAATTCCAACTACAGATTAATTAAGCGCTACAAGAAACCGAGGCACCAGGACCCTTACTTCTGAGATCTTGTGAAAAAGCCTTCACCCAGGCATACATCTTGATGAACTTAATGTAGTTCAGGATCTCGTTCATTTTCTGAACACGCCGATCCGTCACAGCGACTCCCTTCCTCCTGAAGTAGGCTGTGAGTCTGGAGCTGACCATCTATTTAAAAAAAAAATCGGATGAACGCAATGTTTTTAGGACGCAAAAGTCTTCAGGAAACTGTGTGCAGGAAAAGCTCATATGTAGAACTGCTTACCATTGTAGGGTAGAAAAGGATGAACACAGCAGAGCCCAGTAGAGATGTGGGTCCAAGCACTGAGAGATTGTAGGCCATCCCTAACACGGCCACCAGGGGGCCTCCTGCCAACAAGCTGCCCATGGCTGCTGCCTCGAACATACGCTGGCCATCGCTGGAGCACATGTTGATCAGCTGAAAACATCAGCACATTCATAAGAATACTGCAGAACATTTTTATTTTCCTGCAATATTATCCACATATGTCTGAATTTTCACTTAGGCTATATTTAACCTGACTGACCGTCTACAGCTACAGATGGATAAGCAAAAAAAAAAAAGATTAAAATCTGGAGGAATAAATCCAATTCTTCCAAACATACTCCTCCAGGTGGCGTTTCGACAGTGATGCTGTAGAGTGCTGTCTAACATGCCACTCCAATGTCTCCCATGAGATTTGGTGGCTGTGAAGGTCACAGAATATGATTTACATACACTTTCAAACCTGCCCTTATGCCCTGAAGATTTGAATCGGAGATGTGTTTATTCCAGCAGAGACCAATATCCAATAATCCAATTAATATCTCAATAACCAATCAAAATCAATATCTCTAATAATAAGAATAACCCCGTAGAATAACAGAACCACGTTTTTTATTACATGTAAGCCATTTGGCAGAATTCTGGGAATTTTGCTGCCCATTAGCCACCTTTACGTTGTAGCTTACACCTGATCAGGTATAACATTATCACCACCTGCCTAAGACTGTGTTGGTCCCCCTTTTGCTTCCAAAACAGTTCTGACCTGTCGAGCATCAACAGCAATAACTTCTTCAGCAATTTGAGCTACAGAAGCTCGTCTGTTGGATCGGACCACACGGACCAGCCTTCGTGCCCCACATGCATCACTGTGCCTCGGCTGCCATTGACCCTGTCGCGGGTTCACCACTGTTCCTTCCTTGGACCACTTTTAATAGATACTGACCACTGCAGACCAGTAACAGCCCACAAGAGCTGCAGATTTGGAGATGCTCCGACCCAGTCGTCTAAACATCACAAATTCGTCAAAGTCGCTCAAATCCTCACGCTCGCCCATTTTTCCTGCTTCTAACACGTCAACTTTGAGGACAAAATGTTCACTTGCTGCCTAATAAATCCCACCCACTAACAGGTGCCATAATGAAGAGATCATCAGTGTTATTCACTTCAGCGGTCATAATGTTATAATGGTATGCCTGATCAGTGTATTTTTTCATTCTCACACTTATATAGGCATTGTTCTTGACTGGCCCTTAAATACTGACCTACAAATTTGTCTATATGGTACACAAATCTGCTAAAAGGACTAACTGGAACTGGATGTGTAGCTGCATGTGTACATAATAAACTGGAAAAAATCTATACACAATATGGACAAAAGTTTGTAGACACCTGAGATTTATTTGTGCTTTCTGAACATTCCATTCCACATTTGCAAAATAACCTCCACTCTTCTGGGAAGCTGTTCCACTAGATTTTGGAGTGTGCTTGTAGAGACTTGTGCTCATTCAGCTACAACGATGTAAGTGGATTGATGGGGCTACTTGGTTTAAATAAAAATAATAATAAAAAAAGTAATAAATTAAATTAAAGTAATACAATTTTTTATATTGTTGGTTTGAAAGAGGCAGATGTAGAGGGCATCCGTATGGAGACGGATGATCCGCTGCGGCGACCCCTAATGGGAGAAGCCGAAAAAAATAAGAAGAAGCCACTTTTATTATATTGATCAATTTGCGAAATCGATTGAATTGACACATTAAATTGATTAAAGCAAGGGAAATTTAGAATTAAATAGTTGACATTTGTTAAACCCCATTTGGATGTGTATATAAATGTGCGTGAGTTTAGTTTACATTTAATATTTTATTTGAAAGTGATGATCTATTTAACTGTTCTACTTAAAATACTTTACCAAATGCCTTCATTCCTTCCATCCTTCATTTATTCACTCTCTCGATATGTGGAATCAGGATCTTCTCCTCTTAAGAGTTCCGTAAAAACGTTGCCGATGACAGGAAGAGGCGGCATAAAATGCCAGTGCGAAGACTAGACACGCTTGCGGACCACCACTTAAGATCTGAGTTCTCTCATGAACGTATTAACCATGTTCCCCACGTTACGAGGATTCCATTTGATACACATGTGTACCGTTACACCACTATCCTATAGTGTATGTCTGCATCCTGATTTATAAGAACTCACCTCTCCAAATGACTTCTCGCGCAGGCTGCGGAGGTGCAGGATCTTGTGGAAGGCCATGGTGAGGATGGCGCCGCGCAGGCGCGTGCCCGTGCGGTAGTTGAGTGCCCAGGTGAGGGCAAGTGACCAGGAGCGCAGAAGCTCTGTGCCCAGCATACCAAGGACCAGCAGCAGGCCGTATGGCAGATCAGGCTCACTCTTCTGAGTGTACTCCAACAACCGCCTTACCACAAAGGCCTATAGAGAAAGGGAGGACGAGCAAGGGGGCGACAGGACACAGCACGCGTGACTGAAGGCACACACGCACACACCCACACCTCCTCGCATTAACAGTCCTACCTCGCTTTGCATTTCTTAGGCCTAGCTGTCGTATAAAAAGTGCACTAGATATCGTATCGAAGCGCACTGGATATCCTATCGCACAGCATTAGATGCTCAGAGAAATGGACTGAATGGTGTTCTAATCATTTTAAAGAAGTCAGTGATGGTGTAGCAAATTCTACTGAGAAGAAATAGCATCCATTTTAAGATTGTGTTCTAATCATTTTACCTTAGGTGGCCCTTTTTCTCTACCCCTTCGAAAAGAACAAGAGAGACAATGAAACACCAATAGCGCTAAGTTTCTGGACAAATTAAAAAGACATTGCACAGCTAAAATGTTAATACAGACATCCCTTTTTTTTTGCGGATTCAAAGGCATTTTTACCTACAGTCACATCAGGCTGGGATACAGGACGGAGACGCACTTTTGTTTTAATACCTGAAAATCAATATCAGTTAAATAAAAAGAAAAACTAGGAGCAAAAGAGCATATAGGTATAGGAGACAAAAGACAAGAACAGCCAGTTGAGCATCACACAAACACCACATACACATCACTCATCATTTCACACACATAGGCATTCAGGAGACCTCATCATACACACTGAGAACATTCGCCACCATTCGCATATGGTTCATCACAGCAGCAAGTTTTATTTAACCAAAACTAAAAAAGAAAAAAAACAAAAGAAAACAAAAAAAAACCCTTCAGTTTTAAAGTTGACATCCATGATGCACATTCATGAAATCAGAAAAGAAAAAACATACCAGGAAAACAAAATATACAAGATGCAGAGAAAATAAACTGAACTCAAAAAACGAGTTTAGGTCAAAGGTCTTTCAATCTCTCATCGGAGCAAGAGTCATTTGTAATTTGTCAAATTGTGTACTGGAAATACGTCTTCGTGTTTACTCGTAATTCGGCTCAGTCGATCAGCTTTTTTTTTTTTTATTATAAAAAATAAAAAAATCCCCACAAACGATTACCAAAAAAAAAAAAAAAAAAAAAAAAAGACCACTAAAGTCACTGAAGGAGTCCGTAGATGACGAGTTCAAAGAAAAGCGTCAAACATACTGTACAATGAAAAATGAAACGGGATTCGTAATGCACCAGGGGCATCTTGGCAGTATAAGAGGTATTATGAGTCCAAATAAGACTTTCAACAGTAGAACACAAGTCCGGTTTCATTTCCTGTTTCGGGGCAGGAAAAATTTACTTTGCTAAAATCGACAGTCCGTTCGTGCACAGCTAAATGATGGACATGGCGTCCACTTCAATTACAAATGACACATTAGACAGCTGCAAGCGTAAATCATTTTCCAAAACCAGTGACATTTCTGCTGGATCAAATCAAGAAACAATTTGTACTGTAAGGGCAAAATTAGAGATACGAGAGTGTGGAGCTGAGAGATTAGCAAAAAATAAATAAAAATAAAAGATAAGGACAGAAAGAGAAAGAGAGATAAAGATGGAGAGAGAGGAAAAACAGATGGGGAAAAGAGGGGAGGGTAAAGGAGCATAAACTCTTGATCCAGCCCTGCATAAGGAAACGTGCCCTTACCTCGCGGGCGTCATCACGTGTTCTGTCTGCCAGTGTTCACTCCGCTGGTAAAACCGACACCCTGTGGAATCTAAAGAATAGCCTCTGTCACATGTCTCTCACATGGGGCCATAGCCACCTCTGTCCCCCGAGCAAACCCCCGCCCAATACCACCCCAACCCCACCCACATTACCCTCTCCATCTGTTTGCCATCTTCCCAAAAATGTCACCTGACTAAAAAAGAAAAAAGGGAAGGAAAGCGTTCCTTTAGCACAATCGTCTGGAATCTGTTTAGAATGATCAGAAAACATGGACACCAGTGTGTTTTGAATATACGTTAATAGGCCGTCTGAGATTTTTGGGTCTGGTGTCCTCCAGAGGGTGAGGGAGGCAGAGACTTGCCGTGTCACCATGGAGGGACAGTGACAGAAGCTCTCCTTGTAAAGCCAGTTAGCCTATCCTCCTAGCCTCCTGAGGCACCTTGCGCACACTAGTGCTTTCGCGTCAATGCCATACAATACAAGGACGTCTAGGACCTCTGGTTAGTCTGACTTCAAAGATGATTTCAGTTGTTTCACTTCTGGGCACTTCAGAACACTTACCTGGGGGGGTTTGGACACCGTTTCGGTGCGGTAACTGAAATGTCCATATGCGGCGTACAACAAAAATCATTGAAAATGTGGTACACTATAAAAAGGACACGGACACAATAGTCTCCTTACCCAAATGCAGTAATCTTTAGTTTGGCAAGAAGGCTAAGACACTGATGTATCTAGGGAAGAATTGCACCAATTTGGGAACATTTAAGGAAGGGTAAGACAGACTTCCTTAACTGTCCGATGAACTAATCTTGACGATTGAGTAAAAAAACGAAAGAAGAAACCATGTGTCATGTGATTGACTGCACTGTGGTAAGGGGAAAAAACTGCGTCGAATTTTTTTTTTTTTGCCAAACAATTGACACTTAAATCCAACGAAGTTCCAAATTTCCCTTAAGACGTCTCAGGAAACCTGCATATCCTAAAATATACAAAAGGTTGTCCTAAACATCTGATGTACTCACCAATGCCCCAGCAAGTGCTGTGAAGAACCCAGAAGTAAAATAAAATGGAATTGCCCCTGAAGTGATTAAGCCCTCCTTAATAACATGAAACAGATCTAGAGGGAAAGACAAGTGGAAACCTTTCCAGGAATATCAATATCAATCAATGCAATATCAATTCATAATATACTTTTTATATTATATATATATATATATATATATATATATATATATATATATATATATATATATATAAATAATATCTATCTATCTATCTATCTATCTATCTATCTATCTATCTATCTATCTATATAGATAGATAGATATTATATATACACACACAAACCAAGTGCATGAAAGTCTCTTTTTGGCCATGGGGAACAATGTAAGTGTGATTTGTTTTTTAAAATCCTACAAAGAAAAAACCTGTGATGAAACTAAGAAATTTCATAATCAGACAGGGAAGAAAACATTTACTTGACAGCTTTGGAAAGAAAAAGAAAAAAAACCTGAATAGAAATAAAGCAAATAAAGAAACGTAAAATAAAATAAAACAATTAATATCTAGTAAATATGCAAGGTAATCCCAGAAAATATCATATAAACATTCCCACATTTTGGTTTTGTCAGGTCACTTTTAAAACGCACTAAATAAATAGCACTACATGTGAATGACCTATTATCGTAATTGTATTTTGGCGTCAACACTTAAACACGGTAAATGGTAACAACTCGTGGTAAATTTTACGACACGTTCCTATTCATCCTATGCACCTTCCCTGCCCCGTGAAAACACTCACCTTAGCGTTTTGACCTGAAGGGGCAGGCTTCGGTCAACCTCTGAGCTAATGATATATAGAAAGAGAGAGTGATAGACAGCAAAAAGGAAGAGAGGAAAGAGAGAAAAAGAGAGGCAGGAGCTGAAATGGTGTTACTTACTGGGCCGCTGAAGCCCGCGAGCTGAGTGACCACGAGGCACAGGACGGAAAACAGCATCCGGGTACGACAGAACAGCCAGACAACACGGTGGAGAGAGGCCTGGTCCCCTCGCTCGTTCAGCTCCTTCTCCCAAAGTCCTGCCAGTCTGCGCACACACAAAGTCACACCGTCGCCATAAACCACCGATCGTCCGTCCGCATTCAGTTGTGGCGATTCTTTATTCAAATATTGAATGAGTCACATACAAATCCAGACAGTAGACAGTACACAATGCACTCAAATAAACAAGGGAGAAAAAAATATATATAATATATACACTATATGAACAAAAGTTTATGGACACCTGAATACAAGATTTATTTTTGAACATCCCATTCCACATTTAGTCCCCATTTGCTGTTATAATGACCTTCACACCCCTGGCAAGATGTTTCACTACATTTTGGAGTGTGCTTGTGGAGATTTGTGCTCATTAAGACACAAGTAAAGGCAGGTACTGATGTAGGGTTCACCCCTAAAGTTTGAGGTCAGGGCTCTACAGGAGGCTACGTGAGATCTTCCACTCCCAACCCATGTAAACTGTATCTTCATTGAGCTGGCTTTGTGCACAGAGGCATTGTCATGCTGGAACATGTTTGGTTCATCTAGGAAAATTTTGTGCTACGACATCCTATACAATTGTATGCACAACTTTGTGCCAACACTCTTTGTACCAATACATTTGTCCACACGTGTGATTTAACTGGTAGCAGATCTTCTCAGCACCAACTTGGAGCTAACCAAACATGATTTAGCCAATAATAGACTCCATAAGACCTTCAATAATTTCAAGATTCACAAATTTCCAGGAGCAATAGGTTGCCCCGCATCCCTCTTATTTCACCATCAAAGATACCCTATTATATATATATTATCTGTATTGTCTTTTCTATAAGCTAAGTGTATAGTGTTGTTATAGTGTTGTCTGTACATTTGAGAGTCAACAACAACTGGAACCAAAATTCCCTGTGTGTGTGTTAACACACTTAGCCAATAAACCTGATTCTCCTTCTAATATCAAGTTCAGCAATCACTACAAACTTCTATTTAAAAAAAAAATGTATCTGTATGTTTAGTACATTTACATCTGCTTTACATGATCAAAAGGAATAGGTGGACGCTTCAGAAATCAACATGGGACAGTTAAGAGTTGGAGATCTCCTAAAAATTATACTCTGAAGAGAAATAAAATTGGGGTCAAACAGTCTGAGACAATTTACAATTTTAAAACAACAACTAAGAAAGCAAATGTTGAAAATCTTGTATATTAATACTCAGGATTTAATACTATTTCTATGTCCCTATTGAATATATGCAAAGGTGTGATATTGACACTGTTTATTGCTTTGCACAAAAGTGTCCTTGAGCCTAATTTCTTCTAGAAAAGTGTGTTCAGATGGCACTCAAAGATTTGACTTAATGCGCTTAAAGGCACAAACTCTAATGAAGTCCATGAAGTGCAAGAAAGAAATTCAAGTGTTTTCTATTAGTGACGATTGCATTTTCTTTAGTGGTCCTTTAGGCCTCACTGTGTATCATGGGCAAGTGTTAGAACCTGGCCATAAAGACATCCTTTAGAGAAAAGAAGACACTCATTTTTTTTAAAAATGGCCGACTAGCTAAACTCTGGACCAGCTCTATGCGCACAGTATTCCAGGAGGTTGCATTTTATAGGCCCGACTCCCAGAATGCCAACGCTGACGCACTCTCCCTCATTCATCAACGAGAGGAGATCATTCTGCAGAGTTGCCCTATTCAGGTGGGATATTATGGAGGTAATTCAGCAGACATGGTTTCTTGTGGATATATGTTCCTGACAACATAAGGAATCAGGTTATAGGGTTTATGCCTCGACCACATCTTCATGGAACCACCCTGATCACACATTAGTATCGACTCCTATAGATTCGCCACCACTGTGGTGTTTTAGCGATAGATTTTTCCAAAGCCTGTCCGCAAATCCCAGTCAGGACCCACGCTTCGCAAGCCATAGAAACACCAAAACTGATATCTAACAATGTCATCCCAGAGGATATAGTACAGACTAGGGATTTGAGCTTCACTCATAAAACAATTAGGCTCATGTTGATGTGTTTTAAGACTACCGAACTTTGACTATGAGTTAGTTTACTGTATAAGGGGGAAAGATCCAGATGGTTTTATACTGACCGTTTGCCATTGGTCTCACAGCTCTCCCACTGCGATATAGCCCAAATGTCCTCCAGTAGAAGCTGGCCTTTCTTGTGGGCCATTTTGGCCAGAGGCGTGAGCCAGCTTAAGGTCATGAAGGAGAAGAAGCCGGCGTTGTCCACTGGATGTTCATGTCTGAGACAAACATCGAGAACTTCAGATTGCTTGAAAAAACTTCCTTAAGCCTTTTTACTTTTATGACACAAGTTCCTATAACTTACATTATTATTGGCTATAAAAAAAAAATATAAGCAAGAAATCAAAAGCACAAAACCTTCCAGCCTGGAGACTTGAAGCCCTGACACTTGAGACTCCTTCCATGAATGTTAAATAAATCTGCTAGTGTGTGTTTTATAGTGTTACTATAGAAATGACAACACATTAGTTGTATCTGTAAGGCAAAATCAAAAGGAATCCGTTCCAGCACTTTGGTCAAGTGAAATAAAATAAAAAGAGGAAATGGTATTACGCCACTATATGAGGTGTTTTTTTAAAAGAGATTCGAGACTGGCTCTGTTTACAAAAAAGTACTTTATGTATCTACGTTTACACACCATCACCTTCAAACTAGTCCACTTGCACAGCAATACAGCGCTCCCACTTCCAATTTCAGGAAGAAGGGGAAGTCCGCATGAGCCAAATCTGGCGAGTCGAGTGGGTGCGGAAGTGAGATGTCATGCGTGTCATGCGTTTCTAGCGTGAACCTCACGTGTGAGGGGAGAGCGCAGTGACAGAGTGCGCATGTGGTCAGAATAGCAGATGTCGTAATGC
Source organism: Silurus meridionalis (assembly GCF_014805685.1). Classification (NCBI taxonomy): domain Eukaryota; kingdom Metazoa; phylum Chordata; class Actinopteri; order Siluriformes; family Siluridae; genus Silurus; species Silurus meridionalis. The sequence continues at coordinate 22,259,454 of NC_060896.1, forward strand.
ACGTGGTCAGAATAACACCAGTTACACAGCTCCTGATGTACACAGGATGATGTCTTTCTGATTTATGAAGGTCGGTGCTCCCTGTGACTGTGCGTGCAGCCTTGAGCTGCCATGTGTTGGCATGTTACAAAAGAAGTTTTGAAACTTCTTGATACCACCACATGTGTGTGTGTTTAGACATATACACATATACATACACACACACACACACACACACACACACACATATATGACAAACACACACCATGCTTAGCCTACACTTGCTTACTTGCAGGTTGAGCGGAAGGGCTTAAGGACACCAACGCTGTGGTGGTACTTGCTTCGCCCTTCTTCCTCCTCCAGCTCTTTAGAGTGAGTGACGCTGCCTCCGTCCAGTGGGAAGCCGCCTTCGGCTCGGCCTGCAGTTTCAAGAGCATCCTAAAATACACACAGACATACAGACAGACACACACACACACACGCACACAGGCATGAGTCAGCAATTTTATTTATTTTTTTGCTTCTGCATTAGAAACGAATTATTATACCAACTTGACAGAGCAAAATGGGTAAAAAGGAAGTGTAAAAATGTTAAGGGAAAAAAGAGCATGACTCGGTTCTTTGCTTGTTTCAGTTCTCATAAGCAAACAGCTCACGTGGCGAAAAACTGCATGTTTAGTCAAAAGTACTTCTCAGAAAGAAAAAAAAAAACCCATGATTTGTCATTTAACACACACACACACACACACACACACACACACACACACACACACACACACACAATGCAAGTCTGGTTTATTAACCCATCAATAAACTTGTATACCACAATCCTGTCATCCGGGTTGAAATGTGTCTAAACCAAGATGTCTGGCTTCTAAAAAATTTGTCCTTCTTAAAGCACAGCCTTGGGCAAGCTGCATGTTTAATTCATCACACACTGGGATGGGAGTAAAAAATATCAAAAATCCTTAAAACCCCCCCCAAAAAAAACATGTATACGGTTCAGGGGCAAACACTTCCTGCTTCATCCAAACTGTAGCAAAGATACGTTACAAAGCAACAGAAAACAAACACATGATGCTCAGTGACATCCTACAGAGGAGCAAAAACCACACATCCAAGGACATAAACAAGCAGGCTGTAACAGCTGTCCATAAAAAGGCAAATGACTATTATGCATTCCAACTTAATAAATCAAAAATTCAGGCCATTCTAAACCATTTGCCAGTAGTCTATCTTTCAGATTTGAGTGCACAGCTTGCAATTTAGAAGTTAGCCCAGTTCCACCCAGTTGCCCTTTCTCTAACAAGCTCTACCCTGCCAAGCAGGATTATAGCATCATTAAATCACCAGTTGTTAGCAGTTAAACTGCCATAGAAGAATGGGAACCATGCCTGCAACTAGTGCTGGGCGATTTGTTTTTCAATGAATTCGAATTAACTTTTTAAGACGTTTAAATTTTTTATTAAAACTGTTGACGCAATCAAATACAATGTCATTGCAACAATGGCATTATAATTAAGAGACAATATTTTCCGCCTGATTACTCGCCCACGCGTGAGGGCATTCAATGTAGCAATGTAACGTAGAAATAGCGTCCAACATCATGGAGACGGATGACTTCACTTCAGGATGACCTTGTGCCAAAGATAGTAAAGTTCCCTATGTGGTTCGGAAACATTTTTATACAAATTTTTATAATATCGAATGTGAAACCTTCAAAGCAATGCACATTCATTTACGGCGTCCTTTTCTTTACTCGGTCACTAAACATTTGCTTTACTCATCCGCCTGGTCTCAAATCAAGCATGAAACTCCGCCATGACACACACACATCCGGCAATTAAAACCGTCCGTGTGGAAACATAAAAAAAAGGTAAGTTTGGTGTCCTGATGATTTACAGAAATTTAAACACCATAATTACTTTAATAAATGTCCTTTATGTTCTTTGTTGAAGGTGTTTTCAGTAATAATAAACATACATTTGCATAAAGCATTCATAGTGGTCCATGGCAAAGTTGATTACAGTATTAAAAACTTAAAAAGTATTATTTTATGGTACAATCAGAACAGTTAAAATTTGCGATTAAGTTGCGATTAATCACGATTAAATATTTTAGCCCTAATTTATTTATACCATGTTGACCACTTTATTCATGGAATTCCTACTAAAAATACAACATTCCAAATAGTTTTTCAAATTACTAATAGAGAGAATATTACTTCAGTCATGTTTGTTGTAGTTATGTTTTAAGTTGACTAGCTACACATTAGAAAACGTCAAAATCGCGAATAAGACAAACATAAAAAAAAAAGAAAAAAAAAAAGAGATTTTTTGCTACATCCCCCAGCCCTACCTGCAACTGACCAACCTGGTATCTAACAAATACACCAACTCCTGCAGCACAAATACTGGTGGCCAATGTAATGCTTAATCATTAAGCCATGAGTTCCTTGTTCTCTTACCCATATCACAGTGGCCGTGGTACCATTTAGCAGTCAGTTTTATCTTCAACTTCCACATTTATTTTATTATTCGAACATATTCGGTTCCATGCAAATGTTTTTTTGTAAAGTAAATTGTATATGGACACCTGACTTTTTCAGCCATATGTGCTTCTACCTCAAACTTTTACCACAGGATGTCTCTGAATGTCGTAGCATTATATTTTCCCTTCACTTCAACTAGGAGACCAAAACCTGTTCCAACATGACAATGTTCTTGTGCCAAAATCCAGCTCCATGAAGATGTGCTTTAAATAGAGTGAAAGACTGAACACTTGGAAGGAACCCAATTGTAATGCTGACTGCACCCTAAGTCTCCTTACCCTACACCAGTACCTGACACTGATGCTCTTGTGGCTATCAGAGCACAAATCTTCACAAGTTCACTCAAAAACTCAGTGGAACATCATCCCAGAAAAGTGGAGGTTATTATAACAGCAAATGGGGACTAAATGTGGAACGGGATGGTAAAAACGCACACATACCGTTGTGCTAAATGAAATAAATATGTCTCGCGTGTAAAAACGAACATCACGTGGCGTCAGTGATTCGCCTCTAGAGGCCGATCTTGTAAATGACAGCTGCCAGGAAGGCGATTTTTGTTGATAGCCGATAGTTCAAACAATCAAAATGCATGTATGATCTGATGTTCAACATTAATCAACATCTCCTGACTGAATTCGAGGATAAAACAGCACTGTGGGAGAAAAAACAAGCAGGATTATCTGGTTACTAAAGAGAAACATGATGTTCTTTAAAGAGTTTGACAGTCAGAAACGGACTACACTCGGCTCATAAGCTCCAAATATTTACATTGACACTTAACTGGTAGAATCATGTCCTCTTGCCTTCATTATTTGCAAATCGGAGATGTCTATGAGTCACACAGGCACACATTAGTCACGGAATCATTAACCCGAACATCTAACAGTTGCATCAAACCCTGACTGGCCACTTTGCTTCAAAAGCCATGAGGCTGATTGACCCAAATCACAGAGAAACTCCTTGTAAAATGACAAAGCATAAAGTGTGCCGCAGAGTTCGCTGACGTGAGACTGCAGACTGCCTGGAATTTGTCATGCGCTGCATAAAGCCACTGCTTTGTTCCCCCTCAGTGAAGAGATTCTCAGTCTAGCAAGAGATGTCGCAAGCCACACGCAAACTTCTACTCCTTTCCAGAAAACTTAGTTCATTCCAGCAATCGAAGAACACCTGCGCAAAGACAGGATGTCCACAGAAAATAGACCCGGAGGGACAATTTCCACGAGTAGAATCTTCTCAAGAAATGCTACTTGAGAGGGAATAGAAAAATCGCAAAAACTGCTTTAGGATTTATCACAGGTTCCCATTAGTCGGCAATTGAACCACAAATGAAACTCATTTAGAGTAAAGGATAACTACAGTGCTGCCTTAAAATACTCGAAAAACATTGTGCTATGTACCTGCAATCGACTGTCAGTACACGTTTCTACTATTGGCTGCCATAGTAACAGTTACCAGTATCTAGCATTCCACTTTTTAGAACAAATCAGGAGTGCGCCCTACTGTCTTCAATCCCATCGGAAAGACCGATAGTGGATTTTACAGATTAATTAACCGATAGTTTTGAAAAGAGATACTGGGAAAAAAAATAATTTTTAATTTAAAATTACGCACCATGTTAAATAGTACTGAAATTTTTTGCAAAAAGAATAATAATTGAAGAAATTAACAGTTCTGAATCATGAAAATAAGCTTGAAAATAAATATGAATATATTTATTAATACATAAAATTGTAAATTAATAAATTAGGAATAAGAAAATATATATATTATAGCGCTCTCCGTGCAACACGCGGTCTCGTATGAAAAAACAAACAGCAAGTGGTGTCAGTGATTCGCCTCTAGAGGCCGCTCTCGAAACGACAGTAGACAGGAAGCCAGAAAATTGATACGGGTTTTTGCAGACAGCCGATAGTTCCAGAAGTTCTATCGGTGCCGATTAATCAGAAAAACCGATAAATTGGGCGACCTCTGCTCTGCACCAAGCTATTTTCTCATGATTCAACTCTTATAAAAGATTTAAATAAACATTCTCAAACATTCTTTAGTTGCCTTGTCTCACCGCAGGTCACTGCATGTTTAAACTACAGCTACTACAAAAACACATGCAGCCTACTTAAAGAGCCTATTGACAAATGAAACACAAATATTGAATTTGGAATAATACACAGCTGGAAATATGTGGCAAAAGAATCAAAACAGGGTGGTGGGAAACACCCTGTGGAGCTGACCACTTTTGATAAACACTGACCACTGCAGACCAGAAACATCCCACAAGAGCTGCAGTTTTGGAGACGCTCTGACCCGGTCGTCTAGACATCAAAATTTGGTCCCTGATTTTTCCTGCTTGTAACACATCAAATTTAAGGACATAATGTTCTCTTACAGCTTAATAAATCCCTCCCACTAACAGGTGCCATGATAAGGAGATCATCATTATTATTTATTTCACCGGTCATAATGTTATGCCCGAACGGTTTATATTAAAATAGCTATAAGCGTGAAAACATTTATGTCGCTTGTCAATCACAGCAAACATAACTCGAATGAATGAACCAATCACAGGCGTCTACGAGCTCATGTTTGTGGAAGAGGGTAAATGGCGCTTTACTATGAATACACAGCGCTGTTTTGATGAGCAGCAGCTGTAAAAAGCTTCAAAATGTCCCTCTCTTCAATTGTGATATGATCTGGTTTGTCAAAGGGGAACCGGAACGCTAACAATAGTAGCAGAAAGTCTAAAAGTAAAAGTGTGGTGCAAATGTTGTTTTTTTTTATAATAATAAAATAAGAAAGTATTGACAAATGGCCTTTGGTAGAAAACAGTTACCTTAATTAAGACGAATATGCAAATACGGTGCAGCTAAAAAAAGAAAGGGGAAAAAAAAATTGGAACATGTCGCAACCCTGGCTTTTTTGAATGAAAACATTTGGGGGAAAAAAAGGTATTCTGCATTGCAAGGAAAGCCCCCTCCCTTCCACACCCGCTTCGTCCCTCCTCACTCTTTCTTTCCTCCTGTTCTCTTTCCTCTTGTTCTCAAACACAGTCACGTTGCACGGCCACCTCAGGCAAGAGACGGAAAGGAGGAGGAGGGGGGTCGACCTATCGGTTGCCAAGGCTGCCCTACGCATCAGTGAAACTCTGAGATGCCATTGGCAGTCGTTACCAGAAAGGGCGGGTTCGGGTTATGTAAACAACCGAGCGCAGCAGAAAGCAGGCGGCCAATCAGAATCCGGCCGGACAGCCCCGGTGGAATACTGAACGGAGGGGAGAGAGAAAGAGAGAGAGGTAGAGAGAGAGAGAGAGATAGGCTTGACGGTGCAAGACAAAGAGAAAGAAAAGGGCAACAGAAGACCCTCGCCTGACACGCGAACAAAAAAACGCTGATTGGTGAAAGCGAGCAACAATACGAGGGAGGGACGCAACGTCCAAAACGAGAAAACAACAGCTGTACGTTCTTCAGCGCTAAACGCGGACCACTGCGTCAGCATCATCCCACATCCCTAAAACTGACACTCTCGCTGACAACACAATTGGGCCTGGACACAAACATGGAAACATTTAATAGACACTGACCTGGACGTTGGTGAGCTGGAAGTGCTCCACTTCGCTTGCTGGTAAAACCTCTCTGCAGGGAACGGCCCTGTACGTAGGACCTGCTGCCAGGCAGTCCTTTCCCAAATCATGTTCTTTCATCTTTTATTAGCAACCATAGGAGCGCTTTAATGGCCTCCACGCTAAGCTTTTACCTATCCAAGCCATCAGAGACCAGAAAAACATGTCAATGTCATGGAAAGATGAAAAACATCTATACATAACCAACAGATCACTTTTTGTGTAATAAACAGATGAACAGTTTCAATACATGCTTTATTGTGTATATGGATATAGAAATAATAAACACAAACTCTAATACAATATATGTTATGGTATCACAACTGCCTAAAATAGATCATCACAAAACCTGCAGCTGATCCGAGAAGCAGTGAAAAAAATAAACACCTGCTTATGGCTAAGAATCAGGTTTGCATGAGCACAATTGTCTTCTAAAATAGCGGCTAACTTGCATCATTCTCAGGCTGAAGTTTTAAACGAAAACACAACAATAACCGAGGTTTTAAATAAAAACAGACACAACAATAAATATCTCATTATTATAATACTATTATTATTATATTATAATGATGCTGCCAATCAGAATCAAAAGATCAAGGTTCTGGAACATGATAACTTACTACTACTAGCATAATAAAAGCATCTGGATAGAGATTCAGCAAGAATTTGACTGGTGGTCAAAATTGTGGTCTTGGTTCATTTCATCTTCAGGTCATAGCTGATGGGTTTTGTCTTAACTCAGTCATTTAACATTCTTGAGACACAATCAAGACCACAAATAGGTCCTGTTTTCTCCATCCTGAATTACAGTGTTTAATGACATCCTCTGAAGCCCACCATGTGGGACAGGTGGACAAACATGTTGAAAAGGGAAGTTCCCCCAGCACATGGCCAAGAAAGCCACACTTCCTTAATGAGTTTTCGCATCCCACGACTGACTGCACTGTTTTGATCTATAAGCTGTTTGGTGTAACTGTCTGATCTATACATTTTCTGATATACCTGATTATCTGATCTATAAACTGTCTGATGTAACTGACTGTCTGATCTATAAAGTGTTTGATGCTAGTGACTGATCTATAAAATGTTTTATGTTACTGATTGTCGGATCTATAAGTTGTATGATAGAACAGAATGTCTGATCTATAAGCTGTGTGAACTAACTGACTGTCTGATCTATTAACTGTCTAATGTAACTGCCCATATGATCTAAGACCTGTCTGATGCTAATGACTGACCTACAGCTTGTCTGGTATAACTGTCTAATCTAGAAACTGTTTGATGTTACTGACAGTCTGATCTATAATGTGTCTGATGTTACTGTCTGATCTATAGCTTGCAGGATGTAACAGACCTATAGATGTATGGATGTAATCTATAAGCTGATGGATGTAACCGTCTGTCTATTCTATGACTTTTCTTACGTTACTGACTGTCTGATCTATACGCTGTCTGATGTAAACACCTGTAAATGTGACGTTCTCTAGAAAGATGGTTTGAACTTGACTTTGACCGCACTCCTTATTTACTCATCACTGACCCTGAGCACCAAATGAGCAGGATCTCTAATCCATCAATCAGAGAAATAACAAAGCAAGCATTTATCTCATTTATTATTATTCATTTATTATTATTATATAAACCTTCGACATCTTCACAGAGACTGGTTGTTTTTTAGCTACATCACCAGACCACCATTAGTGTAAATCAGACCACCATCAAATGCCTCAAAATCAATATATTTCATAGAAAAACACTTATATAAGAAAAACACATATAATAATCGACAGCCATCCAGCTGTTTCTTTTATTTCTGTTCGATTTAATCGCTTGTTTTCCTTTCAACTTCACATCCGACCATTTATCACTCTACGTTATCTATAATAAGGAATCGCTATACAATCCTAAAACGCATATTTATAATGATACAGTGGATGAAAGATGGGATTCAGGAGAAGTTGTTACCTGTATGCTTCCTTCTTGACGAGCTGCAGAATTCGAACAGCAAAATATACAAAAAAAAATCGCTTATAAAGCGTCCTGGCTGCGCTGTTAGGACATGGAGCATGCTGGGAAATGTAGTTTGCGTTTGCTTTATTCTCCGCGTGTAGCTCGCTCTAAAAAACTGCAATACCCTTAAGGCACTGAAAGCAGGAATTAACGCGAAGCCAAAGAAGGTCGGTAAACAGGATAAGATTGTGTTACACAAAACATCATCCTCTTACAGTCAGTCTTTTTCTGTCAATAATCTTTATAATCGGTCACGATGGGTTTTTTCCACGTTAAACATTTCACATATTGGGGTTGTGAAGAGGAAGATGGACTTAATTCCGTTTATTGACACGGTACAGTGTGTATAGTAGTATATGTCCAACTGCGCCTCCTGTTTATCATCGACGTCCATTTTTTTTGCATCAAAACTGGTGAAAAAATGAATAAATCAGCAGCATTACAAGGGGTTTATGATTATTGCCTACGCCTATTTAATTTGCATTTGACTAAACCCGAAATCTGGCTTGAAATATAAACTGCAATGTTCATAGCTGCAGGGAAACCTGGCACGTCAGCAGGTGATCTATGCAAAAACCAGTCACAACTGCAAAAAAAACTTGGTTTCTTCAAGCATGACCAAACAGAAAACATGCTCAGGAGGACATCTTCACTGCTGGAATCACTCTCAAACCTAGTGAAGGTTATATATATCTCAGTAGGAGAATACTGGGGATGAGCCACCAGGAAGGAGAAAAATAGGAAGGCCATGGAGGAGGGTTATAGATGTGGTGAAGGAAGACATGCAGGTAGTTGGTTTAAAAAAAAGCAGATGTAGAGGACAGTAGAATGTAGACGGATGATCCGCTGTGGCGCCCCCTAATGGAAGTAGCCGAAATATGTATATACAGTGTAATATATATTGTGCTCGAGCTGAGGGGGGGCTGGGGGGTTTAGGGACCACCTGACAAGTAAAAAACTTAGGGGGTCTCCAAGATTATTTTAAGTAAAAGATTACTAGACAGGTTAGTGTCGGTTCAACAGCAAGCAGAATATTTTGAGAGGAATAAATGATTGATGATTGAAGAAACTCCTGACTCGCCACAACTCCCGTGGTCTCATCTGCAGGATTTATTTTGAGAAGGTTTTTGGCTCATAAATTATCATACCGAGTTGATTAAGCAAAAGTCTTGTTATAAAAAATATAATAATGGGATCATAGCCATAGTACATCATAGTACTTGAAAGCTTAAATACATTATCAGGCAAAACCTTTTGTACTTTTGCTCAAGTGAAAGTTTAAATGGAAGCACTTGTAATAAAACAAAGTATTTACAAACCTTTGTGTCGAAACATTTCATAGTGCATGTGGATTCAAACATCCAATCTTTTGTTTCAGGTGGTGTAAGCGTGTTGGTCTTGATTTTTGTTTGGAAGAGGAAACTATCTACCGATATACCCCATGTCCCTCCTCTGCACATGTCCAAACCATCTCAATCACGCCTCCCTCACCTTGTCTCCAAAACGTCCTACATGCGCTGTTCCTCTAATAAACTCGTTTCTAATCGTGTCCGTCGTCGCTCCTAATGAAAACCAACATCTTCAGCTTGGCTACCTCCAGCTCCACCTCCTGTCTTTTACTCAATGTCTCTAAATCATACATCACAGGTCTCACCACATTCCTATAAACTTTCTCTTTCACTCTTACAGATACACTTCTATCACAAATAACTCCTGGTTTCACTCTTCACCCACTCCACCCAGCCTGCACTCTTTTCTTCACTTCTCTAACACACTCTCCATTACTATACACTGTTGACCCCAGGTACCTGAACTCCTCCACCTTCTCCTCTCTGCAAATGCACCACTCCACTGCCCTCCCTCTCATTCACACACATGTAACTGCATTTCGTTGCCTTGTACTTGTACATGTGTAATGACAAAGTTGAATCTAATCTAATGTACTCTGTCTTACTCCTGACTTTAATTCCCCTTCTCTCTAGCATGTACCTCCACCTCTCCAGGCTCTTCTCAACCTGCTCCCTACTCTTACCACAAATAACTATCATCTACAAACATCATAGTCCATGGAGACTCCTGTCTGTCCTCACTCACTTCCTCCTTACTAATCTAATTTTCCCCCATTCATCAGCTGCTCAGAATACTCCCTCCATCTTCTCAACACACTCCTCACTAGTCAACACATTTCCATCTACAGTTTCTCTACCTTGTAGCACATCCTTCCCTATAAATTATAGATACTATAAATTATATTATGCAAGCTAAAAGAAATTAGTGCTCTATGAGTAAAAGCATGGGAGGCAACATATAACCTGAGTGATACAGTTATTAACCTACACTACCTTCTAATGAGATGAGCTGCAACACACTTCTCTTTTGCAACCCCCCCCCTCCCCATACTTCCCTTTTTTTTCTGAAGTGGGCTCCTGAGGGTTTAGACCCTTTTTTGTCATCCATAATTTTAATCTGGGTTCAGCTCTTCTTACTGACGTGAGGTCACCCAACAACAGGTTCATTAACCGTGACATGATATAATTGACAAATAAGCAATAACAACTAAACTATAAATAAATATAAACAATAAATATATGTATAAATAAGAAATATAAACAAACAAATTTATTTATTTTATTTATTTACGTGGACGTTCCGTGCCCCCGGCACAATCCTCAGTCGTTGGGCATTTAGCAGGTCTTTTTCCAATTCCACAGTAGGAGAGGTTGATCAAAAGTTGAGTGGAAGATTGAGAGGTTGAGATTTGAAATCCTAGTTTAGGACAGGTTGTTAAAACTAGGATTTCAAAACACTGACCACTTTTCACAAAGCCATCTTTTTTTTTTTTTTTTGGTCATTCATTGTAATGATAATAAAGAATCTGAGACAATAACTAATTATAATCATATTTAATCAATGTTGAATATAATTATAATTAGTAGATCGTGGGAAGCCCATTAGACACGTGAGGGGTACAGCATCTGAAACACAAACAAAGAAAGAACAAGTTCACTCAGGAGCACTAGAATAACTGCAAGTCACAAAAGGTAAAAGCTTCAAGGGAAGTTGTTGTATAGCATCACTTTGCTTTTTTTTCTTTCTTTAAAAAAAAAAAAAAGGAAAAAAAAGACCCAATAACATTCTGAAAAGGCCTGACCTAGTTATCTTCAGAAGCCTTCATTTAATATTGTTCCCACATTTTCAGAGCAAAAATAACCCATGCTTTGTAAGCAAGACTAGAAAAGTAATAGATAAATAGCCCTCACATTAAACATGTATGGCCCGAGGCCAGTCTGCAGAAATCTGACCCGAGATGGCTTGACAACCATCATGGTCAAGTTGGACTTTATAACTGGCAAAAACAGATGCATTGTATGACATGCTTTTTTTTTTTGTTGTTTGTTTCTGACAAAGCCCACCCTTAGACTGACCAATGGGTTTCCTTAATAGGGTTAAGTCATTCTCCGTGAGATCGATGGGATATTTATTTTATAACTTCCCATAGCTGCGTCGTCATGTGCTGCAAACTATATTGATCGCCAGCACCGTCGACTTGTTTACACATCTCTATATAAACAGTTCTCACACTAGAAACAAGTAGAAAAACCCAGCAAATACCTGGCTCTTAAACTCTTTACTGGTGGGGTTTTTTTTTTTTTTTTACTGTTGCAACAAATTTAAAGTAACATGTATGACAACTCATTAGTGAATTGTCCCTGGACTTTACTACCCCAAAAAAAAAAAAACAAATATATACATTTGTATCACTAGTGTAATTTCTGAGGAACACAAAATGATAGATCTGGATCTCAATGCTTTTTGCTAAATGGCACAAGGGCTTTTAGCCATTGGAGTTATTTTACAGGGCATTTAAAGATGCTTTCAGTTTGGGTTTACTTTGTGCTGATGAAAAGGAAATTTATTTATATTTATATACACACATATACACACATACATACACATATACACACGCGACTCTCATTCAGATCGGCTCGTGAGCAACCGCGAGCTGCTCAAAACTCTAGTTTTAACATAAGAATAGAATTTAACATTCTAATCAAGGTTTATCTCATTAAAATTGTCTAAAAAATGCTTTAAAACTATTTTTATTATGTATGGAGTGAAATAGTGTTATTTACTCATTTAAATCGATTTCAGATAGTGTTCTTTGGGTTTTACTGGGTTGCAAGGCGTATCAAGGTCGTGAAAATTGGAACTCGCAACCGGTCTTGGTCCCTAACCCTCGCGAGCTCCAAGGTTCCACTGTGTGTGTGTGTGTGTGTGTGTGTGTGTGTGTATATATATACACATATATATATATATATATATGTGTATATATATATATATATATATATATATATATATATATATATATATATATATATATATATATATATATATATATATATATATATATATATATATATATATATATATATGTATATATATATATATATATATATATATATATATATAAAAAAATATAAAACACACGCGTTAGGTTTCTACTTACCACCCGTATTCTGTGGCCGATCGCTTTGGGTGGCAGGTTGGCTGTAAACTTAGCACGCACCATTCCACTGTTACCGTGAGCGCGTGTCACTTTCCCCCAGATAACACGTGTCTTATTGGGCTTCCCACCTGGGGTGATGGTAGTCCTAAGGACAAAGCACGATAGGAACGCATGTTAGAAGAAACAAAAGGATTTGAAATTCATGCAAACAATAACATTATTGACCATTTATTTATTTGCATTGCAGCAGAGCATAAAATCCAGCTCCGCTGCATCAAGAGCTGTGTGAACAACCATATCGGATTTCAGCGCTCGCAGCCAAACCCCTTCAACCATCCTGTATTGGGACATTAAAAGGATCGTTGTTTTTATTGGATTAAACTCATTGTAGTGATTCAGTGATGACAGATTTGACTGCCAAACAAATAAATCCCCAGCCCCATGGAAATAGCAAACATGCTCAAGTTTCCTTCCTGCAACAGAACATGGATCGATAGTTTCCACAGCAACCACCTAAAGCGGATTGTAGCAATGCAACTCGAATGTGGACATGACCCCACAAAAAAAAAAGGATAGCAAGATCTTTTCATCCTATAGGATGTGGATGTTTTCCAATTTATTTTCTGCTTCATATCGTTGAGACTGACTCAGACCTCTGATGCTCCTTCTGTATATGTGCATGCAGTACTCTAAGCTGCTGGACCACTGGATCCAATGTAAACTACAACTAATCATCATGGCTTTCTCTATATCCAGATCTGTTCGTTTTTTTTTTTTTTTTTTTTAAAACAGCCATTAGAAAGTTCACTTCAGATTAAAGGCTCACACTGGGACCTGAGATTCTGTTCGTGCTGGAGATCACAATTTAGCATATTACGTGTTTAGGTGTTCACCTTTCTGATTGGATGCAATCGAAACCTCAATTAAAAACAGAAACCCTCAACGCATTTCTTTTACAGTTAACTGGGCCTCTGCCTGAAGAGTTAAAAAGCCCCTGCTTAAGATGATTTATCTGAAAAAGATCTGTATACAGCAAAAATAAATAAATAAAAAGACTGAACTGCAAAATTGTCGTCTGAGGTCACCATGATTTTGATCCACTATGTTTTGACAAAGACATCCATTGTTTCACAGTGAAAGACTTTAAGGGGTGAGACAAATGCACTTACTTTTTTGCCTTGTAGACATAGGCACACCTCTTTCCCAAGTAAAAATCAACCTCATTACGAGTGTAGACACCCTCTACTTTGAGAAGGGCTGTATGTTCACGCTGGTTTCTCAAGCCGCGCTTATAACCAGCAAAGATGGCCTTGCACCACAACCTAGAACAAGTCGGAAAAAATGACAAAAACACACAAGACATTAGCTATACCATTGTGTAGTGATCAGGAAACCTGTATGAATGGCCAAAAAAGAAAAAAAAGAAAATTTACAAACGGAAGAAAACATTAACGAACATCTACAGCCTAAACCTAGCAAAAGTTTTCAACCCAAGATCAGTATTAGAGATTGTAAAGCTGAAAGAGATCGTAAAGCTTGGAACTTAAGGCGGCCGAGGCTCACTGATGTACGCATTAAATACACGAGTTTCACAATTTGAGATGAATTACTGAAATATATAAACTTTTCCACAGCATTGTAATTTATTGAGGTGCACCTGTGTATAGCTGTACATATCTATATCCATTCATATATACAGTACTGCCAAAAGTTTTGGATCACCTGCTCATGGGAACGGTATGTGATTTTTAAACATCGCATTCCACATTTAGTCCTATTTGCTCTTATAATTCCCACCACTCCTCTTTTTTTTTTTTTATATTTGTGTCCATCAGCCACAGGGGTATTATGAAAGGCAGGTACTGATGTAGGTGAGGAGACCTGGGGTGCATTCAGCGTTCACATTCATCCAGAGGTGTTCAGTAGGGATGAGATCAGAGCTCTATAGAAGGCCACTCAAGATCTTCCTCTTCAAAGCATGTAAGCTCATTATGCACACAGGGGCATTGCCATGCTGGAACAGGATGGATTTCCAAGTTCAAGTGAATACAAAATTTTTATTACAGCGCATCTAAAGATGTCCTGTACAATTGAGTGCCTCCAACTTAGCAGGAAAGATCAGGTGACCCAATACTTTTGGTAATGTAGTGTAGACACCTCACTCCCTATGTACATATACATACACACAAACAATCACATACATACATATACACATATACACACACATACGTATACGTATGTGTATATATAATGCATGTGTGTGTAACATATACACACACAGAGGACAGATAAAAGAGCAAATCACCTTCCAGGCATTATGAATGTTTAATCCGGTACCCAGGGGAGGAAATCTAAAAAAATAAGAAAATGAAAGAGAGTTAAAGGGTTTTATAGTTTGTTAAAAAGCCGGTTGTCATAATCAGACTCAGTAAACACACATTGAACTACACTGCTACATAATGCCGCGTTTGCTAACGAACTCTTATTCACTTCATTTAAAAGGGTATATTTAAGCAAAAAAAAAAATTTAAATAAAACGTAAAATTAAACTCATTATATTTCCTTTAAAACAATATTGTATTATTGGTTGTAATCTTTTCTAACTATATTATGAGCCACTCAGAAATCTGTCTGCACGGAGCTCAATCTAAGCGCTCACTCTATCAAGAAGAAATCCCCACCATCTTTTCTCTAAAACACATAAAAAACACCAACCTATAAAAAGTGGAGTTTTAACTAAAGTTTGAAATCAATATTGTGCTTAAATTAAATCCGAAATTAACCCAAAATACTATTTTATAACCAGTGGGAAAACTTACCTGCTGAATACAGCAGTAAAGATGGCGGAAAAGGGCGGCCGAACGGAATTCTGGGAAACAAATTTGGTCGCGAGGGTGTCCGAGAATGTGCCTGAGTAAAACAATGCAATACATTATTATTATTATTATTATTATTATTATTATTATTATTGTTATTATTATTATTATTATTATTATTATTATTATTATTATTATTATTATAATTATTATTATTATTATTGTTATTATTATTATTATTACAATATTATAAAACATATATTAATATATTTATTGTAAACTAAAAAATGACAAAAAAAACAGTATTCAATTTATTCATACGTAGTGATGGTAATTATTGGTTCATAATTATAGTGCCGAAACCCACTATGCAATTTATATTTCTTGCATAATAAATAAAGAATATGTAATAAAAATGTGTATAAAATAAAAACTATAAAAGTCTTTAAAAAACATAGTTAGACAAGTACACAGAGATAAAACGTAATAGCAAAACTACAAAGATGTAATGACAGGAATCTTTATTTCACTCTAATGTTCATTTAGGAGTTCATTTATTAGATGGGGAAATGATTTAATACAAATGTATATTTAAATAAAATTCTGTATACTTTTTTTTTTTACTACATTATATATTATATTCAACAAATAAACGATTTTAAAAAAGCTTTTATAATTTTCTTATATCTACAATATTTCTATTTGTTTAATTAATGATTTATTATTTTATTACTTTGCATCGTTTTTTTTAATCCTCAGTATTAAAATAAAAAAACTAAAACAAAAAAAATCCCTCTCGTTTATTGTCAGTGATTTAAAGAAATGTGAGACATTTGCTCGATTTTGATTGGTTGATTCATCGCGCCTCGTGCTTGCAGCAGCTTTCCGATTGGACAGCTGAGCACAAGGTAGCGGTAAAAACAAAAGTGCAAAATTTAAAGTAATTTTTTAACGTGTAATTAATAATTCAATGAATTGTTCAAAGCTGTATTATTTTGTTAAGCAAATCTTTTTTTTCTACAGGACTACAAATCACATACAGTACA
This sequence comes from Silurus meridionalis, assembly GCF_014805685.1. NCBI lineage: Eukaryota > Metazoa > Chordata > Actinopteri > Siluriformes > Siluridae > Silurus > Silurus meridionalis. Next base: position 22,275,976 of record NC_060896.1, read on the forward strand.
CTTCCGGTGTTACCGGAAGTAGCCGAGTAAAACTCGCCATTTTATGCGCTGCATAAAGAAGCAGGCAGGCCATGCTGACATAGAGCGTTGTTTTATGGTGCAAATGTGGCTCTATGTGTATTTATAGGTTTAGTGTAAAGTCATAGTGTCTTTGTCAGTCGATAATGTCTGCAGAAGTCGCTCCGGATCAGGTAACAAAGCGCTTCCCGTCATTTCTTTTCAACAACTTTTGTGATTTATTGATGTTTTGCGGCCTTGTTTGGATTTGGTTAAATTAGTCACGAGAAGTCAGTGATGGTCAATGATGATGTGTGCAGGTTACCATTTATTTTGTCGCGCCGTATTAAGTGAAATGTGCAGTTTGTTGGTTATTAGTATTAATTGAGACGCTTGGGTTTGGTGTGACGAGGTGCAGGAGGGCGGAGGGGCTTCTGTGAGAAGAACCCGCTGTTTATATTTATTATTAGGAGCTCGACGCGTAGCTTCAAAACGACAAGTTCTTTTAGTAGAAATAGATTTTGTAAACATTTTATAACGATTACTTATACGAACGAATACTAAAATACCCAGCTAAAGTGCCAGCATGCCTATAAAAGCTCTTTAGATACAGTGGGTCAAGTCAGAGAGGGTGTTTTGGCGCATGCGCAGTTTGGATTTCTGCACCCAAATCTGCAGAATTATTAGTCCATCTCGATTTCTTATTCAAGTCCCACATTTTTTCTTGTACTAAGATCTAATTTGGGTGGAAAAAAAAACACTTTATACTGGTTAACTCCCCAATTAAAAACAATTTGAACCAGTGGTGGATAAGAGGCTCCCGGTTACTGATGATAAGGTCAATGGTTCGAGTCCCAGCACCTCCAAGACGCCCCTGTTGGGTCTCTAAACAATGTGTTTAATCCTGTGATCCATGGCTGATTTCAGCTTCCTGCCAAACTTGGATGTGCAAAATGATAAATTTCCCTTTGGGATCAATAAACTATTGATCCCAATCGCATAAATGGTTATCCATAGTTAATTGACGGGTTTTTTCTTTTTCACTATCTTGAATCTGCCTGGGAAACAATATAACGCCAGTGATTTCTTTTAGAGACGAATAGCTATCACTATTAAACTGTTATTTTGGTGTTCATCAGAATCATGCAGTAGCTCTCATCTGTCCTTTAACCTTATATGAACTCTAGCAAGCGACAGGTGATCCTTCGTTTTCTACCTACATGTGATTTTCACGTGTTATGACTCAAAGCGAGACACGATTGGCTGAGTTTTTGGGCCAATCCTATGGCGCAAAGCGTTCTGACATCTCTCAGGACTACCTGTGATTAGTTCACGTGGACTGAAAAATAAAGAAAGAAAAAAATCCACAACACGTTTTTATCTTTTCGTTGGCTGTCAATCAAATTTTGACACTTGATCAAAAGGGATGTAACTTGTTTAGAGTGGTTTATCTTTGATGCCTCTGTTTTTCCCAATTAATGTTGAGGGGAAAATTGTGACTCGTTAGTGAGTGTGATCATGGGGTAAGACCCCCCCCCCCTTTTTTTTATTTTTATTTTTTTTTTTTTTTATTATTAATTTTTTAGTAGTAGACATTAAATGTGGTGCATTTGTCTGGACTGCCTGGGGAATGATTCCCCCCTTCCCCTGTTTACACATGTTTTGGGCCACCAGTTCCCATACCTGTACACGTTTTAGTGTCCTTCACTTTAGGAATTGCATTGTGTGTGTATGTGAAATAAAATTTGATCTCTTTGAGAATGTAAGCGAGTGTTGGTAGCTTTATTTCGTCCATTGTTAGTTGAGCATATTGTGTATTTGCTTCATCTGAACAGAAACCGGAGCTGAATTAGTCTGGGAATACTACACTGGTGCATATAGTGTGCTGTCAGATATTAAGACCATACCATTTGCTTGGTTCCCACCTTCAGTGTAATTTTTTTTTCTTCCTGTGTGAAATGTCTTCTAACACAAGGCTCTTTGGGTGTTCTGTTGATTTCATTTGAGATTTGTTTTTTTCCCCTCTGTAGGCCGCGGAGTACATTCCGGAAAAGGTGAAGAAGGCCGAAAAGAAGTTGGAAGAAAACCCTTATGACCTGGACGCATGGAGCATACTGATTCGAGAAGCACAGGTTTAGTGACACAGGGTTGCATTTCTTTTTACCCGGGGTGATAATCGGGGAGTTGAACTCGGGACGACGGGGAGGGTTTGCCGATCTGACCCTGCCTTAACTAAACGGATGCTATTTTTTTTTCTTTCATGTATGTAAATGCATTTTACTTCTTCTAGAACCAACCTATAGATAAAGCAAGGAAGACGTATGAGAGACTTATCACGCAGTTCCCAAGTTCGGGCAGATTCTGGAAGCTATACATTGAAGCCGAGGTTAAAAATCTATTTCTTATATATATATATATATATATTTTTTTATTAACGTGTGCAAGAAATGACCTTTTCATAATCGGATCAACAATGTGACTTTCACACACCTCAAACTGCGTATTTTGGGTGGGAAAGGGGAGGTTTGGGGGGAAGAGGAGGGGGGGTTTTTGTAATCGTTATTTTTCATTCCTTTTCAATTTATTTCTGAGGTTAAGTTCATATTGTTGCATGTTTTATCTGCAACAGCATTAAACTCTTTTAATAGTATCAGAGTGCTTTAGCCTTTTATTCACTTGTTGTGTCAATTTCTTGCCTCCTGTGTCATTTCTTTGAGGTCATTGTGGAGTATTTGTGTGAACACTGCAAGATTGACCCATGCATATTAACACATTTTGTTCTTAGGCCGATTACGGTGGTGTCCCGTTTGCAGTATAATTTAATACTAACTGTAGGCAAGAGTTGCATCTCATCTCAGGTTTCCCCCCCAACATTAAACAATGACTATAGTTCCACACATTCTTCATCTGAGACACATGACCTTCAAGTTCAGAAATAGTTTTACACCAGAAATGTACACAATTATACGCCAAGGCAACCAAGACATGTTTGGTGTCTGTCTTTTTTAGATTTGACGTGCAGCTACAAGTCTACTAAAACCTTAAGATATCAGTTAAGCATTATGCAAACTGCATACCTAAAGTTGCTTTTCTTACAATGTTTAGTCTGCATCTCCGTCTGCTTTTACGCCAACTCGAGTAGGAAATTAATTCACCTCAGAAGAAAGGCAATGCAGGATGTGAATCCACCATGCCATTTGTTCTTCCTTTTGATTTCCCTCCTGTCTTTCTCAAACTTTTTATTTATTTTTATTTTATTATTTGGGTGACACGCCAGTACATAGAGCTGTAGTTCTTTAGATACTCCATCTGTGGTGGTGTATTTAACCTGCTATTTACAGAATAATCTAGTCATTTATTTAATGCACCCTCTTTTGCTGTGTTTTTAATTTAAAATTTTATTTATTTATTTATCATATAAAGAAAGATTTCCCTCCTATTCCCTAGGGCAGAGATTGAACTATGCCAAGCCCAAAATGGCAAACATTTAACTAAGCTTTTAATGGTCTTATCAACATGTTGTAATGTTCTCCTGAGACTCTCCTGTGCCACCATTCGCTTGTGTACTATTGTTGGACTATTTTTGGAGAAGCTGGAAACATTCTACAAATTTCCTACCTAGAAAAATCACTTTTTTTCTATTCTTGTATGCATAGGTAAATATATATATATTTTTATTTATAATAAAAGAAAACTGATTTTTTTCTGTTAATTGTCAAATGTTTGAATTTACTCAACAATGGAAGAAAATCTGTGTTTTAGATTTTCTACAAAGGAAACGTTTTTTATAATGTAGTTACTTCATTTGTTTGTTCTATTCATTTTCCTGAACGTTGATTTTATTTTATTTATTTTTATTTTTTTTTTTTTGTTGTTAAGACCATTAAAAGCTTCATATTCTGGCATTGGATCATATTTTTATTTTTTTTGCCCAAGCACATACAAGCATATGGTAAAGATTAGCTTTTTATAAAAATAAAAAAAGCATGCTTTTGATTAAGTTTTCAGCTCTTAATTCTATGTCACCCGAACTGCCCCCCCCCCCCCTCCTTAATTAAGTGCAGTTAGTTTCTGTAAAACTTTGTTTTACTGTCTGTCTTTACAAATATAATGAAGTTGAAGCCAAACCCAAGCAAGCAAGCAAGCTCCAGGTGTCTGTTTCATTCATCTCCTTATTTAGACCAATAGGTGTAAAAGCATCAATAATGACACACTTGGACAAGGGAGTGTTGTTGTTGAGAGGGGGGTCTTTTCACTTTGCCCAAACAGACTACAGATGATGATTGCAGTTAGAGGATGATTCCAATTTTATATTCAAAAAAAGTACACACTTATTTTACATATTGTTGAGGCAGTGGTGCACTTGCATGATGCTAACTAGTATCTTTTTGTTTTATGATTTTCTGTAATTAATCTCAAATTATAATAACTGACCCTATTGGCAGTCCAAGTTGATAAAGTGGATATCAACTGCAAACTAACACAGAAGACAGATCCTGAGTGGCACAGCCAGGAGATCACAGGCTTGAGTCCCATGCTGAGAGCCAAAGGAGCGAATTGGCCGTGCTCGCTGTGTGCAGCAGTTTAAAAAAGAAAGAAAGGTAGCTGGCTTTGTGTTTTGGAAAAAGCATGTGTTGTCTTCTACCTTCCCGGTTGGTACCTGTTGTGTGACCGGACTGGAAGAGATGTTTGGGTGGAAATTGGATTGTGACCAAATTAGGGGTGGAGAGTGGTGGTGGGGGAACTGGCATGGTAAGTATTTCTAACAAACGTGCACGGATAGCAACCAATTTCTTACAAGGCAATGCTTGTTACTTTTATATAGGTTAAAAGACTACGGTCAAAAGTTTGTGGACACCCGATCATCACACCTGCTTTTAAAATTCCTGTTCCAGATTTATTTTCTAATGGAAAGGACTTGGATTTTGAAAAATGGCTGTGAGGATTTCCCTGTAGAGGTACTGAAGTCAGAGGTCCCAGAGGTCAAGAATATACTCAGACCCTTACTGTTTGAACCAGGTGAAACATCTGTACAAGTGTAGTATGTGTTTCCAGTTTTAGGGTTAGCCCAGCTCTGTGTGTGATGGTCAGGTGTCCATAAACTTCAATTTATGTGCAAGTTTTATACACTCACACTGCTTGAGTAGCCAAGACTATAGTTTAGGCCAGTAGTTTTCAACTTCATACCTGGGAACCTGCTGCCCTGCACAGTTAACTCAACCTGGAAGTGAAACAGCACATAGGTAGCACAAGTTAACATTCACTTTTTACTTGTTGTCTAATCAAGGTGAATACAAATATTGAGTTGGATTAAATGGGTTGAAATGGAATAGCATAGTTAAAACTGAGCATTTTATAAATGCTTGCTGTTAGTTTACTCAGTGTGAAATAAAAACTGATAACGTGAAGTCTATTGCAGCAAACATCTCATGAAACTTGTACTTTGACATTTTAGAAAGATCATAAATAGGGATCCTGCTGCATATTTAAAGCATAGATACAGAGGATAAAACAAAGATCTCCTAATGTGTAATGTTTTTTTTCCCCAGTTGAATCATAGCTCAGATTTGTATTGAGTTTGTTTAAAAAAAAAAAAACAATGTGCAATACAATCCTAATGCAACTCTATAATCCCTGTAATTCCACAAACAGTTGGAAATAAATATAAATATCACTCAGACTGTCTTTTTGATTTTTCTTTTCTTTATGGGTGCTTACATATAGAAATACTGTCCTTTTGTTGTAGTCGTCCATCATTCAGCTATCCACATCCTTTAAACAGCGTTTCATTCATTTGTTCATGATTTCCTTTTCATTATTTATTGCATAGCATCTATCCTATTGTGTTTACTCTCCTACGATTCCCGCTTAGGCTTCACCAAATAGTTTTTGTTTCACGTGATATAGATCATTTGTTGCAGGGAAAACATCAAGTGGTCATTTGTAGATGCGACTTTGAACTTTGTAGCTGTTCTCCACAGTAAATGCCCCTCACTTCTAAAAAAACAAAACAAAAACAGAAATATATATTTTTTTTGTCAGGCAAATGTAAAAAATTTTAATCCTTTAACAGCCAGATTGGGACTGAATCTTTTAAATTAATGGTCTTAATGGGATCCACCTTCTCGTTTCACAGTTACGTGGTGAATTTGTTCATATAAAACACTTCTCAAGCGATCATTTGTTTTCTGTAGTGTATGAGCATATAAACACCAACTATTACCTCTTTTGGTATATTTATGATGTTGATTATTCCGAATGTTTGTACAAGAATAGACTGTTTTTCATTGTGTGTTCTGCTTTAGTTAGTGGTTTAGCTATATTGCAGAGGTGCAACTTAAAAAAAAATGTAACGTATTAAATTCCATGTTTTCTAACGTTTTCTGTTGCACATGCTTTTTTTTTTGTTGTTTTGCTAATCTGGAATGAACCAGAAGCAGCTTCTAAGAAGTTCTTGTGAGAAATAAGTAACAAATGAATATAAACACGGTCTGATATTTTAGGCTGTTCTAGTGCTTTGAGATTTTGCTGAACGATTCTATAGTTTTCTTGCTGTATTTTGCAATAAAGAAGTTTGTGTCGCACTGAAGAAATGTCAGCGCAAAATAAAATGAATACTGTCACAATCGCATCTTGAGTAAAGTATTTGAATCGCTCATCCATTTTTCTTGCTTTTGGCTCACGTTCTTTCGTATACGCTGCATAGTATTTAAAAGGGATGTTGCATGTTGTGGCCAAATAAGAAGGAAGGTATATAGATACCCGTTTTGCTCTTATGTAACAGTAAGCAAGACCCAAATGAACTGACACAAGGCATTATATTTGATCATTTTTGAGAAGTATCCAGTTTGTTATTTAATAGGTTTAGGCTCATCTCGAGGCATCACTTCTTTTGTTTTATATGAATTGTATATCATTTGAAAGTACAACATGGAAAACAAAATTCATGATATTGAATACTTGCTCAGGGAACATGATATGGGGAACATACTGGCAGAACGGATGCATCTTTTATGCAGGATTTAGTGTTGTGTGGTAATGGGGTTTTGTTTGAATTTCACATTGTTGATCTCAACAGGAGAGCAAAGGAGTGTGTGTGTGTGTGTGATGAAGACATGACCATTCTCGTGCTTTTTCCCTCGAGCAGGGCCGTATGCTTTAATAACGACGGTTTTGAAATCTGTCCACAGATCAAGGCTAAAAACTATGACAAGGTTGAAAAGGTAAGCTTTTTTCCCTCTCTAGCCCTTCATGATGCTACTGATTTGAATGCATGAACTTCGAGCGTGTCCTGAGAAGTTAGTTGATTAGTGAGAAAGGTCATAAATGTCTTAAATGTATATTTACACTTTGGATCCGAAGATCGTTAGTTCAAATCCCAGCCGCGCCATGCTGCAACTTCGGGGCCTTTGAGCAAGGCCCTTAACTCTATAGCTCCTCTGGTGTCTGAGAGAAATGTAAGTAGCTCTGGATAATGACGTCTGTCAAATGCCATAAATGTGTATATATAAACCTTAAATTATAAACTATATGGACAAGTCACTTTTCTAGCCATATGTGGTTCTTCCCCAAACTTTAACTACAAACCTGTTTCAGCATGACAATGCCCCTGTGCATAAAAATGAGCTCCATGAAGAAATATTGGAGTTCTGACCTCAAATTGGAGCGCTGACTGCACCCCAGGCCTCCTCAATCTACATCAGTACCTGACTTTACTAACACCCTTAATGGCTGAATGAGCACAAGCACGCTCCAAAATCGAATGAACCGTCCTCCCAGAAGAATGGAAGTTTTAACGGCAAACCCAGATGTTCAGAAAGCACATACGAGTGTCTGTCAGGTGTCTACAAACTTTTGTCCATATAGCGTATTTGGCTGCTCATCCGCGGATCGTCAGTAGTGTTTACGTACCTGATGGCACGTTGGGGACGAGTGTCAAAGGGTCTTCAATTTGAACTGAGCCACAATTTTCACTTTCTATATCAAAATCAAAACTTGTTTCATCGGATCTGGAAACCTGAAATCATGCGATCGACGCCGTTCTAAACATCATGCAGATAGGACTTTGTATACCACAGTTTCAAAGAAAAGTCCTGTTCATTACTTAATTTCAGTGTGCTAGGGAAAGAAACATTCAGTGGAGGGTTTGGTGGTCACGGATACCTCTACAGCACAACTTTTTAAATCCTTTGACAAATCTTTTTGTTTGCAAATCTTAATTCACATTCTTTGGCACTGGAAGATCTAGATATCTTCTTAAAGCCACACACACGCACACATGCCCAGTGCCTTTTAGCAAGCAATTTTATTCTCTTTTGCATTTCAAATCAAAAACAAAATGAGGAATTAAGCACCTTGGGACATGTGGTTGCAAGAAACGTAGATGGTGTAATGACAGTTACAATTGGACAAGTGGGTTATTTGAATAATTTATATTGAGTTTATGGAACATATGCAAAATGAGTTGATCAGTCATGTTATAACAGCTATAAACGTTCATCCTCTCGCCCACCTCTGTAGTAGGACAAACCACAGCTAGTCATGTTAAAGACTCCTCCTTTGTGGAAAATGTAAGGTGCTGTGCGAGACTAAGATTCTCCCTACAGAAAAGTATAATCAGCGATTTTGCATGTTCTTTGTTTATTAAAAAACAAAGGTTTAACTTTCCCATAAATCGATGTGAATTGGAAGTTACTATAGGTATTAGAACAAATATAAAACAGCTGATAGTATTAACAGAGTGGCAGTTTAGAAAAAATATACTTCAAAAAAAGTTTGCCCAATCGGCTTTAAGACCGGTTTCATGTCAACATAAACACAGATTAATTAAATTACATACATCGCAGAACTAAATTTGAAGTGATATGAGAGGTGAACATGTGTAAATACCAGTGTTGGACAAAACATTTGAATCTTTTATGTTCTATAATGCACAATCGATTAAAACATTGTAGTGGCTTAAACAAAGGTTGGTGAGGTTAGGTTAAAGGCAAATGAAATGCAGTAGGCATCCAAACATTAGTCCAAATTAAAAAGAAAAGAAGTCCAATTATGCTACATTTATGATGGATGCCACTAGTGAAAATTCAATAAAATCAATAAGCATTGTAGTGCAGTAGGATAAAGTAGGTGTCTAGTGTATTGTTCTGGAGTCTGGATTACTCACATAAAGGAGAAAGTGAATATTAATCCATTCTACGTTGTTAAAAAATGAGGGGTGTCCCCAACTGTAGATTTACATAGTGCCTATAGTCGACTGGCTATTGAGTCATGTGTGTGTTTGACAAAAGGTAGTCAACAAGTGGCCAACTTTCTAATAAAAAAAGATCGAAACTGACGATGCCTTTCTACCTTTTTACAGTTGAAATGAAAAGCAATTTGTGAAAAGATTTTAAGCCTATTTTGGCTCAATAAACCTAAATACACATTACATTTACAATATTAGCAAATCAAATCAGCTGATGTTGGATTTATTCCTGCACATAAAAAATATTTATTAAAGGCTTCTTTCTTTCTGCATTTTATGACAGCATTTTCATTCTAGGCTGTATATGCTCTTATTGGGAGAAAACCTGTAGTTCTATGTGAAATCAAGCATTGAGCACCCCCATATAACAAAAAAATGGCACGATCCTCATTTCATAACACCTCTGCGAAGATTTGAATAAGATTGGTAATTGAATTAGGCTCCTCCCATTGAAGCATCGAAACTATTTGGGGTCACCCCTATTAAAAATATTATTAAATATGGGTGGGGGGGAGGATTCATGCCACAGATTTTGGATTTGATGTAAATTGTCCTTTCAATACAGTGACAACAAGGTGACCTGATTACGTTTTCTTGCTCAGCTCTTCCAGAGATGCCTCATGAAGGTTCTGCACATCGACCTGTGGAAATGTTACCTTTCGTATGTGCGAGAGACGAAAGGAAAGCTGCCCAGCTACAAGTACGTCGTTTGTGAGGAAATGTCGAAGCAAAATGTTCATGCGATGACTGTAACTGTCGAAAATGTATGGACCCTAATAATATTTGCATTGACAGGGAAAAGATGGCGCAGGCATACGATTTCGCCCTAGACAAAATCGGAATGGAGATCATGTCATACCAGGTAAGTGTATATTAATGTGCGGCTCGATTTGTTTTTATTTTTCGCCCTGTAGCACACTTGATTCCATTCATGTTTTGTTCTCTCTTCAGATATGGGTGGACTACATCAACTTTCTCAAAGGAGTGTAAGTGCGCTTAACTTCGGGGAAAGTCAGTTTTGCCTCTTTTTCGTTTTTTTTTTTAAGCATGGATTTCAAATCTTTTGCCGTGTGTTATAGTGAAGCGGTGGGCTCGTATGCCGAGAACCAGAGGATCACGGCAGTACGGAGAGTATATCAGAGAGGCTGCGTCAATCCCATGATCAACATCGAGCAGCTGTGGAGAGATTACAGCAAATATGAGGAGGTGAGAAGTGGGTCTTATTGGAGAAAAGTGTATTGTGGTACAGGCTGTGGATCTGTGCTCAGTGGTGACAGTACCGAAGTAAATGTAATTCATTACTTGAGTAGCTTTTTCACGTATCTTTTTTTTACTGAAGTATTTCCATTTGGGGAGACTTTTACTTTAACTTCTCTACATTTCAAAGTAAAGAACTTATTACTCAACTACATTTTGCAAAATCAGTCGGTCCTTTTTATTTCGGAGTGGATAAAATCGTAACTGTTCAAGCACAAAGCAATCCAATGATCAGTGTAGAGTTTTGAACATACAGTTTAGCGTCAGTCCAACAGCAAGCAAAACATTTAGAGAGGAATAAATGATTGAAGAAACTCCCGACAAAACACCCGTGCACTTATTGGCGTGATTTTCTTTTAGTAGTTGTAAAGAAGGTTTTGGGCTCATGATCATTTTAATTGACATCAATCAGTGTTTGACTCATTAATATCATTCTATTAAGAGTAACATTGGAGTCTTTTCACATGAGCTATGTTGATCGAGTCTTGTGACAAAAATGCTATGATGGCTATAATGTTCCTCTTAAATCATAGTACTTTGGATACTTAAGTACATTCGAAGGCAAATAGAAATACACAAAAACGACTTGATTAACGTGGGAAAATGTTTTGTTTTTTTCCATCTGTGACTCATATGTATTACTGTACATGTTACACAGTGAACCTCTTTTCCATTTTAAAGGGTATCAATATTCACTTGGCCAAAAAGATGATTGAAGATCGAAGCAGAGACTACATGAACGCTCGGAGGGTCGCCAAGGTACACGCTTCTTGCTGTGTACAGTACAGTTTATGTAAAGTGCAGTTTTGACTATGACTTGTTGAAGTGATTTTATGATCGATGTGGCTGCTTGTCTGCTGTTCCTGCAGGAGTATGAAACTGTGATGAAGGGTTTGGACCGAAACGCACCGTCTGTGCCCCCGCAAAACTCTCCTCAGGAGGCCCAGCAGGTGGAGATGTGGAAGAAGTACATCCAATGGGAAAAGAGTAACCCACTACGCACAGAAGACCAAACACTTATCACTAAAAGAGGTGACAATACTACCTCATCATCATAAACACAATCCCAGCATCTTGTACACTGTGAAGCTTTTATTCTCGTTGTAAAGCTGTGATCTGATGTGTTCATAATTACAAACTGTTCCTGTGTTATTAATATCATCATCATAAACAGAGCTCAAAGTCTCAGGCAGCCGAGATGTGATATCTGACTAAATAAAGTGTCTCTGTGATTGTTCCTGCAGTGATGTTCGCTTATGAGCAGTGCCTTTTAGTGCTCGGCCATCATCCTGACATCTGGTACGAAGCTGCCCAGTATCTGGAACAATCCAGCAAGCTACTAGCAGAAAAAGGGGTTTGTGGCTTTCCTTTCAATTGCCATTGTGATTAGTTTTTAATACATGTTTGCAGGCAAGATTCCTATTGTCATGCTCCCTCCAAAGCCCTCTCGCCCCCTTCGTAGCTCCGCCATTCAACCACAATTCTCCACCCCCACGCTATACAAATCATTCACAACTTTCCATATAAAAGATTAAACACATTTTATAATCATTGCAAAATTGAATAAATTCAAGTATGTAACTTAATACTGTATATCAAACTTCAGCAGAAAAACGGGTAAATAATTACAATTGTCTGGGTTGGCGGGGAGGCAGGGAAGCTCCCTGGCGCCCCTCCCTGGTTTTCCTATGCCTATGTTTTTGTACAATATTTCCGCAATAACTTGCTGTATTAAGAGTAAGGAATGAAATATGTTGCAGCGTGATGTTCGAACAGGGTGGTAGGACTCTTGATTGTTTTCCAATAACAGCAAAGTGTCTCATACCAAGAGGCAACTTGCTGTTATTGGAAAACAATCAAGAGTCCTACCACCCTGTTCGAACATCACGCTGCAACATATTTCATTCCTTACTCTTAATACATCTTGCCAATAGTTACTTTTTTTAAAAGAATTAATGAATGTCCTATAGTACTTCATTTGTTCCTTTTAATTTTGTGAAATGTTTGCAAGACATAAAATGTACGTGGTAACAGGGACTGATAACAGCTACAACAGTACATTACAGTAGTAGTTCTTCTTTGTTGACATTAATATGAGCGCACATCTCATGTTACAGGTGACATGGGGGAGATAAAATGCAATGCTGTCTGTTGGAAAACTCCCTGACTGTTTTCAGCATTCACCATCTTAAAGATTTTAGTTTTTTATATCTAAATGCTTTAAAAATCAAATATTACACGTCCACACAAGTCCTGTAAATGATGTAGCTGTTACTATAGAAACAATAGTGAAATTATACTAAAAAATACTTGCGCTTGTGATTGGAAATACAAACACTATTATAGTCAAAGCAGCTTTTCCAAAATGATAAATAAATAAAACTAAGCTAATGGGATTTTTGAAACGTTTTAGCGGTTTTTCATTAATGGGTAAATGCAATTGCAATTTATTTCAGTTTCATTTCAACACCATCTTTGTATTTTTAGGACATGAACAATGCCAAGCTGTTCAGCGACGAAGCTGCTAACATTTACGAGCGTGCCATTTCAACGCTTCTGAAGAAAAACATGCTGCTTTATTTCTCTTTTGCTGATTATGAGGAGGTGAGGCCTTGAGTTTTGTTCACCCCTGAGATCTCGTTTTTTTCCCAATTTAATTTTGGTTATATAGCACATTTAACAATGGATACTTTTACAAAGCAGCTTTACAGAATAAAATTGATTAAGTATAAATTGCACTCATCTATGAGTCCCTAAAGGTTAATCTCTATACAAGGTGGTATCAAAAAGTTTCGAGACTAATGGTGCTAACCGCCGCTATTTTGACCCCGTACTTTACCACGTCTGCGATTTCATCATGAACAGTAAGTTAGAACAAACTTCCGTGTGAAACCGGGTGAATCTGCCACAGAGACTTTGGACATCTCATGCATCTGACATACGGCGTTTCTGCAACGAGTCGTTCGAACATCACTGATCAGGACGAGAGATCGGGAATAGACCTTCAACTAGATCAACCAACTAAAATGTCGAAACCATTTGGCAACTCGTTCATGATGATCGTCGGAGAACGATCAACATGATCTCACTTCCGCACCCACTCTACTCGCCAGATTCGGCTCCTGCGGACGTCACCCTTTTGCCAAAGATGAAGATCCAGCTCAAAGGTCATCATTTTGACACCCTTGCAGAGATTTGCACAGAAGGTGCATTCCAGAAGTGGCAGGAACGCAGGGAGCGTTGTATTGCTGTGTGAGGAAACTATTTTGAAGGTGATATTATGTAAACATAAATAAATAAAGTGCTTTCTTGTAAACAGAGCGAATCTCAAAACTTCTTGATACCACCTCATAAGTTCATTCCTAATCAGAGAGACAGTGGTATGGAAAATCTCCCTTAAATGGTGATGGGGAGAAACCTTTAAAGGATCCAGACTAAAAGGAGAACCCATTCTCATTTTGGTGACATCAGATATCTATTTATTGACTTTCCATCATTGTTGAGGTTATCAATTGTTCACCAATGGACACAAATGGTCATGGCAGTTGTAATAAACGATTAAACGATTCTAGCAGAACTGTTCATGTTCATTTCAGTCCAACGCCATTTTCCTGGTACTTAAGTGGTACTACATTCAGAGTAGCTTAATGTATTTTGTGGTGGTTTATACAACTGAGCAGTTAAGAGTCAAGAACTTTAGCCACCTTTTCTCATTGTCATCTGTTCCACAGAGTCGTATGAAATATGAAAAAGTCCACAGCATTTACAACCGTCTTCTGGCCATAGAGGACATTGACCCAACCTTGGTGAGTTATTGTGTTTATTTATTTAATAGTTGATTTATTCCACCCCACAATGAAGAATAAGAGAACTTTAATCTTTTGAAAAGCTGAGATGTTTAAGACCACCGTAATGCTTGTTTTGTGCCACTGCTCAGGTTTACATCCAGTACATGAAGTTTGCCAGAAGAGCAGAGGGAATCAAGTCCGGGCGCTCCATTTTCAAGAAGGCCAGAGAGGACGTCAGGACGCGGCATCACGTTTACGTTACGGCCGCTCTCATGGAGTACTACTGCAGCAAGGTGATGCCTAATGAGCTTTTCCGAATTAAAAAATTACCAACTAAATTCAAACCTTTTAAAAATTCGTTTTATTTCAAAAGCGCTGCTGAATCTGATTGGTCAGAAGGTGTTTAGGGTGGTGATTAGCGATCTATACCGGTGCTTAATTTAATTCAAATAAGAGGTTTTTATTGATGTTTATTGGTGTCATATTCAGAGGTTTTATTTATTTATTTATTTATTTATTGTGAGAGTCTTCAAGACGGGATCAGACTGCATGTGTAGATTGCAAAATAATAAAGTTTGCAATAATTGGCACCAGATTAGGGAAGTAACAAAGTACAAACACTTTGTTACTGTAGTTAAGTAGATTTTTTGGTATCAGTACTTTACTCCACTATTTATTTATTTTTAACTTTTTACTTTCACTCATTACATTTTTACACAAATATCTGTACTTTCTACTTCTTACAAACCAGACTTGTTACTTTAGATGTAATTTATAGGGTGACATGATCAATATTTTTTCTTCTCACCTCGTTTCCAGCCCATTAACCTCTTTCCTGTCATTGCGTGGCTTTTTCAATCTACCACTGGTGTATCATTTCCTGGCTCTCACACACCACAGACTAGTTTACGAAGCTCACAATGAGCAGGCAGAAGGCAACAAGAAGTCTGGTGTTAATAGTAGTAATGGCTAATTTTTACTTAAGTACAAGTCAGAGCCCATACTTTTATAACTTGAGCGAAAAAGTGTAGTCAGTACTTCAACTTTTACCAGAGTGGTTTAAAACATAAGTATATGTACTTCTAATTGAGTGAAGGATGTGAGTACTTTTGCCATCTATGATTGTCACGCAAGACGAAAATCTGTTATGAAACAGCTGCTCACCTCTGGTCTTATCAATGTTTTTGATCGGTACTGAACACTAGAGGGCGTAGTTAAGTGTAAATTTTAATTTAGTGCTCAGGGTCAAGAATATGGAATCCCGTTTCCGCCACTGAATAAAAAGAATTATAATTAAAAAGTTTTTCCACAATTTAAAAAAAAAAAGAAATTCTTACTATTCACTATTTACTATATAATCCATTGTTTATTTACTAAGAATTTAATCTCGTAGTTTTCGTACTTTGCCAGAAAGTGTGTCAAATAAGTCGCAAAAATTTGGAATTGTGAGATATAAAGTCAGAATTGTGAGAAAAGAAGTCAGAATTGCGAGATATAAAGTCAGAATTGCGAGAAAAAAAGTCAGAATTATGAGATATAAAATCGAATTGTCACATAAAGTCAGAAAAAATATTAGAGAATGTTATAGAGTTGGATCCCTAAAGGTGATCCAGTGGTGACTCTGGCAAGGAAAAACTACCTGAGATGAAACCTTAAGAGAAACCAGACTCAAAATGGAACCCATCCTCATCTGGGTGGCACTGAATGTCCATTCATTATAGTTTTATAATTGTTGAGGTGTACTGTTCAGTGAACTGTTCACTCATGGGCCTTGGAATTCAGAACTGTTCATTCAAATTGCAGTCCTGAGCCATTGTAACAGCCTGTTGATATTAATTACAGTCCACATCTATCCTCATAGTTCTTGAGTTGCTCACTAACTTCATGGATCTTCAAGCTGTTCAGGTGGAACCATCCCCAGCTACGCAGCGTGTTCTCTAAATGCTATATCCAATGACTGACCATTCATTTAAACCTTGTTAGTTCCCTTTGGCAGGCTTGACATTGGATCTAACTCCTGTCTTCTGACTTTTGTTTTTCAGGACAAATCAGTGGCTTTTAAGATCTTCGAGCTTGGTCTGAAGAAATACGGAGACATCCCTGAGTATATTCTGGCGTACATCGATTACCTCTCTCACCTCAATGGTGAGATCGGAGTATTTTTCCAACTCCAATTTGCTTTCGATTCCTGATTTCCCTTCTTTACAAATTCCCTTTGTTCGGCTGCCAAACAAACGCCAGCAGATATTTGTTAGCAATAAACGTCAGCGTGTTTCAGGATCCCAAAGTTCCTCTTTTGGTTGTTCAGGACCGTAAAACTCGACAGGATGAAAAGATAATGATTTAATGGTCATGTTTTCTCTGTAATGTTTACTGGAAAATGTTGCTCTGTCACATATATTTCAAATCATATTACAGTGGAACCCGGTTATGTCGCCGGCCTAGGGATCGATGATTGAGATAAACGAAAACCAATATGGCGGCAATATATTAACGTGCTTGAAATTTCTTTATGTACATGATGTGCGTTATTAAATGAGAATGCATGCACGTGTTTTTGGCGATTTGTTTGATTGGTCATGCGGATCGAGATAACCTGTTATGCGGATAAGGAGGCAGAAGCCAAAGTAAACGCAAACAAAGTTTATTGAGAATACTCAGGAGATAATCCACCAATACTTGTAGCGAAGCAGTAATATCCAGTGGTGCGCTCCGGGAGTGCGGTCCACGAAGTTCTGTGAAAGCAGAGACAGTTCGTGTAGAGAATCCACGGATCCGCGTTATGGAAAGCGCAGCGCTGGGCAGCAACGGATAAACGTGGTGCAGACAGCGTGAACATGGAAAACAGCAGGATCAGGGTAATCCGGGGTGCAGCCATTGAGAAAATGCGGAGTCCGAGAAGAAGGGTACGTAGCGGGATACTTATACGCGATTACACACTGTTCGTTTTCTTCGCAGAGGACAACAACACAAGAGTGCTGTTTGAGAGGGTTCTGACTTCTGGAAGTCTTTCTTCGGAAAAATCAGGGTTAGCAATCTTTTTTATTTCTAAATTAACTTCTAAATTAACCAGCCTCATTTAGCATGCCTTTGTATGCAATGCACACCCAATTAATCTGTATTAACATGTGTGGAATCCACAGGGAGATCTGGGCACGCTTTTTAGCATTTGAAAGCAACATTGGAGACCTGGCCAGTATCCTGAAAGTGGAGCGCAGACGCTTCCTGGCGTTTAAAGAGGAATACGAGGGCAAGGAGACGGCTCTGTTGGTGGACAGATACAAGTTCATGGATCTGTACCCCTGCTCCACCAGCGAGCTTAAAGCTCTCGGGTACAAGGTGCGATTAAAGCTTTTCTTCCACAATGTATTAGCTGCCACACTGTATCAAATTAAGCCACCTGACCTTTTCAGCCGTATGTGTTTTTTCCCCCAAATAGTAACCACAAAGCTAAAGGTGCACAATTGCATGGGATGCCACTAGATGCATTAGCAATCAATTTTGCCTTCACTTGAATGAGGAGACCCAAAGGAAATCCAGCTCTATGAGCATATTCGTAACTCTGGTTGGAATGGATTTTCTAACACCCCTTTGGCTGAATAAGCACAAATCGTCACAACCACAGTATTCCTAGAAGAGTGGAGGTTATTATAACCGTAAATGAGGGACTAAATGCAAAATAAGATTTTTAAAAAGCACATGCAAGTCTTATAGTCAGGTGTCCACAAACTATTGTTCATATAGTGTATTTTAAAGTACGGAAAAGATTTTCGGTCATTCAAATGCTTTTAATTTTTTTTTAACATTTTTGTAACTGAATCTTGAAGTCAAGATTGACTCTTCTTTATATTGTAATTATTTTTTGTGAATCAAAATGTATTCAAATTAAATCCATTTAAAATATGCATTTGATTTAATTCTTGCTTATTTGTTGTCATGCTTAATATTTTGCAATTTTCTTGCCTAGTAGACATTACATTTAAGTCACATTCACGAACTGTCTCGTTTATTAGGATGTGTCCCGTGCCAAATACGCCTCTCTGATCCCAGAGGCTGTTGTTGCACCTTCTGCCCCGACGCTGAAGGATGATGGAGACCGTAAACCGGAGTATCCCAAACCAGACACCAACCAGATGATCCCCTTTCAGCCTCGACATCTTGCCCGTAAGGATCTACGTTCAAATTTCAAACGTCCTCCCTGCTTTTAATGTTCACTTCTTAAACGAATATCATTACAATAGCTAAATTGTGGTCATTAATTCTGATACCCAAAGTTTATTATTGTACCTGCTGTAAATTTAGATGCATCTTGTTGTTTGTCTTTATCCTGTGCTCTTATTTAACAACATGTCTGTGTGTGGCAGCCCCTGGCCTGCACCCTGTTCCAGGTGGAGTGTTTCCTGTTCCCCCTGCTGCTGTGATCCTCATGAAACTGCTGCCTCCTCCAAATTGTTTCACTGTGAGTATTACCATCTAATGCCTCAGATAAATCATACATTAAATATACACGAAGCACCCAGATTTGCTCTTTTAAGAACTTCCACGCTGAACATGTTCCACTAGATTTTGAAATGAACTTGTGGAGATTTGTGCTCATGCAGCTACAAGGGTTAAAATAAAAATCAGGAAGTGATGTAGATTGAGGAGGCCTGAGGTGCTCTCAACGTTCCAATTCATCCCAAAGGGGTTCAGTAGGGTTGAGGTCCGAGCTTTATAGCAACAAGATCTTTTACTTTAACCCATGTAATCTATATCTTTATGAAGCACAGTTTGTTCACGGCAGCATTATAATGCTGGAACAGGTTCTAGTTGAAGTGAAGGGAAAATGTAATGCTACTCCATCCAAAAACATTCTATACAATAATTTGTTTTTGCTCAAAATATAAAATATTGAAACAAATCCTCATTTAGAGTTTCTTGCCCGCTAAGATTTTTGAGTTTTTGTGGAACTCTTGAACAACACTGGAAAATCACTGATCAACCATCAGCACATAGTCCATCAATGGCTCCATCCAACATTCTGGCTTTGCTCCGAGTTGCTCAGTAGCTCCTGATTTCATAATCTCAAATAACTTTATAATAGAGCAAAGGACATTCCAGTGCTCATGTTAGTTCTCACTGTCCAGTGTTTTGTATTGTTTAAAGATTTATAATCACACTCTTGATATCACCCAAATGAGGATGGGTTCCTCTTTCGAGTCTGGTTCCTCTCAAGGTTTCTTTCTCATAACATCCAAGGGAGTTTTTCCTCGTCACAGTCGCCACGGCTGCTCAACAGAGGTGTCTGTTGTGAAAAGCGCTATAGAAATAAACTTGACTTGAGAAGTTAATATGGACAGCGACAAGAGAGTGGCAGAAAATGGGAGTCTGATACATGTCCTTTTCTTACAGTGTTAAGTCTTCAAACATTCATTGAAGAACAACCCTGCATTCTCTGAATCTCTGCATCCAAA
The DNA here is from genome assembly GCF_014805685.1 of Silurus meridionalis. Lineage (NCBI taxonomy): Eukaryota > Metazoa > Chordata > Actinopteri > Siluriformes > Siluridae > Silurus > Silurus meridionalis. The sequence goes on from NC_060896.1 coordinate 22,295,718, forward strand.
GGCTTTCTATACAATTGTGTAGCTCTAAATTTGAGGGTAAAGAACCAAGTATGGCTAGAAATGCTGCATTCAAGTTCATCTGAGCAGACATACAGTTCAATACACCAATTTGCATAAGATTTGAATTGAGCATTCAGGAAATTGGTGGAATTATACTTTAATATCAAATACGACTGTACACATGATGCATAAATTAACACCATTGTCTTTATTAAGGCCTTTACTTTAGTTATTAATGCTGTGTTCAAAAGTCCACATGACCTTTTGAATGTATATGTGAACGGATCAGCGAAATATCAACTGGAATTATTTGTGTTAAATTTGTGTTGTTTGTGTTGGAGTATAATCTGCTTTTTTCACTTTCTCAAGTAAATTTTTTCACTAAACATCTCTTTTCTCACAGGGTCCATTTGTCCAAGTGGATGAGCTCATGGAGACGTTCAGAAGATGCACACTGCCAGAGAGTACGTTTATCAAACTGTCATCGTTTTTTAAGAAATTATATTTTAGTCAAATGTTCGTTTTTTTTTTTTACTGCTTGGTTCGTTCATGGGACACGAAGGTGCTTTATGAAAATGTACGATCGATTTTTTGTGGGGTTTTTGTTTTGGAAAATGTGGTTAGTGTTTATTTCATTGGTGGATATTAGAAGAATTATGTTTGTAAGTAGTAAAGTTTGTTTGTTGACTGAAGTGTTTATTGTAGGGAGTGAATTCAGTGTCCAATATTGAATGATGATGCGTAGTGATTGTGGGATAAGTAGAACGTGGTGTTTGATAGGAATTGTTTAAATGCGTATAATGTTTATTAGTGTTGAAATATAAGTTAGATGGTGGTGTGGTTGGAATTGTGGTGCATTTGTGTGTTGATTAACCTGATCACCCGGTGAATATTGGGTCTTAATATTTTCTTCCATAGATTTTTTATGAGAAATATTCTTTCACTGGTTTATTTAGCTGCTTGGTTTTTTAGATTTGTTGAATATTAAATGCACAGTGGAATTGGTCTGGGGATGTTGCGTTCATTCTTCTTTTGTCTTATTAAATTATAAACACGTTAAATATTTCAACAACGCCTCATTTGTGTTAGTTTTGTGGTGCTCTTGAACAACATTGGAAAAATAGCTGATCAACCATCAATGGCTTCATCCAACATTCTGGCTTTGCTCTTGTCCTTTTCTTACAGTGTTAAACTGTGCACTAAGTCTTTAAACACTCATTGAAGAACAGCCCTGCATTGTCTAAATCTGTTTTTCCAGCTTGTATCATATTGCACAAATGAATCCAGAATGGACATTTTGTTCTGGAAAAAAAAGGCTGTTAATGAAATGTTTTTACTTCCAGGTCAGAATTGTTAGAGTGGAAATATTGTGCACTTTAGGACATTGATCATATTTGGCATTGTGAGCTGTTTTCTCACTTGCCTGTGAGTCATAAAAGTGTTAACGCCATCGTAATTCATGTTTTGTTTTCAATTGTGACTCAAAAAGTGAATGAACTCAACATACCTGGACCCAGTAGATGATTGAAGGTTAGAAGAGTGGTGTTTGTAGTTGAATTTGGGTAGTGAATTTGACACTCACTATAAACTGATCTCCATTGTACTGCTACAAACGATTGAAATATCTGCTTAGATGAAACTTGCTCTGCTTAATTCTTTGCTGCTGTTCTCTTTTCTCTCTCTCTGTGTGTGTGTGTGTGTGTGTGTGTGTGTGTGTGTGTGTGTGTGTGTGTGTGTGTGTGTGTGTGTGTAGCTGTAGAAGCTGCGGTGGAGTTGATCACAGGCAGCCGTGGTGATGTTCCCGGAGAAGGAAACGGACCCATCGAGAACCATGCGCTAACCAACAAATCACTGAAGAGGTCCAACCCTGATTCAGATGAGGAAGAGGAAAAAGGTGCTATCGCTCCACCGGTCAACGACATCTACCGTGCCAGGCAGCAGAAGCGTATCCGATGAGTCCCAAACAAAAAATGGTGCTTATTATGGACTAACTGTTCCTCCAGTGGGGGTTCGGGGGGGATGTCTTAGCTTTCCCCTTTATGGATGGTTTTTATTGTCAGGCTGTGTGAACACAAACAACCACATGCACACCCACACACACACACAGTGTGTTGTGAACTGGAAAGTTTCACCTACAGTTGACCTCTCCCCCCCAAAAAAAACAGAGGCGTGTGACTCATTGTGTTTGACTCGACTTTTCAGCTCATTCGAGTTTCATCTTAATTTTTTTTTGGTCTGTTTTTTTTTGAAGGGTTTTTTTTCTTAGTGTTTTTTTTTTTTTTTTTTAAACAGTTTTATTTTTAAAACTGAGTGGCTCCTATTGTACAAAGTTTTATTCTGGATGTTCATTGATACATAGTACAGAGCTTGCCATGTGTAGTCCAGTGAAAACACCACAAACATCATTTTGTAGTTGAATGGAAATTTCACTTCACTTCCAATAAAACAAACTAAAGAAGTTTGTCCACTTTCTTTTACATTAAGATCATATGGATCCAGGTGCATTATATTTTGCATAACTTTAACAGGGGAAAATTTAAAATGGACTATTTGCGTTAAGTAGGCTTACATTTAATAACATTTGTAATGAATGCCAAAAAAGGGTCTTTTGTTTTGCATTATTTATATGAATGTTGGGATTTAAAATGGTGTAAAACGGGTAAACCAAATATTATTCTGTGAGGGACACATCATTTTTCCTTTCTTTAACATGGGGTCTAGTCGGTCTGTAACAGAAAATGACATGAGTCAGAGTGACTACCAGTAGTATTGTGGAGATTTTATGATTTTAAATGTATTTCTTATTCCTCCTAATGCTAAAGCAGTTTATTATTGCGTTATGCACCATACAGGCAAAGAAGCATTACTTTTCAAGAGATACCTATTAAAAGAGCATAATTACTATCATAATGACATTTTTTTTTTCATATTCATTGCTATTGAAATCTGAACATGTCCTTACTTATGCATATGGTTGGTGGGTGAATCTAACAAATAATTAGGCTATGTTAATAAACAGAAGTTGACCGATAGTGGATTTTACTGATACTGATAGCTAAATTGGATCGTATTTGCTGATGACCGTTTAATCAAACAATTAAAAATGGATACTGTATAAATAACAAACTCTCTGTGTAAAATAGTACTGAACTTTAAAACAAAAATAACAATAAAAAAAAGGCACTGAATCATGAAGATGTGCTAAAGGATAAATAAATATGATTGTCAATAAATACAATTATATAATTAATTAATTATAAATATAATATAGCGCTCTCTGTGCAGCATGCATCTCACGTAAAAACAAACAGCACCAGTGATTCGCCTCTAGAGGCCGCTCTTGTCATGACAGCAGACTGGAAGCCGGAAAAACTATTGGTGTATATTTTTCAGATAGATGATAGTTTCAGCAATCAACTACCAATGTCTGACCTCTATTAAAAACTAAAGGAAATTTTAGTTAGAAGGCGTATATTTATTATCGAATACAGATATGATTTGAGTAAAAGATATTTTAACATTCAATTTTCTAAATGTCTCTGGCATCTGTCAGAGAGCCATACCAAATGTGGGGGCGGGCTGTAGTTTTTGTACCCCTGCTCTAGAACTTGGCTCTTAATCTTTAGATGCAAAATTATTGGACTCTACTTTTCTGGGGTGAAGAAAAACCAAGTAAACAATAGATAAATATGTGTAACTGCACATAGACAGGAACCTGGAATTGACCCTGCAGCTGTGCGGTAGCAATAGTACTTTCATACGCTTCATACCATTGCTTGGATAAATAGTTGATATGCTAAATATTTTGAATAGTTTTATAAGCAAATTTAATAATGTTTAAAAATGTTTGCATATTTTGGTGTAGTTGTCACAATGTACAGATTATTTTTCACCAAAATGATGACCAAATTGTTTCACCAAAACGTCACTGCAAAGCAACAGTCTCATAACTCAGCCTCATATTTCACATTATACCCGTGCCTAATTTGTAAATATGACCACAAGGCAGTTTTCGAAGTCTAATGCTCACATTCCGAACCTCATCCCCATTACGCATCAACAAAGAATACATTCTTCCCCAGCAGGACATGGAGAACCCGGACAAGACCGAGACTGACCTTTTCTTAACTGGCCCTTTACAGATGGCTTTTTCTCATGTTAGAACACCAAGTGCATTTTGGAGATGTTCACGTTCACCAGACCTATTTGGTGGCGTTTCAACTGTGATGGAGCGGCTTTATCTGCTAAGGTTGTGTTGTCATTCTCTGGATTGTGTACGTTAGAGACACTTTGTTTACCAGTTTTGGTAATCACAACAGTTGAACCAAAATTCCACTCAATGCCTAATATCCTGCTGCTATGGATTACAGCAAATCTTCATTTAATAGTTCTGCCATGAAGATATATTTAGCTGATATTTGTATGCATTACATTGATCAGGCATAACATAACATTATGACTGGTAAAGTGACTATCACTGATTATCGCTTCAGCATGGCACCTGTTAGTGGGTGGGATTTATTAGGCAGCAAGTGAACATTTTCTGCTCAAGATTAATGTGTTAGAAGCAGGAAAAATGGGCAAGTGTAAGGATTTGAGCAAGTTTAACAAGGGCCAATTTGTGATGTCTAGACGACTGGTCCGTGTGGTCCAATCCAACAGATGAGCTTCTATAGCTCAAATTGCTAAAGAAGTTGTTAATGCTTTACAGGTCAGGACTGTTTTGGCAGCAAAAGGGGGACCAACACAAGATTAGGCAGGTGCCCATAATGTTATGGCTGATCTGTATTATATACAGTACAGACCAAAAGTTTGGACACACCTTCTCATTCAAAGAGTTTTCTTTATTTTCATGACTATGAAAATTGTAGATTCACACTGAAGGCATCAAAACTATGAATTAACACGTGGAATTATATATGGAATTATATACATAACAAAAAAGTGTGAAACAACTGAAAAATTTCATATTCTAGGTTCTTCAAAGTAGCCACCTTTTGCTTTGATTACTGCTTTGCACACTCTTGGCATTCTCTTGATGAGCTTGATGAGTAGTCACCTGAAATGGTCTTCCAACAGTCTTGAAGGAGTTCCCTGAGAGATGCTTGGCACTTGTTGGCCCTTTTACCTTCACTCTGCGGTCCAGCTCACCCATCTCGATTGGGTTCAGGTCCGGTGACTGTGGAGGCCAGGTCATCTGGCGCAGCACCCCATAACTCTCCTTCTTGGTCAAATAGCCCTTGATGCCTTCAGTGTGACTCTACAATTTTCATAGTCATGAAAATAAAGAAAACTCTTTGAATGAGAAGGTGTGTCCAAACTTTTGGTCTGTACTGTATATAATTGCTTCCTGTTTGGGACACAAATTTAAAAGCACTACCAAGCTGCCACTGTTGGGCTTTTGACCAAGGCACACACTTAGGTGCTTTAACCCCAGCTTCCTGACAAGCTGGGCGGTGGTATATCAGTAGCTAAGCCTTCGGTGTACTGTTCAGAATATAGGGGGTTCAAGACACGATTTAAGCTGCCACTCTTGGGTCCCTTGAGCAAGGCCCTTAAACTGTCTGTAACATGTACTCTAAACTTTCTTACATCGCTGGAATATGCAGAAAAAGAACTGTGCTGTTACATAAATGTGACAAGTATAAAATAATGTTTATTACTCACTAATAGTGATTTGGAGAGTCAGAAATCTAGCTTATAACTAGTTAGTCTAGTTATAACAAACCATGAATTCTAGACTTACAGTTTAGTAAAACATTACTAACTACTCATCAGTTCTACTGCTTGAGTCTTAGAACGATTGGCAAATTAGACAATGTTTCTGATGAAGCCACAATGACATGAAAAAACCCTAACGGTTGTTGGACACAACCAAATAACTAGATTCCTAGCAAGTACACATACGTTCTACTGTTTGGGACAGAGCCATTAATATAACAAATATATTAATAAGAACTGGTCATAAATTCTTCTATATCACATTTCTTCTACTTTTGAATACAAACTGAGACAATGAGGAACAACAAAGGCTAGTAATTTGGAGTAGAGTCTAGAGCACTGGTACTAAACATTCAGGTGGGAGAGGATAATCACAAGGCTGCGATCATAGATCAGTATGAAAGCCTATTTATTAAAAAAAAAAAAAAAAAAGACAAATGCCTATGAGAGTCACATAATTTGAGAACAGTTACATCAGGACACAACCGTTTATCATTACAAGTCGGGAAAAAGCCTGATTAATATAACTGACCATTTTAATACAGGCATTATGTATGCATGATGTCACACTCTGACCTTAGTTTACTCATGCATTAAAAAAGTAAATAACATTTACAAATATACATATATATATTATTTTTACAATATTCACAACACATTGTACAGAATTTACATATCCGTTTATACAATCTTGTGCATTCCAGTAAAGCGATGTGTTATAGATTAGCACTGGATAGCTGGTTGCCGAAGTATTGCACGAATATCTCAGGATGTCCTCTGTAGAACTGTCCGAGCAGTCGGCGCTTTTCTTTTACAGAAAGTTTGGGGTTCTCATGAATGGTTCGAAGTAAAGCGTAAAGCTCCTCTTTAGTGGTTTTCTGTACTGTTTGCGTGTAACTGACCCTTGAAAGACGTCTACAGTAAGATGGACCTGAAAGAAACAGAAAAAACAGAACTGCTGTTAAATTTTGTCAATGTTTAGTACAGTATAGCTGTAGTACAGCTGGAACACGTTCAATACAATTTAATTTATTTTTATTTGTATAGCGCTTTTAACAGTGAACATTGTCTCAAAGCAGCTTCACACAGATAATGTGGTGATAAATTTATATGTTCTTCTTAAGTGTAAGTTTGACCCTGATGAGCGAGCAGGTGCGACTGTAGCAAGGAAAAACTCCCTGAGATGGCATAAGAAAGAAACCTTGAGAGGAACCAGACTCAATAGGGAAACCCGTCCTAATCTGGGTTGCACCGAATGTTCATTTATTACATATATATACAATGTTGCGGGGTACAGTGATGGTGATCAGAAGCAAACTGTAGTCCTGAGTCAGTTTGGGCCTCCTAGTTCAAGTTAAGGGAAGATTTCATGCTACCACGTCCTATACAATTGGTGTGCCTCCAATTTTGTGGAAAAAGTTTGAGGAAAAAAACACATGGCTGGAAAAATCAGGTGTCCAACTGCACATCCATGCATGAATGACATAATGGCTAATAATCATTAGGAAGATAGTGTGATGTATTTATACAACAGCAATTTACCAAAGCTATGTATTTGTTCTTTATCATGGAACGGCAAATTTGACATTTCATCCACTTACAGTTAAAGGTAATGTTGCATGTTAGCATTATGTTCCACATTATAGCAACTAAAATCATTGTTCGTGGATATATAACTTTGTAAGCAGTTGCTCAATCACCAACCTTTATGTTTTAAAAAAAAAATCAGGTTACTGCAAACTATCAAGCTCTATAAATGGTGGGAAAATGTACCATATTCATTACACCGGCAGACTGGATATTGACTTTATCATGACATTTTCATTCACTGTAAACAAATGAATTATTACCGCAAGTCTGTTATAAGATTAGAAAAGAACACTGTGGAGTTCCTGTCTGTAGAGTATTTGTGACTCTGTGTTTCAGGGAAAGGTGAAAGTACCTGCTGGGCAAATAATTCACAGCTTTCCACAATAATGTTGGTGCAGAAATAAAATATATGGTACACAACTAAAGCTTTTTTGATTGTAGAACATAGTAAACACCTGCCAAATAATTGTACAATATTTAAACCTAGTAGGCTGAATAAAAAATAAGCCCTGAGTGTCTACATTCATATGAGCCATTAACTAGTACTGTGGCGTGTGACCCAATCAAAATAAAAAAAGCAGAATGTGCACTGTTTGGAAAAAAAAATAAGAAAAATTGAAAAAATTAAACCATGGAATAACTGCTAGGAAATTGATTTTAACCCATTCAAAATGTATTTTTTAGCTTGTATGTTTTATTTTTCTGCCATCTGCTTAAACGGCAGTCATCTTTAAAATCCCTTTATTGAATGTTAAAACTCAACAATAGATTACAAAGACGAAATCATGTCAAAATAGTATGTCTGAATCTACATCATATGCCTGATGCCACGTACTACATTAATGTGAGATTATGCAGGGGCCGGAAAACACTCTTTCCTTTGACACACTGTAGTTAGACTTTGCCTCACATTTCCAGCTGACTTGTGTTTTCCTCACACTTTTGAACAAAGTATCCTCAAATTATTAACCATTAATTATTAACAAAAACATATAGAAGTGACCGGAAAAATCTAGCATCATGTAAACCTGTCCAAAATGCAGTTGTATTAACCGGTTAATGACTCTTCATTTTCACATGACCGCTCTCAACCACAGAAGGTGAAGACTAACTTGTGACACATGAAGCAGGATACCATATATTTTCAAATTGCTGCTTATACAGCATTATGGGCTCTGAGGGGAAAAAAAATGCAACCCTTCTTTCTCAGAGAGCACAGCCATGTTTACTCTCATTTTCAGGGTACGGGTTTGTAAGGCGAATACTTTAAATGGCTAGAAAATTGTATATTCCCAGTCCATCTTTTAATTCCTGTCTTAATAAAAACTTCCTATGAGCAAAAATTACACGTTTAAGCAGACGGACATCTTTTTATCCCTAGACTTATGTACTCTACTTGTCAAATGATTATCTCGGAGCTTTGCTGTACATTGGGGTGATTATTTTTGGTTTTTTATTACTGAAACCTGCATTTGGAATATTAAATTCTTTTAATCTGCATTGCTGACATACACCCATAACATTATGACCACCTGCCTAATATTGTGTTGGTCCCCCTTTTGCTGCCAAAACAGTCCTGACCTGTCGAGCATCAACAGCATTAACTTATTCACCAATTTGATCTACAGAAGCTCGTCTGTTGGATCGGACCACACGGACCAGCCTTCGCTCTTCACGTGCATCAATGAGCCTCGGCCGCCCACGATCCTGTCACCGGTTTACCACTGTTCCTTCCTTGGACCACTTTTGTTCGATACTGACCACTGACCACACCCCACAAAAGCTGCAGTTTTGGACATGCTCTGACTCAATGGTCTAGACATCACAATTTGGCCACAGACATCACAATTTGGCCCCCGTCAAATCCTTACGCTTGCCCATTTTTCCTTCTTTGAACACATCCTCTTTGAGGACAAAAATGTTCACTTGCTGCCTGATAAATCCCACCCACTAACTATCAGTGTAATTCATTTCACAAGGTCATAATATTATGGCTGATCGGTGTATGATTGAGAAAGCACACATGAACTACAATAGCAGGTGTAATGAACATAAACAACGAACACCACCCTTACAATCAGTGTTTTTCAAAAAGTAACTGAGTAGGAAGACAAATGAAGCATACAATCAAATCAAAGTACAAATTTAAAAAAATGGGAGAAACTACAGAACTGTAAGATTTGTGTCGTCTTTGAATTGAAAAGCTATAAATTAAAGATTTAAATGATCTGACCTATTAATCTTTTAAGGGCGGCGTGTGTGTGTGTGTGTGCTCTCCTTTGTGTATTCAGTTTTATTCCTATGAGGACAACCTGTTCTTTAAGACCTTAATGGTTCTGTAAAAGTAATAGCAAGTTACTGTTTTTTAATAGCCCTCCCATTTTATATACAGCTCAGATTAGATGCAGAATCGTTCATTTTAACATTATTGGTTATTTGTAGCAGCCCTGATAAGCGTTATAATAATCTCTTCACCACCTGGGTGTGAGCAGAGGTTCACTTTCTAGTGTGGAACTCTAAAAAAGCACTCTGATTTATCTTTTATTTATCATTGTTGTGACATCGGCACATATACTTAGAAAAACGATGCAAGTTCTCATGCACTTACCTGTAACAACATCAGGATCTTTGCCCCTGATGATGCTTGCTAGTTTATCACTAACAAGCTTGTGTAACGATACAGGAATCTGGGGAAACATTAATAGAGATATGCCGTCAATATTCTTGCATTCATTCATGAAAATGCAAAAGTCTAAAGTAAATGTAAATAGAGTTTCCGTTTTTTTTTTTGTTGCCATTTTTGTGCACCATTAAAAGGCGATTAAATGATCCGTCTCAATTCCTTCTATTACAATATGTGGTGGTAAAAAGGATTATTTATATATTATTCCTTTAGCGCAATCACTAAATCATATCATATTTATATTCCATAACTGCACACCTTTCCTACAGTATAATAATAAATAAAAGGGCTAAGCATAGATAATCTTAATGCATCATAATGTTCTCAATGCAGAACTTACACATTTCTAGTACAACACGAGTTAACAGTTAGACTATTCAACTGCATGAACTCTTATTTTATACACGGATCAATGCATTTTTTCAAAACATTTTCTAAATAAAAATATAACATTTTAACACTGCTGCATACTTTTTTTGGTACTTTTTAAAAATTCTCATACTTTCTCTAGTTTTCTTGTCATGAGTCAGACTATCGTTTACACGAGTCATAAAAGTGGCGTGTATCATATCGTCTATCTGCAATCTTTTATTTTTCATTTTTTAAGTATTTCTTGTAAAAAAAAAACAGTGCATGTTCTACTACCACTCCTGCACCTTCATCAACATTTTTTTAGATGTAGATCATAGTAGGTCTCACTGCTATTGCATGTGTCACTGTATATTTGGAATTAATCATTACATAAACCTATGTTATTATCCAAATATTTTCAATATTGGCAAAACAAATGTATGGTACGTCTTTGCATGCGGTAGCATTATATTTTCCCTTCACTTGAACGGGGAGACCCAAACCTGTTCAGCATGACAATGGTCATGTGCACAAAGCCAGCTCCATGAACATATGGTTTAATTTGGTCCCGAGTGAGTTTCTACAGAGCTACCCTACTGAACACCTTTTGGATGAATTGGAATGCTGACCGCACACCAGGCCTCCTCACCCTACATCAGTACCTGCCTTTACTAACACTCTTGTGTCTGAATGAGCACAGATCCCTCACCAAAATCTAGTGAAACATCCTCCCTGCCCACATTGGACTTTTGTCCATAAAGTGAATTAATATGTCCCAAATAAAATAACATCTTGCGTTTTAATAAGAAAAATTTAATCTAAAAGTTTTAATGCATCACCTTGAAAAGATCCAAGTGATTGTCTATCATAAAAAGCACCAGAAGATCCACTTTTCCTTTGGCAAGCCTGGTGCTGTAAACAATAGCAGTGGAGAAAGCTCTCTTCACGGCCATCCTGTTCTCTATCTGGGGAACAAACAACAACCATGGCATGCAGTCAGGATTTATACCTTGATTAACATTATCACTTCCACTTTAGTGTATTTGTATAGTATGCACAAGCAAGCTTGCATGTTTTCTCGCTTTATAATAGTGTGGGCCACTTCTTATGGTGTGGTGTGGTAACAAGCTGAATAAACTATTTACTATGCTGAGTCATTGTGACTGGCTTTGGAGCCCAATCGTTTGAATAAAAAGATGGCTTGACTAAATTAATTTCAGTAGGCCTTTGGATAAGGGGTAGCTCAAAATTAAAGATGTTGCACCACTAAGCTGCCACTGCTGGGCCCTTGAACAAGGCCCTTAACCTTAAATCCTCAACCCTGAAATCTTTTGCACCTTCAAATGTAAAGCATATACAATATACAGTAGTACAAAACCAAATTGAGTAGGTGTTGATTCCAAATTGTAATGCATACATTATTAATTTATGTAAATATACACTAAGTTCAATGAGGAACTGACATCAATCCTTTTCAACCTGTGAGTCTGAATTTTGGCAATATCAATGAATTTGTGGCTAATGAGCAACAGATGGTCATCGAATGCAGTGTACTATGGAAGGTAAAGCCCTTGATTATGTGTTACACATGCTTCTGTTGTATTCATCAAATGTCCCCTGTTTTGTTTTCTCATATATTAACATAGCAGTCACAAAGCAGCTTTCCAGAAATAAACAGATTCTCAACAGCAGCTGAGGGTCCAACAGTGGCAGCTTGGTGGTGTGGGATTTGAACTCATGACCTTCTGATCAGTAGTTCAATGTCCTAACCACTGCTTTTCACTGATTCCATTCAGGAGCAGTGGTGCGTCTGACTCCTTTCTAAAGTGTCTTTTGGTTGTTGTATATGTTTTTTCCCATGCCTACTCATAATACTCCTTTTGTTGATGTGTCACAGCTCACATCCTGCTTAACAACTACTTTTACCAAATGGCAAAAGAAGCCATTTTACTATTTAGAGCCTGATTTAGATTATGAATAATGAGAGCACTTTTCTATTTGACAGGCGTTGCTTAGCAGCGGGTATAAAAGTCTGTCTCAGTGACAACTGTCTCGTACATTAAAGTTCACGTTAATGCAATAAAACAAGTAAAAAATGACTGCATGACAGCAGCATACAGTAACTAATATCAATACAGAGTGATGACTTTATATATTATCATCATTGCCTAATATTTTATTCTCTTGATCTATATTCTATGAATAGGCATATAATTTATACATGTACATATGTAATGCCACACGAAACCTTTATGACCTTTCACCTACTTCACTGATATCTTTGATGACTTATTGTTTGACAAGTGTGTCGCAGATTTATTGGTACATAAACACACCTGTTATATATATAATAGTGGTCCATAGCGCACTGTTTTCATTATATTACACTCATTAAAACACCAAGAAGTGCTCTGTCTAACCTCTTTGTGTAATTTGATGTCATTTGGTTGTGCTGCAAAAGCCATGAAGCGGAGAAGTCTGCGGAGTTCCTCTCTACTCCGGGAGTCCTGGAGTTTTAGACAGAGCTGCAGGGCCTCCAGAGCTTGCTCCTGCTTTCCATTAACTACAAACAAGCATACGCAGATACACAAATACACACATGTTAAGGAAAGAACGCACTGTGGATACAGTAGCTCTAGATAACACAAACAGACTGTCTAAATGGGTTGTTTAAATCACCCAACAATCTTACTTACAACGTACAAGCGTTTTAGCAATTAAACAAGCTTTTAGCTTTGGTAAATAGAATGAAAAAAAAACCTGCCCATTATATGATTAGCTAAAGGGGGTGTTCTGGACTGGACATATGTGGCTAGGTTGAAAATCTGTATAAACGGTCTTGTCTATTTAACTTCGTGAGGAAAATAAATATACTTTTATTGTTATTTACAATATTTAGATTTAGGTTACTGTTAAATAAATATAGAAAAAGCTGCAGCAAAGAAAAAGAAATGTGCAAAAATATATAAAAGAGTAGAGACATAATACAAGTATATAAATATAAAAAATAAACCAAAAAGTTGTATGTTTTATGAGAGATGTGCAAAACGTTTAGGCTCTTTCTCGGGTATAACGGTACACGTATTCATACCGAAAGTTTTCGGTACAGGGCTTTCGGTTCGGCGCACATGTGTACCGATTGGAATCCTTTTAACATGCGGAACATAGATAAAAAATAGAGTTTCCTCAGGAACGTATAAAGTGGCGGACCGCAGGTTTGTTTAATCTCCGCCTCGCACTTTGAGTGCATTTATTATTATTATTATTATTATTATTATTATTATTATTATTAAACATACAATGCCAGAGGTATAAAAAAGAAACTAGAGTTGGTGCATGCATTATAATACTAAAGAATCAATAGCGCTAGCGTTAGCCGCTAAGCAGGAAGTGTCTTGCGGTTAACGCTAGCGCTATGGATTCAAGATCCAAGAATTTTTTTTATTTGTCAAAAACAGTCACATGCAGGATACAACTTGCAGTGAAATGAAAAGTAAAAAATCTAATCTAAATTGTTTTAAAAATGTAAACAGTACATATGTTGATCACAAATATTAATAATAATAAACTAAAAAATTTGCCTAAAATTAAACCGAACCGTGACTTAAAAACCGAGGTACGTACCGAACCATGAATTTTGTGTACCATTACACCGCTACTCTCTATATATCTTTCCCTTTCTACTACATTTATTCACTTTCCTTTTACAAACCACTTTATCTCATTCAGGAACACTGGACATGAATGAGGAATACACCTTGTATAAAACCCTTGTTTATCACAGAGCACTGTGAACTCAGATATTATTGCAGAGGGGTCATTAATCTTATCTTAGCGAATGGTTTTGAGGGGAGGGACGAACCCAGAAAGCTCCCAACCAAAGCTCTCTTTCATCTGTCTCACCTAAAAGCTCAGAGATGCCGCTGTGTATGTCGAACACGTGGTTGCTAAACAGCGGAGGATAGTCCGTCTGGCCATAGTGTTGGATCAGAACGCTATACAGTAGACGTTTGTATTGTGCCGTATCCTCCGGACACTTTGCAAGTCCTCGGCTCACCTCGACTACCAGCTGATCAGGAAGAAACTCCAGACAGTCCACAGCTGCTGAAAGCCATGCGTCGGCACTGCAGAATGGAAAAAAAGAGCAACGAGGGTTAAAGAAGAGGACAAAAGAAAAGAAGATTCGGTTAACACTTGACCATCAGACTGTCAGCCATGTGGTAGTAGAAATTGCAGCCTCGGGGCTCGAGGCTTTTAAACAGAGCTCTTTATTTAATGGCCAGGCTCTATTTGTCTGGACACAATATCTGAGCGGTTCACACGCGACGAGTGGTGTGTTTTGCATTCTGCGTTCGATGCGAGCCCAGATATCCCTGATTCATCGTGGAAAAAAAAACATTCAGAACGTAACCTCCAAGTTTTAAGTAGGCCTGGGTTGTTACATGTAAAGAAAGTGGCTAAAACTTATAACTTTTATCATTCCTCAAAATATTATATTGATATATGTTTATCAGTAATATTAAAATCTATGTAAACAATAAAACCCAACAGAATGTGTTATAACAAATTAATCAACGATGGGGTGATGTGAGACGGCCCGTGTGAAATAAAGTTATAGTTACTGCTGCAAAGATGATTTCTCATTTTCTATAACAATACATCCTGAAGTATTTTACTCCCTGTATACAGTATCAGCATTTTGCTGACACTGAAATCGGTTTTTGCAGCATCTGTTATCACTTACTAGCCTCCCTTATTCCTCTCTGAATGTTAACAAGACCAAAAAAACAGACAAACCGGAAAGCCCTCTGTCCTGAAGATTTTTTTTCATTCCAGAAAACCTTTTTTGACTGTTACATAGCACTGTTAACACTCTCCACTGGCAATCCAGTAACAGAGAACTTCACCACATCAACAGTTCCTCATGTTGTAATATGTTTATGTGGCAGGTGAACCAATATCATTTGAGAAAGTAGCACTTAACTATAATCAGTACACTGTAACCAATCGGATTTGAGAATTTCACAGTATTGTGATTTTAATGACTAAAAAATTTGCAATAAAATATTATAACCAATATTTAATTGTAGTTGCTCAATAGTAATAACAAATGTAATACATGTAGTCCCCATATTATGATAGCTATATGCGTTCCAATGACCTCATCGTAACTTGAAAATATTGTTTATTCAAATATTGAAAATCTAAGTTGAGACATGGAGTCTTAAAGAATGCTAACGTGTGGGGTTGTATACTGTTATTTGTAAGGAATTTAACAAATTCCAGTATATACTTATATTTAGCAAAACAGAGCAGTACTGTAATGTATAAACTGTAGAGTATATTTGTATGTGGCAGCGGGTGCGTGGGTGAGCGCAGGTTCGTGAGTGGGGGTGGAGCCAATAAAAAAGAGATCGTCAAGATCTAAATTTGGGCTTCAAAACACCATAAACACAAGAAAGAATTGCGCTCTAACACTAGACACTAGAGTAAGGCGATTATATCCCAAGAGATTACCACATACCACATATACACGGCAGCGTTTACCTGCTGCCGGAACTTAAAATATGTTTACAATTTTGTGGTATAAGGATCGTCATCTTAAAATTAAGACGTTGAACCATCGTAACTCTGGGACCACCTGTATTGAAAAAACATAATAATGTTTATATATATATATATGTGTGTGTGTGTGTGTGTGTGTGTGTGTGTGTGTGTGTGTGTGTGTGTGTATTTAAATATATATATGTTATATATAAAGTTTTTTTTAATTTATAAATGGTTTGGTTACTTTTATTTCCATACATAAAAACAAAAGAAGTCAAAATGAGGAAGGAGAAGAAGGAGGTGAAAAAGACATGGGTGGCAAAAAGATGAAGAAAAACTTATTTAGATTAGATTAGGAGATGAAGAAGTTCACATACTGAGCTTCACTGAAGGCTTTGAGGATTTCTCGGTCCACATAGTTGCTGGTGTAGAGAAGGTCTGGGTCGCTGTCCATACCGTGCAGAGGAGGGCGGGGACTTTCTTTCCCTTCCAAAAGGTTCTCCAGTAAAGGCAACTCGATCAGCTGCAGTAATCTAAGTGTTGCCTGCTGCTGCCAAACCTCATCCACCACTGTACGGGAGAAAACGTGGGTTTCAAAAAATATATATATATCATTTCAGGAATTTTTTTTAACCACTGGAAAAGAATAAACATCGCAATGAAGATAAATGTGTAGTTCGTTTTGAAGTGACTTACGCTCCTGTGACAGACCCAGATTCATCAGCTGGGGTGTGATGGTTGTGTTTGAGTTCAGGTTCCCTAAAACGTCCTCCAAAGATTTATCTGTTTTGACTGGTGAGGTGTTTGAATACTCATGTTCCTCGTCCCTGAGTGGAAAGGTTGAATTAGATTAGAATTTGGACAGAATGTTGCCTAAGAGATCCTAAATCGAGTTTAATACACACTACATAAAATGACACACTATACATGTGTGCTGTATTCTGGGATTAGTGGGTAAGGTTCAAAATTAGTCAAAACTATATTGGATGTATTCGATTCTGGATGATGTCCGTTTATCTCCAAAAGTGCTCTCCAGTCACTTGGTCGGGGTCACACTAGGCATGAGAACACCTTGAATGAGATGCCAGTGCATCATATCACACTCACAATCAAACTTCTAAAGATATTTAACAGTCATTACATAGAATAATATAGAATAGAAGAAAATAATTCAACTCATTCAGTTCTACTCTTCCAAATCTAACTGAATAAATTTTTTTCCACTAATCGATGTCTTAACTCGAAAGCGTCGAAAGCTTCGTTATACTTTGTTTGCAGTGTGTCTTTTCTTACTTTTTAGTATACTTTATTGAGCCCACAGAGTAATTGTTATTTCTTCAAATATCCCAGCAATGTAAGAAGCTGGGGTCAGAGCGCAGGGTTACAGCACCATGGAGCAAAATTAGTTGAGGGCTTTGTTTAAGGCCCCCAAAATTGGCAGCTTGGCAATACCAGGGTTTAAACACCCAACTTTTTCAGATCAGCGACCCAGAGCCTTAACCACTAAGCTACCACTTCCCCCATATTTGCCCATATTATCGATTCTTTGAACTGAAAAAACAAGTACCTTTTCTGTGGCACAGTCGTGTTAATGCAGGCAGATTCATAGGTGTGTTCGATCATATCCTTGCTAGCACTTGTATTCAGGAACCTGTACAAACTGCAGCTGCTGTCCTCAAATTTAGCCGGCCTTTTCTCTTTACTGAAAACCTTGGTGTCCACTGCTTCGAACACCCGCGAGTCCATAAGCGCCTGGCAGAGACGCACCGCCTTGAAACGTGGCACCTCATCATCCCCACAGAACTTGTTCTGGATGATGTGAGCCAACACCACATCCACGGCCTCAGATCCCAGGAAGCAGTCGTGGTAAGACTTCAGGTTATGGCGTCGTCTCTTGACCTCCACCTGCTTCTGCAGGTTGTTAATGATGCTGCTCCAGATGAAGGTGGCACGGAACGGCTTCCCGGCCATCTGACGTAAAAGGAATAGAAACAGCAACATGGCAAATTATTAATTTGTATGACTAATGACTCCCTTTTTTAGAAGATTTTAGAAGTTCATTTGAAAATTAGTGAAGAAATAGTAGTAGTAATAATAATATAAAATCAAAATGATCTAACATTTGCTAACACTGGACCTAGTGAGCTAGCTATCTGTAATACTTATTACTAGGCAAGTGTTCATCACATCAGAATTAGCTCATTAAGATCCATGTCCTAACACAAATTGTGTATTTGTCAGATAAATTAAAGCCCAATAGGGACCAATAGGTTTCTGTTGTTGCAGACGTTTTACCCAGCAACTTTGTCAAAGCCTAATTTGTCATAACTTGACTGCAAGAGATGAAGCAGGAAAATTTTTCCCATGATTTACATCCAATAGTGCAGCCCTGGAGTACTTATGAATTTAAGTTCCAATATAAAGACTATTTGCAGCCAAAGTCAATATTGAGAAAGCCATACGAATCATAGCAGAGCAGCTAATCATTTCTCACAAGCTACATTTCCTCTCTGGATTCGAAACATGGAGCCTGGAAGGTGTGTACAGTCCCCCAGAGATCTCCCGCCCCATCATCTAAGTGAAGAAGCCAGAGTCTCACAATCTCTTTACACATGCAGATTTGATTCTCTTTCAGCGTCCCTCCCTCCTAACACCCACTCATTAAAAGAAGCTTCAGACAAATTGGGCTACAAGACAAAGAAGGTTCTAAAGATCAATACCACATGTGGGGGGAAAAAAGACGGAAAAACCGTGTTACAGGGGTTGCTGAAGCAAAAAGTTTGAACATGCTGCCATTGTTTAAGCATAAATTACTAATATGAAGACATTGGTTTATTTCAGTTGGATTCTGATTGTGAAGTGAACTATGATGTCAAACCCTGTAATGTTTAGAAAAGGGAGGTCACACATGGATAAAAATCAAGTTGTCCAGTACTGAGGTCTGAGCGGACAGTGATAGTTGGGAGATTACTTTCTTTCCTTCCTTCTAAATTGCTTCCTGCTCTGTAAAGTCAAATGCTGAGACTGTTCGCATATCGCTGAAAGTTCACTTGCACAACAGTGACAGGTTTTGAAAACAGAAATCTAAAGCTGCAGAGTGAACATTTGGATTTATTTAACTTCCGGCTTCCGTACAATACGATTTCAATGTATATGCATTCGGATTTTCGGAGAGGGGTTAACTGTTAATGATAATATATATATAATTATGTACATAAAGCCTATTTCAAAGTATTATAGAGAATTAAAGGGAAATTACCTTGCAATAGATTCCTATATTAATAAAAACAATATTATTACTATTTATAATATTATTCTATTTATTTTTCTTTTTTCAAACCAGTTTAAAGAAATTCCAATTAGAGCTCATCAGAAACATCCCAAACATTTCCGCTACTACACTGGCTCTAGAGACGGAAGATAACTGAGAGCCACCCAACCGGAGATAGGTCAGCTTCACTTTTTCTTTCCTTTTCTTTTCCATTCTTTTCTTTTCTTTTTTTTTCTTTTTTAAACCATCAGTATCAACCCACATCTATAATCCATGTGATATTTGTTTCTGAAAGAAATTATCATTTGATTTAAAATTTTTATCTGAAACATGTAAAAACTAAAGAAAAAAGTACCTTTTTTTGAAACATTCCACGAAATTGTTGCTTTCAAACAAAAATTATCCACAATGCAAACACAATCCAGTTTTCTCCTACTAAGAAATA
Source organism: Silurus meridionalis (assembly GCF_014805685.1). Taxonomy (NCBI): domain Eukaryota; kingdom Metazoa; phylum Chordata; class Actinopteri; order Siluriformes; family Siluridae; genus Silurus; species Silurus meridionalis. Next base: position 22,315,326 of record NC_060896.1, read on the forward strand.
CAGAATAATTTTGTCAAAATGTATGTAGCCATTTAAAGTTCCAAAAAAATCCTTCCGATTGGATTGGATGCAAGATCTCCGACATCCGAACGATACCAGTCCAACTAACAGCATCTTTATTAACAACACCTTATATAAGGTGTCTGGATGGTTACCCCCGGGTCACCTTCAGGTGGGAATGCTACGCCTCAGTCACAGGCAGCATACACTGCTGTGTTTGTCCAACAAGACTAAATAATCGCTGAGGGGTTTGCTCCCATGATGACCCTGTCAAGACAGTGCAACGGGACAACAAAGCTTTTCCACAACAAAACCCCTAACAGCAATACCCAAGCAGCGATGACAAGGAAAGAGATGAAGCCATGATGAAATGCAGAATATCTGGCATCAATTCAAGCAGAGACAGGTCTCGCTGATATATCCTTAGGGGGGGAAGCTAAAGAAGAGTCGGTTTGAATTTACACGTCACATGCACACACAAATACACACACACACAAACACCCTCTCACGCTATCCTTGTAAGGATCGTTGACACAATCATTAATGCAGCTAATTAATTCCTAATTATTCCTCCTAACTCTAACTTCAGTAAACAAACATGAAACCTTTCAACTCTTTTACTTCCTTCAGTTTTTTATACATACACAAACACGTTCCTTTCTTTAAGCCATATCACATCTACATAATATAATACTAATTCTTCAAAATTCATGCAAATATAAAATGAATATTTAAAAGTGTAGGACTTATAGGTATATCCATATCTTCACACACACACACACACACACACACACACACACACTTGCATTCTATAAGACTTTTTTTCTTTTTTCTAAACACTTTAACACTCATTCTTTGTAAACTCAAGCAAGTATTAAATGTATATAGAACAAACTGTAGCACTTGTATATCTCTAACTTCACACACACACACACACACACACACACACTTGCTTTCCTTAAGCCATATTACATATGCATAACCATATATATATATATATATATATATATATATATATATATATATATATATATATATATATATATATTTTTTTAATCCATGCAAATAAAACGATTATAGAAAAATCCAAAAGCACTTGTATATCTTTACACACACACACACACACACACACACACACACACACACACACACACGCGCGCACACACACACACACACACACACACACACACATATCCTTTCCTAAAATCACATTACATCTACTTAACCACATAAGAAAAAAATTGTACGGCTTGCATATTTATATCTTCTCACACACACACACACACACACACACACACACACACACACACACACACACACACACACGTACATACCTGCAAAGCCTCGAAATACTAAAAGAACACACTGAACTACACTGAAGTCCTAAACAATAACTGTTTGATGTGTATGATCAGGTTATTATGGTTGAGGTTGTGTTACCTGGAGCTCAGTGCATGACACTCGCCTGTAAACGCGATCTGATTCCCTCCCAGAAAGCAGCGTGCGCTCACACACACAGACCCCTCCCACTTTCACTGTGGACACGCCCACACGCCACGATTGGTCAGCTAATTTGTATAATAATAGAACAGTCGAAACTTTCTGTCTATGATGTGGTCAAACAAAAAGTTTCACTTCATTTCAGTTAGTTGGTTGAAAAAAAAAGTTTCAGTCAATTTTTAACAAAAGAAAGATATAAATGTCAAAGGAAATAAAGGAGCCTGGGGTTTGAGGAAAATATATATTTGTGTGTTCCATAGTTTCTCTATGTGATAAAAGTATCTATAATAGTACAATCTATAATACAGAAAAGAGAAGAGAAAAAAACCCTTCCAAAATCAGCTACTGAACTTATAATGAACAAATCCGATTAAGTTATTGTACAAATCCCATATTAGAAACTTTTATATCCCACATTCTCTACACATATTTTACACACATCCTGCTAACATAACCTCTCATCATTTGTTCATACATTATATATACAGTACAGACCAAAAGTTTGGACACACCTTCTCATTCAAAGAGTTTTCTTTATTTTCATGACAAAGAAAATTGTAGATTACTGAAGGCATCAAAACTATGAATTAACTCATGTGGAATTATATATGGAATTATATACATAACAAAAAAGTGTGAAACAACTGAAAAATGTCATATTCTAGGTTCTTCAAAGTAGCCACCTTTTGCTTTGATTACTGCTTTGCACACTCTTGGCATTCTCTTGATGAGCTTCAAGAGGTAGTCACCTGAAATGGTCTTCCAACAGTCTTGAAGGAGTTCCCCGAGAGATGCTTGGCACTTGTTGGCCCTTTTGCCTTCACTCTGCGGTCCAGCTCACCCCTAAACCATCTCGATTGGGTTCAGGTCCGGTGACTGTGGAGGCCAGGTCATCTGGCGCAGCACCCCATCACTCTCCTTCTTGGTCAAATAGCCCTTGATGCCTTCAGTGTGACTCTACAATTTTCATAGTCATAAAAATAAAGAAAACTCTTTGAATGAGAAGGTGTGTCCAAACTTTTGGTCTGTACTGTATATGTATATATATAGATTCATTTGCTGTACATTTAATGGCATCATTTACTGCACTTGTCAATTTGCACAAATGCAACTAACTGCACTTCTGGTAGATGCTAAACTGCATTTCGTTGCTGTGTACCTCTGCAATGACAAAGTTTGTTTTTATAGGATTAAATCAGCATGAAATTGGGTTCAAAAAGCACATAGTGTGATTAGTCCGGTGTCCAAATAACTTAGCCATATTGTATATTATTGTAGACTTTTTAAATAATGTGTAGTGTATTAAATAACTGTAAGCTTATAGATGTTCGAACCCTTTTCTAATTGCTAAAGTGTCAGATCCTGTTCAGAAAAGGTTCTTTTCCAAACTTCTCAGCTGGAAGCACCCAAGTGTAACAAATGTCTTTGCATTAGCTGTGGCATTACATTTTCTCTTTCCAGGAACTAAAAGGCCTTGTCCAAACATGTTTAAGTAGGACAATGCCCCTGTGCACAAAGCAATATCCATGAAGACATGCTACACCAAGGTCACTAGAATGACCTGCAAAGAGCCCTGATCTTAACTCTAAATACCAGGCCTCCTTACTCAACATCAGCACCTGACCTTACTCATGTTCTTGGGGGTGGATGAACAAATAGCACTACAGCTGTGACCCTGAATCCTTGAAAAAGAATGGTGTTTGTTTTATAGATATAAATCTGCAAGGGAATGTTCAAAATGCTGTGTGATGGGGTGATTTGTCTGGTGTCCACATACCTTTGGCCATTTTGTGTATTATTGTAGACTTTTTTAAACAATGTGTAATATATGAAATATGTATATTTTTACATGTTTTACCCCCTCTTCTGAAAGAGAATCCCTTTTCTAAAACACAATGAATTTCCACAGGCATGCTGGGCAAAAGCACTTGGAAAGATTATAAATCAATAATGACCATGCTATGGAGTATTTGCATAGGTAGAACTGATGAGTTTTTTTTCATTGATAATAGTATTTAAGTCATTAAATGCATGTTATGTTGTTTAAAAGAAAATTATAGATAGAAGTATACACTTCTAGTCCTCTCATAGCAGCACTGAAAGGTTATGCTTGCAATCCATCATTGTCCTGGAGTCATATAAGGGTGGTTTTCATAATAAGGCTATTGGTTGTAAGTCTGTGAAGGCATTCAACAGTATTCCATTAAGCATTTGGAGGATTGTTGTGTCAATATCTGCCCATTTGCTCCTTGGTGTGTCAGTACCTCATGTTTAACAAATGAAGCACTGCCTCAATATACTGACCTGATTTTAAAAAGCCATTGTATACCATTTGCAGTTATTACAGAAATGTCACTATGTGAATATTACAAATGAGAAGATCCTGAATCAGATCTTTTGATATAAAAGGCTTAATAGCAGTTTTAAAGGCAACACAGTACACATGCAAAGCTTTCTATTACGTCTACAAATGTATATTTTGTACACTGTAGATGTTAATTTACATACATTTCTAAAGCTCAACATTTTCAATGTTTTACTTCCTTTATCCTGAATGCTTTCGCATGTTTCTTTGGAATGCCCCTGACTTGATGTGTCAGCTCATTAACAACTAATCATTAGATAAATATAGGTGTCAAGGCAGAAAAAAGTCTGAAAGTACATACTACAAAATGGAGGTGAATTTTAAATGATGTTGATGGTGTTTTTATGACTGTTTCTAATGCAAATAAAAAGATCCCATGTTATTCCAATTCTCATTCACTTCCAGCCTTTTCTAGTGAGCCCCTTAGACCGCAGTAACAACGTGTTGTGCTATTACCACTTCTACAGGAAGCACTGTAGCTGTAAGATTTACAAGAGCATTCACACCTCTTGAGTGCATAAAACAAAAAACACAAGTAAGAGTGCTAACAAGCCTCAACGTACATCTCAACACTGCTGGCACAATTTCCTTTGAAAATACCCAGGATGTGTATTAAAGCACTGTAAGAACTCTCTTGATTGTCCACAGACATACTTTTAGCAGTAAACTAATATCACCTGTTTGGCTATACTTTGTTTTCAATGCTAGTCTATTTCCCTAAAACCTGATCTTTTTTCTGTTTTCACTGGAATGTCGTTTCTTCTGAAACACAGGATTACATAACATGTATATACAGGACAATGTCAAGTGCAAAACACATACAAACTCTATATTTGTATATATAAATACTGGATGTTGTGTGCTAACTAGATACAACAATAGATCAGAACAGAATAGATTAAATAATAGACTATAAAATGTATCATTTATTGCAATTTGGGTAACGAAAAGTAGATGGAAAGAAGTACAGTGGCAAGTACAGCAGAACATGTCCCATAGTGGTAGTAATAATAATAATATAAATGATTTACAAATTTAAATTAATGGAAACTTCCAACTTTCCAATGTGGGGTATGGGAGGTGAATTTGCACACAAAAATCCAAAAGTCTGATTTTTCAAGATGGCTGCCGCTCTAACATTGTAACATACATAAGGAAATTAAATATTGTTTATATCCCACCCATATTAATTTCAGTATGCAGATGTTCCTCCTTTTAGTAAACAGAAATTCTGCACCTATGTAACAGAGTGATAACATACAGCAGGAATATTTAGTTTTGTTTTGTTGTAAATAAAATGGGTGATCACGAATAAAAGACTTGCAATAAGAAAACTTTGCCCAAAAAAAAACACAAACGCATTTTCCCATTTACAGTAAGGTCCCTGAGGATGACATGCAGTCTATGAAGACAGAAGTGTCAAACAAGATCCCATACAACATTGTAAACAGTGTGAAAGCATGTGTGTTCTGGACAATAGAGCAAAGTTGTAGAGAAACAAACTAGACGGGGGAGGGACGGGATGATTTTTCACTTCTTTCTTCTAAACAAGGTGCTTTGTTGAGGTTTTCGAGGAAAGAAGACAGAGCAAATTTGCCTTTCAATGCAGCTGGGTTGTTTCCCATCAAGGGTTTCCATTTATCAGCACACCGCTGAGCTTAAAGCTCTTCCCTACATCCAGCATGGAGAGAGCTTAAGCATTTAACTGCACACCACTGTGCTTAATAGGATCATTTTTAGAAACGTTTTAGAACATAAATCACTTCAGATCTTAAGATTTTACAGTCCTTAAAAACGAATTGTGTGTCAGCATTCTTATGCACATGTATACTGCATACACAACACAGCAAACCTGTTATGCCGGCAGATAAAAGGCTAAAAGACAGTAAAGTGTACATAGGTGTAAAGTATAAATAAGTAGTGTGGTTAGTAAGTGCCTAATACAACTGAGCATTTCATATAATATGAGATCTATATGATTTTAATAAAATGTAAATGCTTGCATTTTTTAATCCTTTAAACATATAATAATAGACATTTCTTGACATATTTCTTAAATGTTTATAATTTCAATATATATATTGTCAATATTCTAAAGAATTCTAAAGAATTTAAACAAAACTGTTTAAAAAGTATTTAAAGGTCTACATGTAGAATAATATACAGTACACTGCAAATGTCTATTACAACTTTAATTCATGATCATTACTTTTCATTGACATACTAGATCATGAAGAGTTAGAAAGACAGGTTTGGCTGTATATTTAACATTAGAATGCTACAAAGCTCTACATGTGTTATTTGGATTATTAAGATTTACCTTTATGTCCAGATTAAAGCAGCATTTGGTGAGTGGAGGATTAATCCTTCATTAAACGTAATGTAATTTACAGAAAGTAAAAAGAAAAACAAGAACAGAAAAAAAGTCCTTCTATTAGGACAACCTGCCCATGTGACTAAGAACTGGTTCTACAGCTCTCCTTCTTTTCTCTGAAGGAATGAGTGCAATGGCATTGTAATGCAAAGCAGCTTTCTGTGTTTAGAATTTAAGTTATATCACTCATCAGTGGCACTTATCAAAGTTTCAGCTGAAACGTCATCAAAATAGCTGCCAGTTTGTTCCCTACAGACCTGAAATCAGTATCAGAACTGGTTTGACATCATTATTTTGGATTTCTTATCAGAAATGCTAGCACACGTAGGTCCTTTAACCTTTACACTCCTTTTCCTGAGACGTTTATCAGCTCAAAAGTAGGAGGTCTATTTAAGTAAGTTTATGTGAGATGTGATTTGGCATTAAAAGGAGGAGAGTGACAGGGGTGATGATAATAAAGAATAAATGTTTTTTAGTTGTTACAGTAAAATTAACCTCTTTTAATTGGGTACAATATTGATTGAATTGAAACATTAAATCAAATGTGTCTGCCATGTAGAGCATCACCTGATGAATTCAGCACAAACATTTTTCCCAAATGTTGGATTTTATAGGCAGCCTCAGAACAGGCCCAGTGCTGACAGTCCAGAGCTGAGGCCAGGGAGCAGACAAGCAGGCTAATTGACCATCAGCTAGATCCACTAAGTGATCATTTGGGTTTCCAAATATTACAACTGTCTGTTCCACTAGCTAAAGAATGTAGAAATATTAATTCTTGGTTTCCTTATATACTGAACATAATACCCCTGATTTACTATTAAAGAGGACATTTGTTCTAAAACTAGGACTACTATCACTTATTGTGAATAGAACTATTACTGATCATAGATTTAATCTTAATATGAATTCAATCCATTTGATATTTAATATTCTGACATAAGCTTCAACATTGGTTTACTTATTTGCAGGTGTCCAGCCCATAATCTGTTTGTGAATTTGCAGGTTAATTTTGAACCTGGTTGTTTCTGTAGCAGTAATTGATAGAGATTTTAATATTTATCCTGGTAATTCACAAGAACCTCAGAGAACAGGTTATTATGATTATTGTGTCTTTTTATATTCCTCAGTAGGATCTAATAATATAATGTTTAACACACCCTTTATTTAATACTGACAACTCAAAATATTAATTGGTCTTCTGTAGTCATAATATACAAATTTCATCATGCCAATGCAACAAGTGCAACAAGAAAAAATAAAGCCTGACCTGACCTGGCCTTGATTAGTTCATATCAGTTGTGACAAAAATCAATCAGGTGACCTAATGCTTAGATCGAATATTTTGTGCTACGTGCTATATAATGTAGCACCAATTGAAAAAAATAATAATTAGGAAGAAAAATCTTGCGCAACCTAGCACTTGTATAGCAATCACACATGCAGCTTACAACAGACCACATGGAAGTTAGAATGTAAATGTTTCAAAATTAAATTGATGTTAACATAAATCATAATTAGGAATTAAGAACCAGAATAACATAAAAGCACATATGTAGTATTTATGGCTTTATCAGTTTTCCAAATAACCAAATTGAAAAGGACAGCTATTGGACAACTAACTGACTATGTATGAAACAATACAACTAAATTAGTAGAGTTATTAGAAATGTTTACCATTCCTCCCATGCCATGAGGCGCTTTGTGTGACATGATGGCTTACTTGCTGTTTCCATAGCATTTTTGTTACGGAGTCAGGTTGCTAGCCCAATGCCCACCCTCCTCCTTTTGTGTCTGGGTTGGTACAATCCATGGTTGAGTACTTTATCCCAATTCCCTCAACTGTGCACCCATGATTGGTTAAGGGCCTTGCTCAAGGGCCCAAGAGTGGCAGCCTGGTATGGCAGGGACTCTAACCCACTTTTTTCTCTGCTTAAACAAAATAAAACAAATTTTAATTATTTCTTCTTTTAAAATCATCAACTTGTATAATTCCCTCCATATTAAGTCATAGAGACACTTTAAGAAGCAGTAGATTTAGTATTTAGAATGATAATTTCCTTCTTTGTCATCTACACAACTTTATTTTCTAGTTGAAAATCCTTATCAGTTAGATTTATAGCATTTAGCTATGTGTGTGTAATGCCCTTATCCAGAGCGACTATCTAATTTATCTCATTTATACAACTGAGCTGTTGAGGATTACACTCCTTGCCAAAAAGTTCAATTGTAATTTAAAATGCATGACCTTTTCCAATCAGAAATCTAATGTCATGATCATTAATATAGTGTGTCCTTCTGGAAAGGCTTTCTGCTAGATTTTGGAATCTGGCAATTCAGCCACAAGGGCATTAGTGATGGTCGAGAAGGCCTGGTAAACAACTCATAGGTGTTTAATAGGGTTAAATTCAGGGTTCTGTGCAGGCCACTATGTTTTCTCCACTCCACCCTTGGCAAACCATATCTTCATGTGCTCGAGAACATTGTCTGGAACAGGCCTCTTAGTTCTAGTGATGCGGAATCTTAAATCTCAGCATACAAAGACATCCTGTACAATCACACAGACACATCTGGTATCAGCCAGAAAAGGATGGGTTCAATTTTGAGTCTGGTTCTTCTCAGGGCTTTGACTCAAGGAGTTATTCGTTTCCACTGTCACCACTGGCTTGCCTATTAGGGATAACTCTAAAACCATATTCGATTTCTATAAGCTGCACTGTGACAATTCCCACTGTTAACTTTTTATACATAAAAAAAATATATGATTTTTTTTTTTACATTTTGTGGAATGTAGGGAAGCCAATATTTTAAGGCAAAAAATTACTTTATTTGGTTCCGTAATACCATTTAACAGTTTTATATAATACCAAAAATACCATGTAAATATATATTAACACAAATCAAATTGGAACTACAGTTTATTGCCACCTGGATCACAAATGCACAATGTGTGGAGGAGGAAAGCATTTCTTGATCTCTGGTGTCTTTGATACAGGTATATCCATCAGACATGTATTGTCAAATTTTGAGAACCTCCTTCCCTCAGCCAGGGCATTGAAAACAGGCCGTGAATGGGTATTCCAGCATGACAATGACCAAAAACACACGTCAAGGCAACAAAGGAGTGGCTAAAGAAGAAACACATTAAGGTCCTGGAGTGGCCTAGCCAGTCTCCAGACCATAATCCCATAGAAAATCTGTGGAGAGAGCTAAAGGTTTGAGTTGCCAAACCTCAGCCTTGATCCTTAATGACTTGAAGAGGATCTGCAAAAAGGAATAGGACAAAATCCCTCCTGAGATGTGTGCAAACCTGGTGGCCAACTGCAAGAAACGTCTGACCTCTGTGACTGCCAACAAGGGTTTTGCCACGAAGTACTAAATCATGTTTTGCGAAGGGGTCAAATATATATTTCACTCATTAAAATGCAAATAAATTTTTTTCAAATGCGTTTTTCTGGATTTTCTGTTGTTATTTTGACTCTCGCTGTTCAAATAAACCTACCATTAAAATTATAGACTGCTATTTTCTTTGTCAGTGGGCAAAATGTACAAAATCAGTAGGAGATCAAATAATTTTTCCCTCATGGTAAATGTTAATAGGATTAGCCTTTTTGCTTCGGAAACTAATTGTTGTTGGTGCAAACACGTGCAAAGATTTTTGGACCAATTATTCTTTAAACAAATGCATTCAAAAAGTGTCAGAGTGTTAACTGATGCATGTGATAATACAATATGTAAGTCGTGTCAATATGGCATATTCAAACCACTGATGTCACACTCAAACTTTCTGTGGGTTCAAGCTGTTCCACTCAAAACCACCAGCTCTACACTGACAATAGGAGCGACTGTATCGACTGTCAGCACAAACAAAATTCCTCCCTGTGTGAAAAAAGAACACAGCGCTAACGATCCTCAAAGCAGCCTCTCAGCTTCTTTCCCACAGATGAGCATGCTCTTATCAATATTCATACATTTCTAAGCTCTAGGGCAGACGTTGGTGCGTGGTGAAACAAACATCGGCTTCTTCCAGACATGTGCTCTATGGAATCCCATACGCCCCTCATCGAAACTTCGCCGGACACTGGGCTTCTTTACCAGGCATCGGCGCTGGACATTGCCGCCTTTGTTTTAACGCTTACAGAGCCTTTCTGACAATCATATTTCGTTCAACAGAGGATATTGTCAGACACTGAACAGTTTTTCCATGAGATTGGAAAGTACCCGCGTAGGACACAATACTGTAAGGTCATGGCCAAGACTTGTCAAATTATATTAGAATGCAAATGTAATGTTACAGTATGCATTTTAATATAAGGATTTCTTAATACCATAAAATGTTTTTGCCCAAGTTTGGCTTAGACAATAAGTATGAATTTTAAAGGTCAAGGACGTAGGCCAGTTACTGGTACAATTGAAGATAAACACATCGTTGGCTCCCCCTTCACACATATACACACACACACACACACACACACCGTGATTTAATTTAGCACCATGTATAATTTGTGTACACGAGATGTTAAGCATTAACCAGCCACTCCCAGTAGTGGCATGAGTGAAAGTACAAGGTGACCCATAATTCCTCAGAATCACCATACTGTACCTGCTGACAGGTGAACATAAGAAACTGTGGAAAAAAATGACCCAAAACTCCACTTCCTGTCCAGGTTTTCCCCCAGTGCACACTAAGAATAAGAACTGGGGTTCTAGATAGTGACCAAAGCAGTGGCACATTTATTCATTCAGCAGAATCCAAACCAATCAGATAAGCCATTCAGGATTCAGGGTTTTGCTCAAGGATTTCATAGTGGCTTTCTGTCAGGACTGGGATCTGAAATCATTGTGTCCCAGTCAATAGAAAAAGATGAACAAGATACAAGGACTGATGTATTTGACTGCATAACGTGCCGTAATTTGACACGTGTGGCTGTATTTTACTTAAATCTTTTGTATTTTATTTTTAATTATCACTGCTGGAAATATTATAGGTTTTTACTTTGAATATGTATTATAATATTGATTCAAAATACTTGATATAAATCATTAATTGTACACATATAATTTCTTGTATACTTACACTGTGATAACACTATAAAAGTTTTAGTATAAGATCTGTTATGTGCTTTTTGAACATCCCATCCCACAGTTAGTCACCATTTGCTTTTATAATAACCTCCACTCTTCTAGGAAGATGTTCCACCAGATTTTGGAGTGTGCTTGTTGAGATTTGGTTCTCACAGGACGAGGACGCCTGGGGTGCAGCCAGCGTTCCATGCCAGAGGTGTTCAGTTAGGCTGAGGTCAGAGGTCTATAACAGACGACTCAAGATCTTCCACTGCAAACCATATAAACCGTATCTTCATGGAGGTTGTTTTCTGCACAGGAGCATTTTCATACTGAAACAGATTTGGGTCTCCTAGGTCAAGTAAAGGGAATCTTTAATGCTACTGAATCCAGAGAGATCCTATACAATTGTGTGCCTCAAAGTTTGTGCTAAAAAGTTAGGGAAGAAACACATGTCTGGAAAAGTCAGGTATCCAAAAGTTTTGTCTTTGACAGCCTGAATATATAAAATGTACTACAAAAATATAATTACTATTATTATGTCATTTATTTATAAATTTCTAGCAACACGAAATACAGTTATATATAAGGAGATAATACTTCAATGACACAAAAAAATCTAAAAAGTTAGTTTGTCAGCGGTTTAGTATTCGCTGCTAATGTAGGTACATTCTTATAAATCTAAATCGTTATAAGATTTGTTGAAACAATGCTCTTAAGCAATGTTGCTGCAGTTTTAAATAAATAACTTTGTAAAAAAATGCCAGAAAATTCATTAAAAATGAAACTATATTCCTAGAAACATTATTAGAAACTGCTATGCAAAAGTTATGGCCTGTAAATACAGTCCATGCTAATAGATTACAGAGTACTGCATATGGCTAATAATGACTTCCCAATGAGAAGATGTGTATAGGGAACAATTTATAAAACAGATTGTTAGTTGTTCTGCAGTAAACCATGTGGCTGAATAATACAGCATGTATGTGGCATGAATGGAATTGAAGCTTTCACTGCCTTTTTTCATTAAAGTTCAGACTCAGTGGGTTCAATGGTAGGAAATTTATTTTTCGTATATCAAAAAAACAAAACAAAAAACCCCAACATACTCGCAGGTTGTATCACAGCTACAGTCAAAAAAAGCAAAAGCATCATAATCTGTGCAAAACTGCAGCAAATTTGTAATACTCTACAGTAAAGAAGTGATCTCAAGACACGCTGTCAGAGATACAAAATTTGTCATAGAAACACACTGGGCATCTCTTTTGTAAAAACAGAGTGTACCACAAAGATGATCAGGAAACAAGAATATTTCCTTATGTGAAAAAATACATTTTCAATAAGATAAAGGTTTTTTTTTTTTTCGCGAGACTATAAAATATAGTTTCCTGCAAGAAAATAGTTCCGATGCTGTTTATTACAACATAATCACAAAAAGAATGTGTTGGAATTGCAGCAACTCCATTTTTTAGAATCTCTGTATCTCATATAAAAAGCACATTAAAGAGTCCAATCCATACAAAGAGCTCTCTTTACACAATGTACACGATCATATAGAAAGTTTTTTTTTTTTTTTTAACATATAAATCTATGTATTTATATATTTATACAATCATTAGCACCCAGCTTTTTTTCCAATCTCTAATGTTGCTCTTTTTTTATTTATTTTTTTATTAGTGTTCCAAATACTCAAGGTAAAATCACCCTGTAACCAGACATTCATTAACCATCTACGAATGATCATCAGTCAATATATAACAATATATAACAATTTTATATATATATATAAAATTGTTATACTTAAAACTAATAAAAATAAAGAAAATGAGTAAAATCAATTTTTTCTCTGTGGTTCTGTTCCAAGAACAGACACTCAGGTTCGGCTGATCTTCTTTGTGTAAATTCTTTATAAAATAAAGAACACCTGCTTTTGTTCTTCTGATCTTCCCATCTATTAAAATGTTGTTTTTTTTATTTCCATTTTGTGTGTTTCTCCAGCTTCTTATCTTCAATTCATGTTCTTACAGTCTCCTGATAATATATATCTTTCATTTTCACATTTTTTTTCGTATTCTAATGGCATGAAATCTTCTTGCTTAATGCTTTTCCATTTAATGAATCGTCACTTCTTTTTATGGCTCTCCATCATCTATTAGCTTTCATCGTGGTTCCTGATCCTCTCAGGCTTTTTCATGGTTCTCCTGAAAAAATCTTGATTAATCTAATCTACTTTATTCTAATCATCTAATATCTGGGCATAACCTTGAATGCTTCATGTCCTGACACTTCTCCAGTTTCATCTTTCCTCATGATGAATCTTTTTATCAGTGTTTTCAGATGATTCTCAGGTTTCTGGTTCTTCTCCATAACCATCTGGTTAGTTAGTGCTTTGGAAAGGGCCCATGAACTGCACCCATTTGTTCTCCTGGGCTACCGTCTGATTAAAGGCAGACCTGTTGCACCTGTGTCAGAAGATCTCCGAAGCGATCAAACAAGCCCTCCACCCACACTCGGTTCCCCATACACGTCTGCACAGTCTCCTCCTGTCCCAGATCCACGCCGCGGGAGCGCAACAGTGAAATCTAAAACACACAATAACACAAACACATCAGAGAAACTGAACGGAAACATTCATTAAAGGAGTTTAATGGGAGGAAACAAGACGCAGAACCTCTAACCTCTTCCATACACATCACATATGTGTGATATTTGTAGTGCTGCAGTGAATGATAAAGAGAAAACCAATGAGCCTTCTGCTGCTCCACTGTGTACTCCTAAAAGAGAGAGAGGAAAATACACATCAATAAAAACAAGGCCATCTAGTGGCTACAAAGAAGTACTACAAGCCATTCGTACTGCAGCTTGTATAGCAGTACAGATTTACTGTCCTCTGAAAATTGTAGCTGCGATCCTCTTCCACTTCTCTGTAATGACATCATGGAGCTGCTAGATGTTAGACACGGTGCTTCTTCACGTTCAGTTTGAGGAGCCCCACATGTGCTCAATAGGATTCAGGGCTGGAGACATACTTGACCACTCCATCACCTTCACCTTCAGCTTCCCCAGCAAGGCAGCCATTATTTAGACAATAACTGCTGTATGTTGAGTAATTTTCAGAGGACAGTAAATCTATACTGCTATACAAGCTGCACAATGAATACTCCAAAACATATCCAAGTTTTTATAGTATTGTGCCTTGAAATGATACTAAAGTGGTTGCTGAATTGTGAGGGGTGTACTCACTTTTGTCAGATACTGTATATAGAATAAGTGGTGTAATGGTACACGTATTTGTGCAGAAATGTTTTCAATACGGTGCACATGTATACCGCATGCGTGCGGAACATAGTTCAAATAGGAGTTTCCTCAAGAACGTATTAAGTGGCAGATCACAAGATTGTTTAGTCTCTGCCTCAGACTTTGAGCACAGCGTCACTGTTTGTGTAGGGGTTCAAGCACGTAGTGCAGAAACCCTATTGTAATTGCAGGGATTTTTATTATAATTATTTTTATTTTTTTTCAGCCCTAAAACTGATCATGCAGACCAAACCGTGTGGCCTACAGACTTTAAATTTGGCCAGATGTTAGAGCTCAATTTGGGGAGAGGTTGACCAAGTATCAACCCAATTGGCCAAAGGGGGGCGCTACAGTGAAAAATCCCAAATTTCACACATTTTTGGCCACAGCTCATACACCGTTTGTCGTTGACTCAAATGTGGTACATCCCGGAAATTCTTGGGTCAAAACAAAAAAATGTCTATTGATGGATTCGGATTTCCCAAAATTGAGTTATGTCAAAAAATTAACTTTTGCGAACTAGTCCTAGGTGAAATGTTCGCTGGTCACTGGACACTGAATATCCACAATTATATATATATATATATATATATATATATATATATATATATATATATATATATATATATATATATATATATATAAAAATAGGTGACCTTTCGACTCATCGTTGCAAAGGGTCACCAAAAGGAAAAAAAAAACATTAAAATGGCTATAACTATGCAACCGCTAGTCCAATCAACCTGAGCATTGGCCTGCAGTGTCTATGTCCAATATGCCACAGTGGTTTATGAGGACATGGCCACCATCGGCCAATGATTTTTAAGCACATATTACTCAAGGTTAACGGAGGCCAATTGGAACGAAACTCAGTGGGCATGTTCCTAGTTTTATTTTCTTTTGAGCTACGTGCTTGAACCTAATTGCTGCTTGAAATTTTTCTACTTTTTTAAATTTTTTTATTAAACTTGGAAAGATACCAAACAATGGCAGGGGTATGAAAAAAACCCTGTACAGGAAAAACTATTTGTAATACACTGTAAAACTAGGATTTTGTTATGCGCATGCGATATGGATTCTTTAGTATTTTATGTCCAGCTTCAAGAATTTTTCTTGAAAGGAGAAAATCCTGACAATTCCACATATCGCGGAAGCGAATGAATGAAGGATGGAGGGGATGAAGACATTTGTTAAAGTATACTGAAATAAGTAGGACTGTTAAGTAGAACATATCAATCGAAAATTCAATATTACATATAAAACCCACACACACACACACACACACACACACACTTATATATACATCTGTATTACCTTAATGGGGTCTAACAATTTTATAATGTAACTATTTGGTTTTATTTTATTTAATCAATAATTTGTGCCAATTTAACTGATTAATTAATCCAATATATCATAATCAATATATAATAAAAAGGTGAAATGCATTCATTTGATTTTTCATATAGTTTATTTGTATAAAGCCATGCAGTCATTTAATTTAAAATAGTTTTAAAATTGTAAACTAATAATAATTGCTGCATTAATAAAAAAAAAAAACAAGAATTTTATGTTTTGCATTTCTTCCCCCTAACTATACCAGGATTTAAATGAACTGTGACTTAAAAACTGAGGTATATCAAATCATGAATTTTGTGTACCGTTACACCCATTTAATATATATATATATATATATTCTTTTATTATACAAAATTAGACTTATTCATTGCCCAACTCACCAAGGGAAGTTTAACAGCAGATTTAGAAGGTTTCATGGTCTTCCTGTTGTATGTCTTCCCACTCAATCTGACTTTTAAAGTGGGAGTTTCCCCATCTGTTTTCAGCTCTGTCACCACTGACAACTCGGGAAAGCTGTCTAAAGCGTTCTAGAGTGGATGAAGAAAAATTGTCAAACCAATCAAGCATAGCAGAGAAATGAGTCAAATTAATAAATACATTTTATTGTAAATGTAGCTTATGGCCATCACTGAAAGAAAACAGGCATTGATATAAAATTCTCTGATCACGAGAATAACCAGCCACAGCAGTATGCTTTGTTTATTTTTCAGTTTTAATATCCTGTAAACTATATTATGTGATGGATTTCTCTATGTCTTATGCTGCACTTGAAATGGGCACATAGTGAAAATGGATTTAATGATAAACAAAATTTAAATTGGGCACAATATGATTGTGGAGTTTCGATATTACGGCCTTTATCACAAACACAGTAATACAGAACTCCCAGCATTCCTGGCACTTCTGGAATATGTCCTGGAAGTCTTCTTTTTAAAGCATGTCAAGCACCTTTCGTGAATTTTCGGTCGTAGAGATGATGGGCTGTTCCACAGTGAAGACTTTTTGTAACCCTACACCCAAGTTTCATCACAGGTAATAATCCTTTGTTATAACTTGCTGTCCATGATGAAAAAGCAGATGTGGTGGTGCATGTAGTCAGAGTAGCACCTGTGCACAGCTCCCGATGTACACAGGACGATGTCTTTTGGCACACTGACGATCAGTGCTTCCTGTGACTGTGCGTGCAAGCCTTGTGCTGCCATCTGTTGGTGTGTAACAAAACTAGTCTTTTTGATACCACCTCGTATAGGCACACAGAAATGGTTTAATTCACCATTACAGTGCTGTTACTTACCAGGAAGCCAAAATGTTCCCTTGCATCAGACCTTAAATATTTGCAGACATTTTCTTTATTTGATGAGTTTCTGATTCATTATTATTTTCCCCCAAATAAATAGACTAATACAAAACAGAGTGTAGGTTTGAGTAAGATGAATGTTTATTACACCTCATGTAATATAATTTGTATTTTATAATGAAATATATTTCTGAATGAATGCAGAATATATTGTTTGGCACCTCATAGAGGGCGACTCGATATCGTTACATCTTTATGTCTGAAGCGTTTGCTAAATATCCCAGTAAAATTGTTAAACTGATTATGGGCCCAGGACCACAAGGCACCTGACAGATACATAAAGGAGCTCAGAGCCTTGACAAATGCATTTACAGTGGAATGTACATTGACAGGAACATATGGTCTATGTACATTAACAAGACGTTTGCAGAAGTTTGCTCACTTTGAACACCTGACCCACTTGGAGTTTGGGCAGCAGCCTCCTCCTGTTGTCCGTTATCATGCCATCCACTCTCTTCATATGAGGCAGCAGAAGTTCATCTGAATAGATCAAACCACCAAGGTCAAACACCTGACGTACTATACAGAGACATCAAACCTGTCATTATGTGCAAACACATCCATAAGTTAGATTTCAGCATTTCCTAATATTGCGATTAATAATTATTCAAACAAACAAACAAAAAACATTTTACAAAAAAAACCCCCAAAAAACATGTCCCCGCTAAAAATTCAGTATTAGCATTAATATTCATAATGAAACTTGAAATGAAAAATCAGAAAAAAAGTCAGACTGCATCGGTAGATGAAGCATCACATTGCAACATCGCTAAAAAATGACACAATCTTCTATTTTTAAACATTCCACTGCCCCTGTCCCACTTTGTGGTGATTTGATTTGCAGAATGAATCTTTTTTACAGAATGATCATCTGAACTGGACAGATCAGGGTCCAGGTCTATAAATCAAACTGCGTGCCCCCTTTTGTCCTTACCGTTCTCTCTCTCCAGTGTGATCATGAGGTCTGCATCTAGAGCAAGGCTGATCAGGAGCTCCACAAAACTCTTGAAGGTCTCCTTCATCGTCCTGGTGTTGAGGAAACGGGAGGTAAACGGGACTGGAGGTGTAAACTCTGAGATTAAAAGAGTATAGAGAATACAGAGGGACGCTTAAACACAGATAGGGAACGCTATAAGACGCAATAGGGAATGCTTTTAGACAAGTTGACACGAGTTTCAAAACAAGGCTACAGCTTGCTAAAGTGGTGGTGTTCTCAACAGTTTCCTCAGAAAAAAGTTAAAAAAAAAACAAAAAAAACCCAAATACATTATATGCCCAAAGGTTTGTGTACAACTAACTATGAGTTTTTTTTTTGTGGATATTTATCTCATTTAGATAAGGGTGTTAGTAAAGTCATGTATTGATGTAGAGTGAGGAGCCCTGGGGATTCAGTATGCATTTTAATTTCTTTCCCATGGTTTAATAGGGTTGAGGTCAGAGCTCTATAGCAGGACACTCAAGATCTTCCACTCCAACCATGTAAAGCATATCATCATAGAGGTGGCTTTGTCCATGGGGGGCATTGTCATGCTGGAACAGGTTTGGGCTTTTTCCTAGCTCAAGTGAAGAGAAAATGTAAGGCTACATCATCCAAAGACCTCCTGTAGATCCTCTACAATTGTGTGCCTTCAGCTTTGCAGTAACAGTTTGCTAAAAAACCATCAGGTGTCCCAGTTCTGTCGTATTTCTAAAGGCCTTTTAAGGTTACATTTTACATTATATTATATTATATATATATATAGAACATTAATAAAGTAAAGTACAGGGAGTTAAACGATGCATTATGTGGTGTTTAAATGTTAATAAAACTACATCATATACTGCATGAACTACATCAACTAATATGTATTTTGTGACTAAAAATAAATCCACATAAATCAGCAGAAATGATAAAAAAAAAGTTATAACAACAACAATGCGGATTATTTTCCCGTGTTTTATTTCCTTTATAACACAGCAATTTGCCAATTAAATTTTTTTGGTATTAAACTTAAACTAAAAACCATGAAGTTCCTTACGTAAACATTTGCAAACTTTCATGTGGCAAAAAAATTTGACTGTAACAAACAAAGTTCTGGCAATAGAGACTTCTTCTGTAAACGTTATTAACTTTATGCCTTTTTTTTTTTTAATCGCTTCACCATATCAATGATTGTATGTTTTTCATTGTTAAATCTGACATACAAAACCAACTTCCAAATTAGCCTTAGATTATGTAGTCCACCATACAAGTCATTGTAAATAAGTTGTAATATAGAAACAATAATAAATAAAAAACAAGCAACCCAGCCAGTGCACTCTTAGTGCCGGTCCCAAGCCCGGATAAATGGGGAACCGTGTTAGTAAAACGTGTGCCAAATCAAATATGCGATCACGAAAGAAAAGGATGATCCGCTGTGGCGACCCCTAATGGGAGAAGCCGAAAGAAGAAGAAGAAAGTGAATAAAAACTGAGAATGAGAATTTAACAGTGCTGTGGTATAAGGTCATGGAGTGTTGTTAATTAATGTGTTTAAATATCAGCTTGTCAGTACAAATTGTTAAGATAAAATCCATTCTCAAAACCTTGACATCCTCATGTGGTTTACATATTGATGTTGTGGATTAATAAAGCACCGGTTTCTTGCAACCGAATGGTTCGGTGGCTGATAAAAGTGCACTAAAGCAGGTTCTTACGTTCTTTCTTTAGCAAAATTACTCACCGTCATCTTCACCTTCTGGAGAAGCCAACTGTGTTGAGTCTGTGAACTCTTCCTTCCATTTCTTCCTCTTTTTCGGTGGAGGTTCGGCCTTGGCTTTTGGCTGCTTTGGCCTGGGTTTGGACAAGCTTTGCTTTGTGCTGGATTTCAGAGCGGAGGAGTCGGACGCGACTGGCACAGCAGCTCTCTGGGCCAGCAGAGCCTTCTGAGAGCCTCTACGCAAACACGAACAAAATGCAAATAAAGTGAGAACCCTTATGTAACATTTTAAACATTAAATTATTAGCTATAAGACAGGTCCATACAGACTGACAAATCTTTAAGTACAGTTCAGCCATGACTTAATACTTCCTAATATTCAATGTGAGCTGCATGACAAAAAGCCTTCATAGATAATCTGCTGAGTTGCTCTTTGTGAAGTCTGATGAGTGGGCTCGACTTGCTCATGTAGAGTTCAAATGTGACAGCTGACTGAGGAAGAAATGTGCTGCCATGAGAACTTGTATGAATGTGTGGGGGATTCAAGTGTATGCAACGTGACTTAATTTTGCTTTTTCACATGAGATTTTGGCTTTGTTTCTGAAAGAACACGCATGTAAATACACAAAAAGTAGGGAATTGGTACCTCATGGAATGCATGGGCTTGCACCTTGGTTTTCTGTTGCACACTCGCACATACTCCCGCTTGTTCACAGTGTCCAGGAACTTGACGTATACTCTCCGGTACATGGTCTTAGCGTCTCCAAAGTAACCCAGATACTGTACAAGAGAGGACATAATAAAACCCAAACTTAACTCGTTAAAGCAAGTGCCAGCATGTTATCACAATATCACTGCATGTTCACCTGTAAATGTTAGAATGACTAGTAAAATTGGACCAAACTAATTAACCAGATGAACATACATATACATACATATATATACATTTTATATATATATATATATATATATATATATATATATATATATATATATATATATATACACACACACACACACACACACACACACACAGAGTAACAGTATGTTACAAAAGTGAGTACACGACTCACATTTCAGCAACCATTTTAGTATCTTCTAACGGGAAAATACTATAGAAATGAAACTTGGATATTTATTTTTGAGTCAATGTGCAGCTTGAATAGCAGTACAGATGGTTCCCTCTTGAGTCTGGTTCCTCTCAAGGTTTCTTCCTTATGCCATCTCGGGGAGTTTTTCCTTGCCACAGTTGCTCATCAGGGACAAACATACTTACAAAGAACATATTTACGTTTAATCACCACATTATCTGTGTAAAGCTGCTTTGAGACAATGTTCATTGTTAAAAGCGCTATACAAATAAAAGTTTTAGAATTGAATTGAATTACAGATTTACTGCCCTCTGAAAATAACTCAACATACAGCCATTACTGTCTTAATAACTAGCAACAAAAGTGAGCACACCCTAAGTGAACATGTCAAAACTGTCAAAATTGTCAGCATTTAGTGAGCACCATTGTTATCCTGCACTGACTTAATATTCCTGGGCATGAAATTCACCAGAGCTGCACAGGTTGTTGTTAGGATCCTCTTCCTCTCCTCCATAATTACATGACAGAGCTGCTGGATGTTAGACACATGGGGCTTCTCCACCTTCCGCTTGAGGATGCCCCACAGGCGCTCAATAGGGTTCAGGTCTGGATACATACACCTTCACCTGTAGCTTCCTCAGCAAGACAGTTGTCAACTTGGCAGTGTGTTTGTGGTCGTTATTGTGTTGGAAAATTGTCATTCGATCCAGTTTCTGAAAGGAGGCATCATGTTCTGCTTCAGAATGTCATGTACATGTTGGAATCAATGTTTCCCTCAATGAACTGCAGCTCCACAGTATTTAAAAAATATTGACACTTTGGACACAGTTCTGACGTGTTCACTTATTAGACAATAATGGCTGTATGTTGAAATGCTGTAAATCTGTACTGCTATACAAGCTGCATAGTGACTACTCTAAAAGTATATCCACTTTTTAATTCTATAGTATTGTCCCTTGAGAACAAATAATAAAATGGTTGCTGAAATGTGAGGGGTGTACTCACTCTTGTGAGACACTGTGTATATATATATGATAGTCAGTGTTATACCAAATTAAAAAATATTTTTTGAAAATGACGTTTTGTAAAAGTGAAGTTTTTTGTGTTTATATAATATTAATGGAAGATGTCTTTGGCATCAGTTTGTTTTTTAATAAGGGAAAGATTTTAATATGCATCAATGTATATACACAATCTAAAATCAGGACAAGCATTGATACATATTGAAATCTTTCCCTTATTAAAAAACTAACTGTTACAAAGCACTGATGCCAAAGACTTCTTCCATTAATATTACCGTAATGTCTGGACTATAAAGCGCACCCATATATAAGCCGCACCCACTGAATTTTACAAATACAGTGGTACCCCGCTTATCGACCTTAATCCGTTCCTTAATACTGGTCGAAATGCGAAAAGGTCGAAGAGTGAATGTACACGCAATATACAAAATACATGCACTAAATTGTTACATTGACCGCTAAATAACACTTTATTGTTCACAAACCAAAGGTGAATTTACAATAGATGCTCTCTCCACGAAGGCTGAGGCGAGACTGGGAAGATCCTTTCCCTCGCTCCACGTATATGATTTCTGTTGCAACTGGAGTTAGTGAGCTCTCCCTTCACCCTGACTCAACGCGTTACAACTGCTTGTATCTAAACAGTAGCCTACCAAGAAAGTCATTGTTCACTGTCTTCCTCCTTCCTTTCACAACTATTTCTCTCTGAAATAAAAAGTAGCGGCTTATAGTCCGAAAAATACGGTAAATAAACACAAAAAACTTCACCATTAACAAACATACATACATTTTTACCTTTGGTATAACACTGACCATCACAGTCCTTGTTAATAAGCTGTTACTATATAAACCTTTGATATGCCTGGCCCTTTTATCATATTAGATTCAGGAATTTATAGGCACTTGTGGTATAAATAACAGTATATATATCTGTCTACTGTGATTTTTTAAGTCATAAATCTCTACTCCAAACATTAGGGGAATCATTTAAGACCAGAAAGGATACCAAAATGCAACATAATAAAGAACTACTCATGCCAGGAATGACTGATTTACTTACGCTATTAGTCGCTGAAAACACACGTTTCCCATCTCTCAGCTCAGGTATGAATTTCTGCAGCAAAGCCTTTTGCACTTTCCAAATGGCTGGAGGTTCTATTCCTGCCTTCAGTGTGACCTACATTCAATATAATGCAAACAGACCACAGTGCACAAATGAAAATGAATGAAAATCAAAAGGGCTTCATGCTGTGTCATAACAGGAATTCTAACCAGACCAAAAAATGCTACCGTAACTCATTACTAAGGATTATAATGACTTCGAGTATCAGAGTGTAGTCTAAGGTTAAGACCATTTTGGTCCATGTGGTTCTTTCCAAAAATGTTTCCTCAAAGATGGAAGCACTGTTTGTAAATGATGTCTATGTATGCTGTAGTATTACAATTTCCCTTCAGTGGGTACTTTACCATGACGATGCCTCCTGTGCACAATGCAATGCTTTTTCAGGGTTGGAACTGAACCTCTTTAAGATGAAATGGAATGTCCCCACTTCAGACTTCATCTGAATCAGTGCCTGACCTTACTAATGCTCTTGTGGCTTAATTAGCAAAAAGTCCTACAGCTACATTATAAATCTGGAATTGGATGTTCAGCAATATTGGGGTGACGGTTAGATGTCCAAAACATTTGGAAACATCATTCCAATAGATTTGTTTATGCAATTTATTTTGATTGTCTTCTTGACTGTTACATTTTCCAAGAATCTACATGAATATCACAGGAACTTCTCTATGAGAAATTTAATCCAAAAATGCACAATTGTTTAAGATAAGCTTTGTGCTATATATCTATTATCCTGCGACATGCTACAACGCACTTCTCTGACAAACTAAAACATTAAACAGTCACATACCTGAAGAGATTCTATGTCCTCATTTTTCACCACAAACTCATCACGTTCTCGGTACATGCCCTCCTCCCCACTGTCCGACAGTTCCTCATCAGTGAGGCCTTCGATAGCTACCGTGGCCAGGCACACCGCAAGTTTGTTGGGAGGTATGTTCTTCACCAGTTCCTCCACTGGTACTTCATTTAACCCAGGCTTTTGCTGCTGCTTCAGCTTTGTATCTAAAGACTGTGTGTTGACTAGCTCAGCATCAGCAGACTGCTCTTGACTTGTGCTGTCATGTGAACCTTTGCTTTCTAGAGACAGGACACCATTTTATATAATCATGGATCAGTTGTTGTATAAACAGAAAAATAACAAATGTAAAAGCATTTGAAGTGAATACCTGACTGATGCTTGTCTAAGGGCTCGTCTAGCGAGGAAAGTGCAGAACTAATGCTCTTTTGAAGGTCTTGGTTTTTACCAACCGATTCGTCCTCATCTGAAGAGAAAGATGGAAGCGTCTCCAAGTTCTTCTGAAGCTCCTCATCCAGTCTCTTAGTAGAGCTTACAGTATTGATATCTGGTGAAACCATTGGAGTTGTTGGGGCTAAAGGTTTAGGAGGCACCGACTGATTGAAAGGTCTTTTGGGAACTGAAGGCTTTCGTGTGCGGTTGGGTGACCGTATCGGTGAAGAGGAGAATTGCTGTTTGGGTCCAGATTTAAGAAAGTCCAGGAAAGATCCTATGAAGCCAGTTTTAACTTCTGGCTGTTTTTCTTCGACCTCTCTTATTTTTTGCCGAATTCTTTCCTGTTGTTGGTAGCTATCAAGACATCCTTCAGATGTAGAAGACGAACTTGTCTCACTTCCTTTGGAATTCTGACGCTTTACTTGGCCGCTTCTTTTTTGAGCTTTAGGTTGACCATTTTCTTCGTTTGTAGTTTGCTTGGAAGAACCTTTTGACCGGCCTCGCTTTTTAGAAAGACCATCAGAGGAGCATTCTGCAAACTTTTCCTCTATCTTAACACTCTTCACCACTTTGGATTGATCCTTATTTTTGTCTGTTTCCCCAAACCCAGTGGAGTTATATTCCTGAGAGGTTAGGTGAAAGTCTGTGTGGTTGTTTGCAAATGTGTTTATAGTACCTTCGTTAGAATTCAGAGAAAAATCGTTGTTAGTATGTTCCTTGAGTGATACCTCATTTTTCCCCCGGTGATTTGTGACTTTCTCAGATATTTCATGCTTGGAGTTATTTTGCTGTGTGTGAGAGTTTGGTGGTGTAAATGCCTGGTGTCCATCAACTTCTTTGTGAATGTCTGTAATCAGCTGACCACCATTTATAGATAAAGTAATTGTCTGTGTGTTTGAGATCATGTGCTGTAAAGAGAAGCTATTAGCTTCATGCTTGTTATTACCTAGCTCATAGTGGCACTTGGTTTCTGATGGGCTGGATATCAATGCTAAGTCCCCTTCAGAGGATGAGGTTTTGAAGTCCTGTGGTGTAACTCCACAGGCGGCTGCTGTGGCAGCCAGGATGTCATCTACATTGGATAGAATGTTCCTTTCATCTGCCATCAGCATGGCATCAGGAAAGCAGACAGAGCTTAAGGTAAAGTGCTGCTTGGCATCATGCTGATTTGTTGTAGTGATGAAAGTGTCTTTCTGGTGTAGCTTTGTGGCATCCACAACTTGGTGGGTTATTTGTGGACTCTCAATTGCACTGACTGCAGAATTCAAGAGTTCATTATTCATTTGCAAGAACTGAACAGAAACTGGCTGCATTTGAACATGCTTAGACTGATTTAGTCCTGCATGGAGCAAAGGCTGTTGAAGAAGGATCATCTGTGAGGGCTCCAGCAGGACTTGGGCACTGGGTAGATGAACAAACTGGGCTTGTTCTTGTAACAACTGCCTCTGATCTCCTCTGTTAATTTGAGTTTGGTGGTCTTCTTGATGAGCAGTGGGAATTTTGAGAAGCACAGGGTGTTCTTTCAACTGGTCAGTGTTCAAGGCCACGTGGGAGGACTGTAATAATGTAGAGTTGTTTTTTGTGCAAGAGGTTACATGAGAAGTGGCATTGCTTACCAACTGCCCAATTGAAGTACTCATTCTTTCATCCTTTACGGAGGACATTGGTGTAAAACCTATTAACTGTTCCTCAGACCGAGAGTTGCTTCGGATCACGCTATGGGCGTGTCTGTCATCCATTTTTGAAACAACATATACAACATTGCTCTGTACATCAATGTTTGTAAGAGTCTGGGTAGAACTGCTACTTATTGAAGTCTGTTGTAATGCTTGCATATTTGCATTGGTGAGCTCGACACAGTTTTCTTTGGTAGTGAGAAACAGACCCTCGTTTTCCTTCCTTTTACTATTGGCTGGGGATTGTTCCATTGAGGACTGGTTGTTCTGGGTGGCTTGTGTATAAGTAGCAGGGGAGGATGTTGACTGGTCAGACAGCAAGTATTTCTGGGTCTGCTGCAACAGCATACCATCAGTCTTGCTTGGAGAAGGCTGCATAAGGGTGTAATCCTGGGTGGAATTGCTGGATGGTAAGCTGTGGGCATAGGAAGAAGAGAAAGGAGGACTTGGTGTGACAGACTGACCTGATGCATAGCTCTGAGAAGGACTAACAGATTCGGCTCCCTGGGCATAATAACTGACAGTAGACAAACTCTGACTGGAAGAATAATTGTTAGAGGCATTGGCCATACAAAGTCTTTGTGCCGGTTCATCATACTCTTCTCTGTTTGATGCTTGAGACATTATGGACTTCTGGCCGGAAGAGTAAAGAAGTGAGTGGCTAACAGATGTCTCATTTTCTGACTGAGCTGCCAGTGATGGCAACGTTTTATATATGGAAGGTAGCTTCTCGGACTGGTTGGAAGAAAAGGCATGGGATTCGTTGAGGTTGCTTATGAGGCTCTGAGACGTAATGTAGGTCTGGGAAGGGCTGATGGACATCAAGCTGGAAAGCTGTGGTGATGTGTATGTTTGTGACTGGCTGGCAATCACAGAGCTGTGTTTCTGAGCTGTGGAAGAATACCTATGCTGCTGCATGGGTGATGAGACTGCCTGATCGTGCAACTCTGAGCCTTCACCAAGATGTTCTGTTGATTTGTTAGAATCGTCCTTGGCTTTTACTCCGCATGTGGAGGAAAATCTTGAAGAGGGCACAGATGCGGAATGTGTCTGTGTTTGCTGCAGCTGCACTGTGGCTGTTTTCTGCTGAGTGGCGCTATTATTGGCCTGTCTGGGAATTCCACTGGGGCTGTTTGAAACAGGTGAATGTCGAGAAGGATCTTGGTAGGAGACATCTGCACCATCAGGTAGGTAATCTGGCAAAGAATGTTGCGCACTGACAGACAGCTGCTGCTGTACTGGCTGGGTGCTTGAAGGCCGCTGGTGGTGCTTGATGACACTACATTCACGCTGAAGTGCTCGTTCGATGGAGCTGGAGAAAACTGGGGCACCATAAGGTGGGATTGTCTGCTGAGAGTTACTCAAAGAAGAGGGTAAAAGGCTGAACTGTGGTTGTAGGAGATGCGGTGCAGATTCCTGGGCTGAACGATATGTGGATGACTGGACTGGAAGGCTAGTACCCAGAGAAGCGCCAGCCAGGCGTTCAAATGCAAATGCTGTTGGCACAGTGGTTTGGGAGGGTTTGATCTGAAGTAAAGGGTCATTAGATGAAAGCAAGCCATTCGATGGGGTAAATGTAGTGTGTTGAACAGTTAATGCGGACGTGGTGGCAAAACTGCGAGTAGGAAAAGGGCTGGGGTGCTGGTAGGAAGAAAGAGCTGACAGGGTAGGAAATGTTCCAGAAGAGGGTAATGCTCCAGTAAGAAAGAGCTCTGTTGAAGAATTTGTGCCTATCATAAAGAAAAGACACATCAAATCATCATATTTGTCACTATTTACCAGCCGATTCATTCACATCACTTTCAAATAGATATAAGAAGTTGTTTATTACCAGTCTGCCATGGCGAAGTTCTGAACTGGGGAAGCAGAGATGTGGCTACAGGTCCAGCCTGAAGGCCTCGGGATTCGATGGAAGAGAGGAAATTCATGACTGATGATTCAGTAGTGCTGATTCCGGTGGTGTGCAGACTGGAATCGAAGACACCTAACAAGCAGAAGGACACCATAGAATGGGAATAAAATAAGGATTTACAGACAAAAGTAAGTTTGTGCTTCGCTAATTGTTGTTTCATGACTGAAACCTCACCTGTGGGGTGATGAGAGGTGGTGTAGGTGGTGAGTGTTTGACTTGAGGCGTAGGATTGCTGTTGGGGATGCTCTGTCTCTATGTGAGTCACACCATAGCTGGAGCTAAGAGCAACACCATTGCAGAACAAAACATTACCAAGGAAATATAAAGACTGGTGTATCAACAATGACATGATTCTGCAAGTGAATATTTTTGGTTTCGCCGATTAATCAGCACCGATAGTTGTCTGTTGGAGCTATCAGCTATCGGCAAAAATCCATACAGATAGTTTTTCCGGGTTGCTTGAGCAGCTGAGAAGGTCCACTGTCATTATACAGTACGAGAGCAGCCTCTAGTGGTGAATCACTGATGTCACATGATGTTTGTTGAAGTGTCTTTTTTTATTCATTTTGGATGTAACTGTTTTTATTTGTTAAATATCCCTTTTAATTGCCCGTAATAACAACCATTATGGAATTACAAGGTGTCCAATTCAAAACAAAAGCGTTTAGTAACACATCTAACAACATACCATTAAAAAAGTTACAATTTTGTTCCTACAACGAAGATGACTTATGAATGAGACACATCATCTGACCTCTCTGAATAACATTTTAGGTACCACTAGTTTGATTCCTGAAAACAAACTGTTTGTATTCATCAGAAGGATTAAACAAATCTTTGCACTGTTATTTTCAATCAGAATCAGAATACTTCATTGATCCCACAGAGAAATTGTTGAAACACCTAAATGCATATGTTCAAATTTAAAAATGTAAATTTGTGTGCAAGGATTAAAACTAATGACCAATTTCTTCAGTCAGGTCTTTATGTAATTTAAGAAAACTGTACATATACTGTACTATATGTATATTATGAACATTTACACAAACCAGCATGTTTTAACAAGCTATAATGTTTATCAGGCTAGGGATCTGTAAGTATTTCTTGCATGACATCATTCTTTACCTTAAGATTAAAGTTGGGTTTAAAGATATTACTTCAGTCTTAACTTTTTAGATCTTTCAAATACTCAGCAAAGTTATTTAAATTTCACAGCATTTGAAAATGAGTTATCTCCCAAAAACATGCTGTGTCATATTATAATATTGTAAATTAATATGGACCATAATATGTAAAATTTATATCTTACTTTTGCATATTTGTCTGTGCTTCTTCCATTGAAGTTATCATTAAAACTGGTTCACTGAGCTGAAGATTTTGCATTTAAAGAGACATTTTTGCAAGTCAATACAAGTTATAATAGCATATCTAAAATGCTGGAATCGCCTGTTTTAAGGCAATCTGAATAAACTGCTGACTTGGTTGAAAATAATATATTACTATATACTGTATAAAGGTTTGTTATTTGGCTTTATAGCACAACACTACTGAATTATTAAATTTGACTGGTCAGAAGATACGGCAGACCATGCAGTTATATGGAATCACTTCATACCAGGGTGGTGTGATTTGGCCTGACACGGACCCCTGAATAATCAGCTATAAATAGTATTATTTTTTATTAAACAATACAATTTGGAGTATATTAATCCACTTATACCAATGCACAGTTTATAGTCATATTTAATGTATGAAAAATCTGCAAAACAATATTTCGTTATTACTTGTAGCAGTTATAAAGTGTAATTTCCTCGAGTCTCTGTTTATTCTCTCCTGAAATTAAAAGGACAAAAAAAAGAGGATAGGTTGTCATATGACAGACACTTAAAAAAAATCACAAAAATACTCCTGCCACTAAAACCCCCATGTCAGGGAAACATTTGTACGGTTATAAAGTGCTAACACTTGAGACTCCTTCCGTTAACGTCTATTAACAGGAAGCTTTTACCAAATCAACCATTAAATGTTTTTCAATTTTTTTATATTTATTATGTATTTATAAATTTTTTTGCTTTACATTTAAATATGAATGGAATTGAATTATATCCACATAATCTACACCTAATAAAAGTATCGAAGATGATAGTAAGTTAAAGAATCACTAGCATTACATGGTAAAGAAGTAAGGAGTGTCCAGTACAAGCGATTCTCAGTAAGAGTCTGAGTAATAACCAGTGGTGGACAAAGTACACAAATCAGGTACTTGAGTAAAAGTAGAGGTACACTATGTAATATATGATGATAAAGTAAAAAAAAACTCCCTTTAAACATTCACTTGAGTAAAAGTACAAAAGTATTTGCCTTCAAATGTACTTAAGTATCCAAAGTACTATGATTTATTATGGCTATAATGTTCCTGTTATAATTTTTTCTCAAAAGACTCATGTTTAATCAACTCAGTTTATGTGAAAAGACTTAAATTTTACTCTTAGCACACCAAACTATTAATAAAATGATATTAAATGGACAATATCTATTATAATTATCATGAGCTTAAAAACTTATTTTCAACTACCCTAAAAACAAAAAAAATAAGGCCATGGGTGTTGTGGCGGGTCAGAAGTTTCTTTTATCATTTATTCCTCACAGAATGTTGTGCTTGCTGTTGAATGGTATGTTGGTTTAGATACCACCAAGCGTCAATCAAAACTACGGCTGCACGATTTGGCGGAAAAAATGTCATGTTGCGATTATTGTGGTCGATATTGCGGTATGCGATATAATAAATGGTATCGTGAGTCCACTATGTTGGTCATCAAGAAAAATCCACACAGATTAGTAATAACGCTGAAATGTGTATTTGTAAAACTTTTGAAAAGGTGACGTTTTTACAACATTTGCATTCATATAAAAAGAATTCTCCAAGGTACAGCCAAATTAAATAAAACAATAAATAAAAACATATGCATTTTCACAAAAATAAATGATTTACCTGTTTTACCTGAATTTTACGATACAGTATATGTTTACACATTTGAATTTGGCATTTATGGCTATTATTATTATTACATTTTTGAGAGCGAGAGAGAGAGAGATAGCGGGGAGAGCTGACAGTGTGTATGGGGATATGTATGTGTGGGAAAGCGGAGGTTGCCAGGTAAAGGTGCGCCAATCCACGAGTGTGCGTGGGCTAAACGTTGGCGTTGAGGAAAGATGTGCGTTATCGTGAGTGGGTGTGTGTCCCGGCGTGAGAACGAGGAAAAAGAAAGCGGCAAGGCTAAAGTGAATGAAAAATAAAAGAAAGCTCTGTCTGTCGAACCATCGCCTGTTGTCTCTATTTCAACCGGGAACCAGTGAGATCTGTTACAGATTTGTCATACTGCCACATCATGTGGCAACTTTAATTTAGCGACTCTTGCACAGTTCCTCTCTCTGCTCAGTGATGGTGATCATAAAGCTAAAATATCGCCATATAACAGAGGTAGCGTGTTTTTGGCTACCAATTCAGTGTCGGTCTGTTCGGCATCCACCTTCACCTGGTCTCCGCGCTGCACACCGAAAAGTCACGCGACCACACACGCCACACGTGCACTGCCTAAACTAAGACTATCTGGTCTTTTTTTGTTTTGTTAGCGGCGCGGAAAATCTGCAAACTGTTCTCAGAAAGTATGTGTCCACACATGCACTTATTTATTTCATTAAATCATAACATTTGCCGTTCTGTAATCGCACAAGCCAAAATCACGATTGCGATAACGAAACAATTAATCATGCAGCACTAATCAAAACAAATGCAAAACAGAGCACGTGCTTTAACCTGATTGGTGGCTTGCTGTGTGTTTGACCAGTTAAGTTTTCATCCACTCAGAAATAAAAAAGGAACAACTGATTTCACAAGTAAAAAGTTAAGATATTTGACTTTGAAATGTGGTGAAATTAAAATAAATGTCTCCCCAAATGGAAATACTTCAATAAAGTACAGATATGTGAAAAATCTACTTAAGTACTATAAAGAATTACATTTACTTCATCACTGTCCATCACTGGTAAGTCACATTTTTCTGTCCTGTTTACCTTCACCTATTTTGCCTAACATTTATAGCAATTAGTATGTAAGTAATAACAGGAACCTGCTTTATAACATTAGATGTAACTAGAAATCAATATATAAAATGCATCCTTCTAAGATACATGCTAAATTGTAACTATTGACAAGTACAAGGGGAATAAATAACTTTGAAATGTACTTTTATACGCAAAATATTCAATTCCGCTGTGGTGACAATAACTTTTTGAGGTTTATGAAGTGCATCACACCACGCAGTACACACCACAAACTTACCCTATATGTTTCCATTTTATGATGAGAAATAATAGACAGAAATCCATGCAGAAAAATTAAGTAAAATGGACCCGGTAATTGTATCTCATGCACTCATGAGTACTAGCCCCAGAAATGTGAAGGTCATAAGAGGGTGAATTTAATTGAGCTTGAGAAAGAATGTTTAAAAGGTTCAGATTTAGCCCTGCTGTGGGTGTGTGGTCTGGACATGACCCAGAATAGTCATATTCAAAACCAAAAATGGGACTTTGTGGATTCAGGAAACACTCATATCAAACCACAGAAAGGGTTCCGAAAAGAAGTTCTGTTTCTTTACTTCACAGGTTAGCTTCCAATGTACCCTAAGGTTTCGGTTTTCATTTCGCACAATCAAATAAAAAAAACAAAACAGGTTGACTGGACCTCGGTACGGAGGGGCCGAACCACAGAATAGCATGAATTTCATTCATAACATTGTAATCACTACACTAAACCAATGAGAGACTGAATAATATTTTGTTTACCCGACCTTAGGCAATAGGGTGGTGATGATCAGTCGTTGCTCCAAAAAAAGGTCATATTTAGAACAAATACTAGTCGTGGATTGGTTCAGTTGGTGTGACCAGTACAGAGCAAAAAGTTTAGAAATACTCCCTATCTGTTCCTGCTGATGAGCTCACCACAGTTAAGCTGGATTTAGACTGGGAAATTACAGCAACCATTTAAAATGATTAGTCATTGACTGTAAATGATGGTCCGCATT
Source organism: Silurus meridionalis (assembly GCF_014805685.1). Lineage (NCBI taxonomy): Eukaryota > Metazoa > Chordata > Actinopteri > Siluriformes > Siluridae > Silurus > Silurus meridionalis. The sequence goes on from NC_060896.1 coordinate 22,348,455, forward strand.
CAAATCTGGGCCAAACTTGATAAGAGACTGTGCAGAAATGTTTCGCTTTGCCAGTTTGTATAATAAAAGGTCCTCTAACAATATAATAAGTACATCCTTTTTACATCATAAATTGACGTGATATGAGCTTGTGCAGCGTGATCTTGATATGTATGGATATGTATGGATATGTAAGGCCAAACATCTAACCAAACCAAACAGTTTCACATCATCCTATTGCATCCTGCTATTGAAACAAAGCAGAAACCGATCTATGTGACCACCTGATTCCCCAAAGAATATATATATATATATATATATATATATATATATATATATACACACATATATATATATATATATATATATATATATATATATATATATATATATATATATATATACACACATATATATATATATATATATATATATATATACACACACATATATATATACACACACATATATATATATATATATATATATATATATACAGATATACATATTAGTTCACTCTACCATAATGTTCTGTCTAGAAGTTATGTTGTTTAGGTGGGATCTGTGAAAAACTGGTCTCTAAATAAAATCGTATAAATTGAGACTACCCAACCGGCACCGAAATGAAAAGTGGTTCAGCTACAGTTATGCTGCATTCAAGAAAATGTAATTCCCTGCCTATAAGCTTAATACTTAGAACGTTAATTTTAACTCGCCAACTTGGCGTATTGTTTTTTTTTAAATAGCCATTCCTTAAACATGCCCATGAACAATGCAAAGTTCTCTTTTTAAAAGTATTCAGATCGGTCAATATACACATGCAGTACTTGGTGAATCTACAACCATGCTAACTGCGGTTTTGAGGAGGTAACGATCAAGAGTAATCTGTAATATAAGCAAGACAACTTCAACCGTTTTATATTGTCCATCTTTGCAAAAGTACTCGCTATTGACTGTTGTTTTTCCTGTCGAACCGAAATGTACTTGCTTTACTGTTGTTTACTTGTAAGTCCAAGTGGACGGATGAAAATTTAAAGTTCATTATAGTAAATTAGAACCTGTTTAATGAGTAGGTACAAAAAAGCTTAACATACTAATGCAAAACAAAAGACACTTTTTCATCGTGGCGTCTATGTGTGTTCTGTAAACATGGGGTCGCCAACCACCGGGCCGAAGGTGTTTAAATTGTAAAAAAGATAATTTTCGCCCAATTTCCTGCAATTGTTTCAGTCAGTTCTATGCATCAATACATTTATCTTGCACTGATTTTGCATTATGGTGAGTCAAGTTGCATTAGAATATAATATCAGATAATATGCATACTAGTAATATATATTAATCTGTGCATTATAGCCAGTTGAGTTAAGCACGTATTTAGCCGGTCCATAAAAAAATCCTCTTCTGTGAAATGGGTCTGTGGTGCAAACTGTGCTGCTGTAAACGGCATTATTACACTATTATTACACTATTATAATATTAGCTAAGTGTCTAATGTGTTTTTTTCCAAACGCACTGACATTCAGCTTCTTGAACCGCTGAGTTTTGACGTCACAATGTGATATGAAAATGTAAATGTTAGAGGCGTGTCTATAAAATGATTGACAAGAGCCCAAGCGAAATACAAACACACATTCAAACTGGGTTTTTAAAGCTATAAAATAAGCAAAATAGCTCAAACTAAAGATTTTAGACACAACTTTAGGCATTCTTCATAATAGTGAGAAATAAAGAATGTTGCTTATTGCTCCTTGAAAGCATTGCACACTTATTACATGTGTAAGAACATGGTTTGTGCACATGATGGAATAGATGTTGGAAAGCAGTAAACATTAATAAGAGAGTCAAAGTTGCAGACACGTGGCTCATCATTGATTATTTACATTGCAGCTAACAACTGCATGAGACAAACGTCTGATTAATGAGCGAAGAGTTGCAATGTGGATTTCAGAGATCATTTCTTTACAATGGTGGTCTCTTTAAAATTTTCCACATACAAAAGAAATCCCACTGCATTGCCCCATATAAAGGTAATCAACGTCCAAAATAATTTCCTAACAAACGATTATCCAGTTTGCAAGCATATAAAGTTGCTTACTCACTTTTGCGTACACATTCTCTCTCAGTGTGCACAACTTCAAAATAAGACAATTGTGTGTATATTCTAATCCAAGGCCTTTTTCTACACCGGCCTTTCCTCAGTGATTTCCCCCGTCCCGGTAATCTCCTCTCCCTGGACTATCCTACCTGACTGGGTTGGTGTAGGCCCAATCCACGGTCTCGCCTGATGTGGCCCGCCGCTCTGCGAAGCCCGAACCCATGTAGCGTCCGTCCATGCTCCCGCGAGGGGCTCGGGACTCACGCTGCTTCCCGACTGAGTTTTGTGGAACATTCACACATCAAGCACAACGCGATCACATGTTAATAGGGGGAATTTTGCGCCGGGGTCGCTGGAGATCCGCGGTGGAGGATGTGCATGGGAGAAGCTGTGCGATGATCACTGGCTGGAACAAACTCTCCAAAATATACAACACAAACACATTCAGATGTGCGCGGCGGCGGCGGTGGTGGTGCTCCCCATTTTGGCTCTTTTCCCAACAACCACTTCCGACTCGAGCTGGAAGTTTTGCACTTATCTATTTTTCTTTTTCAGTAGGTCTATAATAATATAAAAATAATATCCATATATAATAAATACATACACAAATATTATATATATACATATATTACATTAAACTATTTATTAAAATTACATTAAAACATTAAAATTATATCCATAATATATGACAAAAACAGAATATATATATATATATATATATATATATATATATATATATATATATATATATATATATATATAAATGAAATTTCATTATATTATCTATTTATTATTGAATAGAGCCATACAAAATTATATCTATAATATTCTTTGATTAAAAATAAATAATTATATAATAAAAGTATATGTAAATATTGTTTTATCAAATTATGTATTTGCTATTATATATTACCATAAACAATTATATAACAAATATGTCAATGTTTAATTACATTATATTATGTATGAATTATTAAATACAACCATATAATTAAAATTATATATTAATTATATATTATATATATATATATATATATATGAGTAACATTAGAAAAAAATATTAAAAAAGTAAATGTATAACTTATTACATTTAATTGAATCAAAGTAAATATGATTAAAAATAGAAATAATCATATAATAAAATGTTAATTACTGTTTATTACTTTATATTATGTATTACATCAAATAAGATTGTATAATACAAATTTTACTTTATATTTACACAACAAAAGCACTAAACTCTTTAAAAAAAAAAAAAAAAAAAAAAAAAGTGTATTTCAAGACATTTTCTTAATAAGAAATACAAAACTCTAAAAATGACAAAAGTTGACTTTATATAATCAATGATAAAAGACTGATAAACAATTTTAGTTAATATCGATAAACGTTTAGAGGAATGCAACTTTCAAATATATATTTTTGTAATGTTCTTAAATTGATCTTTATAAAAAATAATATATGGTTGATTTAAATAATTTCCAATTTTTTACATTTAATGTGCATCATGCATACAGTGTTATGTAATGGGTGTGATATATAAGAAACACAATATATTTTCACGTTAATTTATTGAATTAATTGTTTTATATTAAACATATATTAGCTCTAGTTGTTGTGGCAAACAGACGTATCAAAATATATATATAAAAAAAAAAAAAAGTCAGCCAACATGGCCTTTGGTTTACCATCTTATTTCCCACAAAACCACTTTCTTTTTCTCAAGAGAAACCCCCCAGCTGCATTTATTATTTAATAGCACAGTGTTCTGATTTGTGTGGCTACATTACACATTTACAGTCAGGAAAATGTATATATATAAAAAACTAACAATGATTAACAATGTATAAAGAAACAATGTCATTAATTACAAGCACATCTACAACCATTATTAAAATCTGAGGTAAACGAGGTAAAGCTGGTTTTGTTTGGTAGGTCAGTGTTAAAGAAAAAAACAAAAACAAAAAAAAAACGTGAGGTCTACATGCAGTATTCACAATTATCGCCTTCAAAACTTTCTTCACTATTTTCCTTCATCAAAAGCCGTCACAGACACAGGGGGCTATAATCAACTGCATTATAAGCTATTTGCATTTAGCATGATATTAGTGTGCTTCATTCACGAGTGTAAACTGAAATGACCTGGTCAGCAAGCTATTTACACAGCACTGCAAAACAGAGAAGCAGTCTAATGATAGATAAATTAAGCACATACATATATCGCAACTTTCAAATTAGTGTAAAACCAGTACATTATTTATAACCAATAAGCCAGCTCTATAAGTGATTCTGAAATAAAACAGTTCATAACAAAACAGTTTCTGGTTTAAATTAAGCAACACCCAAGACATTTTTTTTATGGCAGGTTTTGGTTATCGTCGAATGGTGCCTGGTCTCGACCTGCAGAAAAAGGATAGTTTGGTAATTATTCACAGAGAAATATTCATGAGTCTACATTAAATAAGATATAACGACGTTTAAGTTGCATGTTGATGTATGCACAGATGGATAAGTACAGTGGGTATTCAGCCCCCCTCCTTTTTTATTAACCCACAATAACAAGCTTTAAGGCTCTTTATTCAGAAGCACATTCAGCAGCAATTACAGATTCAAGTCTTCTGAGATAATTCCCTATTAGCATTTCACACCTGTATTTCGTAATGCATTAACAAAGGGATGGCATTACTAACTTGGGTTTTGCTAGATGTTGAGATCCAGACGATATTTTTCCTAATCAGACTAAGACTATATTTTTCTTTATCTCACTTAAGTGCCTGCTTTATGCCTTTTACACAGGTGCATATTTTGTTTAGACTCTACCATAAAGACCCCAGAGTATATTCTTGGATGATTCACTTTCAAGAAGGTTTTCCCAACTGGGCTGAGAAATTCTGAAACTCTGTTAAAGTGGCCATTGGGTTCTTGGTATCTTCTCTGACCAATGCCTGAGTTTTGCCCAGACAGATTTGCGATTGTTCCAAAAAATGTTTCATTTAATGAGGATTGATCCCACAACGCTGCTTGTTACATTCAAAACTTGAGAAATGGTTTTATACCCTTCTTAGATACTTACTGTGGCACAGTTTAATCCTTTAGTGAGTGTTCATCTATTTGTGATGTGATCTTAAACTTACTGTATGTGCATTACTCTACAATATAATTGCAAGTGATGGGTATTAGTATTAATATCGCAAGGAATTTGGTTAAAACAGAGACACTTTTAATGATACAGTTAGAGTTTGTGTACATGAAAATGCAGACAATCAGTCAGATAGAACCCTTCAAGATCCTGAAACTTGTAGCCAGTAAAGTGTAGAAATGCCATTACACATTAAGTTCATAGCCTGTAGGTGGAGCTCTAAAAGATCGATTACTCAGATTAATGTCATTCTAAAGTCCAACTTGGTGTGCGTTAGAAAAACCACATTAGAAAGTTGCCTAACGCTACACAAATGCCTTATTAATGGAATGCATTAAAAGTATATACTATATGTATCTCAAAGTAAAGTCTGTTAAGTTTAAGATGACAAATCTCAATTCCATTTGCACAAAAATTCATGTAAAAAAAAAAAAAAAAGTTAACCCAAAACATTAGAATTCATGCATTTAAATCATTGTGCCTGTGTGCGTGTGTGTGTATGTACCCAGGATATGGTGGTGGTGGAGCATCGTGTGGTCCAGATATAGCGATGGCCTGCTCATATGACGGAAGACCTTGCGTTTCCAAATCGTCTGATAAGGGAGCAGGGATGGGGTGCAGCGACACCTCCTCTAGCCTCCGGATGATCACAGAGGCATTACTGCGTCTTGAACGAGTCCTGACAGGCCTGAAGATACACACACAACAGTCCAAATGTTATATTGCATTAACAGAGTTAAAAAAATAAATATTCCACCACTGTGCAATGTTATACAGCTGTAAAATATACTTCCTGAGAGAAAAACAAGACACATTGTTCCACTGTGCAAGCCACATTAACATTTATATCTAAATGACATTCTTAGCATATATTATAATTAGACTTTATTATAATTTATAACATTTTTTCAATTTATAATAATAAAAAAAAAACAGAGTTCATATTAAACAGGATAAAAAAAAAAAGCATGTCTCCATACTAATCATAGAAATAATGGGCAAAACAATCTCTTAGAATCAGGAAAAGATAATGTGTGTGTAATGTATGTAACATGTGTAAGGTATGTGCATCGTGTCCTTACTTATTTTTGCAAGTGTTCTGGCAGGTATACCAGATCAGGAGACCCAATATGATGATGGCCACTCCCCCTGCGATGAGGCCCACCAACAGAGCTGTCACATCGATTTTCTGCCCCTGATCCTGAGCAGCTAATATTAATAAAACATAACAAATTTTGCCATAGATTCATAACATACACTAGTTAAAACCATCACGTTTAACCTTCAGTATTTCAACAAATCAATGACTGTTGAAAACATTTCAGGCAACGTCTGTAAATATTGAACACTTTTAATGTCTTGTCACGTTCCACTTCAAGGATTTGATATTAATCAATCATGCTACTCTCTAGATTGCCTTATTTTAGTTGTTATAACAATTTTAAAGGTTTGTGTTAAGACTTTTTAAGAGACTTGATGCTCATTTAGAGACACAACAGACAAAAAAAAAAAAAAAAAAAAATTGATAAATGACAGAAAACTTGAACGACGCATAAAGATATCTTTAACTGATAAACATTTTCCTAAAGTTAAACGTTGTGTCATCAAACCTGCATCGCCACATTACAGCAAACAAAGGGGTGGAAAATTAATGTTCACCCAACTTCGCATTACAGCGAGTAACAACTGAGTCGGCAAGCGTAACAAAGCACTGAGGACACCTTCATACACGTCACATGGAGGTATTCGGTGTAGAACAAAACCGAAACAGTTAGTCATAGCTACACAGTTATAAATAATGAAGTCATGGAAACAATGGATCTAATGGAAATCCCCAGGTGTTGCATAGCACAAAAGAAAAATCAGTTTAGATCATAAACCAAATATCTGCACCATGTACTTTCACAACAGTGTTTTATGCTGTTGTCATTCTATTTAAAAATAAAAAGCTATAAGCAGATACTTTGAAAGGGATAATACGGTATGTCTCAAGAATGACACTGTTTAAAGATAAGAGCTATCCGTATCGTAATGTCCCCTGTACAAATGTCATCATATTAAGTTATAAAAAAAATGGAGAAATTGGTTTGGGACAGCAGATAAACACAGAGCCAAGAGCAGTTCATAAAAGATAAGATTATGTAACTTCTTGATTAATTTCTTGGCGTCATGAACGTTTTAATCCGCAACTAAAAAGAAAAAAGGCACATACGGCAAAAAAAGTCAGGTTTCCCCATATTTTTGTCCAAATAGTGCATATCCTAATATATTAAAATTTTTTAGTTAGAGCTGCAGAGTTCCCAGATCAATCTTGAGCTCAGATTACTGTCGGCGTGGAGCTTCACACGTTCTCCTACATTTCGCCAAAGTGTGAATGAGTGTGCATGGCATTCCGTGCAGGCTGGAGTACTCCAGTGTTCCTAGAATAGCGTCCTGATTCACTACAGCCCTGATGCTGAATACATACGTTTTGACAAAACCATTTTTTAAATATATTTATGTCTGGTAAATACTCCAATACTCTCAAAAATTTCAATTCTTTGAAACACCATCTTGATTCACCAATAATTTATTCATCTGGTATAAAGTAATGGTTTACCCTGGTGATGGTTGCGGCAGACCAAGAATGCATTACTGGGGGCACAGGGCAAAAGGTGTGAATTTACCCTGTATGGAACAACCATGCATACATTGATTTAAACAAAGGGGCAATTCAAGCATAGCTGATGCAATTCCAATTTTGGGAAGGGAGAAGAAACCAGAGAATGTAGAGGAAGCCCCCATGGACACAGGGAGAAGATGTGAAATTCCAGACAGACAGTAATTTGCCAAAATGATGGCTTTTTCCTTGCAAACCTGCATTTATGTTTTAATAACTGAATTTCCAGCACATTCTGTACATTTTATGTGAAACTCTTTCAAAAAGTAATTTCATCAGGTTAGATAATCATAAAATTATTATTTTGCAACACTGAAAACCAAACCTGATAAACGCAATAGTTGAAATGCAAATCAGGTCATAGAACCAGTGAGAACAAACTGCTTCTACTTACCTTCTGTATACTTTTTCCAGAATGCATCCTGATGAAAACAAAACGAGAAAATAAATTAGGAAGTTCTGCTTAATCAGTACTTGATGTGTAAATCAACATGATAAACAAGTTGGCCTACCCAGCAAGAAAACAGAAAACAGTTTGTGCATTTATTAAGTAGGTGTGTTTTTGTAATGAGTCACAAAGTGTTGTTTGTTGGTCGATGGCACAGGTCTGGCAAAAGAATATGCTGGCAGGAAAGAATCAAATTACTCAACTGTGTCTGGAATATTTTCGAAAACCTCACGGGCTTCTTCATAGTTGCACACTTCCTCGATACACTCTCTTTCTAAATTCCCTTGGGTGAAGATTTCGAAATCGAATCGGTTGTACAGCAGATGCCGTCCCAAAAACGTATTGGCTTCCTGCTCTTCCGTGAACACTGTCCAGAGCAAAAATGAACAAAGTTACACATATGCTGTAACAAATCAAAATGCAAATATGATTAATATTGATGCCAGTAAGAGGTTAATAAGAGGATTAAATGAGGAGTTTGACTAGAGGATATGCCTCAGAAGGCCGATCACATTATGCTGATATCAACCTCTTGGCTTTCAGACGTGACGCTTGTGTCTGGGAGTGGCAGCTCTCAGGCAATATATACCTCTTTCTCGCTTCACACAGCAAGTAGCCCGATCTGATGAGATCTCACTTAATGTTTTGGTGTCTCACTATAGGATACTGGATTGCTAAACAGCCTGGTTAAAATCCATCATCAACCAGAAAAGTCATTCGTGGGGCTGGAGGAGTTCATGAAGACTAATAAAGCATTAAACAAATTGTAACATCCAATAAAAAAAAAAACAAATATCTTCCAATAAGGAAAAACCAAATCACTGTTTTACAAATATAGCATATCGTGACCCTCTTTAAATGAGCCCACGACAATAACATAAACCTTGTAGTATGTCAAAACAAACCAGCTGGGGACATGAAATCCTTACTGGGGGGGAATACCCCCCACCCCCCAAAAAAAAAAAAAAACAAAAAAAACAAAAAAAACCCACAGTCAAAAGTTTCTACCATTTGGTTATCGGATTGAACCAAACAGCTGATCCCTACAAACTCCACAGTCCTTTCTGTATAAATACGCAGAGCGCGCACTAAGCATAATGCACCCAGTCTATGTTTCTCTGCCGAAACAAAGGGGAATAAGCCAATAAGCTTTTAATTCAAATGGAACGATGGAATTCATGACCTTGGTAATAAATAATGGGTTTGGCCTTAACAGTATGCCTACATCCTTGGTAACAAATTGCTCTTTAAACTGCTGAAGCCAAAGCTAACAAGCCAGGATCCTCTCTCCTGAATAACCACTGTGGCCATTGCCTTGCCTGTGGCTTAAACTATACAGTAGGAAAGAGAAGAGAGGTCGGTAACGGCACAGTTTTTTCCCCATTGTGTCTGACCTGCAGTGGCTGACACCTTGGTATGTGGTTAGCAAAGATATCGCATTGGGGATCACAGCTCTGCCTGAGAGACCAACTGCTTTATAGGCATGTTCAGTTAAACTCGATTTGAGTTGCTTTGGGTGGCATGGTCACATTTTCAAGTGGCTCCGTGGGAGGCAACCCATGAATGTCGAGAGCAGATTTAGCCCTAATGGGCACCTTGCTGGTAAAGTCATTCATTCCAAATGACATCAATTTCCTCCAAGAGTACCAGGAACATCAGGAGGAGCTGCCTCGCTGCCCGATTTGCTCTCTGCAGTCTCTTCCACTCATATCATGACTTTCCAGTCTTCATGATCACAATCGGCCACTGAATTTTTAGCTTCTCAGGGCGTTTACACTGGTCCTGCATATCAACGCTCTTCTTTTGTGCAGGTAGATGGAAGGAAAAGTAGGTCAATAAACTGGAGATGGAGGACACCACTTCTTTCCTTTTTGATTTTATAGACTATGTAGTTTTTAAATGAAATTATTGTTGACAAGAGATCATTTTCCTTTTTTCTTTTTTGACTTCTGCTTTTGAAAAAAATTCTCTTAGATCAATGCTCTTCTTCACAGCCCAATCACCTCTTCAATAAATCACTCTGCAGGGATGATTTCCACCATTTGTACTGGAGGGAAAGAAAAGGGTGCCTTGGAAACATCCTCTTTTTTTCCCTTTTTTTTTTTTTTAAAGAGAATAAGGCATCAATGTCTTTCTTCTTTAAACTCTTAACACCTCCTCATCTGTGCAGTGTATGGAGGTCAGATGGGCGCACGCATCCAGCTGTTCTGCTTGCTAGCCTGTGCTGAAAACTCTTCCTGGTTAAGCATGCGCAACACAAACAATTCCTCGTGTTATCAATTGCTGCTTGGGCATGTTTCAGCCTAAGGCATAGCACAGGTGTGACCTGGTGTGTCTTTGCTTACATATGAAGAGAATTTCCCTTAGCAAAATTGCCCTGCGTTCAGCGGAGGAAGCTGAAGAAAGTCACGCAACACGAGTACACTGGAGTCTGAATAGAATAGGGTCATGGAGGCCAATAATTCGATAGAATTTTTAAAAGGATTAGCCAATAACTAGCATGAAGACAGACCAATGACGACTCGAATGTATTTCTGGAGTAAAGCAAGAAAATGTTTTTAAATGCCAGTTGGATTATTTCACTGCCTTCAAACTAACTGATGTCACTCGAAGATACAATTATCTCGTCTGCCAGCAATAGAGGCTGGTGGAATGTGATAGGGCTTCTAGAGAACACACAGAAAGTGCATCTCCTATAATGAAGCACTGAGACATATGCTTGAACAAATAATGTGGTTAGGACAAACATGTTGCTGTGTATAAAAATGTTGCACATATTGATTAATAAATGTTCAGTTTGCACCAACATGCAATCGGAAAAGTGAAACAAAGGGCTAATAATAGGTTTATTGTGGCAGCTTTTTTCACATCTCAATAACTTATTTGACAGAAATTTGCCTTAATGGTGTTGAATGAACAACCACAGCATTCAATAACCTCTTACTCTGTTGGCTCACATGTTCAATTGATTCCTATGGTGAAGAATGAACACCTACAGTAGGGAAATAAACATTTCTGAATGAATAGCTCAATTTATTAGTGGACTGGATTCGTTAATGTGACACTGTGGGATTTTTACTGTGTAGTTTGTATTATTTAATCCCATATTCCTCATGATATATGAGGATAGACAATTGTAGACACTTGGCTATTAATGTGGCTATTAAGTAAATAACTTAATTATGTTACTAGAGAAGTAATGTTACTTGATTGAACATTAAATATCATTACCTACTAATATGACATCGTATTTGACTGTTCCCTTCTATTTAATAGATGTAATCCAAACTTTTAATAACTGGAAAACAGGGCTATAAATAACATCATAACTCTGACTAGTCAGTGGAAAGTTCAGGAAAAAACACTCCAATAAATAACTAGACCATTACAGAACACACAAGAATATACAACCAGGTCCATAAGTATTTGGAGAGTGATGGAAAAAATGAAGCAATCAACATGTGGTTGACTCAATACACTTTCACATGCTCAAAAGTAACTGGACACCGGATTGAAAAGCAGTTTAATGGCCCGGTGTGGGTTTTCTTTTTATGACAGAATTGATTCTGTTAGTTCCATATTAGCGGTATACAGAGGCAATGTTATGAAGTCTCTTTGTTCATTATTTTTCTCACCGGCTTCGCAAGAAAATGTACAATCCTCCGAAACAGTGTATACTGAAAACAGTGTCCAGGAATAGGCTGAAGTTGTGTAAACATGTTTATTGTAATTAGTTTCCAGTTTCAAGGATAAAGGACTAAACTAGGACTAAGAGATGGCCTCTTTTCTTTTTAATTCAATACTATAACACTTTCATAAACAATATTCTTAATATCAACACCAATGCGTGTATGAAACATTTCAGGTTTGTTTTTTTCCCTGTAAAGTTTTATAGATCTTTTGAAGGAATTCTCTCAGATGGTAAAGATGAAGTGATAGTAAAGATGAATTCTCTGAGATTGTACGTGAATTACGTGTTTGTGTATATATTTATATTTTATATCTTTATATTATTCAAATTGATTTACGTTTTTTTTATCATTCCTTTTTTACTCTAAAAACAATACAAATAATAATAAAAAAAAATCAGTATATATCAAAAGTACTATTTTAATTAATATAAGAATCGATCTTCTCGATACAACACCAGTATCGATTGCTCCTTCCCTAACACTCTGACTGAACACTATACTTTGGACCTGGTTTATATTCCTGAATAAACTCACCTGCATTTCTTTCTTCTACCTGCCTGGAGCTCTTGGTATCTTTTTCACACACAGAGAGTCCATAAAAAGTGAAGGCGCACAGCACAAATATCGATATCCGCATTTCTGTCCAGCTGTAAGAGAATAAAAGAGAATAAATAGCCGGGGGAAGCGGGTCACATGCCGCCGCTCGCCTACACACACACTACCAATGTCCACGCCTCAGCTTGGCCTGTCTGTCATCTCAGGCATTCCTATTAGCATTTCCCCCAAATTGACTCAGACTTTCCCTCTAGAATAATACAGAAATCCAGGGAAGACTGGTACGAAAGAAAAAGACGACGAGAGACGACGTCTAAAAGACTAAAATGTTATGCAAACACGGCATTATTGTTTTTTTTTTTTTTTTTGACGGTTTGGTCTCAGTTTGTTTCCGAGCCGGAAATAAAGTTGTAGCAGGAAAAACACAACACTCCTACCTGTTCAATCAGTCCGGATCCCAAAGTGTCCGATTTCGCTTTCCTCTTATAGCTTTATCACTTATTTTCGATAGAGCCAAAGATGAGTCATGGCGTTTCAGGAAGTTTCGTTTCAGATCATGAAATCCACCACCACCTCCTCCTCCTCCTCCTCCTCCACCACCACCTGTTCCGTGGCAACGCGCCAAACGTCTTCCGCACGAGCACCGCGCGAGCTCATGTGGGAGCCGCAAAATGTCAGCGCGCGCAAAGTTTCAGAAAACGCGCACGTGAAAAAGCAGCGCGTGCCCCAGGCTTTACTACGACCAGTTTTACGCAAATAAAAATAAAATCCCTCCTTTCCTCCTTAACCGGTACCGGATCATTTAGTACCGAATAAATTCAATTTTATTGACTTTTACAAGGTTTTTTGAAAGATTACCACTTCCGCCTCGGCCGATTTCCTTGCACTTGTTGCAGTCGCAGTTTTTTTCTTTGAAACGGTAAATGAAGTAATGAAATAAATGAAGCTCGCACTGATACTGCTTTATGGTGAGATAAATTTATTGTTATGCAATAATTAAATTGCATAAAAAATATTAATCATGAAATATGCATAGTGATAATATAATATGCACATTATATTATTTCACTTACATAAATATATATATTCTTCTTCTTTTGGTTTCTCCCAGTAGGGGTCGCCACAGCGGATTATCCATCTCCATACCCCCCTGTCCTCTACATCTGCCTCTTTCAAATCAACTACCTGCATGTCCCCCCTCATCACATCCATAAACCTCCTCCTTGGTCTTTCTCTTTTCCTCCTTCCTGGTGGCTCCATCCTCAGCATTCTTCTACCGATATACCCCTCTGCCCATGTCCAAACCATCTCAATCGCACCTCCCTCACCTTGTCTCCAAAACGTCTTCTGTCTTTTACTCAATGCCACCATCTCTAAACCATACAACATCGCAGGTCGCACCACAGTCCTATAAACTTTCCCTTTCACTCTTGCAGATATCCTTCTGCACTCTTTTTTCACCTCTCGAACACACTATTCATTACTTTGCACTGTTGACCTCCTTCACCTTCTCCACCTCTTCTCCCTGCAACTGCACCACTCCACTGCCCTCTCTTTTATACACACATGTACTCTGTCTTACTCCTCCTTTATTCCCCTTCTCCCCAGCGCGTTCCTCCACCTTTCCAGGCTCTACTCCACCTGCTCCCTACTCTCACCACAAATCACAATATCACCACAAACATCATAGTCCACGGAGACTCCTGTCTGACCTCGTCCGTCACCCTGTCCATCACCAGTGCAAACAGGAAAGGGCTCAGAGCCGATCCTTGATGCAGTCCAACCTCCACCTTGAACCAGTCTGTCGTTCCTACTGCACACTTTGCTGTTACACTGTCCTCATACATGTCCTGCACCTCCCTCACATACTTCTCTAACACACACATGACTACTGTCTACTCACATGCAGATGTTGTGAGGTGTGTGTTTGTGCTATATATTTATTAGGCCATGGTGAGGTGTTTAGAGATATGCTTTGTGAGAATGATTAGTCGTTCATCTCACCTAGGTGAGAGAAGAGCAGAGCGGAGCAGAGCAAAAAAAAAAACAGAGAAGAGGAAACAGGGAGGAGGAAAACACCACTAATATAACTAAAAAAGCCCAGCAGAGGATGTACTTTCTCCACCTACTAAGAAAGCACAACCTGCCTAAGAATCTGCTCTGTAAATTTTACTGATCAGTCACTGTTTAGTTTGGCTCTGCTACCCAACTGGACAAGTGTCTTCTTCAGAGACTACTTAGGTCCAGAGACAGGAAGTAATGAAGTCAAAATACTTTGTTACTGTACTTCAGTAGACATTTCTGGTTTTACTACTTGACTTCACACAAATATGTGTATTTTCTACTTCTTACATTTTCAAACCAGGCTTGTTACTTTAGTTTAGACATGATTAATATTGTTTCTTCTCATTAAGCATCGTTTTCATCCCACCAACCTATTTCTTGTCATTGCGTGGCTTTTCCAATCTATCACTGGTGTATAATTTTCTGGTTCTCACACACCACAGATGAAGGCTGGCCTATGAAGCTTACAACGAGCAACGCAGAAGGCATCAAGAAGTCTGGGGGTAACGTGGATGAGACAGAGGGTGTCAGCGATGTAAACATGACTAAGAACAGAGACATTACTGATCACCTGATCATCATCTTTTAACTGCTTGTGTTCTATATGGTGGTTCTTCAGCCTGGAAACATTCATTAGATACCAACATTTTAAATTCTTTTGTATTAATATATTAGTATGACGTGAGGTCCAGTTACCAGCCTGACACTAAAACAGGTAGTAGTAATGGCTATTCTTTACTTAAGTACATGTCAGAGCCCAAACTTCTTTACTTTAACTTGTGTGAGAAAGTATAGTCAGTACTTCAACTTTTTCCAGAGTCTCTAAAACATGAGTATCTGTACTTCTACTTGAGAGAAGAATGTTCTTAGACTTAGACATGTCTTCTTCAGTCCAGCCTGCATGTTAATTGTGCACTGTTTGTTTACTCTAAACCAGGAGCAGATTCCTTGTATGTTCGGCATCCTTGGCCTATAAAGCCATTCGGATTCTATTGAACACGGTACACCTGCTCAGTCTTGCTATTACAACATAAGTATTTATTCAGCAGAAGTGAGAAATGTTAGTGTTGAAATGAACAGCCATACAAAAGATACAAAAGAACATAGCGAATATATAAGCAGGGTTATAGTTGTGTGCAAAGTGGTCCTGAATATAACCAGATACATTTGTATACAATTTAGAACATTCAAAGACTGTGGAGAAGGAGCCTGGCACAACACTGAAAGAATAGTCGTAACACCATTTTAGAAAATAGCTACCTTGTCCCCTTTTAATTCAGGGTGTCCATGTTAATGTCGTCCATCTTGTTAATCAATCAATCGTGTGGCTGTAGCACAGTGTATACAATTATTCGAAAAACAGGTCAGGAGCATGTTAAAGTTCGCATCAAACTTTAAAAAAAAGACCCTGGTATGGTTGTTCATGCCAAATATGCTGGCTGGAGTATTTTTAAAAGTGCTGATCTGGAATTTCCACACACAATGACAGTCTCTAAAGTTAAAAAAAGAATGTGGAAAATACAAAGACTTTTCTTTCTTAATGGTCCTAAAAGTGGCAGCTCTGCAGTGGTGTTGATGACATAGGAGAAAGATCACAGTAATTCGAGCTGACAGGACGGCTACGGTATAACTATAGATATATGTGTTTCTATAGTAACTGATAGACTACAACAGCAGATCACACTATTAAAATCTGAGCCTACATAAATACATTACATACATACATATAAACACACATTTGGCCATATAGTGTACATTGCTATGCACATTTGTCAGACTCAACGTTGTACATGTGCATAAACAAGGCCAGTGTGACTAATAAAGAGGTAAGTAAAGAATTTAACTCCTGTGTACTGTTTGGTTTTTTTTTTACATTTTTTACAATACATTTTTAAATGTTCAGTTGTGTTTTAATTGTTCCCCGGGATCATAGGTGTATTCGAGTTTGGCTATTTCAAATAATCATCTCTGTCCAAGGCAGTATGCCAGTGAACAGTACATCGATTACTAAATACTGAAAAGGACACCAGGAACAACACCACTAGATGTCACAAAGTATTCATGTTTACAATATGTGTCTCGCACTATGAGTTAAATACTGCCATGCCATATTTATATTGAACTTTGTCAAATCTAATCAGAGTGATTACTAAGTTTTGATGTATTTCTTGTTTATAATGTAATAAACCAGAAAACAAGAGATACAGAAATGATTGAATAAAGTACAAAAAAGCTAAACATATTTGTATTACTTCTTAAATACTCGTTAAATGAACTATAAAACTATATATTCTACATGGACAAAATGTTTGTGGACATCTGACCAGATTCGGATATTCTTTGCAAAGTGTTTTAATAGATTTTGGAGTGTGCTTGGGGAGATTTGTGCTAATTCAGGCACAAGGGTGTTAGTAAAGTCAGGTACAGTGGATCGGGAAAGTATTCACATCGTTTCACTTTTTTCACATTTTGTTGTTAGTCTTATTCCAAAATGGATTAAATTCATTATTTTCCTCAAAATACTATGATCCATACCTTATACCGACAACATGAAAGAAGTGTGTTTGAAATCTTTGCAAAATTATATATATAAAAAATAACAATAAACCCCCCAAAAATTCACACGCCGTTGCTCACTATTTTGTTGAAGCACCTTTGGCACCAATTACAGCCTTTTTAATAAAATTTTATTATGATGCTACAAGCTTGGCAGACCAATTTTTGGGCAGTTTCTCCCATTCTTCTTTGCAGAACCTCTCAAGCTTCATCAGCGTCAGTGCACAGCCATTTTCAGATCTCTCCAGAGATATTTAATCGGGTTCAAGTCCGAGGCTCTGGCTGGGCCACTATATCTTGGCTGTTTGCTTAGGGTCGCTGTCTTATTGGGAAATGAGGTCCAGAGTTCCCAAACAGGTGTTCATCAAGGATGTCTGTACTTAACTTAATAATTTATGTTTCCCTAGATCCTGACTAGTCTTCCAGTTCTTGCTGCTGAAATTCCTCCCCACAGCATGATGCTGCCACCACCATGCTTCACTGTAGAGATGGTATTGGCCAGGTGATGAGCAGTGGCTGGTTTCCTCCAGACATAACGCTTGTCATTCAGGCCAAAGAGTTTATCGTTGTTTCTCATAGTTTGAGAGTCCTTCAGGTGTCTTTTGTCAAAGTCCAGTCAGGCGGTCATGCGCCTTTTACTGAGGAATGGCTTCTAGAATGTTCTCCTCTCTCCACGGAGAAAAGCTGGAGATATTTCAGAGTGACAATCAGGTTCTTGGTCACCTCCCTGACTAAGGCCCTTCTCCCCGATCACTTAATTTGGCCAGGCAGCCCGCTCTAGGAAGAGTCCTGGTGGTTTCATACTTTTCCATTTACAGATGATGGAGGCCACTGTGCTCACTGGGACCTTAAATTCTGCAGGAAATGTTCTGTACCCTTCCCCACATCTGTGCCCCGATGCAATCATATTTCATGGATTGGTTTGTGCTCTGACATGCACTGTTAACTGTGGGACCTTATATAGACAGGTGTTGCTTTTCCAAATCATGTCCAGTCAACTAAATTTACCACAGGTGGACTCTAATCAAGTTGTAGAAACATCTCAAGGATGATCAGTGGAAACAGGATGCACCTGAGCTCAATTTTGAGTGTCATTTCAAAGGCTATGAATACTTATGTAAGTTTTTTTTAAATACATTTGCAAAGATTTCAAACAAACTTCTTTCACGTTGTCATTATGGGCTACTGCTTGTAGAATTTAAGGAAAATAATGAATTTAATTACTTATGGAATAAGGCTGTAACATGAAATGTGGAAAAATATTAACTTAATACTTTCCGGATGCACTGTAGCTTTTATTTATAAAACCATTTAAGTGACCTTTATGTATGAAATAATAATAACAAAAGTTCTTTCCATTTTCTCCTAATAACTAAACTGCTCTCCCTCCCTTACTTGCCAATATATATTACACCCAATTCATATTGATTTTCCTAATCTGTTTAACCAAAATTAATGATTTGATCAGTGTGATATTACCCTTTAGTCTCAAGGTGATAAGTAGTGGCTTATGAAACATAAACAAAATCGTAGTGGTTAAAAAAAATAATCTATTACAATGTTGGGTTTTTCCTATGGAGTCTTTGACCAGCAGGATTTCTTGGCTGTGTGTAATGAGTTTGAGGAATAACACTATCGAGCAATCTTCCAAATAACAAGAACGAGCCATGCTGTATCATGGTACGGATAATCTTCATTATCACATAGCAATGTGTAGCTCCACTGTTCGAGCTTTAAACATGCGATCCTGAGCCAGCACACTCTTTAGTGATATGATAGATGTCTGGCTCTCTTGGAGCCGGTTGCTAATTGAACAACAATAAGCTGCACTATTTCACCCTTGTCCCTCAGTGTGTGTCTGGACACTGTAAGAAATATCCAAACCGGTCTGACGAATGCTGACGTGGTGTGAATGTGGAAAAGATCCATCTCTATTCTCGAAAGGAAGATTATCAGAAATGCATTTGGGTAAAGGATTTTTATTTAAATGTTTAACAGTGAATCACTGCGTGAAAGAAGACAAAACAGCACATACCGGTAATCTGTGCTAACAGTTTCTAATGACAGGGTTTAACTATGGACTTTTTGGTCTTTGACAATGTTACAGCTGTCTGCCACAGTGTATTAGAGCTAAAATTTTAATAATGAAAATATGCTCAAAATGAAGAGTTTTCATCATAATGCCATTAGCTTCCAGATCATGTTACTTACCCCCACCCACACAGCTTCTAAGGGACCAACAGTAGGGGGACAAACAAGCATAATCCCAAATCAAAATGGTTGAGAATTCTTTGTACTTGATGTCTGGCTGAAGTTTGGAACTCATAAACATCACTACATGCTGGGTTTCAACCTTGGGGATGCTCTGCCGGGCATTTGTTGCAGGTGTCTTTAGTTCCTGCTTGTTGAGGTGTTTTGCTTTTTGTTTTATATGAAAAACTGTAAGTGAAATGCTTGGCCACTGCAGAACCTTCCACTCATTTGCCCTAAACAGACTGCTTTTAAGGTATCCTTTACATCATTGTACATCTGTCCTGTGAAGCATCATTGAAAAAATATTGACACATTTGGCTGGATTTGAGAATTTTTTTTAACCCTATATGCTTCATGAGTTCATCTTGTGGCTTGTGTCAACAGTCACATCATTAATAAATACAAGGGACCCAGTGCCAATTGCAGCCATACATGCTCACACTATCAAAATATGTGGTATGCTTCATATCATGAGCAGGTTTCTTCTCTTTTTTCCACATTCCTCTCTTCCAATCATTCTTGCGCAATTTTACCTTCTGTATTCACTGTACTTCACATAGTTGTTGCTTTGATACAGATACTCCTACATCTTGGATCGTGCTCCCAATCTGACCAACTGTTGTGAAAAGGTTTTTTTTCACCAGGGAAACAATTCTGTTATCTATCACAGCATTTTTGTGGTCTCAATCCTCTTTTGGTGTTCCATGGCTCATTAGTGCATAGTGTAATAGGTGATTTGGCCACACCTAATGGTTGTGCTATCTATCTGATATCAGGCTTGTTTTGATTTTTTTCCAGTCTTATAAAACCTTTTATATTTTATACATGAAATAATGAAGGCGCTGTATCCAGGAAAAATAACTAAAAAAAATTACTTTTATCATTGACTAACAGATTGTCAAAGAAAATTTCAGGTTCTTGTAAAGCCAAAAATTATCTTTAAAACATGTTTGCTAACATAAGTTGTGAAACTGTCTTAATGTAATTGATAAAGAAACATGTTTGTCAGCAGTGAAATATGCTACCTGTAAAAAAAAGCGCCTGATAAACCGGGGTCATGAAACGTAAGAAACAACTGCTAAATCTCATCCGCACATCGTTGTAATCTAAACCACTAACCAGATACCACGAATGGAGAGCGGGAACAAGATGAACAGAGAACCATGGAGGGAGAGATAGTGGGAGTTGTTGTGGTGTTTCATATAATTCACTGAAGGCCCTTTTATAAATCACATGATTTGTCATGTTTCACAGTTTGCACAGATAGGCTTCTGCACAGCAAGCTGACTAATTGCTTTTAGCAGGGGGCTTTAAATAAATAAAAATTGTTGATAATTCGCAGTTTATGAAGAAAACACAGTGTGTGCAGATGGAAATGCTTTGCTTAATGACAGCTGATCATAAATATACAGTAGTGCAGATTTAGCACTCTATAGTTGGCTAATATATAGGTTTACTTATGCAATAGATTACAGTGCATCCAGAAAGTATTCAAAGCACTTTACTTTTTTTTTTTACATTTTATGCTATAGACTTATTCCAAAATAGATTAAATTCATTATTTTCCTCAAAATTCTAACCCAGCCATTAGGGTTGCACAAGCCAGTGCACTCTTAGTGCCGGTCCCAAACCCGAATAAATGGGGAGGGTTGCGTTAGGAAGGGTATCCAGCGTAAAACAAATCAAATATGCGGATCATGTTTCAGAAATTCATACTGGATCGGTCGAGGCCCGGGTTATCAACGACTGCCACAGGAATTGTTAGCCAACAGGGTACCGGTGAAAATTGGGCTACTGTTGGCCGAAGGAGGAAAAGGAGAGGAGGAAGACGTCTACAGAGACAGCAGCAAAAGGAGAAGTGTGGGAGAGTGGAGGTTCAGGTTGGTACTTTAAATGTTGGTACTATGACTGGTAACCCAAAAGAGATAGCTGATATGATGGAGAGGAGAAAGGTAGATTGGTTGTGTGTTCAGTAAACCAAGTGGAAGAGGAGTAAGGTGGGTTTAAACTGTTATTTCAACGTGTGGATGGAAAGAGAAATGGTGGAGGTGTGATTCTGAAGGAAGAGTACAGTAAGAGTGTAGTGGAGGTGATGAGAGTTTCTGATAGAGTGATGAATGTGAAGCTGGAAGTTGAAGGGGTGATTATAAATGTTATCAGTGCCTATGCTCCACAAGTGGGCTGTGAGATAGAGGGGAAGTAGGTGAAGGGAACAGAGTTGATGAGGAGGTGATGGGTAGGTATAGTCTTAAGGAGAGGAATGTGGAAGGTGTACTGGAGAGTGTGTTAGAGAATAAAGAGGGCAGGCAGAGTGTAGTGGGAGGAGAAGAGTGGCAGGAGTGATTTGTGATAGAAGAATGTCTGCGAGAGGAAAGGGAAGGTTTATAGGACTGTGGTGAGACCTGAGATGTTGTATGGTATAAAGACAGTGGCATTGAGTAAAAGACAGGAGGTGGAGCTGGAGGTAGCAGAGCTGAAGATTTTGGGGTTTGGGAGTGATGAGGATGGACAAGATTAGAAATGCGTTTATTAGAGGGACAGCGCATGTAGGACGTTTTGTAGACAAGGTGAGGAAAGCGAGATTGAGATGGTTTGGACATGTGCAGAGGAGAAACTTTGGGTATATCGGTAAAATAATGCTGAGGATGGAGAGATTTTATGGATGTGGTGAGGGAAGACGTGCAGGTAGTTGGTTTAAAAGAGGCACACGTAGAGGACAGGGGGGTATGGAGACGGATGATCCGCTTTGGCGACCCCTAATGGATGAAGCCGAAAGAAGAAGAAGATTTGCAAACAATACCCCATTATGACAACGTGAAAGTAGTGTGTTCGAAATCTTTGCAAATTTATTACAAATAAATAAGCCTTTGCTCAATATTTTGTTAAAGCACCTTTGGCACCAATTACAGCCTCAAGTCTTTTTGAGTATGATACTTGGTGAACCTTTTTTAGGCCGTTTCTCCCATTCTTCTTTGCAGAACCTCTCAAGTTCCCTCAGGTTCGATAGGAGCGTCAGTGCACAATCTCCAGAGATTTTCAATTGGGGACAAGTCTGGACTTTGGCTGGGCCACTCAAGAACAGTTTTGTCTCTTAGACACTCCTTTGTTGTCTTGGCTGTGTGCTTAAGGTCCTTGTCCTGTTGGAAGATAAACAGTCACCTCAGTCTGAGGTCCAGAGCGCTCTGGAGCAGGTTTTCATCACGGATGTCTCTGTGCAGTGCTGCATTGCATTGAGGCTACTGTGCTCATTGGGAACTTTAATGCTGCAGAACATTTTTGGTATCCTACCCCAGATCTGTGCCTCAATACAATCCTGTCTCGGACATCTACAGACAATTCTTTGGACTTCATGGCTTGGTGGCATGGCATGGCCAAATCACACCCTATCAACTAAATTTACCACAGGTGGACTCCAATCAAGTTGTAGAAACATCTCAAGGATGATCAGTGGAAACAGGATGCACCAGAGCTCAATTTTGAGTGTCAATTCAAAGGTTGTGAATATTTATGTGCATGTAATTTATTTCATTTTTAAAATATTTGCAAAGATTTAAAAAAACTTATTTCACCTTGTCATCATGGGGTATTGCTTGTAGAATTCTGAGGAAAATAATGAAGTTAATCCATTTTGGAAAAAGTGAAGCACTGGAAATACTTTCTGGATGCACTGTAAAGACACAATAAAATACGATCTTTTCCAATAATATTTTTCCAGCCCTGAAGACTAGTGATAGTAAAATTGCCTGGATGGTTGTGAAGGTTGTGAGGCACGGTTAGTCTTCACCTATACGCTCATTTGGAAGACACCTATGGCAGTATGGATGTGTGTGTATAGCAGCCTAAAAAAACCTGTCACATTGTATTTGTAATTGCATGTTTGTATTTTGTGTAGATTTTCCTGAATTCAAATGTACATACATACATTTTTTGCATACATCTTCAACACATGGACTATAATTTTTCTTCCAAAATTAAAAGGTGCACAATCAACCTCTACATTTATAACTAGATCAGCATGTATAATATAGTTGCGAAATTTAAAAGAAATCTACAGATTTGTCAGATCTGCTGGTACTAATTTTTATTATCATCATCAACAATCTCTGTTTCACCTGAGGTAAAACTCGTTTTATAGCATTTAAACGAGCCTCAGTGTCAGGTTGTTCTTCTGATTCAGGCCTCTACCAGAGAATTTAACTACATTCTACTGTTGTGATGTGACAGTGAAAAAGCAGCGTAAACAAACTCAACAAGTGGTATTGAATTGCAAACTGAATTGAGAGGGATTATATGTTTCATTATGGTAATTTGTGTAAAAAATAGTTCTTACCACCACATTTACCACCAAAAACTGGTTCCTTACACACCATGGTCTTTACAGAGAGTAGAAATTAGTTCAAATAAAAAATATTTGCATATCAATTTAGTAAAATTATGTTTGCTAAAAGTTCATATGTTGCATTATATTATTGGAAGAAAAACTCAACTTTGGTCCAAACCGGATTTTTCTTTCTTTTTTTCCCCATAGATCAACCACAGCAACATCTCATGGGTTTTCCAAGACCGCCACATGTATTACTGCAAGCTATGCAATCATTAAACATCTTCCACTTGAGTGGAATTTGCTTGGCTGGAGGAATGCTTTCATGGACATTGTTTATAATATTTCTGAATTTCCCCATAGAGAAGTGCTTAGGATTGAAAGTGAACAGGCAGCCAAGTCTCTCTACACACTACAGATTTACAGTTTTTCTCAGTTTTTGCTTTGAAGCATTTCCTCGAATCTCAAATCATTCTTAATACTTGCAAACCAGTAAGTGCATATCTTAAAATAATTGATACAAACAATACCACACTAAAAAAGAACCTTTTGTCGTGTTGACAATGACAGTGCACTTTTTCAGTATTCCTTGAGGTAAACAACAGTTTGGATTAGTGATTGGAATTGCACAAAGCTGAATTTCTTCTCTATGGCATCTATGAATTTTCAATATATATTCTATATATTCAAAAATTTAAGGTTCACAAGATTCAATTTTGACCTATTATAGAGAACTATCTGATTGTTGGTTTATCTGATGCCTTACAGTCCTCGTCATTAATGACATTCAAGAATCATCTGCACACTTCATCAGTTTAAGACACTTTTACATAAAACGTTTAATAGAAATTTAAATCGACAGATTCTGACAACTGGTAACCATTTTGCATTTAATGATTTTTGCAATTAACTGATGCCGAAATGTTTTGGGGGTTTAAACTATTCAGGTGTATACAAATTTATATTTTGAATAATATATTTTGATCAACATGACAAACAACTGATGATATAGGAAACAGCAGACATTTGTACACAATCAGTCAAATGAATGTACAAAAGCATTCGCAATTGAATCAAAGCAATGAGAAATGCTTTTAAGAAGTGCACAAGTTACTACATGATGTGGAGTTTGAATGAGTAGTTTGGAGAATTTCATTTCTAATTTGAGAAAAGCATCTGAGAAAAGCTAACATAACCTGTAGCATGGAGGAAAAAAAAAATCAAACGTGTTGACTGTATACCTTCAGGACACTTTTAAGGGCACAGTTTAGACAGTGTGATAATGATCACAGCAGAGGTTTTAAAAAAATGAAAAGGCTCATTTTAATATATGAAATTGTATTTAACACGACATGAGTGTTATTGCGTCATAAAATATAATAGCCTATCAGATTTAACTATGCAAATGCAGCCCATGTAACTAGTTTGGGGTATGCAGACTCCACCTTTATTAACTTTCTATTGAAAACAAGTGTATTGTGAATAGTGTATAGAGTAAATAACCAAAGCAATTGTCCTCTGTAATATCACTTTAGTATGCTTTAAGTACCGAAAAATAGAGACTTATTTCAGCCCAAAATTTTCTCAGGAATAAGGTAGCCTAAAGTCCCCCAAAAATCTGAATAAAAGTGGCTTTTAGCATCATTTTTACATCACAAGCTCCAAAACAATGCCAAAACTCAACTTTAGAAGATATATGCATTCAAAATATCTCTTGACCAATACAGATGAAAAATTTTGATGACATCATTCTGTACTCTTCTTACCTGCTTCCTCTGTCCAGTCAAACTCACCCTGACTTCCTGTTTCAGTGGAAATTATACAAACGCCTCAAGAAATTTCATCAGGAACAAGAGGAAATTATTAGTAACACACATGAACTTTTTTTAGTATCACAACCTTTTTTTAATATTCATGATACTGCAGTTTGCAGATTCAGGGGCAAATAAATAATTGCCTTTAGCGCCACTGAAGTCAGTATTACATTTCAGTTTATTCTTGATCCTGTTTTATCCAATATATTTTTAACTTTTTTTTTTAAGTCAGAAATGTCAACATCTATCTATCCATCTATCTATACTAACACAAACAGGCCCTACATTAGTGTATTCCCTTTTCTTATTACACTTCCCTTCACTTTGTTCTTGGAGAGAAAGACTATAGAAATGGACTTGAATGTTTGTCAAGTGAACCTTATCTCTTATCCTAAACAAACAATCCTTATCATGAAGCCTGTGTCCCATCTCTCACCATGCAATAATATTTGCCACAACCCTGATTACTTAACTCCATACGTCAGATGAAAGCCTCAAACTAAAATCTACACAGACAAGGAGTGTTAAATGTTAAATAAAAAGTTCAAACGCCACAAAATAAACGGTCTTCATTTGTCTTTTATTGAGTGTGTGTGTGTGTGTGTGTGTATATATATATATATATATATAAAAACTGCTGAACGTTATGAGTGTGTTAGGCAGAAGGAGAGAGCGTCTGCAGGCTGGTTTTCACTGTGGCCAGATTCTGCTTCCAGGAGCTGAGACTGTCGTAAAGCTGCTGCCACTGCTGCTTTCCAAACGTGCGATGAGTGCTGTGGCTGAACACAAACACACACACACACGTTAGCATGCAGGACCAGGAATAAAACACTGATTAGTGATGGTCTATTCTTCCAGATTATTGCTTTTTATTTAAACTATAAAATTGAAATATTTACATTTGTATAATACAAGTCAGTCTACCACATTCTTCCCGTTTTAATAGCGTTCCACTGGATGTTTTGGAGTTTGGGAAAATTTGTGCACTTAAATGCTGAGACGTTGACAAAACTCGTAACTCTGCAAAACTTGGTTTGGTGTTCGTTCCTCAGCTATTTATATGGAGATCAAATGACTGAACCAATTTATGGAAATTCATACAACATATTTAAAGACCTTGAAATACAAAACTAAATATACACCGCTCAGGCATAACATAGCACTGATTATCTCTTCATCATGGCACCTGTTAGCAGGAGGGATTTATTATGCAGCAAGTGAAAATTTTGGAGGATCTGAGCGAGTTCAACAAGGACCAAATTGTGATGTCTAGATGACTGGGTCAGAGCATCTCCAAAACTGCAGCTTGTGTGGGATGTTCCTGGTCTGCAGTGGCACGTGTGGTCCGATCCAACAGACGAGCTTATGTAGTTCAAATTGCTAAAGAAGTTAATGCTGTTGGTTATTCGACGGGTCAAAACTGTTTTTGCAGCAGAAGAGGGACCAACACAATATTAGGCAGGTGGTCATAATGTTATGCCTCATCGCTGGAAACATCTTTTATCACTACCCAGGAAACAAACCTCCTGCACCCAGGTACGTATACAAACCCCAACTACTAGTGTGAATGAATACTGACTGAGAAGAAAACCAGAATATTAGATCTTATCTACAGGGTTTCTGCAAGATTCACTTAGTCAAATGTAAGACTTTTTAAGACCTTTTAAAATGAAATGTAAGACCTATATCATGACATTAAAACACACACACACTGTTAGCAACTGACCTTAACTGAGCCCTAAATACATTCTTTTAAGCCAAGTATCGCTAAATTGCACTTCTCCATAACTGAAAAATAAAATCCGTATTACGTCTGTAGTACAATTCAAAAGGTTAGCGCCAATGACAGAAAGCTGATTGGCTGTTGCATCTTGGTCTTATTTTGTAGTCGTAATACAGGGCATTATATTTGGACTAGCAAAAGAAAGAACTAAAACACCAAGGAAACTGCAACAACAACAAAACCATTTGAAAATGCTGCGGGAAAATTTCAATGAGCTTTAGAAATAGTGTTACATGGACATCGGAAAAACTTTAAGACCCTGCGGAAACCATGTATCTAAGGAAACTCACCTTACGACAACCTTGCGCTGTGTCTGGTCAATTTTGCAGTAGATCATCTTGGTCCGAACAGCTGATGAAAGAAATAATACGTGCACAACAATTAGGGTCCAGGACCCATGCAGCGCTGATGTTCACTAAGAGCTGATTTGGCACTAATGACTAAAGTCATAATATATGATCTCTGCTCAATCAACCAGAAATCTCAATAAAAGTTCTGAGAAGCTGAGCCATACCATCAATTACGAAGGGTTCAACATCATCTGCACCGATCTGTAGCTCCTGCTGCATTGTGTCAAAGGAAATCTCTTTCGTCTCCACAGCCATGCCCATGAAGGTAAGCAGCCTCATCTTTGCCATGTTCTGCTCGTGCAACAGACCTATACACAAATAAAAATAAATAAATAAACAAACAAAAGTCGTGCCTGGTGGACAACAAAAAACTGGAGCTTGCCTAATGCTAGGCTCACACTGCTCAAGCTTTATAGTCCTTTGCGACTGTTGCTTGTCAGACTGTATGAACATGATTCCCATGTCACACTGTATGATCTCAGTTGTCATGTCAAAATGCCAGACATTTAAAAACAGACACACAAAACACTCGTTCGAAGTTTTCCGTCATCAATCAGCGACACCTTCAGCCCAGGGTTCTCTCGCTAATGGTAGCTAGCAGCAAACAAAAACAATCTGCAGAGTTCATTCTGTTAATCTCTGAGGTCAGAGTTCTGTGCAGGCCATGAGAGTTCATCCACTCCAGCCATGGCTAATCAGGTCATGGATCTCATTTTGTGCACGTGGTCATACCAAAATAGGTTTGGGCCTCTTAGGTCAAGTCAGGGCAATTTATATTACTACAGCAAAGACTTTCTAGATATTGTGTGGCTGCACATGGCAAAGCGAGTCGGGGTAAACAAACCTTTGCTCATGGAGTGCGGGATCTTGAAAGGTTTCCTTACTGTACATTTACGATCAAGGTAGAGCAGAGCTGTGGGGTCTAAAACGTTCATTACATTGCAGCGCCTCGACATACGATGGCGTTTTAGTGCCACGTGTAAAAAAAAATAATCATGAGAATACCGTCGTAGCAATACGAGATTAAAGTGGTAACATTTTAAGAAACGCACAGAAGTGGCACAGAAGAGTTTTGCATTAAATGGACCTGGAGGATTTAGTTAAATCCATCATTAGGTCAGGGTTTAGCAATAAGGAAATTATTTTCTTTTGCCGCATCAGCTTGTAGTAATAATTAATAAATAGACACTGCAGCAGTTATCTAGGAAATGTAATTAATTTAGAAGAAAAAAATCAAACAGGAAATTGCCTCTTTTGTGCAATCTGAAATGGCGACCAATGATCGATCCAAGAATATTGATGTTTAAATCTGCGTGTTATTCCAAAAGATGAGGATGATGTTTAAAGAAATCGACCCTAAAGGAGTTGAACACCGGTGCATGCCAGTACTTCAGCTGGGGTCCTAATGCGTTGCGGCATATAGACTTGATTCTCGTATTGCTACGATTTTATTCTCATAATTTCAACTTTATTCTCAAAATATTTTGACTTTATTCTATACTGCCACAACCGTCTCTTACTGGACTCCTTCTTTTGCACAACTGCATAACTGTCACTTTAACACTGGAATGGAACAGCACAGTGTCACTCTAATATCAGTACATGAACACTAATGACAATCGCACTGCAACACTTTAATATTATGTTCTCATTTCCTTATTTGCACCCTGGCACCGTCGGAAAAGCATAGAAGTGCTCCAAACACGAATATTTAACTAATAGCTAATGCTGATGCAATGTAAATAATTAACATTTAACCAAATTAAAAATGTATTTACATTAATTAACTAGCCAGTGACACAACCCGAGAAGCGATGATCCATTTCATTAGGTGCTGAGTCTTTACAAAGTGTCTGAAATGTCTTGTTCATATTAGGTAGGGAGGATGCCAGCATTAATGAACTCGCATCATGGAGCAGACACCAAACAAAGCCTCTGCTGAGTGGTACATTCCAGCAGATCAGAAACACTGCCCAGATGCTAGCGGAACATCTTGTGCTTTGCTTGCGTTTCACGCTTTGGTGAACGTGATGCTAAAATAATAATGCTCATCAGCTCAGGCTTAAAGCACGCTGCCTTTTTGCAATCCCATTATTCAGTTTCTTCCCCATTTCGTTCAGACTGCAAGGGCTTTTTTTTATTCTCCTATTCAACAAATAGATCAGTGTACTGTACTTGTAAACTAATATTAGGCAGTAGCCTGTTTGTCAAGCATGAAAACAAGTTAGTGTGTATATATATATATATATATATATATATATATATATATATATATATATATATATATATATATATATATATATATATATATATATAGTGTGTGTGTGTTTAACTGGTTTATTAGCCATTATGTGTTACACTATTGTTAACACTTTTAGCCTAGACATTAAATTCAAACACAGTAAAGAGCTTTCCCTTTCTTCTGTACCAGCTAATGGATTGGAAAATCATTAACATTGAACTAAATGAATGCCTACGTACTTATTCCACTCAAACTGGGCCAAGCTGCTAAGAAACAGACAAGCTTACATGGTTTGAGACACTAAACAGGAAAAAAAGAAATGGATGGCATATCACAAAGACAGTAGTGGATATCTTCTCAAAATCCCATTCTACCTCAGCACATAATCAGTCATCGCTTTGTGCAGAATTAGTGGAATAATATGATGGAACTGATTCACATGTAACCTACAGAGAGCTACACGTTATGGTATTACAGGTACCAGAGGGTTGATGCAGGCATGTGTTTAATTTGTTTAAAACTTCTAGGCTTCATGAAGCCTGAAGCACTTACCGAGAGAATCGATAAAGTCCTTGTTGCTTTGGTAGAACTTGACATAGGCTGCTAGTTTTGCACTCACGAAGATGGTCAACAGCTAAAAAGAAAGAAAAGGCACGTGATTAATATGTTGCCTGAGTAAAAATACCAACTTGGATAAACAATTTACTTTTATTCAAATCAATTCAGTTTTATTTGTATAGCACATATAACTACAGACTTTGTCTTAAAGCAGCTTGAAATAGATAAAGCGGTAATAAACGAATAACCAGAGCAACCGATCCTCAGCTGGGTGGCACAGAATGTCCATTTATTACAGTTCATCTCTGTTAAAGTGTGCAGTGATTTTATAGCTTTATCTCCTGCTTTTTATTTATCCCGGATATGATACTGGGTCAATAACATTAAATACGTCGTTCCATGTATTTAAAAGTGATAAATATATATATATATATATATATATATATTCATTTATATATTTAAAAAAAATTGTAATATAAATTAGGAAAGCCGATCGCGATTTATTTCTTTATTCATTATTTGTCTCTCAGAGAACAAATTAAATGAAAAATATGGAAATGTAACAAATATATGCCTAATTTTTACTCACGTCGTGGATGAGCTCTCCCTCCAGGAAGCGCACAGGTTTCAAAGCCAGGAGATGGTCAAACAGAAACGTGTTGGGGTCTTTCAAAGCGCGGACAATGCACCTGTTTGAGAAAGACCGGGGTATGTAGTATCTCTCTTTGAACAGAATACTTAAAACGACAACTGTAAGAAGGAAAAACAGCATACCTGTGGGCATCTACCCGGGCTTGGGAAGCATTGTCTTCTGTGTAACTTCCCAACAGCTCTACCATCACTTTCGCTGCAGCCTCACTATACATATACAAACCACATGATAATGAACAGGCTAAAAAATTAAAACGAAATAAAATCTAACACCTTTTCCAGTAAAACTGTAAGAATGTCTGCACCTCTTCTTACAGTCGACCAGGGCATCATACACCAGTCTCAGAAGCGTGTGCTTCTTCTCTGTGGTCAGGTTCCAGTCAACGATCCACTTGCGCACCTACAGACAAATTGTTATAGTTATTGTAATTAGCTGATCGCTTTTTAATTCACTCACTGCATTAGCTCTGCTGCTCAGGGTGTACCTGATCCAGATCGGTAGGGATGAAGGTGATGGCATTGCAGGCAGCTGCCACTTTAATGAGACTGCAGTACACCGTGTATCGCACCAGTGCAGTCTCGTCCATACCGTGGAAAAGGTTGCTCAGGCTGAAACGTTAAAACAAAGAACATCAGACACTGACTAAATATGAAGCAAATCTAAAATATGCCACAGAGTCCAGCAGACTCCTGCTGGTAAACATTTTCATTCATGGACAAAAGTATTGGGACACCGGAATTTCCCAGCTATATGTGGTTCTTTCCCAAACTGTTATTGCAAAGCTGAGGTAATAATTGTATATTATGTCTTCGGATGCAGTAGCTGATATTTCCTCTTCACTTAAACTAGGAGACCCAAACCTGTTCCAGCACGACAATGCCCCTGTGCACAAATCAAACTCCATGAAGATAACCTTTGCATGTGTTCGAGTTGAAGTTCTGCTATAGAGCTCTGATCTCAACCCTATTGAACACCTTTGGGATGAATTGGAACGCTGACTGCACCCCAGGCCTCCTCACCCGTGTGTCTGAATGAGCACAAACGCCCACAAGCACACGCCTAAATCTAGTGGAACCTCTTCCCAGAAGAGTGGACGAAATTATAGAAGAAAATTGGGATTAAATGGGGAATGTGATGTTAAAAAAAAAAAAAAAGGGTGAGAGAAAGAGGGAACAAGAGAAGAAAAGAAGGACAAAGGGGTGAGAAAAGGAGTGAATGAATGCATGAACGAGTGGGTAAATGAAGGAGCAAACACACTAAAAAGATGTAAAAATGAACGAATAAGTGTAAAGTGTACATACAGCTGCATCCTCAGAGTGGGCCGTTCTCCCTCACGGAACTTCACCAGTTTCTCACAAAGACTCTCAATGAGCGCTTCCTGTTTCTCTGTCTCCAGGATCAGCAGCAAAGACACAATGCTGTTCATCACACTCTCCACATCTACATACAAAACCAAAAAAAATTTAAACCAGCACTATTTTAGAATGATAAAAGTGTACCCTAGCTGGGGTAAAAGATTCGAGCAAGAAAAGTGTGAAACTCAAAACACAAGCAATATGCATTTAGTTCAAATGTTTTAGACCATATGTTAGGCATGGACATGGCTGCTTCAATACCTTTGTCATCATCCTTCAGACAGACATCACAGGCCTCAATGATCTGAGCCAGATCGACATGAAGGCCTACTTCAGAGTTCTCCTCCGAGATCTCTGCTCCTTTGGATTTAATGTAGGCCCGCAACTCAGAGGCCTACAGGGAGAAGACACATGAACAAACTCGCTCAAGCACACACTAAATAATAATAAATATATATATATATATATATATATATATATATATATATATATATATATATATATATATATATATATATATATATATATATATAAATAAAATTCATCTCTCTCTCTCTCTCTCTCTATCTATCTATATATATATATATATATATCTATATCTATATCTTTGTGGCCATATTTTTCTGTTCATTTTGTCTGGATATGGATCATAATAGCTAAATATTTTTTATTGGAATTTTATTTTTATTATTTGGTCAACACTTTATTTACATAAATGTAAACAAGTGAATATATACAGTGCCTGTAAATATTTGTTTTTTCTCAAATGCACATGCATGTTCCTTTTGGTTATGTGCAAAAACATTTATTTTGACCAAATATATAAATGAACAAATGTTAAAGGTTTTTAAGTCCAAGCCTGTTAAAGAGTCCTGTGTCCTGTAACTTGATAAACTTGTTTGGCTCGGATGGTGTCCAGAACATGAACCTGGGTGAGGCCCCAGTGAGAAGTACAAGAAAATTGTGTCTTGCTGACAGTCAAGCATGGTGGTGGTAGCATCATGGTCTGGGGCTGCATGAGTGCTGCTGGTACTGAGGAGCTGTGGTTCATTGAGAGAAACGTTGATTCCAACATGTACTGTGACATTCTGAAGCAAAACATAATGCCCTCCTTTCAGAAACTGGACCGATCAGCAGTTTTCCAACATAATAATGACCCCCAAACAGACCACCAAGATGACAACTGCCTTGCTGAGGAAGATGAAGGTGATGGAGTGGCTATTGAGCAGCTCTGTGATGTCATTATGAAGGAGTGGAAGAGGATCCTAACAACAACCTGTGCAGTTCTGGTGAATTTTATGTCCAGGAGGATTAAGGCAGTGCAGGATAACAATAGTGAACACACTAAATACTGACACTTTAAACAGTTTTGACATGTTCACTTTTGTTGGCAGTTATTTAGACAATGACTGTATGTTGAGGTTTTTTAGAGGACAGTAAATCTGTACTGCTATGTTACACAAAACAGACAACATATGGCCACAAACATATTACAAGAATGCTCAAAGTTTCCACAGGAATTCAAATAATTATGACACACTCGATTTATTAAAATAATAAACAAATAAAAAAGTAGATTAAAATAGAGTTAGCTGAATGATGTATGATGAATAATGTTGCCTCAAATGACAGTACTTATTTGTATTTCTATAGTTGCTTAATAAATATAAATCTTGGCTGAAATTATGATGAGGATGACTGGCGGTATAACAGTCCTATATAAAAAAGATGAGATATAGCAGAGGGTGATAACAGGCCATGAGGACACAGCTAATAAATTAGCCAGTGGGATAGAGATCTACAGGCAGCATCCCAAACACAGCCCTAAAGGACAAAAAGTGTACTACGCAGAGTATAGAAACTATTACTCCACACCCTTTGTAGTGCACACTTATACAAAGTAGGGATCAATTTGGGATTAGTCCATTGATGAGCCAGGAGCCGGGCAAGAGCTAATTGCTAACGCGTTAACCAAACAAAAATACCGCACAATGCAGTACAAGATGCTAACAGACGCGCACACACACATGTAGATGGTCTGAAATAGCCTGAATGATACCTGATCCTCCTCAGTGATGTCGATAAAAGCCGGAACACTCATGCTTGTAAAGCGCAGATAAAATCCACACGCTCACTGCAAGGCTCAAGCAACCGGAAAAAGAACTTACGCATAACGCCGGAGCCGCTTATGTACTTCCGGGTGACTGTCTTAAAGCAACATGCAACCTGAGTACACGTTCACTAGCTTTTTATTATTATTTTTTTTTTTTTTTTAGGAAGCCTATATTCACTGGTGCAGTTATCACACTGCAGCAGTAAAATATACATAACGTATGTAGCAACATGCAACCTGAGTACACACTCACTAGTTTTTTAAAAATGTGTTTATTAGGAAGCCTATATATTCACTATATATTCATAAAGTATGTAGATACAGATAATTCAGAACAGGTTTTATTCCATTGTCCAAGTTTAAACCTGTGATCACTTTGCCTTCTGAATGGCCTCCTGTTAAAATCCAGTGTGAAAACCAGATTACTGAAGCTCAGCCACCTCATGGTTCAACCATGTTTTTCTGCTCATCATGTTTGCAAAGAGTGTTTTCGAATTACTGATTTAATAGTCTGTGTAGTTTCCTCGGACCTCTCTCTTCAAGATGTTTCTTCTCCTAGAAACTCTGCTCATCTGATGTTTTTCCATCCATCCATCTTCACTAAACTGACCATCAAGCCCCCACATGCAGATGGATTTTGGACTTTCTCACAAACAGACCTCAATCTGTTAGGTTGGGCAATCACATATCCTTGACCCACACTCTGACCATTGGCATCCCACAGGGCTGTGTTCTGAGCCCACTACACTACTTCCCGTTCACCCATGACTGCACTTATTTGTATAAAGCCAACATCTTTATCAAGTATGCAGATGACACCACTTTGGTTGGCCAGATCAGCAACAATGACAAATCGGCCTACAGGGAAGAGTTCCAAAGCCTGGCAGTATGGTGAGCCACCAACAACCTGAGCCTTAATGAAGACTTCAGGGCTCAATGTGGACATCCGGAAATTCAACAGCAGGAGACACTCCCCTGTTTACATGAATGAATCTAGGGTAGAGCGGGTCTCCAGCTTTAAGTTCTTAGAAGTCTACATCTCTGAGGACCTGTCCTGGCACCAGCAAACTTTAGCCCTGGTTAGGAACTCGCAACAGCATCTATAGTTCTTAAAATAGACTTAAGAAAGTCCATATGTCCCAAGGGACTTTAATGAGTTATTACCGCTGCATCATTGAGAGCATCCTGACCAATTCCATCATGGTATGGTATGGCAGCTCCACTGTGTGTGAATGGAAAACCCTGCAAAAGGTGGTCAAAACCACTCAATGCCCAGCTGGCATGCCTATATATTCCAGGAGATCACCAGAATGCTCAATCCAGTTAGTGTGGGCCAAAAAAACATGCCACAGGCAATTAATTGTGCAAGGAATGTGTAAACCCATGAAGTGAGTGATTGATGTACTGCACTGTTATGATTATAAAATTTATAGATTCATAAACCTTAGTAATTATGTAGTCTTAGTCAGGGTTGTGCTGGATTCAGTGCTTATTTCAGGAACACTAAACATAAGGCAGAAAGATGACTGACAATAAATCAGTCCATCACAGGGCAACATACAGTAGCAGTGAACCCTTTAGACAGAGTTTGAGAGGAGGGAGGAAAACAGAGTAACCAGATAAAAACAATCCCAACATTCAAATCTACACATCTGCTTTTAGCCAGATCATGTGTAGCATTCTACTTCAAAGATTCACCAGATTAAATGTGGATGGGTTCCCCTTTTGAATCTGGTTCCTCTCAAGGTTTCTTCCTCATAACATCTAAGGGAGTTTTTCCTTTCCACAGTCGCCATGGCTGCTCATCAGGGATAAATATACATCGTTCACCTTAACTGTTAAATTCTGTAAAGCTGCTTTGAGACAACGTCTGTTGTGAAACGCGCTATAGAAATAAACTCGATTTGACTTGATTGAATAAAATGGTATAAATCCAACACCAGATTTTCATAAACAATTAATAAAACAATGGATTTACAGAGAAACCATTACCCAAGTGATCTTCCTCTTTTTTTCCTATAGTCACTGATTTTATGAAGCAAGTATATCTGATTAAATAAGCCTGTAATAAGTAGCAAGCCAAATGACACCGTGAAGAGTTGAACACATTTCAGAAAGATGACTCAAGATCTGGATACAAAAACTATGATCATTTACCCACTAGGAAGTGTTGCAACATCATGTGACTCAGAGAGCTGTCTGAAAAATGAACAGCCTGTAAACAGCAAGGTAATGACACAGACCATCATTCGCCGGAAAAGACACGTTGTTGTACCAGTCGTCAAAAGAAACCAAGAGGAGCATGTATAACAAACCTAATATCTGAGTCCGAATAATTCACTTTCTTGTTGGCTGGAGATCAGAAGTCTTTTAATAATGTTGAAAATGCATAACATTTTAAAGACCTTGTACTAGAATTAAGTGAAACATTGTTTTAGAAGCTGAGATGAGTTATATTTCATCTCCAAAGAATGTAGGCCAGCTACACTACATCATTCCCCTAGCAGCAAGGATGTGCCTGGTACCAAATACTCCTATGTATCAAATTCAGAAACTTTTTTAACTCTTTCACTTAAAAAAAAAAAAAACTATTCAGTCTCTCACAGGTCTTCGATAACATCGTTAACTGTTAAAGGTTTTGGTTTGTATCTCAGCAAAGAAAAATGCAAGAAAATAAGAAATAAATTATGTTCATCAAGACATTTATTTTACATTTAAATCATCTCCTTCGGCTCAGCTGGAGTCAAAATGCAACTCCACACACTTACCCACCATCCTCCAAACCTTCTCACCCCATCCACCTACCTATTTTTCTGTCCTCATCCATCAGTAAGGTCAGTGACCTCTTCACTAAGCGCCTCACTTCAGTGAGCTCCTCATGCCCTGGATACTGAACCAAAACCAACACTTCAACAATGAGAACTAGTGAGAACTAGCTGTGTGAGGTGTAGTGTGTAATTGGTTTTATTGTATAAATTGGTTGATAGGATTTTCTTTTTAATATTATGTTTAACATTTATATTTAGGTGTCTAGTAAAAATATTTTAGCAAATAACACAGAAAATATATGATATATATGTGTGTTGGTTTGTGAAAAGACCAATTAGGTGCTATGGCTGAATTCTACAAAACAAGTTAAAGCAAACAAACAAGGCTAAAACCTTTGTAGCTGTAACTGGAAAAACTGTATTATTCTAAAAATACATTAGTAAATTTTATGTACAAGGGTAATTTGTGCAGGTATGTGAATTTCTGCTTTATTAGTAACTATAAAAGCACAGCAAATATGCAGCTTCCAGTGAAATGAGCTTAAAATATCTACGGATTCAGCTGAATGCAGCGAGAGAGATAGTTACAGGAGTGGGGGTGTGATTGTTACTGTAAAGCTGGTATAAGTTTTGTCAGACAATGTTTTAATACTTTCCTGGAATGTTTCCCAGTCTTTGTAAGAAGATTTCTCATATTGACAAATTCGACTGTTCTTGCGCCATAAAGTGAAGATGTGAAACACTGTTTTTTTACCCAAAACTTCTCTTATTTTTTTGTATATTCTACAGATTCCATGGGATTTAAAACCAACTTGTAAGACACCTTGTATGTTAGGTATGTTAACAAATGAACATTTTTTTATTTTTATTTTACATTATGTTGTCTT
This sequence comes from Silurus meridionalis, assembly GCF_014805685.1. Lineage (NCBI taxonomy): Eukaryota > Metazoa > Chordata > Actinopteri > Siluriformes > Siluridae > Silurus > Silurus meridionalis. The sequence goes on from NC_060896.1 coordinate 22,386,735, forward strand.
TTTACTTTTAAAAATATTTGAAAAATGTCATTTCATATAACATCTATTTATCTATAGTGCTTGGGGAAAAAAAATCAGAAGTCCAAAATATGAAAACATATATACAGTACTGTGCAAATGTTGTAAGCACTTGTGAGAAAACTATTAATTCTTCAAGGTACACTTGCACAAAGTTTTTGAAGGAACTCCACAGGTAGGTTGTGCTAACATCTTCGAGAACTAACCACAGATCTTCTGTGAATGTATGCTGCCTGAAATTCTTCATTCGCTTCATGTAATCACAGACAGACTCGATGATGTTAAAGTCAAGGCTGTCCAGTGGTGCGGATGGGCAGTTAGACAAAACATCACTTCCAGGACTCCTTGTTTGTTCTTCTCTTTACTGAAGATCCATTTGCAGGAATGCGGCCCCATACATGCAAGGAACCACCACCATGTTTCACTTTTGCCTGCTGACTCTCATTATTGTACCGCTATCCAGCACTTCGGCAAATATTTTAGATTTTGACTCATTAGATTACTTTCTAAAATTTCTCTGTACCACGGTTCCTATGTTTTCATGCATGGTTGAGTTGCTTAGCCTTGTTTCTTTGTTGGAGGGATGGCTTTTTGCCTGCAATTCTTCTATGAAGACCACTTCTGACCAGACTTTTTCAGACATTAAATGGGTGCATCTGAGTCCGATTAGTTTCCACCATTTCTTTGATAATGGCACTGATGAACATCTGATGTCAATGGGAAGTAAGCATGATGTGTCTTTCATCCACTGCGTTCATCCACTTAGTCTTTCATCCACTAAGTTTCCTGGGCTGAACAGCACATTTTGAAACTGCAGTCTGCTTTGAAATCTTTGCCTGGGAGAGACTTTGCCTGGGAGAGCCTCCTACACAGCTGTTTCTGTTTCAGTAATGGTTAATCATACACCTGATTCAGATCCTACAAAATCACTGACTTGCAAGTTTTCCTGACTTGCAAGATTTTTCTACTGTTCGTGCAGTTTGCATTTTGTAAATTCTAAATGACTTTGAATGATAATATGTTTGTAATAATAATAATAAGAACAACAGGTTTTAAAAATAATAAATACATGCCTCTGTCAGTTTGCAATAATTTATATTGGCATATTGAACTAATCTGATATACCTGAGGAAAAAACCTTCAGTGAATAGGGACATGGTGGGAGAACTAACATTGAATGGTATTCTAGATCATCACAGGGTACCATGCACACACACACACACACACACACATATATGGTTCCCTGGTGGTCTAGTGGTTAAGATGCGGGGCTCTCACCGCTGCAGCCTGGGTTCGATCCCCAGTCAGGGAACCAACCCCAGCTATTAGGGTTGCACAAGCTTTAGTGCCGGTCCCAAGCCCGGATAAATGGGGAGGGCTGCGTTAGGAAGGGCATCCAGTGTAAAAACATGTGCCAAATCAAACATGTGGATGATCTGCTGTGGCGACCCCTAATGTGGCGACCCCTATATATATATATATATATATATATATATATATATATATATATATATATATAAAAGATCAATATCACTTTTTGACTGCTGTATTGAATTTTTTCTGGACATGTCCTACTGGGTGTCCAAAAGAATGTCCCAGATGTTTCGGGGGCTGGTTAAATACCTTCCCCCTGAATCTCTTGGTCTGACACCTCCCAAGACAGCGAGAATGTGTAAGAGTCATAAAAATTGTGCATCCCAATCCATTACAGAGAGTGCTGCCTCAGTTTTCTCCAAATATTTCTTACAGAGCTTGATGAGAGGTGTGTTTGTGGTTACTGAGAATAAGCTATTGCTCAGAACTGATCTAAAGCCATAAACATTTTCCCAAAAACTGTTGATGTACAGCACATCTGGTGACTGTATTAAAAATCTATTAATAGGTACTGACTTTAAAGGGAGATACAAAAAAAACAGGTGCCATACAGGTATTTCATGAACACCCAGAGAAAGTTAAACCACTGACAACAATAACAGACAACAGTGATTAGTTCCTATTTTCTTCCTGAAAATAACTTGAAAGCTAAATGATAAGTATGAGATGCAAATGCTGAGTAAATTACTTTTTTTATGGTTAAAAACGACGCCTCGAAAAACATGAAAATTCATGGCATTGTTACTTAGAAATATGTATGTTTCATTGTTAGATGAAGTCAGATCGTTATGAGAACATTTGAAATTAAATTCAAAACTGTTTCTGTGTCAACAGGTGAATCTAAAGGTCATATATACAGTATACTGTAGGGCTGTAATGCAATGCAATATCTGTAGCTCTAGCTATTTAGAGTTCCAAATATTCAGACCTCTATCTGTATTTGTATTTAATCCTAAAGAGGGTGTAGTCTAGTCTAGGAAGGGAGTAGCTCAGTGGTTAAGGCATTGGACGGTCATAAGTTGCAAATCTCAGCACCACCAAGCTACCACTTCTTAACAACTTCTTAGTTTTAAGGGTGCCAAATGCTGTAAAAGTATAACAAGTCGTCGAAAAGTTTTTTTTCAAAACCAAATTCAAAGAACAAATAGAAACAAATAGGAATTAGCAAAACAAAATTTTTAATTTGTACTTATTTACTCAAGTTACTCAACTTCAGTGACCTGTCCTGAGTCTTAAACTGATCTCCTGTGGAGCTTCTGGCAAGCTTTTTATCTAATGTGATTTATCATTAGGGATCTATATCTCAAAAGAGCAAACCGTGAAACTGTGGCACATAATATTTGATTAGAATTTCTGCACTTTGTTGGTTACATTCCAAATAATTATTATGCTTCTCCATTACAATCCTTTATTGATTTTAAGGAAAATATTTGTTTTATAATAACAAAGAATTTAAGAATGATTAAAATGCCCAATGAATGTAAGTAAATTAAAATCTTTATTTGCTAGCAAAAATACTGTATCTTACGGAAGTGAATACACCCAACACAATTTATCAGCCATTTTAGCAGTTTCTCATGGGACAATACTATAGAAATGTGTAGCTTGTATAGCAGTACAGATTTACTGTCCTCTAAAAAGAACTCAACATACAGCAATTATTTTGTAAATAGCTGGTAACAAAACTATGTCCAAAGTGTCAATGTTTTGTGCGAGCACCACTGTTATCCAACACTGTTTAAATCCTCCTGGACATGAAATTCACCCGAGATGCACAGGTTGTTGTTTTTGGGATCCTCTTCCACTCCTCCATAATGACATCACAGAGCTGCTGGATGTTACACACATGGCGCTTCTCCACCTTCCGCTTGAGGATGCCCAACAGGTGCTCAATAGGTTTCAGATCTAGAGACTTGCCTTGCTGAGGAAGCTTGTTCAGCTTCCTCAGCAAGGCAAATATATTTCTTTGGTTTATTTTGCCAATTTGTACATGAAAATGATTAAAACAAAGAAATAAAGAACAGTGCACTTGTTCCTATTCATATCTCTGTTTGCACCCATTCATATTTGGTCACATGAGTATGGGGAAAATCTTACTATTACTTGAGTTTATAATTATTATTAATTACAGATGTGTTGTGATTTAAACAGATGTGCTCACTGACCTTTTTTTTATTGTGATGTGATATTTCTATTTGTATCTGTATTTAAATTTGTGTAGAATACATTATATAGACCTGACTATAATACAAATAATGTATTTATATTTGGTTATATCAGTAATATATCTCTTAAATAGTACAACACATTAAATGCATTTGATTTAATTACAATAAAATTACGATAAAATGTATTCCATTTGGCAGATGCCCTTATCCAGAGCGACTTACAATTATCTTATTTATACAACGGAGCAGCTATGGGGTTAAGGGCCTTTCTCATGGGCCCAGGAGTTGCAGCTTGTTGTGGCTGGGATTTGAACTTGCAACCTTAGGATCCAAAGTCCATTGCTTTAACTAAATTTAAGTCCAAATATGGACATTTACATTTACACCATTTGGGAAAGCGACTTACAATTGTCTTATTTATACAACCAAGCACTTTAAGGTTAAGGGCCTTGCTTGAGGGCCCAACAGTGGCAACATGACATTTAACCTAGTACTCATTTAGTGGACCGAATGATGTTCACCTGCTCTTGCAGACAGATTACTGCTCAGACACAAGTCATTTATTTTACATGGAAGAGAAACTGCAAGAGACACAAGAACACTTTTAAAGCTTTGGATCTGACTAAGTTTAGTATTTGATCTTAAAAAAGGTTTTTGAGATAAAACAGTGAACTTGTGAGTGCTGGCAGGTTTTTCGCTCCCAAGTTCCCAAGTGTGTCAGAGGAAAAGTGCTCATGATTTGTGACTGTTAGTTGGGTCCTTGCATGCCATTATCTGTGAGGAGATTTAGTATCTTTTTGTAAGATGTATCCTGGTTAATCTCAGCCATTCTCAAAATTGAATATTATGTGGATTACATCAGCGTAAAAGAAACATTATTGTAGACTCAAACTAAACTGGACCACATGGGACTTCCATTATATCAAAAACAAATCTGTAATTCTTTTACATTGAGGTTTCCTTAACTGAAAATTGTAACCTTTATAAAGGAGGACTAACTACACCGAATGCTCAGGGTTTTGGAAGCCAAGTGTCCCTAACTCAAGTGTCCACATACATTTGACCATACAGTGTATCATGTCGCATTGGTCATTTGTTTAGATTTTGTTTAGGATACTGTAATTGTAGAACCTTACAAGGAGGATGTGGAGGAAAACTCAAGAAGCAAACACTTTCTCTTTGGTTTCTAATATGTTCCTCGGTTCCTCAGTTCTCTCTAGTTACAGTCAACCCTGAAAGCACAACAAGAAAAGACTAAAAAGACTGTCTGTAACAAGCCACAGGTGAGACTCATTATGCGTTACCTACACTTTTGTCATCTATAAATGAACAAAATGTGCCAGTGCCATGGCCCAAGCTGCTTAAACTGACCCACTGTTAGCTGTTTTGACTTGACTTTGGTTTGTGAGCTAAAAACAAAACTTCAGAAGTAATTTAATGCCTAATTTCATTTGATTTTTTGATTTTTATTTTTTTTTGGTTTCTAGAATAACAAAGATTGCAATGGAGGCATTCAGTGGTTATTCACCTTGGTTTGATAATGGTGGAATGACTGACTCAGGGTGCTCTCCTGCTTGTGTCACATTCTAGCGTTCCCTTTAGTTATTCTGTTATAGTTAGTCTTGCCAGAGTTTGTGTCAGGGCATGATGTATATCCTCTTAAAGCACAAGTGCGAGCCCTGCATATACCTGGGCTCTCTCTCTCTCGCTCTTTCTCTCTCCAGATGTTACTCCTGCTCCCTACTGAGATGCCTGCTGGCCTTGCCTGACTCATCCTGATACTCTTAGTTTGCTTGGAGCCTTCATGACCTGAGAATCACCTGTTGTCCCTGAAGTTTGTTGTGAAGTTGCTGTGGAGAGTATCACATAGATGATGGTGAATGTCCTCTTATGACAATCCCAGTGATTACACTTGCAAAAATTTGCAATTCAATTAAATTCATTTTTCTTTGTATAGCACTTTTTACATTGAACAGTGTCTAAAATAAAGTTTATAAGGTGGTATAAAATTGTGCCTATAAGTTATTGCCTATAAGTTTGTTCCTTATAATTGTTTATTCCTGATGAGCGAGCCAGTGGTAAAATTGGCAAGGAAAAACTCCCTGATATTGTATGAGGAGGAAACCTTGAGAGAAACCAGATTCAAAAAGGAACCCATCCTCATCTGGGTGGCACAAAATACCCATTCATTGCAGTTCCATTGTTGGGGTGTGTAGTAAAGGTGCTTAAATGCAGAGCTGTTCTTGCAACATGTGGTCCTATGCCATTGAATTAGACAGGTGATAATTATTACAGTCCAAATCCATCCTCAAAGTTCTTGAGTTCCTCAGCAGCTTCATGGATCTTTAGACTGTAGATGTTTATACTCTGAACTGTGCACTCAAGCCAGATATCCACTGTTACAGTAAATAAATTGCTTAAAACTTAAAATATTATAGAGGTAAACTCCAGAAATCAACACTAATAAACATTCCGAATAGAATACATTTAAACACACTTATCAGTGCTTTACATTATAGCATACAACTGCTGGAGAGCAATGATTTCCCTTTTTCAGCCTGGTTCCTCTCAAATTCTCTCCCATTTTGTCTCAGGAACTTTCCCTTGTCACTAGGACCTTGTTTAAAGCTGCCAGCTTCAAGTGTTATCAGAAAATTAAGTGCTGTTTGTACAATTCTACATTCTTCTTCAAATCCATAATTTTGTTATACTCTGTTTATGATCAAACCATATCTTTAAAAACACCCTACTGATTTGAGACACAGCCATAGACATTTCCTCTGGGTGAAAGTATGTCATATAACAGTAAATGTAGCAATGTTGTGTATGTGTCAAGATGAAGGGGAAGGAAGAGTAGTAATGTTTTTTGCTTAAACACAAGCCAAGACATCTGCAGAACATTTAGCAATACAAGTGTCTTGTTTATACTTTTTTTATCTTTGCTTTGATGCTTTGGTCTTTCTGAAGTGTAAAAAATCAGACACCTTTATCATTCTTGGGACCTGACCTTAATATTTGTGTGTGTGTGTGTGTGTGTGTGTGTGTGTGTGTGTGTGTGTGTGTGTGTGTCTGGGGTTGGGTTTGGGTTTGGGTTTGGGTTTGGGGTTGAAGGAATTCAAATGGTGAATAAAAAATGTCATGAAGAATCCTACAGAAACCCAAACCCTAGCATCTGTGCAGTTTTGTGTTTAGTGTTGGCACAATTTTATTGTATTTGCTTTTTTGAGTGCAAAAGACACCTTCGGTATCTGAATGATACGTGTACAGTGCCTTGCATAAGTATGGGAGTGGTAGCTCAGTAGTTAAGGTGCTGGGTTACTGGTCGGAAAGTCGGGGGTTTAAGCTAAGCTGCCACTCTTGGGCCCTTGAGCAAGGCCCTTAACCGTCTGTGCTTCATGGCCGACCCTGCGCTCTGAGCAAGCTGGGATATGCAAAGTACAAATTTTACTGTGCTGTAATGTATATGTGACTAATAAAGGCTATTTGCCCCCTTGAGCGTTATTTATTCATACACTTTTTGTAGTGTTGAAATGTAATTGTATTTAATTAGAATTAATTTTAGAGTGCTGTTCTTTTTGTCACACAAGGTTACTCAAACATTTATAAGGCTGGTAGCCTTTCGGGATACAGTATGAAATTTCAACACTGAGCTTTTGGATCCTGATATTTTTGCTCATTCTTTAAGGTTTTCCTATGAACAGTCTATTTAAACACATACATCCACTTGGTATTAACAGGTAGAATTGGTTACATTTACATTTCTTTGCATTAAAAAAAACATTTGAAGAAGTTTGGATATAGCCCACCTTAGTAATATTTACTGGATCACACTGTGCTCCAGATTTCATTAAACATTTGTAATTGTTTCTCTTGTCCAGTTTATTAGGTTTGATGCTAGTCTTGGGTATCATTACTTATTGTGGTGTTATTTATATACAGGACATTCACATTCTCCTGGTTGCTTAATTGTCTTTAGAGATTTTAACACTTCTAATATTAGTAGTAGAGGTAAGCAGCAAAATGAGTTCTTTAAGATGACCATTGTATGACCTATGCTGAGAGTACTATTAACGCTTAACTGACCAACATCTTTTTGGGAGGTGGTCACTTAGTGGTTAAGCCATTGGCCTTTGAATAAAAAGGTCATGAGTTAAAATCCCAGCCATACTAAGCTGTCACTCCTGGGCCCCTGATCAAGGCCCTTAACCACATAGCGGCATAGCGGTGTCTGACACATGCTGTAAATGTTTTTTATATACACTAAGATAAACTGGAGCCATTTTTTAGTTCAATTTAAAACTGACTTTAATTGGCACTTTATATATTTCTAACCTAAAGAAGAAGACTGAAATTAAGACAGGAATTATTGTAGCTTACATTATTATTTATAATAAATTGTCGACAAATAGTGAGAAGATAAATGGCAAATTTACAGTTTACCTCAGTTTTTGTTATTTGGATTAACGTGATTTTTGTATCACTAATATAAAATCAGATGTAAAAAAATCAGGAGATGTAAACAATAAGCTAAAACTGTTTTATATATTACATATATATAAAAAAGGTTTTAGCTTATTATTTACATCTCCTGATTTTGTCCTTGTTAAACAAGGTTCATTGCACCCAAATTTGTGCCCCTATTTTCCCTTTTGTTTCTTGGATTAAAAACCTAGTAAATAATAAATGTACCATGAGTTCTTAATTATTCAATTTAGCCAATTCTTCAGAATTCTTCATTTGTACAAAAAAAAAAAAAAAAGGTTTGCAATTACTGTAACATAGCTCATGCTCCGACGTATTATATTTAATCAAGTCCTAGTGATGAAACCCTGTATTGTGAAAAAAAGAAGCTACGGTCCTGTGAGACTGCATAAGATTTGCAGTGAATCACAGCTTTTCCGGAGTAAAGAAATTCCCCCACTGTCCTGCTGTTGGATGATGCAACAAGTGGGGACTCAGCATTTCTGCACTCTCTCTGACACCACCATCCCCCTCTTCTTCAGTACATACAGAGTTGAGCCCTGGGTCAGTAGCACTCTGATCTCAGGTTCCCATAGAAACCTTTCAAATATCCAGATTCACTCATATGTTCATATATTTGAAATTCACTGAAATATCAATCTTTTGATTGACCATCAGTTTGAAAGTGTTGCTACGAAAAAGCTCATGTTTCCTTGATTAATTAAATAATAAAGATTTGTATTTGTCGCAATCATAGTTTTATGCATAATACAATTGTTTTTTTGGATTGGGTTACCGTTCCAGATGTTGTACAGATGTCAGCCAGCATGCCCACTACCGCATATTGCTCAATAGAGCAATTAATGTACTTAGCAGTCGAAGGAACTTCACCAAGAAATAAAATGTTAATTGAGTAAGGAATCACTCATCCTGATGTTCTGCTATTCTGATGTTTGACATGAACCTTAACTGATGACCTGAATCTGTATAATTGTTAGCATTTTGCTTCTGCCACATACGATTCAAATGTTATTAACGGGATCTATTTGAATTCCTATCAAAATGGCTGACAAGTGAATATTGTATATTAGTGTAACAAATTTTTCTTGCTGTTATTTAATTGCACTGTAAGTCACTCCAGTGTGGAGTCATTTTCTTAACATTGTTGTTGTGGGTGTGGCTGATTAAACAAGATACTTGTGGTTATATCCAGACACTTCCCAGGCTCAGCAGGTGAGGCTTAGTTTAGATAGTACTGCTGCAGAGAATTCCACAGTCTAACAGATGGGATGTTTCACAACGGTCTTGTCTCTGTGAGTGTGGATATGCTTGTAATGTGTTCAAGAGATTTTTTCCCTTTTCAGCGCCAGAGACACTTTTAATGGCTTCCTTGTCTTTTTCCCATGGAGCTGAATCAGATCACTGACAAATGACACCTGGGGAAAGTTGCAGAAATGTAATTTATAAAGTAAAAAATGATTATTGAATATAATTTAAATCAATATTACAGTCAATTACAGTTCTCAATAAAGAAAGATCTTTATGTTGTTTGGGGCAATATTGAACCAAAAATGTAAAATGTAAAATTTACCAATAACCATTACTGCTAATGGAAGTAAATAAAGTCTAATTTAAAATAATTTATCTTTGTAGTTTTTTTTTTTCAAAACTTTGTTATCGTGTCTATTCTTTTATAGAATATCATCAAAAATGTAGTTTAATAAAATCTCAGTGTTTCATCAATGTAATTGTAAATATAAATTACTGTTTAGATTTATTCTCAAAATTGCTGACTTGTAAGAAAGAAATTGAATTATTAATGAAATCCAGATGGTTTTCAAAAGAATTGGGAAGTGAAAAAGAGGAAACTGTGAAAGTTACAGCAATTTAGATGGTTTATCATATCAAATCATATATTTCAAACAGATTCGGATTATAAAGTCCAATTGCTCCTTGTCACAAATGTTGCTATTAGTTTCATTATAAGTTTGCATTCTTGTTACAGATGTTTCAAGGACAACAGGAAACCCTGCAGTTGTAACCATTGTAATCATCGTAACCATTGGCTAGATTGAATAGCACTTTGAGGTTTGTTAATATCCTGCTACTATTATTTATTATTAACATAAATTATTTGTCAATCAATCCATTACAACCCTAATAAACACTATTTCTTTTACTTTATAATCTTGTAATAATTAGATACACACCCCCCCACCCCCACAGAAACATTAATCATGACATTAGTCAGGTCACAGAAAGTGCTGTCTAGAAGAATGACTAAAGCTAATGAAGTGCTCATCATTTCTCCTTTAACTCCTCCTCCTCCAGGATTGTTTTACATCCGACTCACACGGACAAGCTCCAGACACTGTTAGAAAGGATCGGGGTGACTTCTATCTCACCCATTCTAACTCCTTTTGCTTCCTCTGAACCCTTTTCTATCGCATGCACCTCTCTCCCAAAGAAGACGAACCAGCACTCCAAAGTGCTCCCTATACTGGAGTTTGATTTCTATTGCATCTCTGCGGACTTGGGCAGATCTTCTCGGGCAGAAACTTGCAAGACATTTTCATTCATTTTTCCCCAAAAGAAAGTTCAGAGTTCTGAAAAGTTATAAAGTGAAATTAGTTCCTATTCGTGTTTTGATTTTGATTCCGTTGTTCTAAATGCTGACCGAGTCCTGCGGGCTGATGGGATCGGACGTCCGAGATCTGACTCCCCTCATGCCCGCCGTACCCACTCTACCACCTCTTCCAGGTCCAAACAGCGGCGCTCCTCAGTGGGGTCCGATAGTCGACTTCCACCCTGGCTCTCCATATGGAGCTCTGACTTCACACTCGTTGATCAAGCAGGAGCCTGGCTGGGGGTCAGTAGACACCCATGATGATCCTCACTGCACCCTCGGAGCCTTCACTGTGCACTTTTCAGGGCAGCTGACCGGAGGCTGCAGGTACGGGGCGTTCACAGAGTCATCTTCTGGGCAGAACAGGGGGTTCAGCACCAACCCATATCTGAATGGCTGTGCTGAAAATCCTCCAATCCCAAGGGGTAAGTGATCTTCATTCATCAAGTTCTTCTTAAAAACATTTGTGCAGACAACAACAGAGCATTCATTTTGTATCTCGCTCATTAACATTCACTACTGGGTCAGTCATAAAGCTAAAAGTAGATCAATGTAATGGATTTAATTATGTCAATTGAAAATACACACATTTTGTCTTCCTTTAAATTGGTGGTGTTGGAAAATTTCAGTACTATTTTCAAGAAAGAGAAAATGTCAGATGGCATCAGTGTCCACACGTCTGTACAGCATAAATCTACAATCACTTTTAAACTAAACTTATTTTTAAATACTTAGAAGAATTGAAGTGAATGTTTTGTCAGTCAGTAACTTTGAACTCTTATAAGGGTTACTTTTACTGCATTATTTAATTATAGTATAATAAATAAAGTAATATTAATCAAGTGTTCAGTAACGGTGCAATGTTGATATTGACTGCTGTTTGATTGAAACTCGTCTAACAAAGCAATTTATAAGAACGAATGTTGGAACACAAAAATGAAACATTGCTGAAAAGCTGAGATCAGGTTGCTTTTAGAAAAACAACAATGATAGATGATCATCATTGTCCACAAAGCACTGCAGTGTTAAAACTTGGCCAAAACTATATGTGAATGTTTAAACGAGTCAATCTCTGTATGATTTTACTGCGAACTTTCACTGACCTTTAATCACAGACTAGGACCAAATCTCATCACGAGGGCCAGGAACTACAAAAAATATATTCATGCTCACTCACCTCTTAATATCTTACTATAATGTTACAATATGCCATTTATCACACAGAGAGTATATCATGTACTGCATCAGTGTTCTGTTAATGATTAATAGACAGATATCAGGATCTGCTGTTCAGGGAATGCTGTGATTTCTTGGTCCTATATATTTTATTTGTGATTTATAAATGTAGTTAAAGTTAGAAGATATATAGATACGTCCTGGAGTCAGAAGTAGTATAGGAGCTACTACAGGACTCACAATGAAATATAATACAAATATGGTTTTTATCTGTGAGGAGTAAAAACATTAGGGCTTGCTTTTCTAGGAAAAAGTAATCAACCACATGGTTGAGTAAAATCCATTGAGCCTTTAAATAATACAATGTTAATAATATAGTAATTGTACAATATTAATTAGCATACATAAAAAAAAAGTGTACTGTCTAAACAATTTATGACTTTCAATATAACAGCTATAAACACATCATTTACACATCAGCATTATATATCATTAGGCCACCAGTAAGAAAAAAACATGCAATTTCAAATTTCTCTGTCCTGGAGAAAATCTGATTCCATGAATGTGAAGTAATATAACAACTTTGTATACACTGTGTAAATAAAAGTTTGTGGACACCTGTCCATAAGATTCACTTGTGATACCGTTAATTCCACATTGTCCTTTTTTGCTCTTATAATAACATCCACTCTACTGGAAAGATGTTCCACAAAATTTTAGTGTTTTTTGTGGAGATTTCTGCTCATTCACCCATAAGGGCATGATAGATTCACTATCTAAGAGCATTAGGTGCATGCAGTTAGCATTCTAAATCATTCCAAAGGTGTTCAATAGGGTTGAGGTCAAAGCACTTTAGCAGGCCACTTGAGATCTTTCACTCTCACCCATGTAAACCATATCTTCATGAAGCTGGCTTTGTGCACAAAGGCACTGTCATGTTGGAATAGGTTTGGGTCTCTTAGTTTAAATAAAAAGTAAATTGAGAGTAAATCATAGTGGCTGGAATTTTTTTTCTTAATTTGGTAAGACACCAGTCTTAAATAGGATGAAAAAGCAAATTATACATTAGCTGTGATTTAGGAAGCCCAAATAGGCATGCATTTTTATTTCTGATGTCATCCCATGTCTTTTTACCAGTGTTTAATAAAATAAACTTACAGTTTTTAAACTTACCCAACATTTACTTTGCAGCTCCAGTTTTAAATGATAACAATTGACAAATGAACTTGGCAGATGAACTACATTTGACAGTATTACATTTTAATACCACAGTTCTGCTGAATGCGCAAATATTGTGGTTTAGAATGTTATTCATTTTTAACAAGCGCAACTTTAATTCTGCTGCAAGGTTCTTGATTCTCTCATTTTTAACATAAGGTCACAAATGCCTTAGTGTTCATATGGTGTTTTATAATATATTTTTGTTTTCTCTGATGAATCATGAAACATGGGAAAGTATTCAGGATAGCAGGCATTGTGGTTACTGAGTAATATGACAGTCTGCATACACAAAAAAAGTACATACAATCTTTGAATAAAAAAATTTATATTCAGCAAATTTCTGAGGTGTAAGTATAAAAAAACAAAAACAAAAAATATTAAAAAATAAAAATGACGCTGGAATCCTGACTGAAAAATCACAGTTGATTCTATTCTTATAACCGCACACATTATAACACTTCAGTCGTGATTTGGTCCAACTGTTCCCCCTTAAAGCTTTATAAATACAAAAAAAAAGTATGACACAAAATAAATTGGAGGGCTAACTCTATTTTTTCTAACTTTTTCTTTCTAACACAGCAGATGTGGATGGAGCACTGAGTTTTTCTCACACACCTGTTCATCACTCGTCACCTTTTCCTTGTTCTCACCCTTTTAAACATGAGGATGCTCTGTCTCAGACCACTGTGGGTAAGGGCACCTGATACACACCCACACAACATTGCAAATTAGCTGTTACATACATTTTTAAATCACCACCATTAGAGATTACACTATATGGGACAAGAAAACAGACAGGTCAAATTATTGTGAGTGCAGTAAACACTGTATATATATATATTAATACTTTAGTGTTCCCTGTGTTACTTTTTATTATTTGACATCCTTCTGTGTCAAAAACTGTTCCAATGATCTTTTTCAATAAAGAAATAAAACAATTAATCTTAATTTAATGTGAATACTGCAAAATACAATGCATTGAATTTTTAGACATCGCAATGGTAGAAACTTCCAAAATACAACTCTACCTTTATTTCATTAAATATTTACAAAATCCATTTATTATAGTTAATGAAGCTATTTACCGTATTGTACATTATGTCTGCCATTTTGACAAAGCTGTTACCACACAAAGATAAAACATCAGAACAAATGTTTTTAAATAAACCTATGATTTGGATTCTATATCTTGTCTGGTAGCCTTAAAATTATATCGCAGTTGCTTTCATTCATTTTACTTTTACATTGGTGAATACATTACAATTGTAAAGTGGAGCAATCCAGGGGTCAGGCAGTGCTAATCAAAGCACAGGATATTAACAACAATGTAGCAAACCAATTCGCTCCAAATTATTATCACCTTTAAATGTAAATAACTGTCCAATCCTCCTCCACTGAAGTAAAGAAACTGAAGGAGAGTGTGATAAAGACTAGGAATGTGTAATGTTGCCAGATGACCCATTTGTACCCCCTGTAGTGCTGGTAAATTTAAAATACATAATCCTCTTTTAGTTGTAAGCACTTGATACAGAAATCCATGTGAGTGCTTTATGGGTTCCGAGAGCACAGGGCCTGTTTGGATAAGTGGAGTGAGGAAAAGGCCACACTTCAATATCTACTCCCTGAAGAACAATCTGTTAGTCCTTATGTACAGAGTAAACAGAAAAATAGAAGGAGGGGAAAATGGTACAAGTACAAGAGCTTTTTTTAGTCCCAACTTTTCATGTATACTAAATTTATCCATGGCAGACTTTGGATATTTGGTATATAAAGTTTGGAGCGTTCATCTGAGCAGCTACCAGCCGTGAAGGTCAGTGTTCCTGAAAATCTTGCTAGATAATTGAAATGTTTCAGATAATGTTGTAAAGAAAAAAAGGAGAAACTTTGCTGGAACTCTACCATCTTCCTAACTTTAATCTCTCCAGTAGAATCCTGGCTTTAAACATTGGGGTAAACATTTTAACAAATATATTGTACTGGTAATGGCTAGAGGGATTCTAAATCCTTTGAAAGAAGTTATTTAGATTGTCTAAGATAGCTGTCCATTGCAATTCTCAGTGAGAATTAAAACATACTTGATACAATGCAATAACGACAGCAAAATAACATTGATAAATCATTGAAAATGTCTTAAAATTCATTCCCTTCTTTTTCATAGATGAGCAGCAGTACATGGCCCCGCCCCCTGTCTATGGTTGCCACACCCCTAGCGACAGCCAGACTCTACTTTTACGAAACAGCTACAACAGGTAAAAGCATCTAATCGCATTTAAAGCATTCATTTCTTTATCTAATCCGACAGCATTTTATATGCTGATGGCAGATTCGCCCACTATGTGACTCAGAAATCTAGTGTAAGCCTGCGGAGAGCCATGCTGTCTGTATAAAGGTTAGGAACTGCACAGCAGCCCTCAGCAAGCCAAAATACACTCAGGGTGATCTACAGTCCATTTCCTCTGAATTCCTCTTCCCTGCCTGGCCATCCCCAGAGAGAATAGTACTGGGGTAAATCAGAGGCTGAGGACAGAAGTGGGGGGCCAAGAAAGGAAAATTATGGGATATTAAAACGTGTATGGGGCACAAGGACAGGAGAGGACTAACTGGTATGGCATAACAATAGTTTAGAAGACAGACTGGAATAAAAGGTGTTCTGAATAAATATCAACTCCAATCATTTGTAGTGTTATAATGAAATTAATTGGGATTAATAATAATTATAATTGATTATAAGTAAACAAATAGTGCTAAAAATAAAAAACAATCTAGGGTTTAGTTAATACATTTATTTATTTTTATAAATGAAATATTCCGAATAAAATCCATTTCAGTTCCAGGTTATAACTCATTCATTGTAAATCGGGTGAAGGGGGTAAATAGTTCTGCAAAACAAGCGTACACCACTAGACTCAATGATTCTTGAAATATTCTTGGAATAATGTGCTCATGTTGTTTGGAGAAAAGGCAGATCGTGTGGAACCCAAAATATGAGAACGAATGTAGATAAGATTTAATGACGCCTCCTCGTCTTCCTGTAGTACTGCTGCGTATTCAGTCAATTCCCTGTAGCACATGATACAAAAGAGGAAAAAAAGATTTGAACTATTCAGCCCTACATTGTAATACAGAAACACAATGATCACTAACATCACGAACAACACAACAGAAAGAGCATTTCTAGCATTTAACATCAAGGCCAGTGGTTAATAATAAAACACTTTAAAAATAGCAAGTCATGGGTTTCTAAAGCAAATAGCTCCAATCTCAACGTTTGTAGTTTGCTTTTCATTTTCTGTTCATGGGTACTAAACATTGAATGTCAAACTGATTAATGTGACTACAGTGACTATTTTGATAAAAAAATTTGACTACTTCTGCTCAACTACCCAGGTATAAGATGTATTGTATCCACCTTTGCTGGAAAATCTACTGCCTATAAAAATATTACACTTAAAACAGTGAAAAAAGGGTGAGAAATATAAACATAAAACAGCGATCCACTTGAAAAAGAAAGTCCATCTTCTATACTTATATACATTTAGGTTTAATGTGATACATTACCACTGTGTTCCTTCACACTCGAAAACTGTAGCTCTATTCACACATTAATTAGCCTGACTCAAGCACAGACTGTAAGCACCCCATGCTGGTTAATTCAGCTTCTTTCCCTCTCAACGCCTCCCTGCTGTCAGCACGTTCACCTTGTTACATTATTACGACACTGTACCAGGCACGCTGACTCTCCAGACCTCTGCAGTTCTGCTGTCATTGATCAGATATGCGAGCGAGGGCGCCCCACTTCTCTTCCTGCGAACGCTAAGAAAAGTAGTTACAGTACAGCAGCTCCTGTGCTTTTCTACAAAAATCAGAAATCATTTATTTACTAGTTGTAGAACACAACATCAAACTTCAATGTATTTAGCAAAACATATCTCTTACAACATAGTAGATCCCTATGAAACTCTGAAACAAAAACAGAAAACTGAGAAAGTAGCCTTTTACAGAGCTTTTATACTCTACATGTTTTAACACATTGATTAAATAAATCGTACAAAATATACTAATCGTGATTTCAAAAGCAAAAACTTCACTTGAGTAGCTTTTCTTGAGTTACTAGCTTGCTAACTTTGCTAGAAAAGTATTAGAATGTATGAGCTGGTAACCTTGATTACAATTTAGGTGCGAGAGGTAACAGGAGCTTGAGCTTGATGTCAGTCAGATGAGACAGTTTTCAGTTGAAAATCGCATATAGTTTATATTTAAGAAACTACAGCCGGTTCAATGGTTATTTATTTAGACTAGAAGGCTGTTTAGTAGCTCACTAGAGGTTAACTAGAGGCTAACAGATTTCTTGTCAGTTCTATTGTGTATCTCTATTCCTGGTTTAAACTTGCTGCATTTAATACTACACAAGATTGGATTGGATGAAGTTCACCTAGAGTTGCTGGATTAAAGCAACCTTTCAGTTAATGGATGCTAATATTAAACATTTTACACACACACACACACACACACACACACACACACACACACACACACACACACACACACACACACACACACACTAAATTGTTTCTACACGATTCCTTAATACAGTGAAAGAAGTTTCATAAAAAATAAAGGGTACTTTAAAAAAATCGTTTTTAAATAAACGGAATATAAAACAACATTATTGAAATCTTGGAATCCGATCAAAAGGTGTCAATTAATTTTAGGGAAGATGATAGCTTAGTGGTTAAGTCATTGGACATTAGATCCCAAGGTTGTGAGTTCCTGGCCACACTAAGCTGTCAGTCCTGGGCCCCTGAGCAAGCCCTTAAGCCCATAGCTGCACAGTTTTATGAATGAGATAACAATTTTTTAACTCACTCTCTATAAAAGTGTCTGGCAAATTCCATCAATGTAAATTTTCTAGAACAACAATTCAAATCAAAGTTATTTTAAGCTCAACATGCTCTTTAGATGTTATTGTTTCTTTAGTAACAACTCATTCACAGCTAATAGGCAAAGTCTTTTTAACCATTGTAACTGTTATGCTGATGCTGTCCACAAAGATGCTTTTACTTAACATTTATGGAATCTCATTTGTCAGCACTTTGTAAGTTTTTCATCTGTCTTCAGCATCTTTTTGTCCAGAGAAGGAATGACTGCTTATAGCTGCTACATTGTAAGTGATAACAGGAACTAACTGGCCTTATGGACATTTCAGAGCATTAAATATAACTATAAATGGATAAAAAGTATCAAATGTTATTTATTAATCAAGTAATCACAGGCTAATTGCTTTGGAATAAGGCAGTGATAACAGGCCTTTATTGTTGATAAATATCATATAACAGCATGGCCTGTTATAGTTTATTCCTTACTTTTGTAGTGAATTCAATTAAAGAATTTAAGGTTCAGAAATAAAAGTTTCATTGACAGCCCTGGGACTTGAACTCACAACCTTCCAATCGTTTTCATTGTTTTAACACTGTATTTGTATTTGTTTTCTGGCAGTGATAATCTGTACCAAATGGCTGAGTGTATGACCTGGAACCCAGTCAACAGTCTGACCTCCACCATAAAGAGGTATGGCATTTCGCAGATTACTTTGCACTATTTTGCACTTTTTAAAAAAAGTCCTCTACCACATCTTTCTTTTTCAACCTAAAAAGTAAAGGCATTGTTAATGCAAGAAGTGGTGCAGTGAATATAAAAGCGGGATCCTCTATCCCATTGACCTGGCCTGAGATTAGTTCTTTTGGCAACAGATAGCCTCTACTCTGGGTTATCTTCAAAGAACTGGACTCGGTTTCATATCAGTACGCAGCTGCAAAGATATATGTAGTGTTGAAAACAGCGCTGACACAATCAACAGCTTGAAAGAGAAGAAAGAATAGTGAGCACGAAGGAAGTCTAGTTGAAGTAAATATTAATAGTTATGGTTCATTCATAACTTTTCAGATAAGTTAGATTGTGTTAGGGTTAGAACTGTACACTTTAAACTCAAGTTTAAAGAAACACTTAGCTATGGGGTAGGAAATGATTTATGTTGAGGAAGAAAATTGTACATGGACATGATTAAGCATGCTTTTATACGAAAGTGTTTTATTCCTTGCATATACAATAAAGGGCTGGCCGTGTGCACACCTGTTCACAAGTTTATTTTATTATTATTAGATACGTCTAATAAGCTCATTAGTCCACAACAAGTGCACCAAAGGAGACCCATCTCTTGGCTGTTACAGCCCCAGTTCTGTGCCATCTCAGCTAATATTAGCTAATTACCCAAAACATGCTTCTGGTAACATATGCCGCTTATTTAATTCTTCCTGGTTCAGCACATGATTATGGCTGGAGACCTGGAAATTGGTGTCTTCATCATCATGTGAGAGTTCCTTCTCTACACTGTCAAGAATCCTACACCCCTTATCATCACAAAATGCAGCATAAAAGAAAGAGGAATTTAGAGATGTTGACCCATGAGAAATCCATAACAGATACTTTAGTCATGTATGAATTACCAAGGAAAACAGGAGATTAATGCTGTAGATAGATTGATGGATGGACAGAACAATAGCTAGACAGAAACAAAAAATTGGTAGGTACAATATAAAAAAAACAATGCAAATAAAGTTTAAGGTTGCTGTTGGTTATAAAGTAATAATGTGAGGGGGCAGAAAATATTACTTTTTTTTAGTAAAAGTGGAAAGTTTTAAGTTATGAATTATGAGTTTAAGTTATGAATCTTGGGGAAAAAAAGGAAAAAGTTCTATAAAAGTGGAAAAAAATTAACTTTTTTATAGCGTTCTGATTTTGTACTGTAGTTAAAAAAATGTTTTTAAGTTGATTTAGGATTTAATTTCATTTGAGAACTAATCTGATCCAATAAAAACAAGATTTATTAAGGTTTTAAGTTTTCGAAGTTGTTTTTATTATCACTGTTTAATTTTAGTTTAGTTTAGTTTTATAAATATTAGTTATGGGGAGAACTGGATTAGGTGTTGGGGCCACTACCACTGATTGCCCACCTACTATTTGTACCAGCCCACACTAAAATAATTGGCTAGAACTGGACCTGATACTACAACAATATACTAACACAAAGTATAAAGCATGTGATACTTAAAAAAAAAAATGTTTGTAGTTATATGTAATGTTTTGCAGTATGTACAAAATAAGTCACTTATAACAGCTAAATAAAATTGGTGCAAAAATAAGTGGTAAAAAATAATTTTGTCAGTTCAAACGTTACCAGGTTGCAGCCTAGCATGTTAGCAGTAACATGCTAAAAAAAGAAAAAAAAAGAATATGTTCATTTTGTCTTGAAGCACTGCAGATGCGAAGCTCTAGGTAATAGAGTAGTGCACTCCCTTCTTTCCTGAGAGTGCAGAACTATTTTGTTTTCGAGCTGTTGTAGTGGGAGCCACTTCCTCTGAAGGTTTCAGTTATAGAGTGCTGACCTTGACCGTGAACTCAGAAAATAGCACAAAAGAAAAACAGACAGGGGGAAGGAAAAGACAGTGGGTATTGGTTAAGTATGTGTGTGTATAAGGAGGAGGCAATAAGATGTGGCTCAGTGCACAGTGAGTGAAGAAAGTGCTTTGTTTTTCCACCATCCAGTGTCCCAGATTAAAAGGGTGTGTGATTTAGGGTGTGTTTTAGGATTTGCTGCTTAACATTTAGAAAAAAAACTTCACAGAATGAAATCAATGCTTAACTCGTACTGGTGAAAGGGAGCTGGAGACAGAAGGGGGTCATGCTTTTGCTCAGTCAACCAGTTCAGAGAAGATAAAGTATCTTGACGCGGTTGTAGTGGAATGCGGCGTGATGGGCGAGCATGGGCGAGGGGCGTGACTTCAGCAGAGTGTAATATTTACGTTCCTGCAGATAATCACTATGCCCCTGCTCCTCCTCTTTGCCATGAGCAGTGAGCTGTTTGTCTGTGCAGAAAGATGGATAGATAGTCTGAGGAATGACTGGCTAGCCTGAGATGTGCAGCTAACAGGACAAAGGGAGCTTTATGGAGCTCTAGTGGTTCATCAGGTGCTCCCTACACATCCTGACTCTGAACTTTATCAGTGCTGAAAATTCATTCATACAGACATTATTCTTCATACCACACACACAACAGTCAGAAGGAAATAGTTTTTAGGATTTAGTATATCAGTTCAGCATTCTTTCTTTGCTTCTTTTTGTAGTATCCATCTCATTAGCCAAAACATTCGAATGTATGCACGTATTTCACACATTTGTGCCTTTTTATAGATGTACAGCTAAAACTAGCAGTGGATAAAAATCCTAATAGATCTGCAGTTAATAAAATATTCAATACACTTTTTCCCCATTTCATATATATTTAATGCCTTGGTGAACAGTAACGAAGTGAATGCAATTGTACCTGCTTTATTTTGCGTATTTGTAATTTACTGAAGTATTTCCATTTGAGGAGACTTTTACTTTAATTTTACTACATTTCAAAGTCAAATATCGTACTTTTTACTCAACTATATTTTGCGAAATCGGTAGTTCGTTTTTATTTATAAACGGATAAAAACTGGTCAAGTTCGCAGCAATCCACCAATCAGGGTAGAGCGCCTCCATTTTGAACGCTGTGATTGATGCTTAGTGGTATCTACTTATCATAAGCAGAACCTTTGAGAGGAATAACACCCGTGGCCTTATTTGTGTGATTTGTTTGAAGTAGTTAAAAAGAACATTTTGGGCTCATGATGATTGTAATAGATATCAATCAGTGTTTGACTCATTAAGCTCATTCTATTAATAGACGGTGTGTTAAGAGGAACATTGGAATCTTTTAACATAAACTGAGTTGATTAAGCAAAAGTCTTGTGATAAAAATGATAATAATAGCTGTAATAAATCAGTACTTTGGATACTTAGGTACATTTGAAGGCAAATACGTTGTACTTTTAATCAAGTAAGCGTTTCAAGGGAGCACTTTTACTTTTACTGGAATCATATTTTAGCGACTTTATCTCCGCTTTAACTCAAGTACATGGTTTGTGTTCTTCATCCACCACTGATTTATTAATTTTTCTGTTGTGCTGCTTCCACATGATTGGACGATTGGATAGCTGCATGAATGTACAGGTGGTTTAAAGTAAAGTGGATGATGAATGTATTATGAGTAAACTAATATCAATTAAGGGTTAGATAAAGTGTTTATTTCATTACTAGAAACATCCTTTAATAACGTTTCATTTCATTATTAAAGGTAGGAGGAAAGATCTTAATATACTTGCCAAAGCAAAGTAAAATAAGGTCCTAATTCCCCACATTTCCTAATTTTTTATCTATTCAGGTGCATAAGACATTGCACCGCATAAGTTATATACATTTCGAAATACTGTACATATCATTCCCTGTATATTCCATATACAATATGTGTAGAGGTTTGTTAGATCCTGCTATTTTGTCCTTTATTAACAAACTGTCGTGTTCATTTGAGGTTGCCATGATGAGTAAACATGCACATTTCTGTGTCTTCTCTGTGATGTATTGCAGTCCGACTACAGGATTCGAGAGCGAGCCCACGGCAGCTGTTGCTCCTGTGATGTACAGTGCTCAGTACCACATACACACACATGGCATGTTCCGAGGAATTCAGGTGTGTACTCACACACACACACACACACACACACACACACACACACACACACACACAGCTACTGTTAAACAGGTTCAACTAAAGGTCACAAACTGACTCCCCTCGAAATCCTGTCAGTCAGCTGTAGCAGAGATTGTGTGTCAAGGACAGGTCGATTTGAACATTTAATTAGTCAGACCTGTCCCATGTTGTGTTGCTGTTTGGATCATTAACTCTGTTCAGCATCAGGAAAAGCATTAGCTAGATACAAACAGAGTCTTGTCAGTGCAGTGGGGGTATGTAGAACAACAAATACTATTGATCCCCTTTTTCTGGCTCCATTTTTCTGAGAAATAAATGTCTCAAAGGTTCCTTAAAGAAATGATGTTTTCTGCTTCTCATTTGATCTCACACCTCTCTGATGATCCAATACATTACAAGATATTTAATTACAGCTAATAATAATGTAACTTATCATTTAATGTAATGCAGCTAACTGGTAATACTATTACTAATACCATTGCTTTAGAACAAGTGTATTTTTGTAAGCTTCATAAGTTTATATTTGGATTGGCAGATTGTTCATCATTTTATAGACATGTTCCCTAGCAAACTTTCACAGCTTCAGAAATAATTATGAGGTGAAGTTGTATATTTGAAGAAATGCCAGTCACAATATGCTTTCGATGGAAGAAGAGGGATCAGTATGTAATAATCAAAAACCTTATGCACCTAACCTAACCCTAACCTGTTCTTTTACTTTGTGGTAACAGTTTGGGGAAGACCCACAAATGGCTAGAAAAGTCAGGTGTCCCAATACTTTTGTCCATATAGTATATGAGCGTTTTCTTCCTGACTCTTAAGTGCACACTTTCATGGTCTAGTCTCAAACCGGGGTTGACTGAGTGCGAAGTGGGAGCTCTAGCAGTTTGCCACAAGAGTGTGTATGTGTGTGTGTGTGTGTGTGTGTGTGAACCCAAATGCAGAGACAAACTCTGTATTTATTTTAAATGCAAAAAAAAAAAACTGAACAAAAAAATGAATTAGTTTCTAAAAAATACAGCACAATGGAAAAGCATCTGTCTACAACTCAATAAGAAAAAAATTTATATCTTCTGAAATTTTAATATATTTTAATATCTATCTAAAACTACAAGTGAAGTCTTTCTCTGGAGCTATGGCAACAAACTCAAAAAACAAAACAAAAGAAAGGGAACCTTGGAACTCTGGAAAAGGCGGGCGACATAGGGAAAACAAACTCGGAAAACGGACCACACAACTTTAACCACCAAGCACGAACCTGAGACAAAAGGGCAAAAAAAACACTCAAGGCAAACAGGACTCAGGTGGAAACACTAAAAATTAATGAGGACAAAGGGACAAAATGGTGACATCTGTTGGGGAAAACAGGGAAACAAGGTGTTCCCTGAAGTGGTTTTAAACAAACAGAGCTAAGTTGGATAGGGTAATGTTTCATTTCTAGTAGCTAGACTCAACAGCAGATAAATTCTCTCTTTAAACTGGTAGTTGTAACACCATAAGAAAATAAAACGAAGAGCCGTAAATACAAAAGTCCTCACTCAGTCCTCACACAGATTACTGCTTTTAAGCGATCTTAAGAACTTCAGATCTTGACTGCTGATGAAGAACGTTTTTACACACACCGAGCTGTTTGTTAGTTAGACACGTATCTTTGTGTGTTCCCATCACATACTGCTTTTAACCCCAGGCCTGTCTCACCCTCCTCCAGGATGTGAGACGAGTCCCGAGCATCCCGCCCTCCATCGTGAGGTCGGCCGAACCCAATGAGAAGCGCCCATTTGTGTGTTCGTACCCGGGCTGCAGCAAGAGATACTTTAAACTCTCACACCTCCAGATGCACGGAAGGAAACATACAGGTAAGAGACACTCATGTCTGTTGTTTAAGTGGTCTACACATTCACACTTGTTCTTTATCCTTGCGTTTTTTGGGGGCTATGATGCATAACCACAACATAAGCAAGATAACTGAAAGGATTCTTCATTACAATGACTGTACGAAGTGTATTAATACACCATGCATGGATAATAACAACATAATGCACCATTGTAGTGTTGAGAAAAAAAAATCAGTCATAAAATTATCCATGTATAATATGTCATCACAATTTAATACAATCCATACAGAGCATGATGTCCAGTGGTGGACAGTAGTAAAATGTGATTCTAAATGTGATCACTATAAATAAAAAAAAAATGTAAGACGTATTACTCACTGTCTCAGTCTCAAGTCTCCACTACACAATTCCGGTAATATACTGCGCTCTTTTTTATGATTTCTCAACCCTTAAGGGAAAAAGCTTGGACATTCTCAAGTGAGGGGTAATAAATTTTTGACATGTTTATCCAAACATTGCCTCGCTCCAACACAAATCCATAAAAGAAGCTGGCAAAAATTTAAAATATAGTCCTTAATTCAACATCCAGTTTTTAGTTGCTCATGAAAGAATGAATCAGATTCTTAATAATGGAGTGTGAATACAGCAGATGTAAACACACACACACACACACACACACACACACACACACACACACCATGGGGTCATACAGGAACCAGAACTGCTTTTGTAACCATGGTGACATCATTCAACTATATCTCACCCATTTATTTAAAGCCACTCCCAACATGTATGTGTTTGTGTGTGTGTGTGTGTGTGTGTGTAATTAATCACATGTTGACTCCTATTTATGGGGAAAGGCTTGGTGTGTGAATATGCAATTTCCAAGGAAAGTAGTGATAGCTTAATAACTGATTGACTCCCATCTTCTCTCAGTGAATCACAGCTCACTAGCTGGATATACACCTCACATCCCTGAGCATGTCCATCTCAATTCACTATCTACATGGATTCTGTATATTTCCTAATGTCAGCTAGCTAGCTTTGTTAGAAAATTACGTCTGTAGCTAGTGCCAGCTAGCCTTGTTTGGGTTTACGGTCTAAATTGCTTGCTAAATTCCTTGTTCTTTAGCTAATGCCAATTAGCTGGCTGGCCTTATTTATAAAAGCTATTTAATGAGAATGTACTTTAGCTAAAGGTGACTAGCTAGCCTTGTTTAAGTTAATTAAATAACTTATTTTGTATTTTCCCTACCTAAAGGCAGCTAGCTTAACTTTTTACTTTGTTTCTTTCGCATAATAATAATATAATGACAACAAAAGTTGAATCTAATCTAATATTTATTTGTATATATTGTCAAATGATAGCTAGCTAAATTCCTTGAGCTCATTTTGTATTTTATGTCAGCAAACTTTGTGTATTTTGGTATACTGTCCAATGTTAGGTAGCCGATGTTGTAGGGTATATTCTCTAGCTAATTCCATGTAAGATAATTTAGTTTATTGCATACATTGTCTAATATGAAATGTAATCAACTCATGACAGCTGGCTAACTTTGTTTCAGTACATTTTTTGATGTTAACTAACAAAATCTCAATCTAATGCCAGCTATCTGGCTTTGTGTATACTGTTTAATGCGAGGTGACCAGTGCCAGCTAGCTAGCTCGTTTTTGCTTAGCTATATTGTCCAGTTTTAAATAAAAACATTTATTGTTTACCTTTTCTACCTAATATCAGCTATCTAGCTATGTTTTCACTGTTTTTAAATTTTAGCAAATTCTGTATTTTATGGCAGCTAGCTTGCTGCATTTGTGCATACCATATAGGTCGCTGATGTTTTTGGGTACATTCTCAAGCTAATGCCAGTAGGATAGCTTCGTTTTATTCATTAATCAACTAATGACAGCTAGATTTGTTTCAGCATATTATTTAATGTTAACTAGCAAACAAGTCTGGAAAACATTCTTTATCTAATGCCAGCTAGCTAACTTTTTCTTGGCTCTATTATTTGTTTGCTAGCTATGTTTTAAGTATGTTCTCTAGTTAGATAGATGTAGCTTAGCTTTGCTTGAGTATGTTGTCTAATTTGTTAGCATTTTTGTATAAATATAAGCTATGTGGCTCTGTTTATACTGGCAGACTTCAGCACACTTTAATTGAGACGTTTTCCATTAAAAAACAGTGATCTGAAATCACGTCTAAGCCTCAAACTTGAGGCTTAGACCTTTAGAATGATGTATAGTTAGTCATGGTTACCTTTCTCCCTCTTTATTTCATTTTTATTTAATCTAATAATTTATTTAATCTATTTAATAAACATTAACACCTGAGAACAACGGGATATTGGTTGCGCGGACGCGGCACTGACGACTAAGAGGTTAACTACTTTTAGGAATAAACTTTAATTATAATATAAATTAAAATAAAGGTATCTTCAGGTGGAAGCTGTGTTCCAAAAACAGAGGCATTCTAAACATGTATTTTATAATTATGTGTGTGTTCAGGAGAGAAACCGTACCAGTGCGACTACACGGATTGTGGCCGCCGATTCTCCAGATCCGACCAGCTAAAGAGACACCAGCGTAGACACACAGGTCAGACTCCAGCGCTCTCTTTATTCAACTTGTATTAATGGTATATATGCATTACATTTTTGGTTCATATCTGCAGTGATATTTTACATATCCCAGGTTGTTAGGGTGCTGGGGTCAAAGCACAGTGCCAGCCATGATACACGGCACCCCTGGAGCAGAAAGGGTTAAGAGCCCAACAGTGGCAGTTTGGCAATGCCAGGGCATGAACCCTCAACCTTGTAATCAGTAATCTAGAGTAGCAGCCATTCAGCTATCTCTACACATCTGTTCCCATGTCTTATCAGAATCATTTAGTATCATTTGGAAATATTTTAAAATATAAAAGTCTTTATTTCAGATACAAATTGTAACTCAAATTAATAAACAATCTTGACTGACCGTATTTATTAGTAATTAATGGGTAGCTGTTTGCAGGAAATGCTAATAAAAGATAAAAGCTCTTGGTGCCTGATGTAATGCTATGGATCACTGTGTGTTTTTAAAATACAACAGAAACATAAGAAGTAAAATTAAGCATGAAAATCAATCAGGAGAATTTTTTTTAGGTCCTGCAAGACATGAATAATTTTCAATCAGTCAACATGTGTTTATGCTTGTGTTATTCTTAGTTTCTTGAATATTTACACAGAGAATTTTCATTAAAAAAAAAAAAATCAAAGACAATTACTAAAGAATCCACACTGTTTTTGCCTTCCCAAAATGGGAGTATAAATACTGCCACATATATTTACTCCATAATGTATTTACATTTCTATTTTAAATTCTACTACACTATATGGACAAATGTTTGTGGACACCTGACTGTAAAACTGTGGTTTATGAACATTTAGAACATATTTAATGTTTTGATGTTTCACTAGATTTTGAAGTGTGTTTTTGAGATTTGTGCTCATTCAGCTACAAGGGTGTTAGTACTGGTTAGTCAGGTACTGATGTAGGTGAGGTGAGGAGGCCTGGGGTGCAGTCAGCATTCCAAGTCATCCCAAAGAAGTTCAATAGGGTTGAGCTTTGAACTTTATAGCAGGCCACTCAAGATCTTCTACTCCAACCCATGTAAAGCTTTTCTTCATAAAGCTCTCTTTGTGCAGAGGGACATTGTCATTCTGGAGGACATTTGGGTCAGGTGTCCCAATACTTTTATCCATGTAGTTTTTATTCCTCTATTCTAGTTTTATTATTTTGTTCAATTTTTGAAGGTTTTCAGCCTTCTTATGTTGTGAAATGAATTTTACTGCATGTTTTACTGTACATGGTTATGTATTTTTTAGAATAATATAATCCATGGTGTCTTTATCAGCATATCAACATAAATAATGATCAGACTTGACCCATTATTCTGCTCTCTAAAAATCTTCATGCTCTCATTTCCCCCTTTTCAGGAGTAAAACCATTTCAGTGTGAGACGTGTCAGAGAAAGTTCTCACGCTCTGACCACCTCAAGACTCACACGCGGACTCATACAGGTAAAACAAGTGCGTAATCCCCTTTTCATCCTCATCCTTTTTCAGTTTAAGTACAGATTCATTAGCAATTATTATATAGCTTAGTACTAATGCGTTTAATTATTCTCACACTTCTTTTTTTCCCTGTCTCAGGTGAGAAGCCGTTTACCTGTCGCTGGCCGAGCTGTCAGAAGAAGTTTGCTCGGTCGGACGAGCTCGTCAGACATCATAGCATGCATGAGAGGAACGTCACCAAACTGCAGTCGTCTCTCTGAACTCCCACAATCCTTACACACATACAATCATTAACTAACTCCTGGTGATTATTAAAACAGACCCGACGACGGCAATGCCCAAGACTGAACACTCAATTATTAACCTCATTAAACTGCTTTGGAATATAAAAGTAATCCCCAGAAAAAATAACAAACAAAAGGCTTCAGAGGCCTGAATGAAGGAATAATTTAGATCATCTCATGCTGTAAATAACTCATGAATTGAGCTCTTTAATGGATAAACTGGCTCACATAGAATTATGATCATTTCTGATTTTATAAACGTGCCCTTTTTTTTAATTAAAACAAAAATGCACTGTTATGTATTTTTTGTATATACTGTATGTTAATCGTTGACAGACTTTTAATATCCATATTTTGTATTAAAAATCTTCTTATACAAATCAACATGGAAAATCCTTTCTGCATGTTTAAATAGCTGGTGACTGGTAAGATCACATGACCATGATGCTAATCATGGCAGATTTGACTGGAATAGTGGATTTGCTTGAAAGGCATTTTGAAGAAGAGACTAGTCCGCCATTAGTAATGTATAAATCAGTTCCACAGATACACAGATCAGGCGTAACTTTATGACCATGTGCCTCATATTATGTTGGTCCCCTTTTTGCTGCCAAAACAGTCCTGACCCATTGAGCATTAACTTCTTCAGCAGTTGAGCTACAGGAGATCGTCTGTTGGATCGGACCACACGGACCAGCCTTCACTTCTCACGTGCCTCAGTAAACCATGGCTGCCCACGACCATGTCACTGGTTCAACACTGTTCCTTCCTTGGACCACTTTTGATAGATACTGACCACTGCAGACCCACAAGAGCTACAGTTTTGGAAATGCTCTGACCCAGTCGTCTAGACGACATCACAATTTGCCTCTTGTTAAACTCACTCAAATCATTGCTTTTGCCCATTTTTTCTGCTTTTAACACATCAACTTTAAGGACTTAATGTTCATTTGCTGCCTTATAAATCCCACCTACTAACAGATGCCATGATGATGAGTATTAATCAGTGTTATTCACTGTACTATAATACAAAATTGCCTTCTGGCAAAAAAAAATTTCTGTTCTGCAAAATGTGTGAATGTTTGTTGCTATGGTGCCTTCGTGCCTCATTCCTGCTATCAAATAAAGTATACAATTACAGGAAAAGGAATACCGCAGACGTCAAACTCAAAGCCTCACCGATCCATTATATCCAGGCCGTGAGGTAAAATCATATTTCTATTATAACTGGTAAAGTTTGACTCCGAGTGCTGCACCGTTTCTACTATTCATCTTGGGACACAGCAAAAAAAACCCCAAACCCTAAACTTTAAACTGACAGCCAAGAAACAATGCCAAGCATCTCGTTAAGGCAAATTCGCATAAGAGCAGAAGTTTTTACTTTACTTTACTTTTCACACTTTATTCTGTCTTGTTGTTTATTAAATGTTGACAGCGTTTGGATCTCTATTGAGACCTGCTATTTAATTTTGGCCCCCCTCTATGATTGAGTTTGACAATCACGGCATCTTTTCTCTCTCGTAAATGTACAAGAACCAGCTTTCTTTCAGATACGCAGGTCAGGAGAGGTTTCATCTTGTGACACTAAAGAAATAATTATGGTGAATTTATTATATAGTGTATATAAAGAATTTAGGTGAGAAAGACCTGGAGGAAAAAAAAAAAAAAACATTTGCTTTGTTGTAACTGATGCTGTTCGGCATCAGAGAAATGCACAAACTTTTGGGAAGGCGAAAGAATAAAATCACATTGAAGGCATTTATTAAAAAGTGTACAAAAAACTGGGATGCATACAAAGCAATGCTATTATAAACCGGAACTAGCAAAACCCCACAGCAGTCAATATCCGCTCTCTCTCAGTGGTCCATTTCAGATGAAAGAGTTCATACAGTGAAAATGCAATAGTGACTGTGGGTGGAAATGTAAAGCATTCCTATTCACAGCTATATGGAATGAATAAGTCAGCTGTTGATAATAAATTTGAAATTACACATGCTTAAATCGGGAAGACTTCAATATGCTGCCTTCAGTTCCAAATATACACAACAAGAACGTGACTGCTAACAGGCAGGCTCGACTTTGGCCTTGATTATTGCTTACTGCGACTGCTACACAAGTTTTCAGAAGTATGACTTTGTTCTTAGGCTTTGAATAATAATATTAAAAAAAAAGGACAATAAAAAAAAACAAAAAAACAAGAGAATACACTAGTATTTTTCTCTCAAAAAAAGAGAAAGAACACACATACTTAAAGTTAAACACCAGTCCTGTGATAGTCCTAAACCAGACTGGGTTATTAACACTATGAATGATCAGATCAGTGTGTTCTAAAGTGCATAGAGGTCCATAAACACTGACATGAGGGAGGAAGTGTTCACATTCTCCATGAGACAGCACAGAGCCTGGCAGGAAAGCAGGTTCTTCAGTCACAAATAGTATAGTCAAGTCTCTCACAGAAATGCTGCACATATCCCTGATTTGTCAGTTTGGTTCGTCCCGGTCCCCGGTGTTTAAAATAAAATCGTGGTGGAGCATGTTGAAGGGCAGATTCTCAGCACACTCGATCCATCAGAGCATCATGTGGCAAGCTTCATTCGTCCTGAGCAAAGAACAAAGAGTTTAGATTAAAAAACTGCAAGAGAACAATAATCTAAACAGCCCACAAGTAAAACCCACATTCCCCACTTTGACTTAATAATCCAGCTGACTGTTAAGAAAAAAAAAATCAAAAATCCAATAAAAAAAAAAGCCAGTCACCACATTGTATTTTCCATACTATCTTGGATATTTTTCGCTTTTTCAGTAGATCATTTCATTCCAAGAACAAAAATAATAGCTCACATCTGTTTACATGAACAAATATGGGGTTAGGAATAAACATAGCTTGTATTGCTTACAAGCTTGTCACAAGTCACTGTACAACTCCAAAACAATGAGTCATGCGAGCTTGGGCCTACAAATCGCTGTTGAGAGCAGGAAAGTGTAGAAGGACATGGGGTTTGGATGAGATCTACAATAGAACTGGCACAAATGCAAAATAGAGAAATGTGTTGAAACTCAGGGAGAAGTGTTTGCACGTGCAGAACCCATCTCCTTAGCATTACAAAACCAAGAATGGACAATTAATTTGCTTGGAAAGATCTTAATCTAAAATCAGACAGCAGAAAATATGAGTTCAGTGTACTTTTGTTTGGTCATTTATGGTCAAATGCGAGCCATTTGTAATTTTCGGCTTACATTCATTTTCTGTTCATTCTAGTATGATACAGTATATGCAGCACTGCCCCCCTAAATAACAGTGAGAATAACAAATGTTCAAACAGTCCCAAATAAGTGTTAATTACAACTTCTGTGGGTGAACAAAACGTGTATAAACGAAGACTGTATACTGATCCAGTGTCTGAAGTCAATAATTGTAGCATCTAAGCACATAATGAAATAGAATCACACTCTCTCTCAATGAAAAATAAAGACTCTATTGTGTATACAAAACAACCAATCTGTGATAAACACACACTCCAGATCTATTCTCCATCTGTTCTCTCATCATGTCCATTTATGCTATAAGCCATAGACATTGACTTAGAGAGTTTAGAACGTGGCTGTGGCAATTTGGGCTCTTTCAGCTACAAGAGCATTACTGATGTCTCAGATGAGGAGGAGTGTGTGATCAGAGTCTTAGTTTTAGTGCAGACATTCAAGCAACTGTATGCTTCATTGTGAGAGCAGTGTGAAACAGACGTACCACATATACGCGCAATAATCACAAACCTTTAACCATATATATGTTTAAAAAAAAGACCAGATAAAATTAGGGTTACAAGGGAAGTGTGTCTAAATAAACCCTTACGCTCTGACGTGACGGAGTATGGAAAATACGTTACAGTTCGTTAGTCACCAGCCATGAAAGTTGCATGAAAATAACAGCCTGCTTTATTCATGGATTAGACAAAAGCAAGAGCTCAACATTGGAAAGAGCCATGTACATGTGGGTTCTGTGTTCATGATCTACTGTAGGTCTACCCATATACAATCAGTGAGCACCAAGGAACAGTGCAGCCATACAAAAGCAGGTGCATACACACTCCTCTCTCTCTCACATACAAAGAAAGCCACAGGAAAAAAAAGCAGGTACTTAGACACACATGTAAACGACACACAAAAAAAAAAGGAAAAACACCAACACAGGTTTCCTCTCACACACACACACACACACACACACACACACACCTTCTTTGGGTTAGCACACATTGTGTTAGATGAACCGAGGGTGATCAGGTGACACGGATGCCATGCTGAGCATTTCCATGCCGAGAGACTAATCGGATAAAACCCTACCTACCTGCCCACTGTCCCCAAGCAATGGACTGCCTCTGTCTACCTGTCTGTCTGCAAACCAACCAATCAGAGGAGACCAACCAATCACAATGCAGACAAGGTGACAAGGGACAGCAAATAGGAATGAGGAATGATTTAGATCCCCTCATAGTTGAAATATGGTTGCATTATAAGTAAACAGAAAATGCATTTAAAAAGTATATTAAGAAATACACATGCAAGACAAATGATTCTTGTGCACAAACATTACAAGTAACGACTTTCATACAAGGTGTCTGATCTGTACCTGAACTACTAAAAAACACACTAAAATCCGAACATTTAAAGACTAGAAGAAGGGAATTTATAAGCATTTGAGAAATCCTTTGGTGAATTGCAAATCTAACTGTTATATCACCTCCTGCCCAGCTACGGTTCTGTACTAAAGTGCACCATGAGTAATAACTTAATACAGTGGAAAAAAAAGAAACCTTTAAGGATGACTGGCAAATATAGGAGTGGTTCAACATTCCATCAAGTTTTCCACCTAATATGGGAAATAATTCAAGACAAGACCTTTATCTAACAGTTTCTTGGAAAAATGGCAAACTGGTTATTTTGTCTCATTAATGTTCAAAAAGAAAAATTAGTGTTTATAGCTGCTTTGAGGAAAGTGGTTACATAAACTTGTTTCTTGTAATGGTTTTAGAATTAGACTTATTTTATGCATTTTATTGCAAACCATTAGAAATGGTAAATTAAAAATATCACTTCCTGCTATGTTTTATTACTTACATCTTCTTCCTTACTTTTATACCACATGGCTGTTTTTTTCTTTTCTTTTTTATAACTATGCCATTACTCTGTGTTCCCTGAGAACTTATACTTAACATTTTTTCACTTAGTTAAAAAGTTTTATTTGAGAAATAGAACTTGACTTTGAAAAACGTATTTTCTGTTCCTATTATTTTAAACTATTCGGAAACAGACAATAGGACGTAGGCTTGTGTATCTTCTCACCTGGAGCTTGCTGGCTTTGGGATCGCCTCCGTGTGCTGGACACCCTGGAGATAGTAGACAGAGAAGAGCCCACACTGCTTGCCCGGGAGATGGGTAAAAGCACAGGAGTTATGGGTGGAGAATCCAACTGTGATTGAGAGAAAGAGAAAGACATCTTGCTGACTTCGCAAGTTATGTGCTTAATGCTGACAGAAAACGATTCCTTGAGTAATTCGAATACAAAAAAAAAAAAGCATTAAAACAAATTACATTGATGCTTCATTTAGTCCATTTCACTACAGGCACAGCACCATGTCTGCACATGGACCGTTATTACTGACGCACCACTCGCTAAACTCTGGACCGCTCTGGGGTCTCATTTATAATTTAATAATATATGTTTATGTTTGATTATCTGTATCATACTATTTGAAAATGTTCTTAGCGTGTACCTCCACACTGTCATGGGTAGGTGAGGAGGACGTTGAAGAGTTCTCCGCTTGTCTTCGTGAAGAGGAGGCCGATCCGAGCTCAACTGTGCGAACGCGCTGGGCAAATTTCAAAGAGCACACTGACTCGATGATATTGCTGTCTAAAGGAGACACCTGAAAAAAGTAAAATAAATAATTGCACTGTTTCGTACATTAGAATTACTTGTTTTACAAAAGCTAAAAAGTATTACAGGCTACAGTTAGCCTTAAAGTACCTCAATCCAGCCTAGAAATAGTCCTAGTTTGCTGCTGCTTATTTAGTATACTGCTGGGATATTAGTCAGTTATGGACAGTAATGAAGTAAATGTAATTCCTTACTGTACTTAAGTAGCTTTTTTTTTAAACAGCAGTACTTTACTGATGTATGTCCATTT
Organism: Silurus meridionalis; assembly: GCF_014805685.1. Taxonomy (NCBI): domain Eukaryota; kingdom Metazoa; phylum Chordata; class Actinopteri; order Siluriformes; family Siluridae; genus Silurus; species Silurus meridionalis. Next base: position 22,421,763 of record NC_060896.1, read on the forward strand.
GGGGACACTTTTACTTTAACTTCACTACATTTAAAAGTCAAATATTGTTCTTTTTACTCGACTACTTTTAGCGAAATCAGTCGTTTTTTTTAATTATAAATTAATAAAAACTTTAAGCACACAGCAAGCCACCAATCAGGCTCTTTTTTTTTTTTTTTTAAACTGTTTTGATTGCCGGTTGGGCGTATCTACATGGCATGAACATACAGTTCAGTGTCAATTCAACAACAAGCAAAACATCTTGAGACTCATAAATGATGACGCTATTTGCACAATTATTTTTTTAGTTAATATAAAAAAGGTTTTGGGCTCATGATGTAATAGATATCAGTGTTTGACTCATAATATCATTTTATTAATAGATCGTTTATAGTTTTCACAAACTTGAGTTGATTAAGCAAAAGTCTTAAAAAAATTAAATAAAAAATGCTAATAGGAACATTATTCCCATAATAATCATAGTACTTTGCATACTAAAGTACATTTGAAGGCAAACATTTTTGTACTTTTACTCAAGAAAAGGTTAAAGAGAGCATATTTTACTGGAGTAATATTTTAGAGTGTTTCTCTACTTCAACTCAACTACATGGGGTTTGTGTACTTTGTCCACCACTGGTTCTAACACAGTTTAAATCTCTACGGAAGTTTAACTCTCTAAAAGATGATTTATTTAAAAAGTCTGAATATAAAATGTATAATTTAAACTCTATGCCCCTATTACACGCCCAACCTATTCCACATTCCCCTCAACATGAAAATCCTGCATTAGAGAACATATGTTGCATTAACCTGGTGTTGAATATTGCTCAATGTTATACAGTGTTTGATGGAACTTGCTGATGTTTAAATAACATTTATGGACCCTAGGTTTTTACATTTTTTGATTGATAAAATGATTTTCTACTGTTATAATAAGAATTTTCTGTGTTCTTTCTTCTTAATTGTTACCCCCTAAAAACATAGCAAAATACTATCGTTATAATAAATCAGCTTGCTTATTAAAATGCCTTGATAATAAGTAGGGCAGTTGATTTTGTATTACTTTAAACTCATAAACCAGACAGTATTCATTAATAGATGGTGCTGCATGAAGAGTTACGGCAGAGGTCACCATTTTCAATCACCACAAGCCAAACTATATGAAGCAGTGCACACACCTGCACCAGCATTAGTGTCTTGCTCTCTCCGCTGAGCGAGTCCTGCAGCAGGTACGTGAGCCGTGAGTTTCTGAAGGGAACGTGTGAGTGGCGAGAGCGAAGTGCGTTAATGACGTCACCCAGTGCAGAGAGCGACTTATTGATGCACTGCGCCTCACGCAGACGACTTCCCTCAGCCCCAGATTTAGAGATTCTCTCTGAACCAGCCAGATCCACCAGATTCAGCTTACCTGCATTAACATACATACGAACAAAAACAGCTGCCAATATTCCATTTATCACTAAACAATACAAAGTGAAGCTGCTATGAAAACAGGTACATAGATTATCCCTCGACAAATAAGCTGCATTCAATAATAGCTGTGCCTTACTTTACAATGTTGATAGGTTGTAGACCAGAATCAGGGAAAGTGTTAGCATGAATGAGTATTACCAGTTACAAAAACTTTGACTAGCCTGTATGATTGGGATTGTTTACAACAGCAAGACTAACCAGCAGAAAAGAGCAGGTTCTGAACAATCGAATAGGTTTTAACAGATAAGCTGTTCAATGTTTCTGTACGTGTGTATGTGAGATCACCTGAGGTGCGGTGCCCTGTGGAGCAGTTAAATCCGGCCACATTAATGATGAGGAGAGCATGAGAGCGAGAGCTGTGCTCATTCAAGTTGGTACATGCTGTCGCCCTGTTCATGTGACCCAACTCAAAAACCTACAGGTTTAAAGGACAAAGATTACACTTCCACTCAAGCAGCATTGTTAATCACTGTACTACACAAATACACTGAGCAGGCATAACATTGACATTATAACATTTTATAACATTTGACGAGGGCCAAATTGTGATGACTAGACGAAGAAAGGAAGGCGATAGGGTCATAGGCGACCAAGGCACACTGATGTATGTGGGGGGCGAAGACTGGCCCGTGTGGTCCGATCCAACAGACGAGTTTCTGTAGCTCAATTTTGAAAATTGAAGTTAATGCTGTTGATGCTCGACGGGTCAAAAATGTTTAGGCAGCAAAAGGGGGACCAACACAATATTAGACAGGTGGCCATAAAGTTATGCCTGATCGGTGTATAAGAACATTTGGTTTATGTCATGTTTGTAAGTTTAAAATAATAGTATACAGTATTGATTTTGTTTGTGCTAACCTGCAAGTGACGGAAGAAAAACAAAACAAATCAAAGCATAGGATAAACATAAATTGATACAGAAAAATTATATTTATTTTTTAATTAAACAAATTTGAAGAGCGCTTACCTTATTAATATCCTCTACACTCTTCACTGTGAACTCTGTAAGTCCAGGCACATACAGTTGACCGCTGCCATCTGGACACATCTTAATGTCCAGCTTCTCACTCGGGTTGTCTCCTAACAGATTCCTAAGAAAAACAGAGTAACATTACATTCAAAGCATAATGAAATACACAATTAAACAGAGTACACGGCACAATTAAAGAGTACAATCTAGCAATACCTCGGAATGTGTAATTACATGTGCATGTGCAGGGGTGTGCAGGAGTCTCTCTATACACACTCAAACTAGATGGCAATACATAAAACTGCAAAAAAACTCAAATCCATTTTTAAGCGAGTGCAAAATCTTGTTGCAAACCAAAACTTTACACTACAGCAATTATTTTCTCCAGCTGTTATGCTGCTAAGCAACCAAATGTGTTTTGTATTTTTATATAAAACACCCTTAGCTGTGATAAAATCAATGTAATGCTCACCCTCTTGTGGTTAACTGCTGTATGGCAGTTGAGAGAGTCCAGAGTCTAAACGTTTGTTTGAGAGAGTGTTGAAGTTCTTACCTCAGTGTCTCATTGTAGATCTCCACCATGCTGACAGTGATGGTGTAGTGCCAGTCGGGCATTTTCTCAGTCACCTCAGAAAAGAGCAGACGCAGAGCTCGCTGATTAATGCCGGGGTCCTCGGGAATACCCTGTGTGATACACAGACCAAATATTTAACACTCATAATCTGAACAATTTCGATGATAGTTATTTGTTTATGGTGAAATCATAACATAGTCTAAACTGTTACCTCCATGGTGTAGGTTTTTCCTGACCCTGTCTGTCCGTACGCGAAGATGCACACGTTGTAGCCGTCAATGCAGGAGGTGACGAGAGACTGCACTTCCTGAAACACCTGTTCAAACAGAAGAGACACTATGAAATCACTTTACAGGCCACTTAAAAAGCAACAAAAAAAACCCAAACAGTGGCTGCAGTGACCTCCTGACCTCTGCCTGTGTGGCCTGAGGTGGAAAGACCTTGTCCATGTCAAAGACCATAAGTTTGCCCTTGTTGGAAAGGTGAAGCACTGCATCGTCGTCAGAGTCAAAGGACACCACGCTCTTGGCTTCCGTCTCCGCTTCCTCTTGGCAGATGGGACGCACGCGACAAAACACGCGGATGTTTCCTGTTAAAAATGACAAAATTTATTTGTTAAATCAACTGCTGAGAATCAAGTCTTTTTTTTAAATAAAAATTAAGCCATTATTAAAAAGATGAGACATGGAATCAAACTGGACGTTAGACATCCCTTAGAAATCCTACACATCACAGAGTATAAATGTTTTGATTAAATTACATAATATTTATTAACAGTTACAATAAATATTTTTGTAAACTGATGTTCACAACAATTTTTGTAGAATTTCCATCAAATAGACTTACAGTATATACAGAACATTTTCTCTACCCAGCTGTATCATCCTCAACAACATGAATATTTCATTTTGGCTAGAATGTGGTGATCTCTTCTAAAATTTAAAGCATGCAATTTTACCCATTGTATCAGTAGGTTTAATTTTTTTTGTTTGTTGGTTTTGTAATTATGCTGAAGTTATGCACTTGTTTCGATATACAAGCATTGTCAAGGGAGACTCTACACTTCATAAAGAATAATTTTTAATGTATATTCTACACAGTACAGTTTGTACCTTTGAGGCGGACCAGTTCATTGTGGCACTTCTTCCTAAGGTTCATCTCCCTCTTGTATTTGCGTAGCAGCTCCTGGTTAGTGTTGCTCACCTCTGCAATCATGTGGCATATCTACACACACACACACACACACACACACACGCACATCTAAGTGTGTAAGAAAAAGATTAAGCAGCTTTCCAATGGTTTTTGATAAAAGTATGTGAAGAATATTTATGTACAGCATTAAAAAAAAATTAATTGCTAAAAATGTTGCCAGAGGACCCCTGTAGAAATTATGATAATTGGCATGGGCTAAATGATATATCTGTACCACTGGTCGACTGATTCATCGGTTTTGCCAGTTAACCGGCACAATTGTTGATTGCTGAACTATCGGCAAAAATTACTGATAGTTTTTCCAGGTTTGCGTCTGTGCTGGAGTGGCTGAGAAGTTTCGCTGTCATTATGCAGTACAAGAGCGGCCTCTAGAGTCAAACCACTGACACCATGTGCTGTTTGACTTGTTAGATTGTGAGCTGTACTTCATTTCTGTTAATTTATAGTGCATTAACTAAAGCTAACAAATAAAATCGAATGCAACTTAATTTACAAATGTATTATTACATGTAGAAATTAACAAAAAACCCAATACTTTTAATGCATTTTTTATTTCAGTTAATGTTACTAATGGAATCGTAGTTTAAAGCATTACAATTTCACAAATTCAAAACAATCAGGCTTAAATTGGTAATCTTTAAATGTCTACACAATGTCCATAGCATTTCATTTATTTTTATAATAAAGTTCAGTACTATTTTACGTGGTGTTTTTATTATTTTTATTTGTATTATAGTTTTTATTCTGTATCAATTTAAAAACGTAAAATCCAAATCTAGCCATTTGTGTTGGTATGCATAGACAAAATATAAGACAACAAACTCCATGTCTTCTACATACACCCCCCCGTTAAAACAAAATGATTACTTAAGCTTTACTATATACACATGTATATTTTGCAGCTGTGCAAGATCAATACTAGGTCACATGACCACAAATGTATATGTTCATAATCACACATTAGTGCGTTTCTATTGGATTCTCACCTCCTGCTTAGCCTCAGCAATTGCATTCTGCAGCATGTAGGGAAAATCCAGGACCTGCCTCTTCAGACAATTGTAGTCACATGTAAGTGTTCTCAGAGCAGGCTGCAGAGTCAGCAAATTCATCCTTACGCCTGTATGTAAAAAGAGGATTAGAGACACACACACACACACACACACACACACACACAAACATCCAGAATACACACACCTGCAAGGTTTTCGTGCACAGCTTTCATTTCGCTCTCGGCTCTGATGAATGCCTCCTCGATGACCCTGTTTTTCTCTTCCTCGAGATTCTGAATCTCAGCTGCAAGCTGGCTTCGAGTTTGCTCCATCTCACCCTCATAAGCCAGGATCTGATATATATATATATATATATATTTATATATATATAATAATAAATAAATAAAGTGATAAGCAACTTAATAAATGCTATTTGCAAAACAGATTGAATTAATAATATTGAATAAAATAATATGAAAAATGTAAATTTAAAATCAAAAACTATTTGGAAAGAAAAATCTCAAATATCAGTCGAGCATTAATGCATATCTTGTGATTAATTCAGACATTTCTCAAATACACAATCACATTTTTAACACCCATAAGCAGATAAATAGCCCACTTTGAAAACCATTTGTGTTACTAATCTACTAACATTCCTTTTAGAATGAATAAGGAGAAGTCAGACACTCAAGTCTAATATAGCCCAGTGAAAAAACACCTTGGAGGCTGTGAGAGTCCACCAAGGTATAAGGACCCCAATGGGTGAGACCATGTCACTTATTCATACAGATTGAGAAAGTACATATTCTTCTACTCTTCAAGGATCAACAATGGGCAAAATCCACCGACAAGGATTTGGAGATATATGGTACTAATCGCGTGACAGTGTTGAATCCTATCAAATACCAATACTGGCCTAACAGTTTTATATTGTATATTCAAAAAGCACAGTTCAATGACATCCATAAAACCATCATTTAGATTAATCTATTATTAGTTAGGCAAAAAAGATAATTAATGCATTTGGATATGGACACTTTACATTTACATTGCTGACCCTGGTCAGGAAAATCTAGCTGGCCTCAAAAAGCCAGAGCATAGCTTGAAGTATCAAAAAACAGAATGCAGAGCTGAGCCCTTTTAGAATTCAGCTTCAGAACCAAAAATAAATAAATAAATAAATAAATAAATAAATAAATAAATAAGAATACGACAGAGCTGTACAAAATGTCAGACTGAGGTGGTCACAAAAATCAACAGTAAGACAAGAAGTATATGTAAAACGTATTATCAGGGTCTAGCTGAAATTCTGATATGTTATTTAAAGTTCCCTGTACACAATGTGAGCCCTATAAAGAAATGAGGCAACAAGGCTAGAAGGGAAGAACTCGAACACCTTAGAATGTGGCCGAGTACCAGGCCTGCTGCCTGTCCTCACTAATGCTTAATGAGCACAAATGAACACAACTACAATCCAAAATCTAGTATAATGTCTTTCCAAAAGAGTGAAGGTCGAATCAGAAATGGGATGTTTATATATTTAAAAAAAAAAAAAAAAAAAGCACGTCTTCGTATAAATGGTCAGGTGTCACAAGCTTTTAACCATAAGCATGCCAGTTAAACCATAAAAGAAACACACAACAGTATTCAAAACTTCAAAACAAACAAACAAAAATAAAAAAATCAAAAAGACTCCAAAAAGAAAATGGAAGAAACCCTCATGGGCAGAGCAGAGAAATAAGTTGCTCATCATCTATGTTTGAAAAAGCTCTGGTATTCACATTAAGATACTGAGCATAATTAGATGTTTGTGTGCGCATGTGTGTGTATATGTGTACCTGCTTGCGAAGCTCACTGCTGGTTCTCTGGCTGTCATACAGCTTCTGCTCAAGCTCTCGGAGGAGGTGGCGCTGGACCCCCAGCTGCTCCTGGAGAGCCTGATTATGTGCCTGAGCCTCCATTAGAGCCTGTTTCCACTGAGCCGACTCTGCTTCTGCTGCCTTGCTCAGATAAAGAGACAGAGATAGACATAAATAGTGAGTGAGCGAGCAAGCGAGTGAGCGAAAGAGAAAATGCATAAAATGCGGGACGTAAAATTTAAGTGTCACTGATTTCCTTGTATTTTGAAACAAGACTTGTAATTGTTGAAAAATTCTATGTATCAAATTTGACGCTACTGGCATTAACTGTAGACTGAGGATGTATTGCATTACATAAAAAGAGGCTTTTTATCATTTGCAAAATGACATGAAAAAGTAATGAGAGTATGCAAAAACAAAAAAAGAATAAAGAATAAAATTCTAAATCTCAATTGTTGGATGACAAAAAAAAAAAAAAAGGTTTTGGAGCTGGTGACTGAAGTGATACAAAGATAGGAGGAGATAAGGATTTAGGCTGAAAAGTATATCCTGGACACCTCAGATCATTATAAAAACTCATTACAATTAAATGTTCTCACGAAATCTAACGAACACAATCATTTAAAAAAAAAATAAATAATAAAAAAAAAAATATATATTTTTTTTTAAGAGGAAGCTAGATTGTCTTGTTTTTCTTAACAATATGAGAATTTCCTAACATGTTTATCATGTGTCAGGCTTTTGATGCTTAAAAACTGAACTAGTAACAAACAGCAAATAGCCCAACGGAAGCAACTTGCAACACAACAGTATTGTATGTTTTTTTTCACAGGATGGCTCAAGGCGATGGAACATTCTCTCTCTACTGTACATTCCAAGATAAAATGTAACATTGCTGGACACTTGCTACATAGTTTGTCCGTTCATTCTTTCTTTCTCTGTTGTGGAAAAAATGAGTGAAATGAACACAACCTCATTAGAAAGAAGATTTCCCCATTTAAATCAAATGTTTGATTTAAAAAACTTAGCAATCAAAAGACTAATTAAGGGATCTACACACTCTGAGCACTTTATTGAGAATACTGCTGGGTGGACCCTTCCTTTACACTCAAAATATCCTTAATGCTTCATGGCAAGGTGCAGGAAACACTATTTTGAGATTATGGTTCAAGTTAACATGAATGCTGCAGATTTATCAGACGCACTTCCATGCACTGAATCCCCTCCCACATGTTCTATTGTATTTAGATCTTGAATACATTTAAATACCACTTAAATACATTGAAGTAGATTGGACTCATTGTCAAGTTCAAGAAACTAGGTTAAGATGATCTCTGCTGCTTTATAACCTGGTGCTTTATCCTGCTAGAAGTATCCACTGAAATGGGTACATTTTAGCATGTACATGATCAGCAAGAATACTAAAACAGATTGTATAATCAGGACATTAAACACACACAAATACGTTGTTAGCTACTGGCTTTCACCAAGCCATTTTTTTTTTATGCATATCGCTTAACTAAAAAGAAAAAGTAAAAAAAAAAAAAATCTGATTTGTGGCAATAACAGTAAGCTGATTGCCTGTTGGGTTTATTAACAGTCATAATACATCAAATTACATTTGGACTAGCAGAAGAAAGAACTACAACACCAAGGAAACAAACAAACAAACAAACAAATAAATCCTAAAGCTCTAAAGAGAGCATTTTAATGAGAATTAGAGGTTGTGTTACATGGACATCAGAAAATTAAAACCTGTTTAAAATAATTTAAGACCTAGAACAGCTAAATTAATTGATTTTTAGATTTGACTCTAAGACTTTTTAAGACCTTGCGGCAGCCCTGTGCTCAGTAAGTGTACATTCTTGAAACGGTATTAAAAAATAGACTGCAGTAAATAGTAAATGCTAAAGGCAAACTGCAGGGTTATTATGAATGTGTGCACAGTTCTCACCATGGCCTGAGATGGCGCTGCTACACTGTGCCTTTGCAGCATTTCCTCTGTGTGAGAGAGCTGCTTGTGAAGCTTGTCTCGGCTCTGTAGCGCCTCCTCAAGGCACACGTGCAGCTCGTCCACTGAGCCCGCTCGTTCCCCAAGCTGATGCTGTAGCTTAGCCATGTGCCACTCATACTTCTTACAGCGCTCCTCACATAAGGAGAGCGCCCCTCGGAGGGCTGCTGCCTCCTGATACACACACAGAGATGATGTCAGACAGGGCATGCACCACATTTATGCAAGTCACTGTTCTAGGATGTATTGTGCTACTTACATCATACTGAACATTGAAAAAAGAAGTCTCACAGGTGTGTGTGTGTGTGAGTACATCTCTCAGTGTTACCTGGCTGTGAGGGCAGCTGGAGGTGGAGCAGGCATGTGCAGGCTCATGGATGCTCTTGGACTTAAGCTCCTGTTTAAGCCGCTGATTTTCGCTCTCTAGGAGCTCCAGCTGCTTCTCCAGGTCTGTCGCCCCCTACATATACACACACACACACACACACACACACACACACACACACACACACACACACACACACACACACACACACACACACACACACACACACACACACACACACACACACACACACACACACACACACACACACACACACACACACACACACACACACACACACGTAAATAGATTGTACTGAAAGGCTTTGCTGCTCTCATATGTAAACTAGGTTGGGCTCAGTCTCAAAGTGGGACATTCTCTCAGCTCTCAGATAAAACCAGGCACAAAGAAACTGATGCTAGCTGAAACTAAACTTTGACACAGTATTCACTGTTATGTCCTGACCAGGACTGCAAAACAACAGAGCCTCTGCTTTTAGTATTAAAAGCGTAAGAAATGATGACCGCAAATGTTATCTGAAGCTAGCTGCTTTGAAAGTCAAAATTCAAACCAAAACAGGTAAGCTGCCTCGGCCATGAGCCAGCAAACTCGTACAAAACCAGGAGCTTTATTGACAGACAACATGACTTAAATTAATAAAATGTCCTAATTGTTCGGATGTTAGCTGTTAATATAATATGCTACCTTTGCCCTACTTTTATTTTAGCGAGTGAATGACAGGCAACCATTTACATTACATTCATGGCATTCATGACAGACGTCATTGTGGCAGTGAATTACATTGAATGCAGCTATAATTCCTGTGTCACCAAAAAGCTTTTCTTAATAACATGCAAATCAGTGTGGACTGTACAGACCTGTCACTAACGTTTTTGGTTCATTAATAGTGAACAGTTTTACCTGAGTGGCAAGCTGTGTGAAAACACTACATTTTTATGGATTAATTCAGATTGGCTATTAAAAGTGAAATCCAGCAGGCAGTGTTTGTACTTATTGCACAAGGAGGTAAGATTTTAAACACACAACTTTAGTAAACTCCTCCGATCCTTATCGGACTGAGTGTTTCCCTCCAACATTCAGCTCCTAATGGCAACTCAGGCCTAGCCTCACTTACCAGCTCAGAGCGCAGTCTCTCCACCTCCTGAGTCCGGTCCACCAGTTTCTTCTCCAGCTCCTCAATCTGAGAGGAACACACACACACACACACACACACACACACATACACACATACACACACATACACACACACACACACACACACATACACACATACACACACACACACACACACACACACACACACACACACACACACACACACACACACACACACACACACACACACACACACACACACACACACACACACACACACACACACACACACACACACACACACACACACCAGTTTTACTGGTTACTTTACCACCTACGAAGAGCAACGCTCCAATAACTGTTTTGTAATGGAAATTATAGGACAAGAAATGCATTACTATATAATTCTATTTATAGAACAACTCTTATTCTAGCTATATTTGATGCATCAAAGGATGTAGTAAATACACCGACTAGGCATGACATTATAACATTATTCCTGACTGGGAGACCTCAGTCAGTCCGGATCGAAAACAGCATTTCTAGCTCCACCACACTTAGCACTTGGGCACCTCAGGGCTGTGTGCTCAGTCCACAGCTGTTCACTCTGCTGACAACTGTGTAGCAATACACAGCTTAAATCACATCAAGTTCGTCGATGACATGACCATGGTGGGTCTCATCAGCAAGAACGAGGAGGTGCAATGGTTAACAGCCTGGTGTGGCGTGAACAACCTGTCTCTGAACGTTGTCAAAACAAAAGAGATGGTTGTTGACTTCAGGAGAGCACAGAGTGACCATTCTCCACTGAACATCGATGGATCCTCCGTGGAGATCGTCAGGAGCACCAAATTCCTTGGTGTTCATTTGGCGGATAACCTCACTTGGTCACTCAACACTAGCTCCATCACCAAGAAAGCCCATCAGCGTCTCTACTTCCTGAGAAGGCTGAGAAAAGCTCATCTCCCTCCCCCCATCCTGACCACGTTCTACAGAGGGACTATTGAGAGAATCTTGAGCGGCTGCATCACTGCCTGGTTTGGGAACTGCACCGTCTCGGATCTCAAGACCCTACAGAGGATAGTGAGGATGGCTGAGAAGATCATCGGCGGTCAGGACTGTCTTCCTCAGCATAAGGGGGACCAACACAATATTAGGCACGTGGTCATAATGTTATGCCTGATCGGGGTATATTACATAAATGTAGCTAACTAACTAATTAACATAACATTACATGATATATCTGTAGCTCACAACAGCTACAGTCAGCTTACTTTTTTGGTAAAAAATGCAAACTAAATGAACCTTAATAAAACATGCCCCAGTAACAATATTACTGTTACAGTATGTTAGATCATATAACTGACATGAACATTTATTACCAGCACATGCCTGCCTAGTGTGCTCACCTGTGTGTGAAGCCCTGTGATAAGCGCAAGCTGGTGGACGTCTTCTTTAAACCGAGGCTGTGCGTGACCTTTTCTCACCGCAGCAATATCAGGAAATTCTTGTGGATGTGGAGATCCTGCGCTCACGCTCCCTACACCTACAGCAGTCAAAAAATAATGTCAATACAACAAATCTTAACTCCACTACAGGTTATACACTAAATCCTGCACCAGTTCTCTTACTTGTGTTGAAGGCAGCCTGGCTTTGCTGGCTGTCCTGCTCGAGAATCTCTTGATTAGTGAATGGATGCTCTTGGCTTGTGCCTACTTTGTTCTGTGGGTCTTGATTGACCTGCGGTGCACGTAGTCGCTGTAGAAGTCGCCTGTCGGTGGTGTCTTCACTGCGCAATCGAGCTTGGAACTCGCACACCTTCTCCTGCAGCGCCTGGCGTACAGACAATTCAAACTAGTTACAGTACATCCTATTAGGTGATGCTAAGATTCAGTGATGTCATGCATCTCCATCAAATAATTCAGTATCATATCAATACTAGGGACATGGTTTTTGTTTAACTTTAATACCAGACATCTGTATAGTAAAAAAAGGGAAAAAAATGCAATCAACCCACTGCAATCCAACTAGAAAGGCACAACAGCACAACCACTTTCTAAGGAGACTTAAAGTCCCTTCTGTGCTACAGGATACTGGAGAACTTAATCGCTGTACTATCCTCACAATACCATCCGCATGCACTGCTTCGGACTGTAAAGCCCTTCAGAGGGTGGAGAAATCAGCACTCAGCCACCACCTTGTAGAACATTTACAAGAAACGGTGTCGGCAAAGGACTTCAATCTCACTCCAATCATGGACTATTCAACCTTCTCTTATCTGGCAGATGCTACATCAGAGCCTGCACAAACTGTTTCCTGTGCACTGAACAGTTGATCATATAATGTCAACAAATACACTACTGCATTGTCACTTTTTTGTCTGTATTGCACTGCTTTATCCACTATGCACCTTCACACCATCCATAACTAATTTTTAGTTGGGTTATCATTGCAATATTATATAAATATATAATATTAATTCTGCATATACTGTATACAACAAGCATTCATATATGAATATCATTATTGAGCATGGTATTATGCTTATTATCTACTGCACTCTTATGTACATGAATCACTCTCAGCCCTGTACATATGGACCCATACCCTCCTTTAACATAGTTATTTATTGTAAATAGCCAATTTATGTACTTCTGGTTAGATGCTAACAGCATTTCATTGGCTCTGTACATGTACTTCGTACAATGACAAAGTTGAATCTAATCTAATCTAAGAAGTGTAATCTGGTTTAAACTGTTTTGAGGCCATCATTTCCAATCTTTAATGATCATTAGGAAACAACAAAGCAATATCAGGGTATCTAATCACAGCTAGGACTCTGATATGTCTGAGAGAACAGCCTAGATGGTGGCTATTGTATGCTATTGAATAGAGAGAGCTAGCTGGAAAGTGGGAACTCGACAGTGACCAAGCTGGGGTGAAAAGAAAAGTGAGGGGGAAAAGAAAAAAAGAGACACCCACAACTTTTAATGTGTTTATAAGGACTAAAACATGACACCTGCATCATTCTACAATGTATAAAATAAAAATATTTATTTATTTATTGATCTCCAAACAGAATCAGTATGTGAATGCCTGACCAATAAAACTAGCAGTGGACCAGCAACCCGCAGCACTGTAGAGAAGGTTCTCCATAAAGAGAATCACGGTGATGACAAAAAGAGGTCACAGCTAAACACAAAGATGGGGAGGGAGAAGAGAATGTGAATAAACGATTGCATGGGGGAGAGGGAGAGAGGGAGAGAGAGAGAGAGAGAGAGAGAGAGCGCGCACGTGACCTTCTGTACAGGTGAGATGGTGCAGAGAGAGCCAAGACAATTATAAAGGCTAATTAAGCAGTTTCTTCTTTAATGATACAAATAGCTGGAGGAAGGAGGGGAGGGTGGGTAGGCATGGGGTCCCAAAAAACTGATTTGGGAAACAATGCATTAGGGGACAGTTATACAGACAAACCAAACCGGATGGTTTTACTATTTAACATAACAAATAACACGGCATACCGATACACAAAACTAACCCATGCAACGCAGGAGTAATAAGGAGCGATGCGAGAATGTTACTGTTATCACCCCAGTGATTTTTTTATCGTTTACATCACATCAGTTTACTAGCGGGTACAATTTAACATTTGTTGATATAGAACAAGTACGAGACAATTCCTTGCCATTTAATTAATAGCATAATACCGGTCTATCCCTCAGCAACCTTTACTTTGCTTTAGATCTCCCTCTCACTCGCTCGTGCTCTCTCTCTCACACAAAGGTAAACAAAAATCACAGAGAAACAAGAACTCCTCCATCTTGAAGTATTTCCAGTGGTGTAACTGACTTAACAATGTGATGGCAAATGTTAACAGAAAACACCACAATAACAGCAGTTATACTTTTACTTACCTTTGTTTAAAAACAAAATGTTTCCCATTTGTTTATTATTTGACAAAGTATGTGTGCATGGTGTCGACCATATACATCTATAAATCAATCAACACGTGATCAATCAAAAGCTAGAAAAACACTCTTTCAGATTAGAGAGTTCAAGAACTCAAAAATCCAAGTGTGTTGGAGTATATAGTCCCATGATAATGACAATGGAAAGAATGGAAACATTAATAGATAAAAGATAAAGGGGGGGGGAGTGAAAAATCAGCAATGTAATATAAATATAAGTTGAAAAATGATCAGCAGGACTAACATTAGATGTAGATGCTGAGCAGAACAATACTAAAGCACAGCAGCATTTTTCTTAGCTCATGTTTAATTCAAAACCAGAAACCAAATCAACTTAAACCGTAACATACAGAGTCAAATATACTCACACATGCCTGCTCTCCAATCTGCCTAACAGAGTTGGAAATGCACTGTCGAGCTGAGTTAGCTAAAATGGTAGATAGAGCGACACTCAAGTAATAAATCCCTTTCTGCTAGGCGTCAACATTAAAAACCAAGCTTGACAGGACGTCAATGCAATGCAGAGTACACAGTTGTGGTACACATGCAAGAGCGTCCCACGTCAAAGCTTTTGTGTTTGATCATAAAGTCACTGCACTTTCAAAGGGAAAAGCACTGGCCTCTCAAAGACAGGAACGCAGCTGGGCGGCATGTGATCAGTGACCAATCAGGGTTGAGCATGAGCTAAGAAGTGAAGAGCCTAGAAACTCGGGTATGAAGAGTCCAGCTCGTTCCCATTTATACCCTCTCCTCTTACACGGTCTCACACACACAAATACAGGCACAGACGCACACACAAATGTGTGTGATATTTCAACATTGCACAAACACCTAATATAGTGAGCTATGACCACTGAGTATGTAGTGTGTCCAATAAGATAAACAAGTCCAAGTGTGTGTGAAAATAGCTGCTTGTCATTTTCAGAAATAAATTATTTAATTGATCATGATCATAAAAGTAAATGTTTAAAATTTTGTAAACAAAAAAAAATAAATGCAGAAAATTGGTCTGATATTTGCTGAGAAATAGATGAAAACCGGAATTTCTAAAAGGTGATGTACTCATTTATGCAGGTCCTTCAAAGCACACACTTTTTTTCCCCACTTTTGAATAACCTCTCCTATTCAAATAGCCTCATCTCATGGGATTAAAGTGAAATAAGCACTAGAGTAGCTGGAAATCCCTGAGTGTAACACAGCACAGCTAAAACGCAAAGTCAATAAGTAGCTAATGTTACCTGTATGAGCAGCTGCTGGTCAGAAAGGCTGGGATCGGAGAGGTCGGAGGTCAAACGACGGCGTTGGAGAACGGAGTTGGGCAGCGTCAGGAAGGAGCTCTCATCCTCACAATCACTGATCAAGAAATCCACTGAGCTTGCTGCACATACACAATATATTATCAATATCTATATCTTACACACATACATACATGCATACTATACACACACACACACACACACACATCGGGATATGGACAATATTTAATTATATAAAAAAACGAAATTGGTGCTAAATATAATTATCAGGTTAAAAACCCTGTATTGGTTATTGTAGCTACAGGCTACTAGTTGTGACATCTGTAGATGTTAATATTGTGTTCTATTAATCCGACAGGCCCTAATAAACAAACACAGCATACATTTTTAAAACGTTTGAAAACAAAAACACATTCAGGGGGATGAACCTCATTTAGAATAATGGGGGGGTAGAGGAGAACTCTGATGCTTTACAAAATAGACAAACTTTTTTTAACACAGATTTTTTTTAAAATTTGTGATCCTTTTTTCCCCCTCTGGATGCCCCCGTCCATTTATTTCCACAACAACAATTTCAAGGTCCTCCAGGCACTATGGAAACAGGAACAGTGCGATAATCATGGTATGTTAACAGATAAAAGGCTTCTGCAAGTGACACATTAACCTAACATAGGTGCCTGCATGTGTGTATGTATAGCGTGCGCGTGTGTGTGTGTCTTGATTTTTTTAATCTACTGCACAGTGCCTCCGAGTCTTATCATGGGAAAACAATCAGGACTCTGTGCTCCAACAAACCCTGGTGACACAAAAAAAAAAACAAGGTAGCGATTCTGATGGATTTTGGTTTCACCTGAAACTTTCTGTAATCTCTTAAAAGGCTACTGAGACAATACGGGAGGAAGCGCATACAGCAAACCTTCAGAAGCTGCAAGGCTTGTAAAATTCAATAAGGCAGCCGATTAATGACGTCAAAAAGAGAACCGGTGGCTTCGTGCTTTCGGCATGGGAGGGGTATGCTTGCCATTCAAGTGGTTAAGGTAGTGATCGCAGTGTTGCTAAGCGACTGGGAAGCATGCACGTAGAGCACGGCAATCTAAAGCCGGGTTTACGCTGCATGCGTCGCGTAAGACAACGCTCCGGCAGTGTCGGAGACGTGTGATTGAAATGTCAGTGTGTTGACAGCTGCTGTGATACGGAGATTGTGCAAAACTCATGGGACAGCTACAAATATGGTGGTGCTCAGAGACCAGAAAGATATTTCAGCTCACTTTGAATAACGTTTATAAAATCCTGATTTCTCTAAGACTTTTATCAACACGTTTATCTATAGAGGAATGTTATTTAATCCGACATGCTGAACATTCGCATACATCACACATTCTGTTATAGAAATCGTACAATATTTGATTGTCTTGTACAATAAGTCAAGTAATCGTCACAAAAGGCCGCTATAATATTATATTCTAGGTGTACATTAGAAGTGTAACGTACACGAAATTCACAGCACGGTACGATTTGGTTATATTAATTAAATTGAGTAATTGATTAAATTAGTTCAATAAAATTCTAATAAATGGAAAAATTGTATTAAAAACTTTACATTTGTAAGACCCCATTTGGGTAATACAGATGTGTATAATACAGTGTGTGTGCGCATTTCAGCATACTAACAAATGTCTTCATTCCTTTTATCCTTCATTCATTTGCTCCCTTGATATGCAGAATTTTCTCCTTTTAAGAGGAATTCTTGAAGCTGGACATGAAGTGCAAAAGAATCCATATCGCGAGACGTAAAAATGGAAGTGGTGGCGATTTCACGCATGTGCAAAACTAAAATTTTACAATGCACTACAAACCGTGTTTCCCGCACAGATTGAGTAGCCACAGTGACACTGCGCTAACTCGAGTTTCTTTTTCACAGCCCTGGCATTGTTGCGTATGTTTACAAATTTGATGATTAAAAAAAACAAAAACCAAAACAAAACGGTGACAAAGTACGAGGGATTTCAGTACGATTGTGTACCTTTTCACCGCTAGTGTACATACAGTGTAAAGACATGATGGCACTCAGATCATTCTTGTTGATGTTAATATTTGCCTGTTTATACAGAACTGTTTATATTTTGTTATCTTTATCTTTTTTGCAAATGCAGGAAACGCGACTCATGAATGCAGCAGGTCGTCATGCTCTCAAAGTCATCATGCCAGTGGGAAATGTTTTTGCAGCTGCAATGCCATTTCTCAGAACACTAGTCTAGATGGACCGACTCCTCCGAGGTCCTTACATGCGACATATAATGCGACATCTATGCGATTCAATTTTGGTAACCCCCGAGCCAATGATCGAAGAGGAACTGCATGTCCTTCAGCAGATAACCGGTCAAGAACGTTATCCAAGAAACCCGCTTTTCGATTTAAAAACAGGGAAATGACAGCTCTGAACAAACCATGACGAATAACACTATGAGCCAAATATTTTAGTGTGTCATGTCACAGACACTACCGTTAACATCAGCAGCTTTAAAATGACAAAAATGAATCGACATTCATTCAGCATTTTAACAAACTCCTTCATTCTCAATCGAGCAAGAGCTTTACCTGGAATACGTGTAAATGCTTTTTCCCATATTCAGCATGATATCCTTTCCTTCTGTCGCATTCTTGTCCTCCTCTCCTATCCTCTCCTCTCCTCTCCTCTCTGACTGAGCTAGACAACCGCACACACCTACCCTCCTCTCGCTTTCATTCACACACGCTTGTCATCAAAAAAATGTCGACACACTGGTTTGAGCGAAAGCACGTGAGCTCACTCACCATCCAATGAGAGGTCTGTGTTCCAGAGCTCCTGCAGGCAGGGGGTGTGGCCGAGGTCCCACGTCTTCCTTGTGCTAAACATGACCGCCGGGCCAAGCAGAGTGTACCGCTAACAGAAAGAGAAAAAGAGAGAGAGCAAGAGAAACAATGACTTCGCGTGCCCGGTTCAACCTTTATATGCAACAGAGCATGGAACCTTTTCTGCAGGTGGCAATGTTTCCCATGATTCCTTGCTACAAGGAATTTCTTAGATTCCAGAGCAATACGGTTCTGATTAATCAGAATTCCGATCACAGATTTTTTACACACACACACACACACACACACACACACACACACACGGAAAGATGTAGGGAAAAAAAAAAAAAAAAAAAACAGATTGTGTAGAACCAGCCTTTCAGGCATGGACACACAGGGACATGCAAGCATAGGGAGAGATACAAATCACACACTCACACACATGACAACATGGCTCATTTGCAAGTTTAGACCACAAACAGGAAAAGCCTGAGGTGCTGTTGCTTTCAATCCAACTGGCAGGACAGATTTTCCAGGATCGTTACGATATTGTGGAAGCCATGCTGTGACATGATGATCACTCCTAGCCTAAACCAGGGCATCTCCTATTGGTCCTATGCACTAAGATGCCAGTTTTATTTCCAATCAAAGATCTGAAGCACCTAATATTTAACAGAAGACCAAAATTAGCACCGTAAATTGTTGGAAACAGGTGTGGAATGTCAGGAATGCAAAGCTGCAGTTACAGTAGCCCTTTGTCGAGGAGACTGAAGACCTCTGCTCTAGTGTATTTACCTACTGCAGTATCCCACTGCACATTCGAAAAACACAAACAGGCTTCCATGATCTGTAACTAAACACACGTAACACTGGTAGTGCGAGGAGTAGTATAAATACTTCATTATGTAGGAAATGAAAAACTGCATTAGCTCTTAATCCCATGTAATACCATAATAAATCCACTGGGGGCAGCAGCATTGGAAATAATACTGCACCACATAATGTGTGCAAAAACCCCTTTGTGGCATGTTTAAGAATTAAAAAATAAAACAAACAAAATGATGAGTTTCACTTGCAATACTAAGATCCGCTTGAATAACAAGAAGCCGAACAGAGCAGTCGGAACAAAAGCAGGAAAATGCTTTATGCTGGCTCCTGCAGAGTTGAGCATAACATGCCTGAGAGCTACACAAGCGCTCAGCTTGAATCACTTTGGCGATGAGAGAGAACAACATTATATATTCTACTCATACAGTAAGTGCATGATGACTAAAACATACTAATTGGTTGATTTCATAACTTCATATTACAAGAGACTTGATATTCAATAATAAAAAAAAAGAATAATAATAAAAAATAAAAAAAAACATAATACACCTGCTATCCGATTACGTTAAGGTATGAGAAGTCACAAGTCTCTCTTTCTCCACAAACACACACACACACACACACACCTTTCCTGTTTTTCGGTAATTTGCGGTATGGACATCGCAATGTTTCTCCCTCCAGCCTTTGTGAAAAAGTGATCCAACCCAACCAAACATCTTTCCTACTGAAACAGCAACCTGGCTTCTACTCCATTACAGTAAAAGAAGCAGTGGGAAAAAAGAGCAGTTTGATAAACAAAAATAAATAAATGGAAAATCGTCTGATGAGACGCAATTGCTCCATGTTCGCACTCCTGATTACCCATAATCCTTTAAACCTATCACCAGATGGCCTCCACTCTCCCTCCACCTCATACTGTGGTCAAGGGCGACTCAGACCAGACAACCTGGGCCAGATCCAGATCAGAGGTAGCACCTGTTCCAAAAAAGCACTAAAAGCAGTCAACAGCTCCTGCTATCTGTAAGGTCTTTGCCGAGTGGATGGGGTAAAGAATCATTCGCTAAGGACCCATCAAAAATATATATATTTTGAACAACAAAATTTGCTGAACAATTACAAAAACCCTGAAGCTTGAAGTTGATCATGGTTCAAAATTCTCATATATTCATCTCGAACCACATTTGGTTATTCGCATATACACTATATGGACAAAAGTATTGGGACACCTGGCTTTCCTGCTATATTAACACCATTGGGATGAATTGGAACACTGAATGAACCCCAGGCCTCATCATCAGTACCTGACTTTACTAACACCCTTGTATCTGATGAACACAAATCTGCACAAGAACCCGTTAAAATCTAGTGAAACATCTTCCTTGAAGAGTGGAGGGTATTATAAGAGCAAATTTGGGACTAAATGATTTTTCACTATGCCTAGGCAAACATTTCCAATGCGATATGAAAATTCTTTCATTTCTGAGTTTTTTTTTTCATTTAAATATAAGTAATAGGATGTAAATCCAGCAATAGGAAACATTCTTAAATTTTTTTTAAATAAAAATTTAATAATAATAATTTTATTTATTTATTAGTAATTAAGTTTAGGGCAAATGATATCAGAAGAGTTATATAGTAGTAGTAATTAGAAAATAGAAAATTATATTTGGCTGTGTGTATTGTTTTTCTTAAACTCTCTCACAAACAAAAAAACAAAAAACAAAACCGCTACCATATTTGAGCTGAATCTGTGAAGATTTTAGCCTGCTGATTGAAAGGCATTAAACAGTTGATTAGAATGTTAAGGTTAAACAATAAAATATCACCGGCATGGTGAGCCTTACAGCTCAAAGCGTTGTGTGATTTTTCACTGCTGACCATTAGAGGGCTGCAACATTCCTGAGAGTTCACCTGGATGTAACGAGGTTAATGTTATGGAGCTGTTTATCATTCGATGACCTAAATGCATTCAGCACACACTCTCTCCTGGATCAGCACCTCTGTTCTCTTGTCTGTAAGTGTAGAGTCAGGTTACTCTCAGGAGAATGAGAACGTGACTGAGTTTCAGCACAGAAAAAGCTTGCAGCTTCCCAGACCGCAGAGACGGCACCTCGATACTAAAAAAAAGCACATCGGGCAGAACTTTCCATACATTTCCACTTCCTGAAAGACAATTTATGCCTTAAAGAAATAATTCTAATAATTTATGCAACTGTGCCACTCCAGCGATCAGAAGGTACACAGTCTTTACCTCAGTTAACCTAGCATTAAAAATACTATTGCAACATAATAGCACGAATGCCTGCACAAACATAAGCTCCTTATGAAGTCAACATAAGTATTGCTACAAAACCTGTCTTTTTTTAAGGATTGTGTCTGAGACAACTACAAAACTGAGGCACTGATCAATACAACATACAGTGAAACAAATATTCAGTATTTTCACTGGACTGAAATAGCATTTGTAACATCTAGTCAAGAACAATATTGACCAAAAACCTGCAGTAATTCATACGCGTGTTCATGACAGACAGTTAGAGACAGACAGATCTTTGTCAGTGCATAGTACAGGTACACAGCAACAAAATGCAGTTTAGCATCTACCAGAAGTGCAAATAGTAGCAAGTGTGCAAATTGACAAGTACATATAAATATGAAGATGAATCTATTTAGATGTTTCTAGCGGCTTCAGAAAAAAAACCTATATTTAAATGTATTTATGTTAAAAAGTTGTAGCTTTCTCAGAGTATTGATGTATTATGCATAGGGTTGCAAAGAAGTGGAAGATTTCAGGTAAATTTCCAGAACATTTTCATGGGAACTTCATCTGGGGAAACTTACCAGTAATTTATGGAAATTAAATAGAAATTCAGGAAGGTTATATAAACTGTATGACATATGAACATAAACAGTTTGTCATAAGTTGACATGCATGCAGACTAACATATTTTTGAGTTTGATTTACTTGTAAGTATAATTTCATTGCACAATAGCTTACACACAGCACAGGGAAGTTGTAAGCAAAGGTCCCAGTTTATTCCTATTAATTCCCATGGACAGTATCCAGTCTTGAAAAGTTAATTACTAGATCTGTGCATTGATTGGATATTGGGAAAAGAACAAGCAAAGTAATTCCTGTATAGGGGTTGTCTTTGTAGCCTTAATCTTAACAATGTTTCTAATGTAGTACATAATATAATAAAACACAAGTCTATCACAAATTGCAAGTAAAAGGTATTCCAGTCTAGCTAGCATTTATTTTCTCTTGCTAGGTTGACGTGTGAAGTGACGACGCTGTGCGTTATACGAGTTTATATGACTCTCTGCCTTGCAACATCACCTTGAAACAAAAAACACATTCTGCACGTCAGTAATTCTTTTCCCTCTGGTTGTTCAACCTGCTGAGCAAATGTCCTGTGTGCACATACTATTGAGCTATTCTACATTATTCTTCTCTCACATAAAAACCAGTTTGCAGTTACACTGCTCTAGAAATGAATTGAAATGCAAACATTGCAAGTCTCCCCTACCTCCTGTTTTGAAATAATAAACGAATAAGATAAAGATGAATAGCTCAGAACCTGTGGGGCTCATTTCCAGGACAGCAAAAAAATTAATAGAATGAAGCAGCCTGATCCACAGCACAGCAATGATCTCACTGTTAAGGGTTTTTGCTTCTTGCAATATTCTTAATATGAATCTTCTTTTGGCTTCTCCCATTAGGCCGCAGAATAAGAGTATTATTTAAGCAGTAATTTTTTGCATGCATGATACAAAATCAGTGGTTCATTTACATCAGTGTAATATACATATATATTTCAATATATTCACTATATATATATACTCTGTCATAGGACACAATCAACTCCTTACACGATAAAATCACAACGTTGCAACATGTTTGTTCTGTCGCACTGAGTAAATAATAATGCCCAAGTCATTCTGTTATTAGGAAAAAGGCAGCAGAACTTCCACTGGAATGTTATAATCAGTTAAGAGGCTGTGACGAGAGACAGGAGAGCTACAACTGACAAAGAGCATTACATTAGACGAGCCATACCCATCAATTATTCAATGTGCACACACACACACACACACACACACACACACACACACACACACACACACACACACACACACACACACACACACACACGATCCGCTCCCTACTATGGTGCACCATAACGAACCAGCAGGCTGCTGCCATCTGCAGTCTATCACCCATCAGCCTTTGTCTCAGTTGTGCACACACACAGACACAATGAGAAGTTTACACGAGATGAGAAAAAAAAAAGCAGCGTGCTGCTCGAGTGCGAGTCCAGATCGCACACTACATATTCTTTTGATAATAAAAGGTTCAGTGATGATATAATTAATAGCAAGCGGCATTTTAGGTAACAAACGATAAAGTAGATCACCATCCAGCTGTACTCACCTCCCGGCTCTCTTCATTCCATCACCGCCATGGAGACGAGCACACACACTTTGACTGTACACACACCATGCACGGTCACATTGCCACCAGTTTCCTGCTGCACTCCTCCTCTTTTTACTCACTCTCTTCCCCTCCCTCTTACACACACACACACACACACACACACACACACACACAGACACACTTTCCTTCTTGCTAACACACTGTTCCTTAGTAACGGAAATGGAAGCAGCATCACTGGACATCGCCACCCCTTCCTCTCCACCTCTTCTCCAATTCTCCCCTTGATTAGCTAGAAATAAATATTTTAACTACAGAAGATGCTTTGATCCTCCTACTATGCTATTAAAGTGCACACTGTGGTCACAACCTACTTTTGTCCTCAAACACTGAAGCACAGAACATCTGGTTGAGAATATACAGAATTCGTGCAGCAGGACTGCAATTTGAGACATGCAGGATAAAGCATGCAATTTTCGATCTACCATGAAGATGACCTAAACACTGTCTTACAAAAGCTTAACTCGAATTTCTGCCATAATTGTGTACAAACTATGTTTTTTTGACGAAGATGCTGCTCCATAATCAACACAGTCTGTGCACCGTATCGTTTGGCTGAAATCGCCACAAAAATCATGCTCGGTCAAAACCTTCGCTTGTTGATTGAGCATATTTCTTGCAGTTTTGAAAAGATCATCTACATAATAACAAATACTGTTTACGTGCTTATTTTGCACATCTTTTTGACTGTTTCTATTGCTTTTTTTGCACAAACCATTTTGTTTACATATTGTTTTATTACAATGTTCACTCTTGCACTCAGTACTCTTACACACTGCACTGTGTAATATACAGCAGGTTTACTGGCAGTGCTATTTTGTGTTTTGTGTATTTGTCCTACACTGTCCTGTGTTGTCTACTGTCTTGCACTGTTTGCACCAGGTTGCACATGATGCACTTTATGTGGCGAGGACACTTTTTAATCCTCAGCTCTGTGTTTTCTGTTATGTAGCTTTATGTTGTCTATGTAGCACCAGGGTTCTGAAGGAACATTGTTTTATTTCACGGTGTACTGAGTCAGCTATATATGATTATTGAACTGACTTAAAAAAAAAAAAAATCTACCAATAATTTATCAATAATTTAAAAATAAATCGCCAATGCAAAATCCAGGTTTTGTGGGGGTCACCGTAGAAATCTTGTGAAAACTGATTGAAATTATTCATTGAGTTTGTGTTTTACAGATTTACACAAATCATCACAATAGGATTTCATGCTATGAATAGTAGTAAAATTGAAACAGATTTAATTTTAACGTCTTTAACTTAGATAGAAAGCCCCACAGGTCATCGGCTGGTTCAGAAGTTGCATATATTTCCGATTTGCAAATGGTGATACTGATTCATAAAAACTTGCTTTTTGTTGTTATAATATAATAAACACCTGAGTTTTTTTCCAGTGTTGCCAGAAAGTTTGATGAAAAAACAAAACATTTATCCTTCAACCTAAATCACAGACACTTTAAGTTTAAATATAAATAAAAAAAAATTCATATTTTGAGCACGAACTATATAGATATAAATACATATAAAGGCATTGCTTTAGTCTATTAATCATAGTACTTCTTCAGAAAGAACTTAGAGAATTGATCACGTTATTGTGTACAGTATACAATACATTATCTTCACCATATCTTCCCCCTCGTCCCCTGAACATATGCTAGCTCTAATTTCATACAGTCAAACAACACAAACGAGAGAAATCTTCCCTTGCTAAATGAAGTTAGTTCACACATTCTGGTTGTGTATTAAGAGCCTATTCATTCACTCACATACAGCACCAATACACTGACCTCATTTACTTCAGAAACGCAGCTCTCCAGAGATGGAACGCTCGCTCTCGCGCACACTTACAGAGAGAGAGAGAGAGAGAGAGAGAGAGAGAGAGAGAGAGAAACACTTTCCCACATGCCTCCCACTGCTCAGTAACTGGGTTACAAACACAAACACCATTAAAGAGAAATCCGAGCTTAGCTGGAGAATTTTCCCTATGAGAGATTCAGGTGTTTTAAAAAAACAAAACAAAAAAGTAATGTGCAAAGCCATGCTATTCATTGAGTTCAGAAAGCTGCCTCTTGTGGACACTTTCATACCTTCAAGTTTGTTGCTGAAGTTGGAAATCAGAGGAGAATTACCATGTGCTTTGTCTATGCTAGTGATTTGTTCACTTCTGACATGCTCATTCAGGAGACTGTGTTATGTACATTACCATTAAAACAAATTATGCAAACAAGTGGAGATAAACAATTCTACCGTATATTTGACATGGAATTGTAAAACATACAGAAATCACCAACTCTATCACAGTGTAGTTTGGCAGCTTCATGGTGTATGAAATGAAAACCGTGCATAAACTGGGGAAAAATGAAAACCGTTCAACCTCCTCTCATTCCTCCTCGTTGATTCATCACAGGCACACTAGGATCAGCAGGTTCAGTGCCAGCTCTTTCCCTACAACTGCCACTTGACTGAACTCTATGCTACAGGTCACCGATGTAGCTGATGATTTACTGTATTTTACAGCTTGTAATCATGATGCAGTTCAGCTTCACCCCATACATGCAGCATAAAATTGTAAATCCATAGCATATCCTAGTACAACTTTATCTTTTAAAAACTGGACTGGCACATCTTAGTGTCACTTTAATATCAGCACATGAACACTTTAGTGACCCTCACACTGGGACACATTAAATCTGGACTACTGTCAATATACCCATTCCTTTTTGTCTAATTCTTGTGTTTGTATACAAATATACAGTACATACACACACACACACAGCATATTCCTGAAACAAACATGTTTGTTGTCCTGTTGCAATATGGATAGCAAAAACCAAAAATGCAAAAACTGACTAGAAAACAGGGTTACAGTCGAATCTTGATGCAAATGGAAACCTAAAAAAGTTCAGTGGCATGTGTGAGGGGGAGATTTGGATAGAGATGAAGAGTGCTTTACCTGAAGAAATCAGATTAACCTGTCAGTGCTTGTTATAGCACTCAACGTCCGTCTCTCTCTCTCTTTCTCTCTCTGGATATTTCACACACTCCAGAGAATTGAACTACCTAAGCTTAACACAGAACACCAGGGCCAAAGAAGAACAATTCCACAGAACAGAGTTCTGAATGTTTCTGTAACTTTATCCCTTTCACCTTTAACTTTCCTCAAACACAGATCACAAGCTTCTTACCACATCTCACCCATATCACTAATATAAGTCATTCAATACATAAAGCCATTATACACAACATTCCACAGAAAGACATTTATTTTTACCCTCTGTGATGTTTAAAGCTTTTTTCTTTTACAGTAAATGTGGGCATCATGGCTTAAATAGCTCCATGTTCAATTTCCCCCTTTCCCCTGGGATTTACAGATACACAGGCCACCCCTCCTTCAGGGAGTCTTACAGATACACAGGCCACCCCTCCTTCAGGGAGTCTTACAGATACACAGGCCACCCCTCCTTCAGGGAGTCTTACAGATACACAGGCCACCCCTCCTTCAGTGAGTCTTACAGATACACAGGCCACCCCATCCATCAGTAAGACTTACAGATACACAGGCCACCCCTCCTTCAGGGAGTCTTACAGATACACAGGCCACCCCTCCATCAGTAAGACTTACAGATACACAGGCCACCCCTCCATCAGTGAGTCTTACAGATACACAGGCCACCCCTCTATCAGTGAGTCTTACATATACACAGGCCACCCCTCCATCAGTAAGACTTACAGATACACAGGCCACCCCTCCATCAGGGAGTCTTACAGATACACAGGCCACCCCTCCTTCAGTGAGTCTTACAAATACACAGGCCACACCTACATGATTGGGACTTACAGATACACAGGCCACACCTCCTTAACTGGAACAGAAAGATGCAAATGCCATACCACTTGTATTGGGATTGACAGGTACAGAAGTTCCCTACACATGTACTGACATACACAATTTTGCCATACATTTGTAAACTACTGGTCATAAATATGAAAAGTGCTTTTTGAGCATCGCATTCCACATGTAGTCCTAATTAGCTCCTTTAATCCTATTCACTCCTTTAGAAAAGGTTTCACTAGATTTTGGAGTGTGCTTGTTTAGATTTGTGCTCATTCAGACACAAGGGTGTTGGTAAAGTCAGGTAGTGATGTAGGTGAGGAGGAATGGGGTGCAGTCAGCACACCAATTCATCCCAAAGGTTTTCAAAAGGTTTGAGGCCAGAGCTCTAAACAAGATCTTCCACTCCAACCAATGCAAAGTATATCTTCATGGAGTTTTGCTTTGAGCACAGGGTCATTGTCATGCTGGAACAGGTTTGGATCTCATAGTTCAAGTAAAGGAAATATTTTGTGTGGGCCTTCAGCTTTGCAATAACAGTTTAGGAAAGAACCACATATGGGTTAGGGTTAGAGACAAGAATGTCAATACTTATATCCATATAGTGTAGAAACTATGACTCTATTGGGACAGCATAGCAACCATGCTTTCTTCACTGGGACTGAAAACTTCGACTTTCCAAAGCCTTAACTGTTTCAAACTAAATATATTTACACTGTAATAGACTGAAATTTGAATTCTACCCATAACCAGGCTCATTAAACACATACTGAAATGCTATTACTTAATCACACCAACACTACATAATCTTTTTTCACCTCATATCTTTAATAAATGTATGCCATATCAGCATCATGGAGAACCAAACAATTACTATTTGACAATTATAGTAAAGCTGCTCATTTGTTTATCTTCATCAACACTATTCCTGTGTGTGCACACATTCTTAACTCTCTCACCTGGGCTTCTGCTCTCTTTTCAAGGACCTTCAGCTGGGTTTTGGTGCATGATCTGCGTCTGTCCTGGGTTCCACCCCCGACAGGATTTTCCACTTTCTTGTGCTGTATATAGGGTGATTTTTGCCTCGGTTTTTTGACGTACTCTGCTGCCTCGGCTTCATTAGGCTTGACAGCCTTCTGTCGTTTCAGTAGGCTCTGGATGGACAGCAGCAGCAGTGTACACAGCACGTACATGATCTCAGCGACCAACACAAAACACTTTCAGGTAACACCCAATTGCACATCAAGTCCTCCGGGGGACATTCAACCTGAGTGTAATGCTATCTTCTGGTGCGAGTTACAGCTGTCTGATATCAGCTGCTGCGTTGGCGACCTTGGTGTTCAGTCAGATAGCCTATATTGAAACATAAGCAACACCTTACATCCGCAGAGATCAATGTCTATTGAGGTTCTTCTCCAAATTTCAATCCGAAGGCAAAGTTAATTCTGCAATATATTTATTTGGTCCCTGTCTCCTGCTATATAGCCACTCTCCAGGTTTTAACAACCACATAGCCCGTAAGCTCTCAATGACCGTGGGGTATGACATCAGAAAAAAGCTGCTCCTAATGCTCGTTTAGATTCCGGATAATCCAATGTTCTCACAGGCTGGGTGCATGCGCTGCTTTTATAGCTTGCTACCGATTTCATAGCTGAAGCTGATCATGCCCCACTCACCTGGATACACCCAGACACACCCCTGATAAAACTAGAAACTCTTCTATGGAAAAAAATGATAAAGATCGAGTCTAAAGTCCTCCACTCTGAATCCTAACACTCCTTTACAAAACCCTGCTAGGTCACGTAGATAAGTTAATCTCTACTGTGTTGGAACGAATAAATCTTTGTATTAAACAAAGAACAAAGTTCCTACTAATCCCCTTATCAAGAAATAACATCACAATGCTTCAGGTGTTGTCAAAGTATTGGGTTACCACAAACTAAATTCTTCACCCTTCTCCAGTCTCACATTTTAAGAAAGCTTTTTATACAGCCTCCAATAGGTGGAATGGTGATAGCGCCACATACACGAGGCATTGTATAAGCTAAGCATTCTCAGAGTGAGGGTCTAAATATAGCATGACCCATATTATCACTGCTGTGACAATTACTGCAATGCCACCTGATGGGACTTGACAGTCTCGATTAAAGCAGGATATTTCTGGTGGCATGATTGTCACGTGTTTAATTTGTTTGGAAATGGAGCAACAGTGATGGGGATGGTACTGTTCCATGTAACGTGTGTAATATGGTGCTAATCTTGAACGGTCGATTAAACTGGACATTTGTGGGACATACAGCAATGCTAGGCGTGTTCATTTTAAAATACAGATCCTTTGGATCTTCAATTTCCACTGCTTTATGTTCGGTGCACACGTGTGAAACATAGTCAAGATCTGAGTTTCCTCAGGAACATATAAAGTGGCAGATTGCAAGTTTGTTTAGTCGCGGCTTTGCTTGAAAACATAAACAACAATAACAGGGCTATAAAAATAAATTCGAGTTTGCAGAACGCAGTGTCACTGTGGCTACTCACTCTGTACCAGACATAAAAAGTGTTTTGCTTATGCATTAAAATGCAAGTGCTATAGATTTAAGATTTTTTTGTGTCACAAACGTAGTTATATGCAGCATGCAACTTGCAGTGAAACTGGAAAAAAAAAAAAAAAATTTTTTTTGATTCTTGAATCCATAGTGCTAGGGTTTTATGTCCAGCTTAAAAAATCTACTGAAAGGAGAAAATCCAGACAAATTCACATATTGAAGGAGTAAATGAATGAATGAAGGATGAAAGGAATGAAGACATTCATTAAAGAATGATGAAATAGATGAAGTAGAACTGTTAAGTAGATCATATCTTTAGGAAATTATTATGATTTCATATATAATTTAACCAAGCAGGCATTTTTTAAAAACTTTTAAAAATGTGAAATATTCAAATGTTGATCACAATATTAATGATAATAAAAAAAAAAAAAAAAAACAGTATTAGGAGGAGAACATGACAAGCAAATTTAAGTTTTATATAATATATATAACATTTTATTTTATTTCACAATTTAATCGCAACTTTTTATCTGCTCTAAATGTAAATTGAACTTAAACGTTTCAAGTTTATGATACTCTAATCAACATGGGCATGAACAAGTATGGGTGCAAATGTATGGTTTTTTATTAGCGAAACCAAATTCAACAGAGCATGAGGACAAAAAATTCTTGTAAATTGACGAAATACACCAAAATGAACTTTTGCCATGTTTCCACATGGATGATTTTAATTGCTGCATGTGTACATCATGGCGGACTTTTAGCGCTTTAGACAC
Source organism: Silurus meridionalis (assembly GCF_014805685.1). Taxonomy (NCBI): domain Eukaryota; kingdom Metazoa; phylum Chordata; class Actinopteri; order Siluriformes; family Siluridae; genus Silurus; species Silurus meridionalis. Next base: position 22,452,812 of record NC_060896.1, read on the forward strand.
TTCAGTTAAAAAAAAAAAAAAAAAAAAAAAAAGCTTAGTGATTAAAAATGATTTTAAGTGCTGTTAAAATTAATGAGTTAAAGCTCAAAAACACACAAGCAATATATATTACATTAAGTCTCACACATTACACTGTATGATGATATTTTACCAGACCTGTCAACCATTTTCACTGAAAGAAATCCATGACCTAGCTTATATTATTATTATTATTACAGATAGCATACTTTCTCCCACACTCTACATTTACAGTATTTGGCTGATGCCCCTATCCAGAGCAGTTGAGGGTTAAGGGCCTTGCTCAAGGGCCCAGCAATGGCAGGTTTGTGGTGCTGGGAATTGAACTTGTGACTTTCCAATCCAGGGTCGAATCCCTTAATCACTGATATACAACTTCCCAACTTTATAAATCATAAATTGTGGAGATTTGTTTTCCTGCCTGAAGGCTTACACACGATCATGTTTCACCATATTTTAAATCATAATGTGATTTTCAAAGGGAGGTCGGACTATTTTTAATGTGAGCATCTGCACTTCTAGGATTTTGCACAATCCTGGACTGTCTCAGACTTGGTGCACATGCTGCTTGTTATTGTCTTCAGCTCTGGAGCAGGTCATGGTTCTTTCACCTGGATACATACAGACACACCCCTAATAAAGAACTTTAGAAGAAGCTTTTCTCTGCAAAAAAAAAAAGATACAGAGCTGTAATCATGTGTAAACCCAGCTGTCACTCATTTACAGATGCCATACATGTGACATTGAAGTTAAAGCAAATGTTTTCTTTTGTATAAAAACTAAAACAAATCTCAGTAATAAGTAATAACCCTGATACTCCGAGCCTCAGCACCATTTAACTGTTCTCTCTAATGCCCTTAGACTCTTTCAGCCTACTCCCTTCTTATCTTATTACATCCACCTGTCACTGAAGTTAAAAGTCCAGCTGACTATTTAGTACTTGTATGTACAATGGAAGTACAAAACAACATTCTAATCAAGTGTTGCATAAAACTGTTATGAGTGAGGGGTGCAAATACTTTTGTAAAGTTACCATTTGGAATTTAAATGAGCGTTATTTCGATTTACACAACATGTCCTGAATCCTGTGACAAACAATTACTTAACAAGAAAAATAAACATTTGTTACACAAGGTCAATAATTACAGCTGAAGGTTTCCTAGGATATGTCGATCACCTTGTGCACATCTGGATCCTGATGTTGGGGCTAGGGTTGTAAAGGGGTGGTAAATTTACAGTAAATTTCAAGAAACTTTCCATGGGAACTTAATCTGGGGAATTTTGGAAATATGACGAGTTGGAAACTTACCAGGATTTTATGGGAATTTACTGTAATTTGAGGCAATTAATAAGAGAAATTAGAAAAAGTATGTAAACTTGTATACAAACAAATATAAACATTCTATTTGGTCATCGGCTGAAATTCATTTTTGATCTTAAAAATACAATTTTTGAAGATGGACATTTGACATTATTTTGTGAGCAGGATTCAGGAAATGATCTATGGAGGAATGCACAGTACATGTAGGGGGTGTGGCCTAAGTAGCCCTGCAGTAAGTGTGCTGTGTGCATGTGATCCCTGGAATGTTGCGACCCTAGTTAAGGCCCATTGTACTTGACTAAATTGTTCAAGTTCTAGCAAATTTAGCAGACACTGCTAATGAATAGCAACGATTAGGTCCCGATATAGATTTTTATTATTGGCGCGAGAACCAATTGAACCACTAGAGAATGGTTTTCTTGTGGGAAGGCAAACTTCTGCCTCATTCCTTTCTAGGATTGTAATTTCACTGCTGATGGAAATCATCGACCTAACCCACAAGCAATAAATATGATTACTATCCAGGTGTATGTCTACTTATTAACAAATATGCCTCCTGCATATAAAGTTCACAAGCAGCTACCAGCTTTTACACACACACACACACACACACACACACACACACACACACACACACACACACACACACACACACACACACACACACACACACACTAGTGAACCTGAGCAACCGAAACCACACAGTCTTCATTTAAAGACTTCAGGCCAAATCTGACTTCCAAACTTTACATCAGAGAGGACACAATCAAGGAACTCTGAATGGGTGGAAAAAGGTGGTGTAGCGAGTTAGGAAAATTATTTTGAGCATGACAGAAACACACATGGAAAGAGACACAAATTTCTCATTAAAATGTGGGAGTAAGGGAAGAGGCCAGAAAACCAGACAGATGGTCAGATGAAGGAAGAAACAGGAAGAGCGAAATTCAGAAACAGACACAGTGAGACAGAAACACTTGGAAGATGAGAAAGAAGGAGGGAAATAAAGGCAGAAAGACAGACAGGAATACAAGGGACTGATATATACAAAGGCAATGAGACATAAGTTTAAAAATAAAAAAAAAAAAAAAAAAAAAGGACAGCAAACAGACAAAGACAGACATGGACAAATCAAGTGGCATGACTGTCCTTACATGCCCGGGGTGTGCGCACACGTGTGTGTGTATTTCAGGCTCTAATTATACACCCAGTAATATGGGTGGGAAGCACCATAATCATAGGGCTCATCGTAACTGGGGCGTGTGTGTGTATAAGATGGTTCCTAGCGCAGAGCATTCTGAACGAACACCGTCACATCCAGTGTGACTCAGAGTCTCCAGCAAAATGTCCAGGCATGGGCACACACTAGAACAGAAGCAGTCATGCTGTGTTGCAGCTCCACATCTGCTTTTCATATTTCCCACAGCTGCTTTTTTTAAATAGAAACTTTGCCTCTGCCCTACCCACCCAAAACTGAATGCAACTTAAAAAATAAACAAAAAAAGAAAATTCTAAACACAGGGTGTTTAAACATGCACCAGCAAACATCTCTACTCATTTTACTTCTGTAAAGAAACACAGGACTATTGCAATCAGAAAGTCTCAATGGTTAATATATTTGACCCAGTCTGAGTCACTGAATCCTGTCTTCCATGAGGACATTTAAATGATTTACGGGTTCGATCCCCGGTCAGGGAACCAACCCCAGCCACTCTTAGTGCTAGTCCCAAGCCCGGATAAATGGGGATGGTTGCATTAGGAAGGGCATCCAGCATAAAAACGTGCCAAATCGAACGTGCCTATCATGAATACGGATGATCCGCTGTGGCGACCCCTAATGGGAGAAGCCGAAAGAAAGTTTGACTACAGAAAACGAATGATATATTATGTGTTAGCTAACACACATCATTACCGTCTACAGACCACTGACCACCAATGTTCTGTACTTTTCTGCCCGGTTTTTTATTTGAGTTGTACGATTATTAGGGTTGCAAAATTCCAGAAATGTTCATGACTGGAAACTTTCCAGGGGAATTAATGGGAATAAACTGGGAATTAAAAAATTGTTTAAGGTGAATTATATAGCTGGAATTAATCAATCTTGCAGAATAATCTTTGTGGAAACAACCAGATTGAATGCAATTTTAATTGAATTTCTACCCTGCACATTCGTTAATCACACTTACTGCAGGGTTACTGAAGCCACACCCTCTACATGTACTGTGCATTTCTCCAGAACACAACAAAATTTCTTGAATCCTGCACACAAAATAAAATCGGAAAAATGTCCATCTTGATGAGTATTTACATAAATTACATAAACATTACTTACATTTATGTCTAAAACTTACATACTAACATACATATTCTAACAATTAAATCAATGTTTAAAAAGAAATTACATTTTTTTGAAATCTGTTTATACTTATGTTTCTATATGATAGAGTTTATATAAATCTCCCCACATTTCTAATCAATTTCCATACATTCCTGGGAAGTATCAAACTTGGAATATTTCCTAGATTCCCCAGATCAAATTCAGAATACTTTATTGATCCCAAATTGTTTGGTTGCAGGTGCACACAGCAAAAGATTTAAAAAAAAGCAAAATATAAATAAATATACATATTAAGTTATATATTAAATGAAGCAGTGAAAAACTGATGGCAGAAAGTCAGACTACAATAATAGTAAAAAAAAAAAAAAAAAAAACACAACAAAACAAAATTGCCCAATATATTAACTATAATGATGATGTGATGAGACTTGTGTTGTTCTTGTCTGCAACACACTGCTAAAGCTGGAATGGGGAGAGCCACCAGCAGACAGTAGTAAGATTGCATGAAAGGAAGAGGAGAGACAAGCACAGTGCCACCTGCTGGTATGGTGCAGCCAACAGCATACACTTCTACTATCTGGTTTCTATTGAGCACTTTCACCACTTGTGAAAACATGCTCTTACAGTGAGCACTTACAGACAAGTGTGTGTGTTTATAGAAGACTCAGCAAAAATAAATTATGATGTTCAGAAACAATCCGGAGACAACATCGCTGCACAGGCTCTAATAAGTGTGTATTGTGAAAAACCAGCACACAAACACCACCTACAATGTAAATCTCCAATGTCAAGCAATTTGTATTTGCTGTAGGCCTTAAAAAAAAGTTTGGTTGACTTGCTTAAAAACACAACACTGTAACTCACAAACCGTGCAGACTCCTGCAGAATATTTGGCTTGATGATCTCAGTTAAATAAATAATGTACATTTTTTTTGCAGTTTTACATGCTTTAGTTCACATACTGTGATAAACTGAATTTATTATTATAAGTTGAATTGTGTTCATGTTAGGTGTTTATTCATTAAGAAAATTTTGCTTCAGAATCAATACATTTTAACTTAAAAAATTAGGCATTCAGTAAACAGCAAGACAATGGAAACTGATTTGATTTCATCATAAACAAATCAAATAGTTTATTTGCCATCTTAAAACGTATTAACATTTATATTTTTTGTTTGTGCTGTGTAAAAACATTGTTTATGCGGTTATTCAACCGTTACTAGTCCCGAAACTAGTTCCTGCAACTTCACTTGTCTTTCAGTGAAGACCAGAATAGCAGGATGAACCGCCACCCAAACAGCAGCAACCACACTGTTTATTTCTCACAGTAATCCTTCTGAGAACAAACACACTTCAATTTCGGCTCAGACTCACCCTCTGGAATGACTCGAGCAACGGATTTGTAAATGGTACAGATCGTGCCCTCTTAATCCCTGCGTTATTTAATTTCCTTCTCGAACACACCCAGTACGACTCCTGAAAGGAGCATTAAAGAAGGAAAAACTGCAGGAGTAGAAATAAATACAAAAATGCATAACTTGCTCAAGTGAAAAGACTTTGAGGCAGTAATAAATAGCCTAAAAGGGAAAAGACAGACGTGGAAGGCAACACCACGTTCCTCTTGCATTTCTAACGGCTTGAGCTTGTTTTTAAAACCTCCAACACACGATTCACTGTACTTTCAATGCTGTATATCCAATCTAGTGCAGTCAGCTTCATATTAAACCTGTCCAGATTATAAAACTCCAGGTTGTAGTGTTATGGCCTAATGCAAAGCATTTCCACTGTTCACACTGTTCTTATCTATTTAACTCTTCTTAGGCTACAGGAATTTGGTAATGTTTACAATATTTTTAAACAAAAGAACATGTTGTGCTGTTATCAGGTCTTACCCTGTGGAATGCCTGCGAAGCAAGCAAGTTCCTGTAATCACTAATGCTGTGGATGTAGACAGTCACGACTGCAAAGGTCTTTTGAGTTAATACTAAGAAAAAAGAGGAGACATACGGAATTCATCTTTCAAAATGTTTTGCATTTCCTTACAGAAGGATTCACTAAAGAACACCTACTGTACATGGTATTCATTGTTAAACAAGAACATATGACCAACAAATTTAAGAATTTTACCAGTAATGAGAATAAAAAGGCTCCTAATAGAACAGTTTAAACAGTTTTCACTATGCGATGCAGCCAAACTTCGAAGACATTGCTGGCATTTGGTCCTTTACTTTAGTACTAGACCTAATAGTCACTAGAGCCCCCCCCTACAGTCTTATTCTAAAGTTTAGGCACCCCTAACCAACTTGCGTTCTAATTTATTTGGGGATGTGTCTTGACTTCCACAGTTCTGAGTAGCATCCACTTTTTAAGGACAATTCTGGAGAGTGGAAATAGTGAACTGGAATCACTTTGGTTTACAATTCAATTTATTGGTTCAAAATGCTGTGTTATACAGTAGGCATCCACAGTCAGCTCAGAATAAGTCATAAGTTCTAAAACTATGCACTGGAGAAGTGCGTAAACTTTCGCACATTGCATGATTACCATTCGTGTACGTTATAAAAGTATATATATAAAATAAGAACACTTTCAAAGTCACTTTTAAAAAAGATGCAGAGGTTGTGTTTACTTGGAATTTGGCCAGGGGTGCACAAACCTGTGCATACAACAGGAGGTCCAAAAATAAAAGGTATTCAACCTTTCAGCTTTCTGGAAATTCTACTTTTACAAATTGTGCTAAAGGGAAACATTTCACTTGAACCAGTCTCTACTTTGGAAGCAGATTTACTGAACAACAAATGACATTTTATGCCAATTCTTTGCTCTTAAGGAGGAAAAAAAAAATTCCACACACAGGTATGATGCGTGTGAAAGACAGACAGCAAGTATACAGTATATTACCTAGTGGCAAAACCTGCAATTATGTCAAATATGAGTGCCATATTCAGGTCCCGTCATCATACATGAAACTTTCATTGCTTGGAATTGTTTGTAGATCAATTATTAAATAGTGGCAGACTATTTACATGCAAGAGACAAACTTTACACCCAGGTGTGCTAGAAAACACCTTGTACATACATTTACAGCATTTTACACCCTCATTCAGTACATAGAAGGTTTGATCAAATACACTCTAAATGCAGGTTCACTGGAACATGCTGGAGACTATGAATGCCATCAGTCTGAATCACTGCTGGGAGAATACCTATCATGCCTACACATTACCTGATTTCAGGTGTGTACAGGGCACGGAAATGCATCATTTCAGACACTGATTTCACACCAACATGATACTTAAAGAATTAGAAGGATTACTCAGCAGCTGAGCAAGCAGGTTTTGGGTGTGTTTACAATGAGCTGAAGTTTTCGAAATGGGCTATAAAATTAATTGTAGTAATAATCATCATTACAACCTTCAAGCATTTACAAATACTATGCTTAAATATTACTTTAGCAAAAGTACTCCATCTTCATTTTTTACATGACTAAAGGGACAAAAGAAGCTGATTAATTAGGTCTAAAACGATTCCTCAAATAATTCGAATACAAAAAAGCATCAAAGCACATAATTTGCCCAGATGATTCGTTCAGCCCATTAATCGACACACGAAGCACTGTGTTTCCCCACCGACCATTATTACTGACGCACCATCCGCCAAACTTTGGAGCGCTCAGGGGGCTCATTTATAAATTTGGTGAACGCACAAATCGTGGCTAAAATCGTGCGTTCGCCACGTACCACGCAAAGATTGTGCGTGCAATCCGTGTTTCCACCTTGTACATACGCGGGGCTCAGAGTTTACCTAGAAGTCAAGTCAATTTTATTTCTATAGCGCCTTTTCACAACAGACATTGTGTCAAAGCAGCTTTACAGAATTTAAAAGGCGTGCATTTTCTCCCGTCAAGTTTGCTTTTTATAAATCACAACCTTTGCATGGAAAGTGATAAAGTAGACCCCTGGACAGGTAAACACAGAAGACGCTGCAGAAAGAAAAACGAAGAAAAGGAGAGAAAACAGCGAAGAGGTTTGGAGATGATTCAAGCCAAAGAACACAAAGTTTCCAAAGTTTGGGATCATTTCAAACTAAAACAAAAGAAAACACCATACAGTGCGTTTAGTGTTTTTGAAGTATTTTTAAATTGATATTTTTTATATATTTTTTTATTTATAGATGTATTTGCATTCTGATATAATATGGCATTTACATGCACTAAATTGGTTTAGTTTTTTTATTGCTCTTTAATAAAGAAAAAGTAGTACTTATCCGATTATTCGAGGGACTAATCGATAGAATACTCAGTTACTAAAATAATCGATAGATGCAGCCCTAATTTTAACCATTTAGGCTATTTAATATTTCACATTTCTACACATCATACATTTGTCTGTTACAGGACCCCTACGACTCACAAACTCTCGCGAGAAACTGTGATCTCGCGACAGGTTCTCAATTAACGCAATTTTTTCCCCCTGAAATGTTATACAAGTAAAATATTATTTAAAATATATATATATAAATTAAGTAAAAGTTGCCGAAAAGTACAAGTAAAGCTGCTTAAGGACAAAAAAAACTACTCAAGTCCCATCACGGCATATTATTAGTCATATTACGATTAATAATAATAGTCTAATTAGTAGTACTATTGGGGTAGTAGTTGGGTCCTGCTCCAAATCAGCTTTTTCTTTTTTTCTCCCCTAATTAATTAAGAATTTGTTTATCTGAATAATTATTAAAACACACTGGACCACTTCAAAACTTCATTAAGTGTAATCCCAGGCATGAAGTACAGTTACGTAAAACTGTAGCAAAAAGAGACTTCTGCGCCCTACCGAGTGCACCAGTCCACCGATTTAGGACACAGCCGCATTAAAATAAACTGGTCTCAACGTCAACGCGACTTTTCCCTGCTGACCAGCCAAACTTTATTCCTAAAAAGAAAAACTTTTACACACTTATAGTAACCGTTTTCAGGACTTTCGAGTCTGGACACAAGCCCTTACACGATACACACACACTCTGAACTGAAACATTTCCTACAATTATATACATTTTTCCCAACTGAAAAAGCCCAAGTATGGAAAGGAGTCATACTTACTGCGTGACGCCAAAATCAACCTTTTCCTCTCATGTATTTCGAAAGAATTTGAGCTTTGTCCTGCAGCCGACGTCGTTTTTTGCCGTGAGATATGAATGAGAAAGCGGCTCCACCGAGCCGAAAAGACAAGCGGCGACTAATGGAGCAGCGGTGAGGCGCGGGAACGCGCAGTCCTGACACGCGGAAAAAAAAAAAAAGACAGCGAGGGCGCGCACAGCTGACCGCGCGCGCTGCCGTGCATTGACGTAGCTGCGTTCTTTCCTACTTACACACTGTTCTAGATAGTTCTGAAGTATGCACAACTGTCTGCTCACAATACTGCACTGAAGCACACATTTATGCTCTAATTTTACAAAAACTTCTTTAAGTAAATATTTTCACAAAAAGTATGCACTATTTGGTAATATGAGGTAATGGGTACTGTAAAGCAGTGGTGCCCATCAGAGCCAGCAAGGCCTTCCCAGCTGGCATCAGAATCACTATATTTTTCCCAAAAATATGTATTTAATTATTCCCATTTGTCTATTCTTTTCGATTCGTACTGTAGCTTTTTACTTGGTTGTTCTGCTTCAAGTAGTGTATGCTTATATTACAGTTCTTATCCTTTCAACGATCACATCATGTATTGGTCAAAGGTATCTGCCGTAAGCCCTTCATAATGATCACTGTGAGCAACCTCTAGCATTAAAACCATGTTGCTTGAAGGCTGTTACTTTAACCAGTCAAATTTGGATTTGCAGGGCCAGCTAGCAGGCATACAATAACGTTGACATTTTCACACCCTTTGATAGGACGGTCAAAGATCGTACTAATCAGAGCTCGCAAAACTGCATCTGTAGCAAACTCAAAACACAAGCTCAAATATATATTTTTGTAGATTTAACTGCTGTTATTTTTTTTCCATCCCACAATAGATGACAAAGGAGAAGAAATTGATTTGGTTGCAGATATACTTACACGGACATTTACAAGATGGACTTTTCAAGAAAAGCTGGACATTGTGAGGAAAGACAAAGCCAAAACAGTTTCAAACCTTGACTTGTGATGCTTTGTTATACATATACTCAATGTTTTTGTAATTGGATGTAGGATTGATTTTCCTTAAATAACATCAGTATAGAAAGTATCCTATAGGCTTTATCCCCTCTCTTAGTGCCCCCTATCTTTGTAGGGTCTCAATCATTTAATTGTAATAATTTATTTATTTATCTAGCAAGTACCTAGAAAGTCCTTAGTGGCATAAGCTAGCTACACATTTAGTAAACCATGTCAATGGTATATAATATGATACTGACTAAATCAGATTTAGTTGATAGTGTAGCCAAAAAACTTAACTTGGCTTGCTTGCAACTAAACATTTAAGTTTTCTGGATATGTTGTAATGGGGGCTTTTAATTATGATCATTATACATATTTTTTTTTATCTCATCATGTCTGGAAATGAATGATGAAGTCACAATTTATGTTGTGGAATATCTGTGAGCCATAGCAACTGTAATCACATAAGCTGTAGTTGTTCAATAATAAGAAAAGAAAACACACACAGTAATCTATTTTAAAGACTTTCCTGTGGTAAAAAAACCACTGTGGTCGATTTTTCCGAAATCTGTTATTATTTTTAGATTATTGTGACACTCTCTAGATCCTTCAGATACACTGACAGATCCCGTTTTACTACAGAAGCAATAACTTATTGGAATCAGTTAACAAATGAATTCCCTTTTCACCAATAGCATTTGAGAATTCACCAGTGCTGTAGTGTAAAATGGATTTACTGTATCTTAATGTTCTCTGGTGTACACAAATGAATTAGAACAAAAAACATCTTTATATCCCTTACATAATGAGCAACTTGTATGCTGTAGCCCACTGGTGAGTGGAAGAGTTGGCTATTTCTTAGTGTTTCCCGTCTGCTGAATGAAACCAGCTCATTCAGTATTGTGTCCTATATTCTCGCCTTTTTTGCACTTCCTGTCTTGGGCCTACTAGGCTGGGAGACACAATGTGAAAAATCCTCCCATTTCCTTTTCAACCCCCCCCCTCTCTCTCTTTCTCTTTCTCTCTCTTCTTACAATACAATATGTCTAGACAAAGATAATTTACAGTGACAAAATATACACAATATGAAAACAAATCATACTGAAAAACAGCCATTTTATATGGATCATTTATAGCTATAGTCAGGGTGGGGCAAAGATACATCAAATTGTATTTTTGAATTAAATACCAAATGCATTAATTATAAGTGTATCAAAACAAACTGCAAAATACAGCAGCCATACCATGTATCAAAATAATCTAGTGTATTATTGTATTTTAAAAATACTAAAATATACTTTTACAAGGGAGCATTACATTTTTTTTTACAAACCTTTCATCAAGTGGCCTATTTGATCTGTTCCTTCACCATGACACCGACTCAGTTGATTAAGTAATCAATGTTTGATAGCAACAGCTTTTCTCTGGTTGAGTCGTGCAATAAATCTGACATATGCCAAGAGATAACAGATCAAATGTTTAAATACATAATCCCTGTGATCGTCCAGATGAAAGTTAGTTTTAAAGTAACAGACAGTTTAATGTTTTCAAATGACTCATAATTGTATCCTAATTTAGTTACTTGGTGTTTGGTAACGAAGGGCTACTTTGCATCAGCAACACTGACTCAATGACAAACAAGTCATTCATAAGATGATGATTGATGGCACCTGTGTTTATAGCAACTAGTTTCTAACTAATTAATTATTTGATTGTTAATAATAAATATAATAATATGTGTCAAGCAGTTATTCATGCAATGGAATGCAAAATCATGATCCTACCAAACAGCTACTTCAATTAGGTTACAATATTCAGCAATCAAATATTTTTTATTATTAATCACCCATTTGAAAGCTGGCAGCCTGCACGCTCCTTACCTTCTTTCATATGGATACATTTTCTGTTCTGTTCTCAACAAGTTTGGGCAAATTACTGAGTAGGCACCAATCAACTTTTGAGATGTAGACTTCTTACAAATTTTACAGTATTTTAAAACTACAAAACACTAAAGTATTTTGATACAAAATATGAAGCCATTTTCATCAACTCTATCAAATACAGTAAAAATGACAAAATCCTATTTTATATTTGAAATACATTATGTCACAAAAGTGAGTACACCCCTCACATTTCAGCAACCATTTTATTAGATGTTCTCAGGGAACAATACTACAGAAATAAAACTAAGATATATTTTAGAGTAGTAAATGTGCAGCTTGTGTAGCAGTACAGATTTACTGTCCTCTAAAATTAACTCCCTATACAGCCATTATTGTCAAAATAACTGGTAACAAAAGTGAGTGCACAGTAAGTGAACATCTCAAAACTATGTCCAAAGTATACTTATTTTGTGTGCACCATTATTATCCAGCACTGGCCGGTAACTCAGTTTCAGGCTGTTAACGATCTTCCTAGGAAATCTTTGTGGATTCTAATTAAAATCTTCAGAGTTTTCTTTGCCATGAGGTGCAGTGTTGAACATCCAGTGGTCAGTATGAGAGAATTGTACTCAAAGTACCAAGTTTTAAATGCTCTAATACAAGATACACAAATTTGTATGGTCCAGTTAAGCAGACAAAAAACATGCACATGATCACTAGGACATGTGGCTTTTCATGGTTAAACGATGTACAGCTGTTATCATTTAGGGTGTACTCACTTTTGTTGCCAATTATTTAACGATCCTGGCTGTATGTTGAGTTATTTTCAGAGGACAGTAAATCTATTCTGCTATACAATCTGCACATTGACTACTCTAAAGTAAATACAAGTTTAATTTCTACAGTATTGTCACTTGACAAGATATACTAAAACGGTTGTGAAATATGAAGGTACTCACTATTGTGAGATACTGTACATGTATCATAAATACTGCCCATCCCTGGCTAAAGTACCTTTATATTGTGCATACAACATTTCTTGCTCAGTTGCTCAATTTCAGTACAATAATCTCACCCATGTCATTTACAGCAGTGTCATTTATTTCTGGTGTTTAAACTTGACTGCCCTGTTTATAATATATAAAATGTCAAAAATGTCCTCACTCACTACTTAATGTATGTCAGTGTATTTGCTAACATGCAAGAATGGCTTTAATGTAAGACAGCGTGGCAGTATAAACACCCACACACTTAGACTCCTTCCTTAAAGCCAGACTTTACTGAACCACTACCAATTCTGCCTACAAAGCAAACACACATTTGCATGTGGATTCATTTAAAATATTTCTTTGTAATAGTAAAATCATAATAATATATCAGGTCATTTCCCAAGCCGATGTCTTCTTAAGTTTCTATTTGTCTTTCTTCTCCTCCTGGTCAGTCGTCTCAGCCTTTCCATCTTCTTCTTCTGCCATTTCGACACTAAGGATCTCCTCTCCATGTTGGTGTGGGGTTATGCGGATGATCATCGTGCTGTCCGTGGTCTGTGCAACCATGTCTTCGTCGGCGTCGTCCTGGGTGACCGTGCATTGGATAGGTGAGCGGCGATGAATGGGTGAAGGAGGAGGCACAGGCGCTGCTGCAGTGGATGCCGCTGTACTGTCTGAAGGCTGAGAGAAGAGACGGGGCAATGAAAGTTTAAGAAAAATCATGTATAATAAATTTTTTTGCCACTTTACCACAAACTGTTTATACACAAGGCAAGCACCTGTAGTGTGGCTCCAGTGTCTTTGTAGGTCTCCTTCAATTTAGCGAACGCTTCTCCTTTTCCCACCTTCAGGGCGGCTTTAAACAGTTTGGGAGTCTCTTGACGTGTTGAGATCACCTGACCAGATTCCTTACCCGACCCTTTCTCTTCTTCAGGTTTTTTATCCTTTGTTAGCATCTTCCTGATTAACACAAAGGAGCAAAAATGTAGTCAGCCAAAAAGATCATAAGCATCAGTCGATGAAGAGAAATACTGTAGCAGAGGATAATGTACTGTATATGATTGCTGTATATACAAAGTTGATGTAGGTAGGGATTAAGTTGGCATACTAATAATTTGAGCAATAGGTCTGTAAGAGCAGTAAACAGCGCTGTAGACTTTCAGCACCAGATTCTAAATAAATTCAGCAAACTAGAGTGAGTAAAGCGAGTACACACACACACACACACACACACACACACACACACACACACACACACACTGAATTAGACCCACAAGTGAGCAGTCATGAGACGCACCTCTGACTGATTTCAAAAACATCTCTACTAATCTAATCACACACAACATTTCTGTTCAGTACTCTATTTCAGCTACAAGCAGACTGGTTTCAAATTCATGAATACATAATGTCTTTTATACATTGTACTTAACCAGTGTATAAAAATTTACATAAAAGTATGTACATCGCTTGGCAAGAAGATGGGTCAAGCCGAAAATGGCAAAATACTTTAACTATAGTCTTAACAAGAAATCATTGTTCAGAAAATAAGCAAGAATTATACAAATTGATAAAATTACTTAGTACAAGATAGCTTTCACTTTGTAGTATCTTAAAGTAATATAGTATGTCTTTTTTCTGGAGGGTTTTGGTTATATGTATAAGAACAATGTTATACTTGACACCTGACTTTTCCAGCCATGTGATTCTTCCCCAAACTGCTTCCACAAAGTTGGAGACACACAGTTGTATAGAATGTCTTTGGGTGTGGTAGTGTTAACGTTCACTTGAATTAGGAATCCTGTTCGAGGTTTACATGGATTGAAGTGGAAGTTCTAAAGATCTCTCACCTCATCCTTAATAAACACCTTTGGGATGAACTATAACCCTGTCTGCACTCCAGGCCTCCTCTCTCTATATCAGTACCTGACTTTAATCAGCCACAAATCTCCATAAGCACACCCCAAAATCTAGCAGAACATCTTCTTAGTAGAACGGAGGTTACTTTAACAGCAAATGGAGATTAAATGTGAAATGGGATGTTAAAAAGCACATATGAATCTAATGGTCCTTACAATGTATATTAAAAAAAAGACTAAAATGTCCAGATACTTTTTTCCCCCACTGTATGTGTATGTATATGTGTTTGTATGAGTATAATGTTTACTGAGTCAAAGCCTCTCTATTCTTACTTGGCCTTCTTGCGCAGTATTTTTTGCGACTCAGGGTAGTGCACCATGATCTCAGAGAGGTCCTTCTTATCCAGGATGAAGAGGTTGGCAAAGCCATGTGCCACAACATTAGCAGTGCGCCTGTTTCCTCCACCTACAGCCAACAAGCTGATGGAGAAACAAACTTACTTTGTTACGGATAAAAAAAACTTGTTCAGAAATTATGGTAATTATTTATACTTTTACATTTTTAGAACACTTACCTGATTTCCCCGAACACAGATCCGGCCCTTAAAGTCACAAACACTGTTTTACCGTCAGGGCCTCCAACTACCTGCACCTCTCCTGCTTTAATGATGTACATCTCCCTGCCGATCTCACCCTGACCCAGAGGTAATGAATAAGTTGTTACTCAGTAACTATAAACTGCATTTACAGTATATTAACTTGTGACCTTAATAACAATAACAATATAAATAATAATAAAGCTTTATTTAATATAGAACCTTTAAAAGTACACCATATACTGTATAGATATAATTTCATATAATTTCATATAATATAATATAATACTGGAGTTTTCTTGTGGAGATTTGTGCTATGTGTTATTCAGAGATAAGGGTGTTAGTAAAGTCTGGTTCTCATGTAGGCGAGGAAGCCTGGGGTGCAGTTCAGTGCTCCAAATCATCCTAAAGGTGTTCACCAGAGTTGAGTTGAGAGCTCATATCTTCATGGAGCTCACTTATACACAGGGGCATTGTCATGGTGCAACATGTTTGGGTCAAATGTGGCTAAAAAGTAAACTGTCCCAATACTTTTGTCCACATAATGTATCTCTAGTGCATATATACACTTCACATTTACATAGTTAATGTCTTTTTCAATTTGTACTTACAAATATAAACAAAATGAACATAGGAAAAGATATATAGCTATATAACTTATAGCTATATAACTATATAGCTAAAAGTTTATTGAAAACCACATATAGCTGAAAAAGTCAGGCCTCTTCTGAACAATCAGATTCAAGAATTTAACTGTGCCATGTTATAAACTGGAAAGAAAAAAACTTTCTCTAACCTTCTTACAAACATAGTCTCCTGGGAGGTAGACCACAGACTTCAGACTCTTCAACATGTCAAATATCATCTGTCTGTCACAACCCTGAAAATAAGAGCATGACACATATGAAGATAAGGTGGCAAGACTCTGTGTAGACTGTGTAGCATTGAGAAAAAAAAACATAAAATATCTTAAATATATATTAAATATAATATGCCTTATTATAGCATGATAATGAACCAAATATCTATCTATCTATCTATCTATCTATCTATCTATCTATCTATCTATCTATCTATCTATCTATCTATCTATCTATCTATCTATCTATCTATCTATCTATCTATCTACATTTTTTATATCTGGAAAGAAGAAAGCTATTGCCAATAGAGTAGGAAAATTGGTGTTTGAAATAATAATTATAATGTCTAGAAATAGGCTTTGATTATCCTACTTTATAATACGAATAGTGTGTATAGTATGAATCTTAAACAATTAAACACAAATATTTTTTTAAATATTTTCACTTGTTAAGTTAGTGACGAGGTACATTTTTTTGCACCTCATTTCTTTTGCAACTTTTCTTAGTTTTGCTGGTGACTCAGGTGACCTGAGTTGAATTAATTTATATACTAAAAAATATACTGTAGAAAATATAATAACATCTCTTCCATGTTCTAATGCATGTGTGTTTTTACTTACCTGGAAAAGGGCCACTTTGCTGACAATGGTGTAGTTCACATCGACGGCGATGTCCAGACGCATCTTATCAGGCAGCTGTATGAGCAACTCCTGTTCATCTATACATAAAGATAGCTATCTCTTAATAGTATTCGCAAGGATAGGAAAAATCATCTATCTATCTATCTATCTATCTATCTATCTATCTATCTATCTATCTATCTATCTATCTATCTATCTATCTATCTATCTATCTATCTATCTATCTATCAAATCTGAATTTAGTGTAAAGAAATAAAAAACACTGATCAGCTACATTTCAGGGTATTAATTTTTTTAAACACTCCTTCGAAAACATTTGAACATTTCTATTATAACAACAGTAGATTATTTTGCATGTAAATTACATAAAGCAATTTAACTTCATTCGACTTGCTCTTACCCAGCATGCCTTGTGATTGCCAGGTGTAGTCATACCAGGTCTTGACTCTGTTCTGAACCTCACGTGGGATGCGATAGGCGGTCATGTACTTCACTGTGCTGTCCACACATGACCTGTAGTACGCCGGACCTGCAGTGGCTGCTCCTACTACATCTCTCATCTACACACACACGTGTGCACACGTGCACACACACATGCACACACACAGATTATATGCGACTTATAATGATGTCTGAAATCTCTTTATAGCATTGCAGATGCAAAATAATTTCACCCACCTGCCCAATCATAATTGAGAAAGCGAACACACCCACAAAATAATTAACCAGCTGAAAGACAATTTCGAAGACTGTCGTGGGATCTGGAAGACCTCCGATAGTGATCAGAGTTTTTACAGCAAAGTAGTAGCAGCGGATATAACTGCATGAAAAAAAACCACATCCACAGAAACTACGTGCATCTATTTCTGTATGGTATTGTGATAATCAGATTTTGGTAGACTGCATGGTACAGGAGTCACCTGTTGCCTCTGCCATCATAGACCCATTTAGTAGAGCCGAGGCCTTCATAATCAGAGCCCCAGTAGAATAGACAGGCGTTGCAGTGCAACGAGTAGAGCAGGTACAGGCTGGTCCGGATCACTCTGAGACAGAAGATAGAAGTGGAAGCTGACACAATAGCTACACCCTTTTTTATTAGAATAATTAGAAAAATTACTTTTACATAAGGGATTTTAGCCTTGTCCAAATCAGTCTTATCTGTATTTTTTTATAAACTGTGCATGCACATATCTACAAAGATTAGATCGCACATTTTCTTTATTACTGTCTAAATAATGGTAAATAATAAACTAAATTCTGTCAATTTTGACAATTACTGTTTTTCAAAAGCCAATTTCCCCCTGAACACATTTGATTGACTGACCAATCATCAAACGTCTAAGGACCAGTGAAAATTCTTCTATTTTCTAATTAAATACAAACATTTTGATTAAAAATCTTACAACATGAAATAATAATAAAAATACACTACATTTTCTATATTATTAATATTATCTTACTAATATTGTATTATATATCATTATATTGTATTTGGTTTGTCCTTTTTTGCTCTAATGATACTGTGCACTTGAGCTGGCATGGACAGTGCAAAAGCTCCTAGAGTTTTGCCTAAACACTTTTTTCTCACCTTTAGTACAAAGAAGCAAATCAGTGCAAATCAGTTACAAATAAATACAGTTTTCAGTGCATTTCCACATTTTATGTTACAGCCTTATTTCCAAATGGATTAAATGAATTATTTATTAATTAGGCATAACATTATGGCCACCTTCCTAATATTGTGTTGGTCTCCCTTTTGCTGCCAAAACAGCCCTGACCCTTCGCTCCCCATGTGCATCAATGAGCCTCGGCCACCCCTGACCCTGTCGCCGGTTCACCACTGTTCCTTCCTTGGACCACTTTTGATAGATACTGACCACTGCAGACCAATTTGGCCCTTGTCAAACTCGTTCAAATCGTTACACTTGCCCATTTTTCCTGCTTTTAACACATCAACTTTAAAGACAAAAGGTCACTTGCTGTCTAATAAATCCCATGATGAAGAGATAATGAAGATTTTTAAAACAAAGTTAAAGTCTTTGGATGCAGTAACATTTAAATATATATATATATATATATATATATATATATATATATATATATATATATATATATATATATATATATATATATAAAATGTTACTGCATCCAAAGACTTCAACTTTGTTTTAACAGTTCGAAGAAGAACCACATATAACTGGAAAAAGTCACTCTTTTCTTTTGTCATATAGTATTCTATTGTGTAATGTGAGGCATTATCGTAATGTATTTACTTTACACTTACCTGTAAATGTAGGCTTTTTTCATTACCGCCTCCAGACGATCATTAAATTCAAAGAACGCCATGTACTGAGAAAAAGAGCATTAATATTAATATATATTTTGTTTTAAAAGGTAAACAGAGACATATATTTATTAACCAAACCTTTGTAGTTTGAGAATGTATCTAAGCGCAGTGTTGTATATATAAGGCTGGTTTTACCTTTAAAAGACGCGGGAAGCGCAGAATGGATTTAACACCTGTAAAAAAGTACAAGATGTCCAGGGGCATCAGACTGATCACGTCCATCTGAAACATCAAGATATCAGTCAAACACACACGAGCATAGTTGTGTGAAAATGCCATGACTAATCTATTATAGTAATATGCTCAACAAAATGTTGGGCAAGACACAATTCACCCTTATTTAGTTGATCATCTAAGAGAAGCTTAATTTTTGCTTCTTAAACTTTTATGATATCTATCTATCAATATTATTTATACAAAAGGTTAATGGGGATCCTGAAGCTTATCACAGGGAACTCAGGACACAAGATCGAGATCAAGAACATGCTGGACAGGGTGCCAACCCATTGCAGGGCACAATTAATATTTTACTTTAATATTCATTTTGATAATCAGGAAGACTCCTTAAGAGCAGCAGTTGTGTCCATTCTAGATTCAGTCGGAATTAATCAGAATGTTATAGGACCCACTCATAGTGGTGGACACACTCTCGATTTGTTGTTAACATTTGGATTAAAAATAAAAAACTTAGTCATAATTCCACAGTCTGAAGCTATTTCAGACCATTATCTCATCTCGCCTTAGTCATTGCATTTCTACGTCACCACGTTACCGTGTTAAGCGTACTTTCACGTCAGCTACAGCAGCGCGTTTTATTAATAATCTTCCCGATATTACGATATTAGATAGATCTCCGTCAGACCCCGCAGAGCTTGACTGGGCCACTGAACATCTAGAAACAACGTTACGTTACACTCTAGATGATGTAGCTCCCCTTAAGACCAAAATGATCAGGGAGAAAAAATTAGCACAGTGGTATAATGATC
Organism: Silurus meridionalis; assembly: GCF_014805685.1. Classification (NCBI taxonomy): domain Eukaryota; kingdom Metazoa; phylum Chordata; class Actinopteri; order Siluriformes; family Siluridae; genus Silurus; species Silurus meridionalis. Next base: position 22,472,780 of record NC_060896.1, read on the forward strand.
ATACGCGCACCTTAAAACAGAACACTCGAAAACTAGAACGTAAATGGCGTCAAACAAAATTAACAGTATTTCAAATAGCATGGAAGGAGAGCCTCCTAAATTATAGAAAATCTCTTAGTGCTGCCAGATCAGCATATTTCTCCACCCTCATAGAAAATAACAAGCATAATCCTAGATTTTTATTCAGCACGGTAGCAAAATTAACAGGGAATAAAAGCACTACACTAACATGCACACCACCAATAGGTAGTAATGATTTCATGAACTTTTTTAATAATAAAATTGAAAACATCAGGCAAGAAATCCAGACGGTTAATATAAATCCAAATTATTTTACAAGTAACCCTGTAGACAGCAGTGTCATTATAGCAGACAATCAACTACAAAGCTTCACTCCTATTCATGAGAGTGACTTAATTTCATTAGTCTCCTCATCAAAACCATCAACCTGCCTTCTCGATCCCTTGCCTACAAGTTTCTTTAAACAGATAGCTCCAGAGGTAATCAAACCTGTTTTAAAAATAATTAACTCTTCCATTAGCACTGGTTATGTACCTAAATCCTTCAAACTGGCAGTTATCCACCCCCTTATTAAGAAACCTGACCTTGACCCATGTCAGTTGTCCAACTACAGACCGATATCAAATCTCCCCTTTATATCCAAAATTTTAGAAAAGGTTGTAGCACAGCAGTTATGCTCACATCTGCTTATGAATAACATTTTGAAATGTATCAGTCAGGATTTCGGCCTCATCATAGCACAGAGACGGCGCTAGTTAAGGTGGTAAATGACCTGTTATTGGCCTCTGATCAGGGTTTTGTCTCCTTACTTGTTTTGCTCGACCTTAGTGCAGCTTTTGACACCATTGATCACACTATACTGCTTGCTAGACTTGAGAACGTTGTAGGAATAAAGGGAACAGCTCTCTTGGCTCAGGTCTTATTTGACTGATCGCTATCAGTTTGTGGATGTAAATGGTGAGTTCTCCACACTTTATGAGGTAAAGTTTGGTGTTCCTCAAGGATCTGTCTTGGGCCCACTGCTTTTCTCTTTATATATGCTGCCTCTTGGTGAAATCATTCATAAACATGGGATTCGCTTCCATTGCTATGCTGATGACACACAGCTGTATATTTCAGCAAAGCCAGATGAGCTAGATCAGCTCAACAATGTTGAGAAGTGTGTAAAGGACATTAGACAGTGGATGCTTAATAACTTTCTTCTGCTCAACTCAGATAAGACAGAAGTACTTTTACTAGGACCACATGCAGCTAGAAATAAACTTTCCGATTATGTAGCATCTCTGGATGGTGTTTCTGTTTCAGCATGTACGGCTGTCAAAGACCTTGGTGTGATTATTGACCCGAGTCTTTCCTTTGAGTCTCACGTGAATAATATCACCAGAATCGCCTTCTTTCACCTTAGAAATATTGCTAAGATTAGAAATATGATGTCGTTACAGGATGCAGAAAAACTAGTTCATGCTTTTGTTACTTCTAGATTAGACTACTGTAACGCTTTACTGTCTGGGTGTGCGAGTAAGTGCATAAATAAGCTTCAGTTAGTCCAGAATGCAGCAGCAAGGGTCCTCACTAGATCTAGGAAATATGACCACATCACCCCTGTTTTAATTAGTCTACACTGGCTCCCAATCAAATCTCGCATTGATTATAAAATATTACTACTGACGTATAAAGCACTTAACGGTCTCGCACCGCAGTATCTGAGTGAACTTCTGTACCAGTATGATCCTCCACGCCTAAAGCAAAAGGTGCTGGCTATCTGTTGGTTCCTCAAATAATGAAGACTACAGCAGGGGGCAGATCTTTCTCTTATAAAGCCCCACAGTTATGGAACAGCCTTCCAATCAGTGTTCGGGACTCGGACACAGTCTCAGTGTTCAAGTCGGTGTTGAAAACTTATTTATTTAGTCAAGCCTTTTATCAGTAGATTTTCTTAGGTAAAGGCACAGATCTGGAGGAACATGGATATAGAGTGTTTGGTGAACTGGTATATTTGTATGCTGTCGTCCCCTCACATTCACACGTTCACTCAGGTTTGTTGACGGTGGTGTGGTGGGTCGTCTCTTATCCCAGAGATCCCTCATGTCTGTGTTACCTTCTGGTTCTCTCTTTTAGTTATGCTGCCATAGCGAGTCTTGCCGGAGTCCAAACTGCACAGTGACATTAACTTTCATACACCAATAGGGACACTTAATAATCCATATCCTTCTCTTCCCGTCACCCTCTCTCTCTCTCTCTCTCTCTCTCTCTTTCGGTTGAGTTAAACATGCTCCTGAGGCTCCAGTGACCACTGTTCCTGCCCCTCTCCCCTCCATGGATCTTCACACTTCTGTGCAGCTCGGGACGGTCTCTCATCAACACCTTGGGTGGTTCCATATAATTCCGGAGTAGAACGGGTGCTTTTGAGGACGGATTGGACTGTAGTTGGTGTCAGCGGTCTGCTGCACTGACTCAGGAGTGCAGTTTGCTTCTGATCATCATCACTGTACCCCGCAACTTTGCATATATGCTTCAAATGGACATTTGGTGCAACCCAGATGAGGATGGGTTCCCTCTTGAGTCTGGTTCCTCTCAAGGTTTCTTCCTTTGCCATCTCGGGGAGTTTTTCCTTGCCACAGTTGCTCATCGGGGACAAACATACTTACAAAGAACATATTTACATTTAATCACCACATTATCTGTGTAAAGCTGCTTTGAGACAATGTTCATTGTTAAAAGCGCTATACAAATAAAAATGAATTGAATTGAATTACACACACTCATATACTACAAACATTTGGAAATGCTTAGTTTTAGAGTGGGGGTGGGGAGCCCTAGACCTCAGAAGTCTCGGACAACATGCAAACTCTGCACAAGCATGGCAGAAGCAAGAGTTCCTCCAATCAAATCAATGTGAGTCAAACATATCAACAAATGAATCTATTTTTAAAATAGGAAAGAGCTATGCAATGCTGCTTACAAGTGTAATTTCTTCAGTCAGACAGTCAGGCCAAAGGAGGAAATATATGAAAGCTAATGCGGGACTTTCCTCCATAATATCCTGAACATAAGGGCATGGGGGCATTGCCATGTATTTCCAGGTATTTGTTATGGGTGAGAGATTTCTAGTACTTTGTTTATTATAGTATAGTAGCTTATAAAGCAACTGCATGGTGATAAAAAAGAAGCTAAGCTCTAACATTGAACATTATTGGTCAAACTCCTAATTAGGTTATAAGATCATTTAGTACATTAATTCTTTTTGGCAAAATGTTCCTTTAAAACCTGGTACTCACCTTAAATCGTTCTGTTTTCATGTAATGTTCCCTCATATCTTTTTTATTACACTGAAACACACATCCAGACAAAACATCTATTAATAAACGTATTATATGTTTTGTGTATTTGTAACGATGCTAAACTTTAATAGGTTTTCCTGAATAGTGTTTGTGCAACACACCACTATATCTCCCCCACGGACGAACTCAAGCCTAGGCTGAAAGACCGTAATGTCCAGGATGTAGATGGCGTCACATAAGTAATCAGCTAGCAGCCACAGGTGGATGTTCTCTGAAGTTTGATATGGGAATGCCCAACGAACTGGGATCAACCACACGTTATAGTTCCAAGCGCACATCACAAAAAACAGCCACACCACATAGATCATATCTATGAAGAAAAAAAAAAATTAAAGCCATAATATGCATGACAACAGCAACTCCATCACCTCTATCAAACTAGTGCATTTCTTAATATAGCAAGCACTAACTATAATAAACCCAGTTTACCCAACTTACTCCAATTTGCGCAGGGCTAGTAAAGCTAGTGTTAATACCACCACTATCACGTCGCAATTATAGAAACCATCAATACTATACAAAAACGCAATATAACAACACGTGGCATTACAGAGAAAGAGGCATTTCACATATGGAGTGTGAATTCTATTTTTACTAAAGCAAAGCTCCAAACCTCTATACTACCACCGCAACTGTGCACCTACATCATCTGGAGCAGTTCAGAATCAATATTTGTCTAATAACATGACAAAAACATAAAAATTGTAAAAAGAATATAACTTATTCACTAGAGATGCAGACTCATAATTTGCACCGCTCCTGAGAGGCTGTAATTCAGTGGTACTGCTCGTATTCACTGGTCTGGAAGTGGCAAACAAAACCTTTCCTGGGCTGAGACAAGCTAGCTAGCTACGGGGTTAGCCAACCTCTCCTCACGATGTTTAGCTTCTCTTAAAAAATTTTTTTTAAGTATGTCCGAGACCAAATAAATTTATCTTCATCCGTACGCATAAAAAAATCGAACTTAGATGTATTAATATGTGCAAGGCGCTACACACGTGTTTTGCTAGTCAAACTTGGCTATAAGAGTTACCCTCTGACCAACCAAGAAACAGATTTCTAATAGAGACTGAGGTAAAAAGGCCAGCAGTACTGACTTTGAAGGCCCTGGGCAGATTAGATTACATTCAGCACATAGAGGCTGAAATCTGATTGGACAAACATCCACATACACATACTGGAAGTAGTGCAGGCAAGAGAAATGCTATGAAATGAGGAGAATAAACTGTTGGGAATAAATTAATAAAATTTCATGGAACAATATTAGAATTTAGGTTGTAAATGTAGGTCAGTGCTTCTGATAGTGTTCAGGCCAGCAGAGAAGGCTTTGCTCACCCTGACCGCCTACCACTGTTGAAAATAAATTTATTGTGGTTAAAAAGAAATCTATCTGAATCCAAATATTGCATGCAAAGAAAAAAAAAATGTTTTCAGTAAGGGGTGTGTTTTTTTTTTTTTTTATCTTTTTTAGCCTTATCAATATAATGTGGATAAATTATATCAGAGGAGCAACAAACACACCAATCAGGAGATTAATTATCTGTCTTGTCAAATTATTCTGTACATACAGTTTAAGTAATTGCTGTGTCTGACCAGTGAAAGGGTCGATGCTGGAAGGGAAACGATACTCCACGATGGCTCTTAGCCAGTCTGGCATTTGAGGCATTTTGGGCACTTTGACTTGGTAGCCCATGAACTCCAGGAACTGCTCTTCTTCAATCTCATCACCAGCAGGAACATCTTTTTTCTCCTCATCGGGAGGAGGTGGTGGAGGTGGAGGGGCAGCAGCAGCCTTTTTGGAAGGTGCTACACATTCGGAAAAACACAGTGAAATGTCAAAAGAGCATCTTCTTCTTGAAACCATCCATTCGTATAATATTTATTGGCAAATAAATACAGGCAAGGAACAATTTCAAGGAAATAAAAGAACAGTTTCAATCTTCTTCAACCAGTTTTAGTCTGATCAAGATTAGGTCTGATCAAGAGGTCTTTAAAGATTACAAGATGACACCAATGACAGACTTTCTAATAACATATTGTTTGTGCCAGATTACATGATGAAGATCCACTATTGATAAATCTGCAACTAAAATACGAAAAAAAAAAAAAAAAAACCTAATTTCTGTTTACACTGTCAATAAATATGATCCAGGTTGAGGCAGAAAACCTACTCATGTCAACAGAAATATTTTTATGACCTTGAGGAAATGTTTTTTGCCCTTGTTTAATGCCATTTTACCACTGTCACTACCGTATTTGTAACTTTTCCATGGGTCCTCTTACAGATAAGCATTCTGATTAGCTTTATAGCATATAATATAGTTTGTAATTTATAATGTAATTTAAAAAATAAAAAAATTTAATTCACAAATCCTGCCATGCCACAATGTTTTCTTCATTGTTGCTATTGGCACTAAATCACCTGTCACAAATTTTTGCCGATCTCAGCTCACAACTATTAAATTTATTTTACAATTTTGGTCTGTGACAGCAATATCTAAAGACTAAAGCAAATGTACAGTCTAAAGATGGCTTTAAAGAGATACTTTATCACCTAAGGGAACATGTTTTGGAAAAATGGTGTTTCAATACCCATGCTGAATCTATGTCAATGTGCATCAAAGCTCTCCTTCCGGTTGTTTTTTTCCCTTTAATTTGCCACAGTGTCAACACAAACCCCTACTCACTTGCTGAGGGACTCTCTTCTTCAGACTCGTCGGGGTCAATCAGCCTCTCTTTAGCTCGTTCTGTTCGTTCCTTAAACAGCCTGATCAGCACCTGCAGACGTTCATTTACCACAACACTTGTCTGACTGGCTGAAGAGAAAGGACGCTCGGAGTCTCTGCCGCAAAAAAATACAACACATTACATGATAGTACAGGTTTAAGTAAGCACGAATTTCAATTACAAAACTGTGCCACATTTTATATACTGTTTTACTATATTTGTCTTTTGGTCATTATGACATAAAGTACCCATGCTACGCCCTAGGTTCTTTTTAATAGCATTTTAAAAAACCCTCTCCATTAAGGATATCCCTATGGACAATACTACAGCTTAACGGTAAACAACAAAACTCTTGTACACCAATTCTCCTACTCTTATATAGGATTTCTTTCCTTGTTTGTAACCAACAAACAAACAAACAAAATGCACTCTTTTTCTTATGTAATCGCTCACAACAGCATACAGTGTATCTAAATGTGTATCTCTAATTATGGCTATGGTAAAGGAAACTGTAACTAGAAAGAGAAAACCATGAACAATACAGACACATTGGTAAGCAATTTGGTTATCCTTAAAGGGGCGGTGTTTACAGGATGAAAAAGAAAAAAAACCCCAGACAACAAACAATGGCAAATATTTATATGTAACAATTTTCATATTTTAGTTTAGTAATGTTTAATTGATACACTTACAGAAATAGGATTTACTTTTAGAAGCATGTCTTTATTGAGAGATATGTACACTCACCAGGCATAACATTATGAAATTATAACAATATAATAGTGCTAATTATCTCTTCATCATGGCATCTGTCAGTGGGTGGGATTTATTATGCAGCAAGTGAACATTTTGTACTCAAAGTTGATGTGTTAGTAGCAGGAAAAATGTGCAAGTGTAAGGATTTGAGTGAGTTTGGCAAGGACCAAATTGTGATGTCTAGACGACTGGGTCAAAGCATCTCCAAAACTGCAGCTCTTGAGGGCTATTCCCAGTCTGCAGTGGTCAGTGTCTACCAAAAGTGGTCCAAGAAAGGAACAGTGGTGAACCGGTGACAGGGTCATGGGCGGCTAAGGCTCATTGATGCACTTGGGGAGTGAAGGCTGGACTGTGTGTCCGATCCAACAGACATAATGTTGTCTGTTGTCTGTGTGGTCATAATGTTATGCATGATTGGTGGCCATAAAGTTATGCCTGTTGGGTGTATTTTTTGTGTTTGTGAAAGATTAAATTGATTGAAAACTTGTTGTTGTCTTGTAATTATTCTCTTAACAAGACTCTTTTAGAGAATGTTGACCTCAAGGCCATTCACTCACTCTTCCTCCACAGTGAGGAGGCCACGCCTGGGGGTCAGAGTTTCCTCTTTCTCCATTTCATCCCCTTCAATTTGTTCTTCCGTCTGGAGAACCTTCCTGAATTAAAGGACAAATAAGCATGCAGTATTAGCTAAAAGATTTCACATTAAAAAAAAAAAGATTAATAGTGTAAATAAAAGCTTCAAGAACTCACTCAATGTGCACTGCTTTGCTGTAGCAGTTTAGAAAATCAAGGTTAAAAAAGAAACAAAGACCTTATTAGAGCTTCATAAAGACCAATAAAGACTACAACTTTAGACATGAGCTGGGGATTACCTCTGAATAGCCATCACAGGAACAGGAACAGTTAGGGTAACAGCGTTTGACTCCTGGGGTTCAACAATTTGAGGTACAGTAGGAATAGATGCATCCTCTACTTCCTCAACATTCACGTGCGGACATTCTGAGATTGCATCAAAAAAAAAAAAATCAGAAATGAGTGCTCTCTGGCTTTTTACATCTCTGTAGTCAAAAATCTCCATATATAGCATCTAAATGAATATTGACAACCATAAACATTTAATGTACAAATAACAGGAAGAGAAATCATATAAACTATGTCTATTTAAAGATAAAAGTAAGTCATTCAACTGGACATTTACCTGTACAACTCATCTATTTATTTTAACCATTGTTATTAATTTCTTGTTGAGATTTATACCACGAGACTACTAATATATAATAAAGAATAATTTTCATCTAACACCTTGGGATCAAACAGGTCATACGTACAGCAATAACAGCAACAGCAAATTAGGACAGCATGCATGAACACATCACAACAAGCTAACACCCACAAGATGCTAATTCACCTGAGTGTTTGCTTTAAGACTGGTGGACCTTAGGTTAAGGACATGCTTCAGACTGAGGCCCTTTAGATTCAATTTAAATGCTTGGGATGCTTGGGATTGTGGGATGTGTTCATCAGGATGTGTTCATAGCACTAGCTACAGACAAACTCCTACTGAGGCTTAAGCCGGCTGAGGTGCAGGAGAACATTCTGGCAGCACTGTTGTGCCTGTTTGGGGATTTGCAAGAGGACTTGGTACAGTGGGATTGGTTTATGTTGGCAGTTTGTGATGGTTAAAGTTTTTTTTTTTCCCCAAGCTTTTCTGGGTTAACGCTACTGGGGCACTTAGGAGTGTGAGGAAAGCACGGTATATTTGTATTAAGTTTCTAATCTGGCATACCAGTGTAGATTTATTCATTGCTAGAGACTCAAAGCACTTTTGTACGTCGCTCTGGATAAGGGCGTCTGCTAAATGCCACAAATGTAAATGTAAATGCAAATGTAAATGTATCCAGCACTTTGCTGCAGAGCAGCTAGATGGCGCTGCAGGCAGGCAGATGAGCATGCCATGGATGTTACTGCAAATGTGATGTTCGCATGATCAATTTTATGATACTGCTTCACATTAACTAAACATAACAGCTAATTCAGAATAACTGCAGACTGTTGTAAAGGTGATAAACACTTTTAAAAAAGAGAATACAACTTATGTTTGATAATGGATTACAATCAAATAAATCAAACACAGTATTTTGAATATCAGCAGACTGTTTACTAGATGATCCACACTGACCTCCACATTCTTCTTTAAGCTCCTTAGGTTCCTGTAAAAAGATGAAATATTTATTATGGGGAGGTGGTAGCTCAGTGGTTAAGGCATTGGACTTTGGATCGGAAGTTCACATCCCAGCACCCCCAATCTGTCACTGCCGGGCCCCTGAGCAAGTGCCTTAACTCTTTAACTGCTCAGTTGTAAGTCGCTCTCGATAAGGGTGTCTGCCAAATCCCATAAATGTCAATGTATTAGAACATTAGCCAAAATGGCAAACCCTTGAAAAACAGGCCTCTAGAAAATCGACTCCTAATTACAGAGCACTAAATACAGAAAACCAATCTGTAACTCTAAATGAATGGCAATGCCTAGAAACATATTCCCTATTTGTGGATTCCAAAAGGCAATTCCAAGTTAAATAGTATATATGGGAAACCAAAGAGTGGTGGTGAAACTGGGTTTTTTATTTGTGGACAAAATCTCAGAGTTTACTAGTTATCTTATATCTTTATTCTCATCAACAGTCATAATCTATAGGTGGTGACTAAAATAACGTCAGATGGTGGAGATGAGGCTCTACCACAGGGTTGATTTGCTTCTGTAATAGGATGAAAAATGTAACAAATAAAAGATAATCTAAGAGTATATCTTATGCTCCTCTAAAGTGAGAGGGGCCAGATGGTTTGGACAATTTATAAGGATCAATATCAGGAATGTCCCAAAAGACAGAAGTAGGAGCATGTACATGGGGGAAACCCAGAACTCACTGGAGAACATCATAGGATTGGCATGGAATAATCCAGTCATCCTATGAGAGGATCTGACCCTAGTTTCAATTGCAGTCCTTTGTTATAATAATATAGATAAATAAAATAGTTATAAGTAATAGCTGGCCACATTTTTAAAAAGCATTCTGTACAAAAATATAGATCTCTATCTGCAATAACAGCCCCTAGTGGCTAAAATAGCATACCCTGTTATTTGCAATTGTCAAATAGCAATACCTATGTTACAAATCCCTAGTGGATTATTAGAATTAGTAGAATATTCCTAAAATAGGAAACCTTAGAATTTTCCAATCCCTAGTTACGATCAAATAGTAATCCTTCATTAGTTCCCAGATTTGTTTTTATTACCTGTATTATAGCTGGAGGAGATGGACCTGAAGAAGCCGTTTCAGGCTGATTGATTACATCTGGAGACATTACAAGTGGAGGGCTCTTAACAGATGATGACTCTATAGGTGAAGGGGTATTTGCTCTTGCTTGATCTTCTCCATCAGGCTTTGGTTGGACAGTTGTCTTTAGTGGTGGAGTGTGTACTATCTCCGGTTGACTTGCAGGAGGTGGCTCTGGTGACGCCTCCTTTTGTGGCATCTGCTCTTTAATCTCAGTTTTATGTGTTTGAAGATCCTCAACTAGGCAAACATCCACAAGACACCTGTATGTAAAATTCAAAATATAAAATGAGTCATTTATTGGGCTTTTTAAAAAAAATTTTAGGCAGAGCTCCACAAAAATTAAATTGTAAATTTCTGAAATTGGCCTGTTTAAAAGGTCACTTCAATAAAATGAAAAAGGAATAGTTGAAAACATGGTTTAATAATTCTAACTAATGTAACTACAGTAGAAGCAGTGCTGGTCTATAAATTGTACTTCCCATTGTACTTCCTGTATACACCATGATCCCACTACATACTCTCATTTTTACTGCTTAGAACAATAGTCATTATTTAAAAGTGCAAAACAGAACTAAATGTTTATCCTTTCAGGGATTTTGCACACATTATTTATTTTTGGAACCAGGCTTTAAAGATTGAATGATACAAATTGCATTTACAGTAGATGACTTCACTTATAACATCAAATGAAACTGAATAAATTATTGAGTTCGATTTTTTTTAATGAAAAACTACTGTACTACTAGATTTTTTAAAACAAAACACTACTGTACTGCTGTCAGTTTGATAGCAAACACACATATATCTTTATACAATAAGAGTTATATGTGTCAGTATCATATTTGCCAGATGTTCACTTCTCAAACATCAGCGTAGTGGTATTACCTTGCCCTATATTTGTAATATTTGTATTATTATTACCTTGCCTATATTTGTAATATGTAATATTGTAAGTTATTTTTTTAAGTACTAAATGCAAGGAGATTTCTATGTGCACAACTGAACTATATAAAACTATGGACTTTATTGAAGAGGATGCAGGTTTTGTAAGGAGAAACATACCTCTTAATGTCTGCTCTGTTTACAACAGAAATCAGGATTGCAGTAAAATTTGTAAAACACACACACACACACACACACACACACACACACACACACACACACACACACACACACACACACACACACACACACAAATCAGTTCAACCACATAAACAGTTCATTTTAAGCCAGAAAGTTTGAAGCAAGCTGTCTGAACTCTACTCAGCCTCTCACTACACAAAAGCTAGCTGGACAGAAAACATTTAATTAGAAGTCATGTGTCAGATAAACATCTACGAAACTAAGGAGGATGAAGCTAGTAGTTAGGGTCTGAGATCATTTCTCAAAAATAACATTCTGACCAGAAAACAAAAATAGATGGCCATGTTAGAGGCCAGTACCCATTGTCCAAGTTGCTAACTAATTACATTATTTCCTGTACTTGGCCTTTTAGAACAATTCAGAATATAGAAATATACACAATAAATACTAGGAAAAATCTAAGTTTTAGTCGTTCCCAATTTTGGCACATTTTAATAGGTGATTGGGTGACTGGTTCCAGAGGTGAGAAGTAATGAAGTACAAGTACTTAAGTAGATTTTTCTGGTATCAGTACTTTATTTCACTTCATTTATTTTATTTAACTTTTTACTTTCACTCATTACATTTTTTAAGAAATATCCGTATCTTTCTACATTTTCAAAATTGGCTCGTTACTTTAGTTTTAATCTATTTGGTGAAATGTTAATATTTTTTCTTCTCACTGAGCGCCGTTTTTAGCCCATCAACCGATTTCCTGTCATTGTGTGGCTTTTTCAATCTACCACTGGTGTTTCATTTCCTGGCTCTCACACACACCACAGACGTAGACAAAAAAGTAGTCTGGGGTTAACGTGGATGAGTCAGAGGGAGTCAGCAATATAAACATGACATAACAGAGACATTCCTGATGATCATTATCTTTTCTCTGCTTGTGTTCTATATGGTGGATGTTCAGCCTGGATACATAAATTAGATAACATAATTAGAAATTCTTTTGTATTAATATATATTATTTAGGACTGTAAAAATTTACGCGTTAACGCAAATTCATTTTAACAGCACAAATTTTATTAATGCAGTTAATGCAGTTCTGGTTGACCATTGGTATTAAAGATATAACTAAATAAATGTAGAAGAGGTGAAATTAAAACAGATATAATTAATCAGATATAAACAAATAAATAAACTTCACCGAAAAATTATTTGTAATCAGTAAACATTTGTTTTACTGATGCGCCAAGACCCAAATCAGCACCGAAATCCACCATGATGCACAGAATGAACTCTCTGGGGTCGACGAAGGCGCCGGCGCGTTTTGTGGCATTTTTCCCCTCATAACGCCGAAACAAAATAAATCACTTTTTTTTATCGTACAGATAAGAGCAGTACATCATTCGAAACTGTAAAGGGTCTACATTTATTTGTATACACTCATGATAATAACAAAACGCTGAAAAAAGAATGGGTGCACGCTCTGCCGTCTCTGTCATCTCTCTTTAAAACACATAAATAAATCAACCTGAATCTCAGTAAATACTTGCCTCACATCATAATAATAATAATACTTTTAAATGAACCAAATCACATCGAAATCAAATATTCTTTGCTTAGGTAATTCGTATGAAAGTTATGAGATACAGTTTTTCCGGTATCACCTCATTAACCGTCCGTGTGGAAACAGTAAAGGTTCCGTTTGGTGTCCTGATAATTTACTTTATTTTAAAGCACCAACATTACTTTAAAACATTTAAAATAATATTTTGTCTTATTGCTCTATGTTGAATTTGGTTTCACTAATAATGAACATACATTTGCATAAAGCATCCATATTTGTCCATACCCATATGGATTAGAGTATTAAAATCTTGAAAAATATTCATTCAAGATACATTTAGAACAGATAAAAATGTACGATTAAGTTGTGATTAATTGTGAAATAATTCATGACAATCACTTGCTTAACCGCAATTAAATATTTTAATTGATTGACAGCCCTAATCTTAATATGACATGAGGTCCAGTTACCAGTGTGACACTAAAACAGGTAGTAGCAATGACTAATCTTTACTTAAGTACACGTCAGAGCCCAAACGTCTTTACTTTAACTTGAGTAAAAAAGTATAGTCAGTACTTCAACTTTTACCAGAGTCTTTTAAAACATGAGTATCTGTAATTCTAATAAGTGAAGTATGTGTGTACTTTTGCCTCCAATGACTGGTTCTTAAAACTGGCTGTAGACTAGAATGCTGTCATGGTGTAATTTTATTCCAATTATGACCTCATAACATAATGGTCAGTGAAGTAAATAACACTGATCATCTGTTAGAGGGTGGGATTTATTAGGCAACAATCTTGACCCACAATCTTGACCCATCAACCATTAACAGCATTAACTTCTTCACCAATTTTAACTCATCTGTTGGATCGGACCACATGGTCCAGCTTTCCCTCCCCACGTGCATCATTGAGCCTTGATGGCCCATGACCCTGTTGCCGGTTCACCACTGTTCCTCCTTTAGACCACTTTGGATAGATACTGGCCACTGCAAACTGGGAACAGCCCACAAGAGCTGCAGTTTTGGAGATGCTCTGACCCAGTCGTCTAGACATCACAATTTAGCCCTTGTTAAACAATGTGGTCCGATCCAACAGATGAGCTCAAATTGGTGAAGAAGTTAATGCTGTTAATGGATGATGGGTCAAGATTGTTTCGGCCACAAAAGGGGGACCAACACAATATTAGGCAGGAGGTCATAATGTTAAGTTATGCCTGATTGGTGTATATTTTTCTAAGTATTAGCATACTGTTTTCTCGTAGCCCTCCTTCCCAAACATTGTGTGTGCCCAAATTCGATTAAATACAAAATACGCGCCCCCATAAATATGCCAACAAAATGAAGCATGGAAACTGTTAGCAGTAGTGCAAGTAACATGGGCCATTCACAAGCAGTTATGTTTGAGCACCCAACCTCCAGCACAATCATAATTATAAAAATCGTTTGGAGTAAAACATTTAATTGTGTATCTGCTGAATATTTTATAGTATACATATACCATAACTACCATTGGTCCAGTACCAGGAACGGTTCTGTTTCTCAATTATATAATATTTTTATAAAATAATTATATCATAATAATATTTTAATTATATACTAGTAGGATATAAGTGTAATTGCATTTGGACTGTTAATATGTATGGAATATAACCTGACATATACAGGTAAAAACATCCGTGATGCAGTGACATGCAGAGTTACTGTTATCCCCTAAATCTGGGTACATTCAATGTTGTGAAACATTCAACATATGTGGATTTTATATCAGATATAAACAGCTATTTGCTCAATAGTAAGAGATAATACAGCTTTATTTCTGTTTTATAAAGTACTGGTAATAAAGATCTTTTTAAATGTTTAATGTATCTAAATGATATTTGATAAAAAAATATATCAAACAAGTATTCATTAGGATAATTTTATTGCTCTAGGGAGCCTCAATCACAAAAAAGTATGTAGGTATAACAGGAGAAGGTTATATATAGAAGTAAAATTCACAGGATTAACAGAATTTTTTTTTATTAATCTTGCATTTTATATTTTGAGTTATGATGGACGCAGTTGTTGGTAGTGGACCCTAGCATTCAAACAATATTATGTTTGAGCAAGTCTAGTCCTGAAATGATTTTTGTGTATTTTGCACCAAAAAAAATCGCCTTTTCAATATTGAAACCTAGTTCAAGAAAACCCATCCTGCATTAGTATTAATGATACACACTGAAAGGTGGGTGCTCATTTCTTTTGTTCTTTTTTGTTTGAACACCCTTACTCAGCATTTTTACTCTCCCCACTGTCTTCCTCGCTCTCCTCACGCAGGGGCTGTAACCTGTATAGCAAGCCACAAAGAACAGACGACAATTCAACTTCCGAAAAGGCACCAAACAAAGAGAATCCTCAGCAAAAAGAATATAAAAAGGCAGAATAAGCATTGAGTTTACAAACTCTCAGTCTGCACCAAAGCGCAATAGATGGAAGGAGAGTATAAAGAAAGACAGTGAGTGATGGCACTTACTCTGGGTCATCTTCATTCTCTTCCTCCTGGATGTTGAAGAGCCTTGGAAAAAATAAATAAACAGTAAACAGGTGCAGACTAAAGATTGTGTGTATAAGACTGGTGTATATGTGGATAAAAATCCAAACCCTTATTCAGGATTTAAATCTGGGTTTTCCAGTATGTGTAGTTTCTGTGAGTTACATTTTTACTTTTTTACGTCCTGTATTTAAAAAGGTATTTGCTACATTCTAATACTGTACATCAGACTATTAAATCATTACTATGACAATCATTACTATGACATGATCTTTAAATTCTTTCTCAAAAACAGCTTTGACATCTAAAATGAACCCTAATACCCTTCACTGTCATTTATCTGCCTCTACTGTAGGAAAGGCAAGGGTTGAATCAAGAAGTTAAAGCTGTACTTCAGTTTTTTAACTACTGTAGTTAATAATTTAGATTCGATAATCAATAATTTGATTGCTCTATTAAATCAGGATTATGGACTGAGACTATCATCAGCCACTCACCAGTCGCTCTTGGTTTTTATGCTCAAGTTATGATATTTTTATATTTCTTTGATTAAAAAAAAATATATAAAATACATTTTATAAACTGAACTTTGTGAATATAATACTGTAACAAAGGGGTGTATGTGTATATATATATATATATATATATATATATATATATATATATATATATATATATATATATATATATACACACACACGCACTGTACATACTTGTATATACAGTATACAGATTAGGCATAACTTTATGGCCAACTGCCTAATATTGTGCTGGTCCTCTTTTTGCTGACAAAACAGTTCTGACCCTTTAGGCATCAACAGCATGAACTTTTTCAGCAATTTGAGCTACAGAAGCTCGTCTGTTGGATCGGACCACACTGGACAGAAGTTGCTCCCCACATGAATCAATAAGCCACGGCCACCCATTAACTTGTTGCCAGTTCTGTACTGTTCCTTACTTGGAACACTTTTAAAAGCTACTGACCACTGCAGACCAGGAACGGCGCTCAAGAGCTGCAGTTTTAGAGATGCTCTGACCCATTCGTCTAGACATCACAATTTTCTGATTATGTGTATGTGTATGTGTGTGTGAGACTTACTGCTCTCCGTTGTCTTGTTCAGACAGACGTTCTGACTCTGTGATTCTGATTACAGTGTGTTCCTCTTCCAGCTGTCTCACTGCCAATTCAGCAGCCTGGCGTGCCAACTCCTCCGCCATCCTCGCCGCCTCCAGATGCTCACGCACCAGTCTGCATGTTCATTAATCCATTCATCCATTCAAACAGCTACTAAACTATATTACACTATACATAACACTGTACTATAATATGATAATACACTGCTTTTTCAAAATCTACATCTACATATTGGGCTTAGGTGGTCCTATTTAGTTTTTTCCATGTGACATGGATGAGGAGTCTTTTTTCATGATATAAGTTAAGATGCCTTTACAATTGTAAAAAGATCTCATCAAAGTTCTTTCTTTTATTGGTTTGTATGTATGATATTTTTTAAATATAGTTTTTTTCATGTAAAAATATTCGACCAAATATTGGAAACTTTAACCCTAATTACAACCCTTATTTTAAAAAAGTATGATGCTGTGTAAAATATAAATAAACGAGAATGCAATGATTTCCAAACCCATATTTATTTTACAATAAAACATAAAAATATCAAATATTTTACCTAAGTCAATGTATAAGGTATTTTTTGGGATATACTTTAAAGTATTCATTGTGCAGCTTAGAGCTTATATCTGTATAGCAGTACAGATTTACTGTCCTTTGAAAATAACGCAACATACAACCATTATTGTCAAAATAGCTGGCAACAAAAGTTAGTACACCCTAAGTGAACATGTCCAAAATGTCTGTTTTGTGTGCACCACTGTTATCTAACACTGCAGTAACAGTGCAGTAACAGTAGTAGCGCTACTGTTGATTAACACTGAATTCAGAGACATGTCCCTTACCTCTCTTGCATGGCGACCAAAGCTGCTTCCTCAGCCTCGTGTCTTATGTTTTCTATTAAAGGTGTCCAGCGCTCTGTTTGTGTCTCAGCATCTTCCTGCTGTGTGAGCAAGATATAAGGTGTGGTGTTATGTAGAACCTCCAGTGGAGAGCAAATCTGATCCTCCATCTGAGTTTCATCCTGTATCTCCAGCTTCTCAACAAGCAAACCACCCTGCTTGACTTGCTGCTGTTCCCAGTCTGAGTCAACCTCCTCCAGCACCATGTCCTTCTCCAGCACCAGGTTTTGCTCCACTACTAGGTTCTCCTCTTGCACACAGTCCTCTTGCAGGATATAGACTAAGCCAAAAGCAAAAGAAATAAATAGAAAGAACTAGGATGATGCATACTAATTGAATATTAGTAATTAATATGCAATTTCGAGACATAGTTGTGAACTAAAATAATACTTTTAGAGATGCTTATACATTTCTTATTGACTTAGTTGAGATGTGTTATGCTCTATTACATATTTATGCTTTGTTAGACAAACACGGTAGAAAACCTGATCAAAACACCCATCAGTTGGACTTCTTCAAAATGTTGCCCAAAGTTAGAAGCATACAATTATTTAAAATATCACTGTATGCTGTAGGATGAAAAATTTCCTTTCACTAGAACAAAGAGGCGCAGACTGGTTCCAGCATGACAGTGCTCTTGTGAAAAAAGAAATGTATATATCAAATCAAATCAAATCAAATCAACGTCGTAAAAAGCATTTCACTGCATGTCGTACCCTGTATGTATGTGTATGTGACAAATAAAATTTGATTTGATTTGATTTGAGCATGACAGTGCTCTTGTGAAAAAAGAAATGTATATATAGACTTGGCTGGCTACAGTTGGTCTACTGGCCTGCACAGAACCCTCATTTCAACCCCAATTAAATTTTTTGGGATAAATTGTAATACTGACTGCACCCAGGCCTCTTCATCCAACATCAACCCCTGACCTCATCAATGCTCTAATGGCTGGATGACCCCAAATCCCAACAGCCATGCTCTAAAATCTAGTGTAAATACTTCCCTGAAGAGTGGAGGTTATTGTAATTATTAATGTTTAACAAGCACATATAGGTATATTTGGCCAGGTGACCACAAACTATTGGCTACACTGTGTCTGGCAATAATAGGGGGTTTCATGAATAATCATGGGCTAAATATTTAATATAAAAGATGATTTCTGTTTTCAGTTAAGCTTCATTTGGTTTTACTATTACCACTGTATCTTTTTTTTACCCTGAAAGTTTTAAAAGAAAAAACCTGCAAAAGTATTCTAAAAGAAAAACAAACATACAAACAATTCCACACACTATATGGACAAATGTATTAAGACATCTGACTTTTCCAGCCATTTGTGATTCTTCTCTGAACCTTTACTGCAAATTTGGAGGCACCCAATTGTATAGAATGTTTTTGGATTTGGTACTATTAAGTTTTCCCTTCACCTGAATTAAAAGACCTAAACCAGTTCATTATGAGCCCCTGTGCAGACTCAATTAAGATATGGTTTCCATGAGTTGGAGATCTTTAGTGGCTTGCTGTAGACCTCTGACTTCAACCCTACTGAACAGCTTTGGGATGAACTGGAAAGCTGAATGTACCCCAAAACTCCTCACGTTAGATCGGTATGCTGATAACTAACTACTAACTTTAGGGGTCACCACAGCAGATCATGCAGCTTGTAGAGCAGTATAAATTTACTGTCCTCTACAAATAACTCAACATACACCCATAATTGTCAGAATAACTGGCAACAAAAGTAAATACAAGTGAACATGTCAAAACTGTGTCAATATTTTATGTGAGCAATGTTGTTATTCAGCACTGCCTTAATCCTTAACACCCTCACCTTAGAAAGGCAGTTGTTTAGCCCAGTTTCTGAAGGGAGGGCATCATGTTCTGCTTTAGAATGGCACAGCACATGTTGGAATCCAAATTTCCATCAATGAACCACAGCTCCCCAGACCCAGCAGCATTCATGCAGCCCCAGACCATGATGCTACCACCACCATGCTTGACTGTAGGCAAGACACAATTTTCTTGGTCTTTCTCACCAGGGTGTCACCACACATGCTGGACACCATCTGAGCCAAACACATTTATCTTAGTCTCATCAGACCACAGGACATGGTTCCAGTGATTTATTCTCTTGGACTTGTTGTCTTTAACAAATTGTTTGCAGGATTTCTTGTGATTCAGCTACAGAAGAGTCTTCCTTCTGGGACGATGGCCATGCAAACTGACTTGTTGCGGTGTGCAGCAACAAGAAGAACATTGCAACCCTTTCAACAGTCAGTGGACTTTGAGGTAGAAAATAACTTTTGGAATATCCATTTGGTATGACAAAACTAGCCTTAATTTACTTATTAGGCTCTGAATAATAATCTCACACCACACGGGGCATTCAGCAATTCAAAAATGATTTATTAAGTATTACAGGCAGCAAACATTTGCAATAAGGTTAGCCTGAACCAATCCAGCAGCAGCAACTCACATACAAAAAAACAACAACCAACATGAACAAAACAACAGCTTGCTTAGAATGCATCTATGTACCACAGCAAATCTACAGAATTGGATCAGCCAGTCAAGTGGGGTCATTTTACAAATTATGTATACATTTTTAGGAAACTTAAAGGAACTGTAAAACTTTGTTTCTATTGAAGCCATAAAGCTGACTTTTAGCATAAATTTTAACAAACGCAGAACAATATCACCACAAGATGTAAATATTTGACTGGAAAATTGATCTGTAGAGTGAAATTTGTGCTATGTATTAGCACAGGTACTGAGCGATTAAGCAATTAAGCAAAACATGCTCCTGAAAAGCAGGAAAATAAAAAAAGGCCCTGAAAAATAATAATAATTGCAAAGCTACACAAGCATGGATCACATGATAGCTATTTTTGCTAATTCAGTAATAGATAATTATAATTAAGCAGTCAGCTGGTATTTCTACATAACCTTGGAATGTGTGTATAGATGTGTACTGTATGTGTGTGTTTCCATTGGACTGAGTTTTCTTTTAATTTGTTTCCCTCTCTGTCTCATTGGGTATAAGTCCCTCTCCCAGTCTTCTTCTCCTTATGTTTAAGGGGCTCTCATGGCTTTCTCCCCTGAAACAGATGGAGAAGATGAACTAAGTTACAATCTGTCTTAAATACTTAAACCTCAACAGCCCAAAGACACACCAAACAAGACTTGGAGTCCTAGAGCACTAACACCAGCCCACATGTCTCAAATCAACTATATAACTAATTCAAAAGCTATGTTTAGTGTTTCAAAGTGAAGAAAATGCAAAAAGGCATGAGCCTTGTCACTGAAATCTGGAAAAACCCCGCAGTACTACACGGCTATCTTGAGAAATAAAAAGTTAAAAAAAAATACGTAAATTTGAAGGTAAATGTAGATGGAATTTAGGCCAAAGGCTATCTGGGATATATTAATATATATTTTTTCTCAAGT